>NC_133663.1:119442802-120103644 GCF_037893015.1 Macrotis lagotis | reverse complement strand
TTTATTATTTCTCATTTTTAACCCTTATTTCCAGTATCTTTGTGCCCTTATGATCAGTTTTCGTAAAAGTTCCATTCATGATGAATAATATGTTTTTGCAGGAGTAATACATTTTTCATCTATATAGGCAATTAAAGCGAAGTAAATTATAGGGAACAAAATAGTGAAAATACTTACAGAGTTGAGAAAGTGTAGGAGCTCTCCTTATGTGAATGGGAAGATGATAACATAAGCTTGAAGACGTACTATCTCATACCAAATTATGAATGACCTTGAAAGAGTAGTGAAGGGTTTGAAATTTACTCAGTAAACAATGGGGAAGTCATGAGAAGATGTTGACTAGGATATAAAAGAAAGGTTAGTCTGAATGTGTTGTGAAAGATGGTTCAAAAAATTTTAGTGAAATCATAAAGACTCTCTTGGAGAATATTAAAATAGTGAAATGTGAATTATAAGAGTTACTACTAGGATGGATAATTTTTTAATTGAGAGTGTAATTCCCCTACAAGGTATTTTTCATATACAATCCACAGAATTCTACAATATAGTGATAACAATATCAAACTAGCATAATATTCTAAACATGGAAAACTGGGTAATTGGCAGTATATATGATATAAATAATGATATTAAAATAGAATTTAGGCAGGTTTTGGGAGAAAACGCTGGAGAGATCTCAATCTTGACCCTGTCTAAGGCAATTTTCTCCTATCCAGTTTGTTGTACACACTGTCACATGCATGTCATTTTCCTATTTTTAAAAACATGTAAAATGCTTCCCATTCCTGAACATTAAAGTTCAAATATCTTTGTATTACATTAAAAGTCTCCTTTGTAATTTGGCCCTGATCTTTCTTTCCCCAAATTCTATATATCACCTATATAAATGTTTACTTTTGCCAAAAGTAGCTTGTAAACTAGAACCTGAATACACTTGATTCTCTTATACTTCTAGCTCCTGTTCTGTGATCTAGCATGCCTTCTCCTTTCCCTACCAACTTTATGCTATAAAATAAGTGCCTCGTTTCAACTCCTCTGATTCCTTGGAACCTTCTATGATAATTCAAATCTCAATAATTTCTCTTTTCTGACATTCTATTAAAAATAGTGTCTATATCATTCATTTTGTACTTATTGTACAGAAATATCTTGAGTGTTAACTACTATCTCAAAATCAAATTCAACTTAAGTTCTTGCTATGTCACAGATTTTGTCATTCATTGGGAATATAAAGACTAAATAGTCACTGTCTTCACAAAAAGCATGCATTCTACAGTACACACACACACATATGGATAAGTAAAATACAAATCCAATCATATCTTTATCTATAAATAAATATGTGTTTGTATAAATGTGTATACAAATGTGTATACAAATATGCAACCATATGTATACACACACTCTGATGTAATTGGTAGAAGTAAAGGAAAGCTTCTTTTAGAAGGTGTCATTTGAGCTGAGCTTTGAATGTAACTAGAGATTACAAGAAATAAGGGTGAGGAAATAGAAGATATATCACTTGTTGAATAATAAAAAACCCCATATTCTTGAATGAAGGAAAAATATCATATTCATCATTGAACTTATCACAGTCCCTGCAGTTGAGCTAGCAAATGCCAATTGCTGAATAAGTATTATATAGATTAACTGAATTCAAAATAACCTAGGCAGATGATTTTGTTTTCATAGTTAAATGATATGGAAAACAGAAGAACAAAATTATGGGAATATCTAAATTGGGGTGAAACATCTCAAAGATATGATAAATTTCAGTAATCATGCAATAAACAAAATGAAGTTTTCTGATAACTGAATTATAACATTATTTTTTCAGATTTACATTGTGTTTAATGAAAGACAACATGGTAGATAGAGGACTGATCTTGGAGTGAGGAATGGTTAGATATCTGCCTTTAACACCAACCAATCAGTGGCATGACTGTCACTTAAATTCTTAGGATCCAAGCAGCTCTCTAAGACTATAAGGTAGAGATGGATTTACTATTTATATTAGCTTTGGGAATGCCCCAACAATGGTAGGCTGTGGTACTCCCTCCAAAATTAATGTGAGGCAAATTATTTGCCAATTATGGAACATTTAACTTGATTGTCCTATAAAATAGTAAAAGTCTCCTATAACTATGGAGTGTAAAAAAAAACTACTGTATTTTGAAATCTTCTCTAAGTTGATGAAACCACTTTGAATTGTGTTTGGGGACAAAGAAACAGCTGAACATGTAGTAAATTCCCCTCTAATCAACATTTTTCCTGGGTAACCTATCCATGCCAAAGTTTACTATAATATATGCATGATAAGGGATATGACTCAGTTTTTACAAATATTCTTGTTGGCAGAACACACTAAAAATATAAGTAATTCACACTTTGATAGACTGAAAATAGAAATGCTAATAAAATGAAACTTTGCCGTAACTTGGCATTATTGAACAGTTTAAGGGAAGTGATCCTCTCCTTTTGTTTCCTGGCAGTATCATATTTTAATCCAAATTTATCTTAGGTACCATTTTTAAGCTTTAATTTTAATATCATTTTCATTTCTCTGCACAGTTTGAAGTAGTCAATCAACTTATATAAATAGCATCATTTTAAAGGGATTTTTTCCACTGATAATTTCTGATAAATTATTATAAAAACATAATTTAATTAAAATGTAATCCTTGTGATATAGTTGAAAGAACATTAGCTCTGGATACAGAGAGCCCTACCAGCAGAAATACCCTGGACCTTGATTTCTTCATTTGATTGGGTTTTGTATATGATCATTTCAGGTTTTAAATCTATGATTCTTATGGTCCTAAAAAATATGATCCATGGCTCTAAAGAGGCCAAGAATACAATATGTGCTTAAGTTAAGTTTTCTTTGTTTGTTTTTTTGCAAGACAATGGGGTTAAGTAACTTGCCCAAGGTCACACAGGTAGGTAAATATTAAAGGGTCTAAGATCGGATTTGGGCTCAGGTCCTCCTGACTCCAGGGCTGGTACTCTATCCACTGTGATACCTAACTGCCCCCCCTCACATGACTTTTTCCAAATCATGAATGATTTTAGAACAACAATGATAACAACCAGATATATGATATAACAGCTGACCATTTGGTAATAAGTATCTCTATGATTAGTGTAGTTGTTGCTTAGAAAATTGAACCAGGGGTAGGACATTACTTGAAGCTTTTTAAGAATCCATTTGAACTTGTGTTTTTAATAGCATGATCTTTTGGAGAAAATGGTTATTTTTTCATCATGAGTAATTTTCACAGGGGGATTGTTGTGTACATAAATGATGGGAATATATGTAACAGCATGTCAGAATAACTTGAGGAGTCCTAACAGAAAATATGTGCTCAAGGAAATGTATTGGTCCATAAATCCATTGGTATTGAACCAGCTGGGTAAAGTATACCCATTTTGAGATCACAGATTCAATGAGGCTATGATGATGAATACTGAAAAGGTGATATTAAAGTCTCTGTTATCAGATATCTATGTAGCATATAGGCCTTTTAAAATTATTTGGTTCATTTGCTGAAAAAAATGGAAAGAATATTGAAAACAACTTTCCAATTTTCTCCAAAATGAAAAGCACATTTAAAAGTTTTTAAGACAAGTTTTAGAATATAAACAAAAGCAGAAAAGCAATGTCCTAGTTTAAGTTTTCTCAAGGATAAAAATACTATGCGGCAATTTTGGTTTTATATTCACCTACCAAATGAGAAATTTTATTTCCCTCTTGAGAAGTTATAATCATTGATATAATTCAAGACTAGATTTTACTTTTCCTCAGTCACTTTCACTGATCATAGTCTTACTCTCAGTCAGAAAAATGAATATTATTAAATGAATATTTTTTTTGGAAACAGAAGAGATATTTCTTTGATCATATGAGAAGCCTATATTTAGGGTTAATTTTATGATTTTTTTTTCATTTATGTAGATGAGGTCTTTTTTCCAAAGAATTTCCAAGAGATGCAAAGATAAGACCATGAAGGTTTTTATTTCAAATGTAAAACTAAACTAAAACAGCAAACATCTGTGAAGACATATAGGACATTGTTGCAATATAAATACAAAAAAAAAAGATTATCAATGAAAGTCTTCAAAGAAATATGATGCTAACAGCAAAAATAAACAACAAACAGCAATGTATCAATATTAGTTGCTTGCCTATTAATAAGCATGTATAGTTGGGACAGGTGATCCTCATAGCATTGAGAATTACATTTTTACTTAATAATATATGCTTCAAGATAACAAATATTAGAATTAAATGCTTAATTTTACAACTTGGTAATTTTTACTTCATCACAATCTGGAATAGAGGGATTGAAAGGAATAGGTGGAAACATCTTTTCTTTAGCACTTTTACTTAACTTAAACTCATAGCTTACCTTTAGGATGTGAAAATAAACACATGTTCATTGGAAATTTTAAATTTGTTTTTAATGATAATTAAAATCATTTAATTTTGAGATTTATATGATAACTTTCAAATTAAAAAGAATATCTTGTCTGACAGTGATGATACACTGATAAGTATAATTGAATAAGAGGCTAAAAACCATTCCCTTTTTATTTAATCTAAATTTGCTATTCTGTACTTTAAGAAATGAGGTAGGAGCAGCTAGGTGGTACAGTGGATAGATAGCCCTGGAATCAGATAGCCATGAGTTCAGACATTTGATATTTATTAGCCATGTGACCTAAAGCAAGTTAATACTATTGTCTCAAAAACTTTAAAAAAAAGAATGAAATGAAGTACCTGATTTTCTTACGTTCCTTGAGTTTATGAACTCATGAATCTTACTCTGGGTCCTGGAGTATGAACCAAGTCTGCTCTTCTTTGGGATTCTTTCCAGATTACTTAATCAGATGACTGTGTGCATTGTCAGTTTGATTCTATGTCTCTCTGTCTCTCCATATTATATATATATATATATATATATATATATATATATATATATATGTATATATATACATATATATATTATACATATATATGTATATACAACACTTTGCATTCTACTCATCATTAGCTATCATAGATTAATTTCACTTCTAAAAATTGAGAATAATTTCCTATGAAAGATACTTTTACATGTCCACATACTATATATCTGAGAGCAAAATCAAGACTTTAGTATTATTAGGAAGTCAGATGTGGTAAAAACCTTTCTAAATTTTTGTGTTTGAGAGAGTTGAGAATTGATGATATTTAATATATTATTTGTAACCCTTTAATAATTTTACACATTACATATATATATGTATAAAATATAACCAAAACTATGTTTCAGACAAAATCACTACTTGCAATATAAAATGTAAAATGATTCCTCAATAGTCCATATTTCCCCTGGAAAGGAGGTTAAGTATAGGTTTGGATTCATATTTCTGAATTATTGCTGTCACAGAACTGTCTGAGTATCCCTAGATATTATTTCAAAATCCTTCCACTAAGAGATAATCCTGAAATACTGAAAGCAAAAGGATACTGCTGAGAAAACATCATCCAGTCAGCATGGGAGGAGTCCTTACTGTTAGGGTTGCACATATAAATATTTTGATCTCCACTTAATACAGTTATAAAAATCATAAAAAGTCAGCATCCCAAAAAGCCTAACTGTATTATATGCTCAGGGGGAAAATACATACAACTTTCTGAAGTGAAGTAACAAAGATTGGTTAAGAAGACATAGTTTCAATATTATCACTGTACTCAAAACTTGTTAAGACACTTGGTTGAAAAAGATTAACCCAAAGTTCCATTTTTTATGCCAAACATGACTTATGCTCCACTCAAGAAGTCATCATTGTTTTTATCTCTTTCATTGGGTGTGAATGTTATTTTGAATGCCCAAAGAATTGTTTAAAAGAGCACTTATTTTCTTCAAGGTTACTCTGAGCATGATTTTCCTTTATTTCTTTTGGGGCTTTTTGTTTGTTTCTTCTCTCTTTTTTTTTTTTTACCATTCTTGTTATTTCATTTTCTTTTTTGTTTTTGTTTTTTGTTTTTTAGGGTTTTTTTTTTTTGCAAGGCAATGGAGTTAAGTGGCTTGCCCAAGGCCACAAAGCTAGGTAATTATTAAATATCTGAAGTCAGATTTAAGATTTGAACTCAGGTACTCCTGACTCCAAGGCCGGTGCTCTATCCATTGATGCTAGAAACTCTGTCTTCCAGAATAAACAACTACCAGGCAACATAAAATGTTTGTGCTTATAAGGATTAGAGTTTACATAACTTGTTTAGAGTCAAACAAAGTACCCATTGTACAAATCAGGAGCAAAACATCAATTTTGGATTTCCTGACTCTAAAAAACCTCTCCATGTAAACATCCTTCATTTGAGAAAGTTGATATTTAAATTTTCAATCAAACATTCATCTTTTATTTTTCTTTGCAAATTACATTGGTTGGTCAAGAGGAAGTATGTGCTAATGGGTAGAATAGTCTGAAAATTAGAATTAGGTTCAAGAACTGCTTTCAATGCATATTAGCTCTATGACCATAGGAAACCATCTCTGAGTGACTTAGGTAACATTCAAATAACAATTTACATACACATCATTAATTTATATCTCTAGAGGGAGTTTCCATATTATGAAATTACATGTATAAATAACAGCATAGGTCTGTACCAACAAAACAAATATGGAGTCAGATTTATCAAATTTAATTCTGGGTGTGAAAAAGGAGGAAAAATAATGCTTAAGGATATGACTACACATGGAAAGTCTTTTGAAATTCTAATTTAAAGCTGCTATAATATACACTATTATTATAATCACAATTGTTCAACATGTATTTTGTAATGATCTTGATTGCATATCAAATATATAGAGAGAATGTTAACTATTTGTATTTTAAATGATAATAAATACATATATTGACTATTTTGCTGTTGTTAATGTCATTCCCTTGAGACAAGAGACACTTTATATTCAACATTATACATGATAGGTAATTGCTATAATCCTCAAATATAAACACTCTAGTCATACCTGTTACTAGATTTAAATAAACATATGCATCAGATTGGACTATAAGTGATGTGTTAATAATGTAAAATCTTTTTTGTTGTCAAATTTTGAAATGTGGGACAAATTTAATATAATTGAGCTAATTAGGGGCAAAAAAAGACCATAAGGATGATTCTTCCTTAACCATTCATTTTCACAGTAAATTCTTATAATTATCTTATAATTTCTTTTTATATATGATGGGAGTTGGTGGTAGATAAGTACTTTCGCAACATTTGATTCAAATTCTTTATTTTGTAAAAGCTGAGGTTCTTATTCTGTCCTTTGATTGGGAGCTCCTTGAGAGCAGAGATCATTTTTGCCTTTCCTTCTATCTCCAGTATTTGCTACAAACTGATCCATAATAGGTGTTTAGTAAATGTTGCCTCTTTGATTTGACTTGACCTGAGATAAAGATAATAATGAAATCAGGACTTGAACTCAGTTTTTGTAACAACAAATTCAGTATTGTTATTTTCCCCATGGTATTATGCTTCCTTTTTATACTTTCTTTTAGAAAGTCTTTAGACATCTTTAGAATGATGATAAAATATTTCAGCTTTAGTGATGATTATGTCAATTGTTAAACTTTTATTTCATAAGCATACATTTATGTGATTTGAGCTAAGAATTTCCACTTAGAATTTTAAGCCTGTCTTCTTTCATCTGTTTTTTCTGTCCATTTCTGACATATGTGAATTCTCTCACACTCTTTAATTTTTTTATGTAACTCTAAGGAGGATAGAGATATCTGAACAAAAGCCTCTCATGATGCAAAATATCAAAAAAGAATGTTCTCAAGGAATACTTAGCACATTAGACTTTTCCCTGCAAGGCATTACTTCATTATGGATCAAAGTTTGTTCTTGAATTAGATAGTTTATTGATGTGAAATCAAAATTTTTTTTTATGTTTTCTTATTATTTTTGTCAATATTCTATTTACTTTTATTAATACTAATCATTGTTCATAGTATTTCCCTTTTACTGCCTTTTTATTTCCTGATTTGGGAATTAGAGTAATATTTGTTTCATAAAAGGGTACTGAATCAACCATCTACATGGAGTTGAGGCACCAATATATTATACCAAAGATAAAAATCAATTTCAAATTAGAAGAATAAATAATGAGAAAATATAAATTCAGTTTGAAAATAATTTATTTAAGCAAATTGTTCATTATGCACATACACAACACAAATGGAAAAATTGTTTAAAAGAAAAACAAACAAAAAAGCATCCCAAGGTAACAACAGAAACAATCATCATTTCCTAAAAAAGCTTAATTGATGTAAATCCTTCATCACACTGAAGGGACCAAAAGAGGCTAAAAAAATCACATGAGTTAGCAAACATTTATTCTCTTTGGCAAATAGAAAGATACTGAAGTCAAGGGCAGTGCAGGTTTGGAATATAATCTAATTTGTAAAATTTTATGGAGAGCATAGTGGAAGATTAATAGCATTATCACCTCATAAAACAATGAGGAGCAGCTAAGGGAGATTTGGCAACAATTTTGGCAAGAGACCCAAGAAAACTACTCATTCTTTAGGTATAAAACTGGAAGAAATGAACCAAACAGGAAAAAATGAAACAGATTTCCAAATACATTATAACAAGCTCTTATACCATAAAGAATAGAATACTATATTTGGATTCTAATATGGCAGTACAGGATATTCATCGTGAGACATTGGAAATGGCACTGAAGAAAACATGAAAAAAGCAGGTAGACTTGCTCAAGTATAAACCCACAAGGTGCTTTCTGAAGTAACCCAATTTGGGAATTTCAAGATTAATTCTCAAGGTACCTAAAGTAGAGAAAATAGCAAAAACAGGACAAAACCAATAATGAGCCCTATTATTTGTTTCCTTTACCCCTGCAAGGGGAAAAAATAAAACTGAGAAAATATCAGGTATTGATCCTTTCTTTACTTTCTCATCTCTATATTTTTTACAAGGCAATGGGGTTAAGTGACTTACCCAAGGCCACACAGCTTGGTAATTATTAAGTGTCTGAGGCCAGATTTGAACTCAGGTACTCCTGACTCCAGGGCCAGTGCTCTTTCCACTGTACCACCTAACCACCCTCATCTCTATAATTTTTAATGAGAATAATTTACATAAGCAAAGAATGAAATATGGTAGTAATTTGAGAATGGAAGAGAAAAAGATTCAAAATTGATATTCCTCAGATTATCATTGTTTATTGTAACTCAGTTGATTAAAAGGTGTAGGGAATATAATATATGATGACACTTGCTGTTTATTTTCAATAAAGTTTTTGATTTGATAAAGTAAAAAAAAGCTGCTTTGAAGTTTTGTCTCCAGTAAACTCTTGCCTATGCATTTATCAAAAGTATAAAAAGGCTTACAAATATGTTGTAGAAATTACTTTATTAAATTAACTTTTGATTCATAATATAAATCAAGAAATAAAAGTAGAATATACATGAGTCCAGTGTTGTTTGTCAAATTAAAATAATGGTCAAAGCAAAGTTCAAAAGGAAAATCTATTCTCTATAGATGGTGTGACCTTCCCAAAACTCTTATTTGTGCCGGATGAAGTTGTCAAGGGATCAAGATTCAGAATCCATAACCTTCTAAACATGGTGGTTTAAAATTCTTGCTGAAACGTCAAAAGTTAACAGTTAATTCATGTGGAACTAAAATGAAATAATCTGAACCATTCTCATCCTGCAATGTTATTTCACTTGTTTTTTAAATGAGAGAGGAGAACAGTGGAAGATTCAGAGAGAAGAAAGAATTTACTACTTAAGTCTGCCATAACATTCAAGCAGGGGAAACAAACTCGAAAGAAGGTGAATACTTACAGTAGATGAAAGAAAAGAAGATTTCTCCCTGAATACTGTAAACTTAGTAGGTCAAGGAGGGCAGGACAGCTTTCAGGAATACAGTCCATAGAGAAGGCTCCTATTCTCACTCGAGCACAGGTTGACTTGACTTCCAGAGTCAAATATTTTGACTTGTTGTATATTTTTTTTCCTTTTGCAAAACCATTAGTCTTATTTTCCATAGAAGCCACAACTTCTTCTCTGGCAGCGGGGTGGGGTCCACAGTGTGGCTACCATGATTATGGCTCCTTCCTTATCTTGACTTTCCATTATTCAAGAGACAAGCTATCTGTTCCTGGAGCTGATGTCCTTCAGCCCATCTTTGCTTTGGCCATGGTACTTCAAAAGCTCAATTTTACAGTGCTGGTGATGCATTGGGCAATAACTCCATGGTTCATACAGGTTCATAAATTCCAGGAAGAAGCCTCAGTAGCCTCCTTGGAGAATGAAGAGCTCATGGTGGTATAGTACAGACTACTTGTTCAGAGTTTCATCTTCATGTATCCACATAGTCAGGGGTCTCTTTCTGGGGAGAATTCACAAAATTGTGTAGCTGTTCCTGTCTGAAAATGTGCTCTTGATACTCATATAGGTAGCAGCAGTCAATTATACAAAACTTCTCAATCAGGTCTTGAAGCTGTCCCAATAGCAGAGCAGCCGCTCTCTCAAGTTTGATGTACTTCAAATCTTGCTATTTCCCTTTCCCTGTTGGTAGTCTGTAGATCTTGATGAAGTCATCCATCAGGGATGCCTTTGGTCAGAATTTTCTCACAACATCTGAATGGTATCATCACAAAGTAGAACTGTCCTCTTTAGATCTGATGCCTTGGCTTCTCAATTGTCCAGGAAAACCTCTATTAAGTCAAATGAAGTGTTGTTGGCACAGCCTTCCTTCCTCTCTGTCCTGATACAATGTCATTCCGGTAATGGGGCTTCCCAGATCATCCATTTCACCTTGCACAGGGTTGTAGTAAAAGAGGAGACAAAAAGGGTCTTCATGATCTTTCTTGAAGTCTTAAGGTTCTGAATTTTGATTGTGGAGAGAATTATGGAAAGTCAGTCGCATTTTCTGTCTGACAAGATGCTGTATGGTGGAGTTGTCTTTTGGCAGAGAGAACCTAGAGAAGTGGGAGTGCTACACAAGATGTTCAAGAATGCATTTCCAAAAATGCTGATGATGACCCATTTCAGTGGCTTGCACATCCTGAGGTCCTAAAAAATTCAAATGACCAGTTTCATCTAGTTCTGGTAATGTGACACTCATCTCCTCAATGGTAATATTTTGACAAGTCAAGGCAATGCTTTGCAAGGTGGGGCAGTGGATAGACCACTGGCCTTGGAGTCAGAAGGACAGGAGTTAAAATCTAGTCTCAGACATTTACTCGTTGTGTGACCTTGGGCAAGTCACTTAAAGCTGTTTGCCTTGCATCCAGTGGGGGCATTTCCAGTTGTTGTCCTGATTCATTTCATATTTGACCGTTGGACACAGTTGGTTCTGAAAGAGAAAATGAGACTGGTAACTTAACACAGCACCTCCTCACTCAAATCCAATTCATGTAATTGTCATGGCATTACCTTCCTAATATAATGATCTTCTTTGACAATGAAAGACAGGGGTAGTTAGGTGGTGCAGTGGATAAAGCACCGACCCCGGAGTCAGGAGGATGTGAGTTCAAATGTGGCTTCAAACACCTAATAATTGCCTAGCTGTGTGACCTTGGGCAAGTTGCTTAACTTCATTGACTTAAATAAATAAAGCAATTGATGTATTTATTTTATATTATTACAATAATCTTGTTGTGAGTAAACATAAATTGCCCCTCCCCCACTTCAGAAAGATGAGAGACTTCAAGAATAGTGAGAGAGAAAAGTGTACTTCAGTCTGTGTTCAAATTCCAATGGCTCTGTCTCTGGGATGTTGCCTTCTTTATCATAAGTCAACCAGAGAAGTTGTTTCAATATTTTTCCTACAGTTGCTATTGTTAGATGTATTTACCTCCACTCTATTCCTCCCCAATCTCATTTATGCTATTCTTGCTATTCTCTCTCTCTCTCTCTCTCTCTCTCTCTCTCTCTCTCTCTCTCTCTCTCTCCTTTCATTCTGTTCCGAAGTGTGTTGTATCTGAATACCCTCTACCACAATCATCTTCCCTCTCTTCTATCACCTACTCACCCTTCCCTCCTCGCATTCCTCCTTATCCAATCCCTTTCCTCCCATCCTTCTCCAGGGTAAGGTAGATTTCCTCACCCTATTAAGTGTATATGTTATTTTCTCTTTGAGCCATTTCTGATGAGAATGAAGGCTCACTCATTCCCCCTCTCCTTGCCCTGTTCCACAACATTGTAAAAACTTTTTCCATGACTCTTATTTGAAATTTCTTAGCCTTGTCTTCTTCTCCTCTTCCTCCCAGTACTTTCCTTTACCACTTATTGACTTCATATTTTTACTATATTATACTATTATATTCAGCTCCTTCCTGTACATTATCTATATATATGTTCCTGCTAACAGCTCTTATAAATGAGAAAGTTCATATGAGTTATCAGCATCTTCTTCCCATGCAGGAATACAAACAGTTCAACATCATTAAGTTCTTCATAGTTAGTACTTCTCATTCACCCCCTCTGTGCTTCACTAGAGTCCTGACTTGGAGACCAAACTTTCTGTTCAGCTCTAGTTGTTTCAATGGAAAAGTATGAAAGTCCCCTGTTTCATTGAAAATCCATCTTTTTCCCCTGAAATAGGATGTTCAGTTTTCCTGGGTAGTTGATTCTTGGTTGTAAACCAAGATCTTTTGCCTTCCAGAATACCATATTCCAAGACCTACAAGCCCTAATGTGAAGGATGCCAGATCCTCTTTAATCCTGGCAGTTTTTAGTATTTTCTCTTTGACTTAGGAATTTTGGAATTTGGCTATAATATTCCTGAGAGGTTTTCTTTTGGGATCTCTTTCAGGAGGTGATTGGTGAATTCCCTCAATTTCTGTTTTACCCTCTGCTTCTAGGATCTCAGGGCAATTTTGCTGTATTATTTCTTGAAAAGTGAAGTCTAGACTCTTTTTCCTGGTCATGACTTTCAGGTAGCCCAATAATTTTTAAATTATCTCTTCTGAATCTGTTTCCAAGGTCAGTTGTTTTGCCAGTGAGATATTTGACATTTTCTTCTATTTTTTGGTGTTTTTTGGTATAGTTTTATTTCTTCTTGATTTCTCTCAAAGTCATTGATTTCTTTTAGTTCCATTCTGCATTTGAAGGGGTTATTTTCTTCAGAGAGCTATTTTTATCTCCTTTTCCAGCTGGTATTTACAGAAGGCATTCTTCTCCTTATTTGCCTTTTGTTTTGCTTTATTCCATTTGACCTAAGCTGTTTTTTAATGTATTATTTTCTTCAGGTTTTTTTTTTGTATTTCTTTCATCAAACTGCTGACTTGGTTTTCATGATTTATTTGCATTGCTCTCATTTCTTCTCCCAATTTTCCTCCACTTCCCTTAATTGCATTTCCCTCTTTTTTTGAGCTCATCCATAGCCTGAGCCCATTTTTTTATTTCTCTTGGTGGTTTTGGATATAGAAGCTTCAACTTTTTCATCTTCTGAGAAGGTATTTTGGTGTTCCATGGGACCAAAGCAATTTTCTATGGACAGATTCTTCTTTTTCTGTTGTCTCCTAATTTCTTCAGCCTATGACTGATTTACTGCACTTCCAAGGCTTTGGGGTTTTTGGGACGATAGCCCACAGGGACCTTAATTCCTCCAAAGACTCTGGCTGCTCTCTTGCCTGTGCTTGAGTATATGGATGACCACAAGCCTTCCCTTCTGTCCTGGAGCTGTGAGGAGGATCTCTGCTCAGATATGATGGTGTTGTGGCAGCCCAAACTGCCACCTGGATCTGAGTGTGGGAAAACAGCTGAGTCCTGCCCCAGGGAGAGCACAGAGACGTCTACAGTCTCTCCTAACCCCCTTACCATCTGTTGGCTGGGAACTCTGGACATGCTGGGTAGCTCCGCTGGTTCCCACTGCAGGTTCTCACTGCAGGGCTGCTCTGAGACTGGCACTCCACTCTGGTGCATCAGAGTTCTCTCACCACCCCTTCCAGTTGTCCCTGATGATCCCTGGGCCAAGAGCTCTGGAAACTGCCCCCTCTGCCATGGACCCAAGTGCCTCCAGGTATCCAGGTGCCTGACCTTACATGTGCTGCAACTTTGCTGTGGCTCTTTCCAACCCTCCCCTCCCCACCGCTGTCCCGGTGAAACAGACCTTTCCTGCATAACTTCTAAGTTATCTTGGAATGGGTAATTGTATCACTCAGTATTTCTGTGTGTTCTGCCCCTTCAAATTTTGGATAGAGTCATAATTTGATGGCTTTTGGAGATTTTTATGGAATGAATTTCCCAGAATTCCTGGCTTCATTTTGCCATCTTGGCTCCACCCCCTAATAAATAAAATTTTACAAAACATATTAAAATAAAGTACTGGGGTGTTGTTGGAGCTGTTCCTGTTAAAATAATGAGTTTTCTAGAGTGAAAAAGCAACTTGTTAGGTGGGGTCTTGGAAAGTTTAGAAACAAGTTCACTTTCTCCCTGCAGTTATGCCTGAAACAGGATCTAAAGGGAGTCCCAGACATGGCCTCAAAAGAATCTTATTCTAGAAAAAAATGAGTCCCTGTTTGCTGGCTGAATCACTGCAATGATAGTATTTCAATATTAATGTCTGTCTTTGAATCATGGAACATAATCCAAGAAGATTTGGAGTTTAGAATAATCTAAGGTTCAATGAAGATGTAAATGTTGGAAGTAATGATGATATGAATGAAGAATTGTGTAGAAGTACTATAAAGAATTTAATAAGCAAACTATTATCAAGGGGAAAATGAGTTAATCATATGGCAAGAGCAAGGGATGGTCATTGTAGAGTCTGGGTGACCTTCTAATATCCACACAATATTAAGGAAATGAGAGAAAGGTGCTCTTGCATACTGAATGGACTGTTGAACTGGATTCAAATGAAGACTTGTGCAAGAGTAACAATACAAGTTGGTTAGGTATACATGTGCCATGATCTGTTCCACAAGAAGTACATATATTAATTAGAACACAGTTTCAGGTAAGCAATTAATATATATATATATATATATATATATATATATATATATATATATATATATATATATATATATACTTATACATATATGTGTAAAAGAATTAATGTTTTCAGAGAAATTCATTTTTTTCTCTAATACATTTTTTAAGGTTCTTGCAAAGCAATGGGGTTAAGTGGCTTTCCCAAGGCCATACAGCTAGGCAATTATTAAGTGTTAGAGGTCAGATTTGACCTGAGGTACTCCTGACTGCAGGGCTGGTGCTCTATCCACTGCACCACCTACTTGCCCCTAATACATTGTTTTTTAACTACATCTGATGTATTTTGGTATCTTGTCTATATCCATCCTGCTATTATTATTCTCTTTATTATATTGATTGATTGTTTCTGATATATATTATTTGACCCCTTTATTACTTACAATATTGTTACTTAATCTCTACTTATTTCTGCATCTTCATTAACTACAATTTTGCTTACTATAATATCCAAAGATAATGTTTAATACTACCAATTTTCATAATTTATTAATTCCTTACCTACTAGCATAATGGATTTTTAAAGGTTCCATATGATATTGAAAAATATAATTATATTTTTTACAGATTGTCTTTTTCCTTAGTAGGACTTTCTTCTACCCTTTATGCCTTATGCTTTTGGAATAGGTCAGCATTCCACTTTGCCTCTGCAGATTTTTTCTGGTAGGAGGGTATGTGTGAAGGGTTGTATGTAATCTCACTAAAGCCTTTCTTTTGGCTTTAAATAAACTTCATTATCCATGATCATCTGAAGTGATGGAAGAATAGCCTGAACTTTGTCTATTGGTACTTGTCAATTGGCTATGTCAGATATACACACAGCATCATCAATTCAAGTCACTCAAAAACAATGTGCTCTCTATACTTATTAGAAATAAGATCTGCAATAAAGAATCTGGTTATCCTTTCTTTGAACTTTATGAAATGGACTTACTAAAATTCTTGAATGCATGTCAAATTATTTCAATTCTTCTTTATAGCAATATTTTAAGTTAGAAATTACTTCTTTTTAAAGATGGACATCTTTTCTAACAATGATCCAGGTCACCTTTGTTGGTGAGGATAATTTCTAGAACAGCTTTTCCATTTGCTTCTTTCTATACTATTTGAAGTATAAAGTTATTTTAAAATTTAATCTAATATTTTAATGAACAAAAATGATTTTCTCCCATTTCCTTTCCCCTCCTATTAAGAAAAAAATTAAAATAAAACTTTTGTAATGGATATTCATAGTCAAGTGAAACAAAACTCAATACTGATCATGTATAAAAATATGCTTCCTTCTGAACCTTGAGGCCTTCACTACTCTGTCAGAAGGTAGGTTACACTTTATCATAAGTGTCTTAGAATGTTCAGTAATTACATTGATTAGAGTTTTAAAAATTTCAAAGTTATTTGTCTTTATTACATTATTGTAATTGTATTTCTCTCTTCTACTAATTTCACTCTTCATCAGTTCATACAAATCTTCCCATATTTCTCTGATAACAGAGAAATCCTTTTCATTATTATCAAAATTTACTCTTATTCCATTTATAAATTTATGCATGTCCCCCTTGTTTTAAGTTCTTTATGACTACCAAAAAATCTTTCCATATATACAATATGCATCATAAGTATATGTGTATGGGGTGGCTAGGTTGCACAGTGGATAGAGCACCAGCTCTGGAGTCAGGAGTACCTGAGCTCAAATCCAACCTCAGACACTTAATAATTCCTTGGATATGTGGCCTTGGGCAAGCCACTTAACCCTAAAAAAAATTATATATGTACACATGTACATGTGATTTTTTTCCTTTTTCTTTGATATTTGAAGTATAGGCTATGTAATGGCATTTATAGCCAGAAAGCATGCACACTTAACAACTTTTGGAGCAGGTTCTAAGTAGTGTTCTAAAATGTCTAGAAGAAAATAGTGTATTAATTTTTTTTATGCTTGTTTTTCTGCAAGCCTTTGATTATTCATCATTTTCCTTATTCTATGAGGATATAATAGATAGAAGGGAGAACTTCAGAGTTGCCTTAATTTACATTTCTTTAACTGTTGAGGACTTGGAGTATCTTTTTGTATATTATCTTTGATAGCCTGGATTTAAAAAAAAAACCCACCCAAATATGTCCCTGTTCATGACTTTTGATAGTTTTAAACTGTTCTCAATATTCCTTTTTCTTAAAGTATATTCTCTATTATAGAATTATTATAATGATTTTTTTTCTAAACTAATTGATATTCAGTGATCTTCAATGATCTCCATGATAAACTGGTCATTGGGATTGTTTTTCCCCCTGTGTGGCATAAAACATAAAATGTTACACATGGAGATAAGAAGATTTGTATTCAAATTCCATTCTAGATATGAGTTAGTTTTTTCAGACACTTAGTTTTCTCATTTCTAAAATAGACCCGTATGACTCTTGTGAACTGTCATAGGTTATTGTGAGGCTCAAAAGAATCAATCAATTACATCACATATATATGTCATTGTTTTGTTACTGTCATTATTATGGCTACTGTCATAATTTTGTATTTATGTTTTTCAGGGAATTAGGGTAAGAAATGTTACTGAGATAAGCCACTCCTGAAAATATTCTTTTTTATTTGCTTTCCATGATGTATTATACACATGGAGAAAATAAGTGTATTCTTTTGTTGAAAAGGACATTGTGATGTGGATTTATCCTCTGAAAGCTCACTAAATTCATCATTTGTCATGTCCCAAAGTAGACAAGGCTATAGAAATCATATACATCTCATTTTGTTCCTATGTGATTTTGATATCTTCTGCCAAATTTTGGAACTTTAAAAATCTAGGTAGCTTTGATATTTTAACTATTTGTTTTGATGACATCTAATACAAATTTCTTTAATTATTCCTAACCAACATTTTATTGTGAACCACAATTTCATCTCTCACAATGATCTGCTTTCAGTTGTTGGTTGAGTTTTTCTGCATATTATGAGGTCTGTATTTATTTATTTCCTAGAGTTTTTTCATTCATCAGACTATGAAAGACAGTGAGTTTCTGATGCAGAACTCTAGCTACCAAGTCTTCTCTTACTAGGTATGTGTTAAGAGTTTAACTTTTACAGTCTACGCTGTTATACTGCACCTTTGTTTTTGTATGTAACACCTTTGGTTACCACAGCGATGTTAGGCTGCAAAAATGGCTATGTAAGATTGAGTATTCTATTTCCCAGAAATTGCCAGTTTTGATGGAACTTGTGAAAATTTTAGGAGGAAGATGAAGAAGAACATTTATCTTGAGGTGGCTCATGGGGTGTGGAGGCTAGGTAGAATCATCATGGATAGGAAAGTTGAGAAGTAAATTCTCTGTTAAGAATTCATGAAACATGCTGAACGAGACTTATGCAGAGCAGATTATAGGGTTTTTGGTCCCCATACTCCACACTCAAATAGAAAAGGGGGTTGAATTCTAGGTTAACATGCTAAAAAATATTAGACAATATTTTTTTCAATTCCTTTGCTCCTCTTCGGGGGATAACCTTAGGGATGGAGGCTGATACCCTTCTACCTCAGGAAAGTCAGACAACTATTTTCTCACTCCTCCCAACTCCCACCCCACATATACATTTTTCAATTGTTTACTGTTATTGTCGTAGCTTATTAATTTGTTTCCCCTTTAGACAAAGAATATTAGACTTTGTCTGGCCTAATAAGGACAAGAACTTTCAGAGGATGTGAAAGGCAGATTCTCTTGTCCCTAATAAGAAAGAGGGTTCTTCTTTTCAGTTAAATGAGAGAAGGTTAAGGTTAAGGGGGGAGAGAGAGAGAGAGAGAGAGAGAGAGAGAGAGAGAGAGAGAGAGAGAGAGAGAGAGAATAAAAGCCTAGACAACCATCACTTAGCAGAGTGGTATTTGAGGCAAAGAAGATATAGGGCAAAAAAATAACATCAGAAGTGATGGCTGGGAAATTTAATATTGAAGCTATTGTAACTAGGTGCCGCTTTTAGTTATCTCTCACATGGTAAGACTTTCTACTCTTTCAATCTAAAATTTTGGAGAATATACTGCTAACAGGGCTGATACAGTTTGACTATTTAATAAACATTAAAGACACATGACCTTCACCACCATTTAAAAAAAAATTAAGTTTTTTTTTTGTTTTTTGTAAGGCAAATGGGGTTAAATGGCTTGCCAAAGGCCACACAGCTAGGTAATTATTAAATGTCAGAGGCTGGATTTGAACTCATGTACTCTTGATTCCAGGGCCAGTGCTCTATCCACTGCACCACCTAGCCGCCCCTCACCACCATTTTTTAACTTGTCTTATTTGCATAGTTCACATTGATCAGTAAATCAAGACTCCTTAGGGATAAGCCTCTATAATTTCTGATGGTAATGACGTCATTCTGAATTGCCTATTATAAACTCCACTATTTCATCAAAGAAATCTGACTCAACCATTTCTCCTAAGCTCTGGTGTTACTATATTGTAGGATAGGTTTATGCAGAATTCATCTATGAAGAGCCTTTTTATTCTTGCATTTTATCTGTTTCTTCAGTTCCAACCAGAAACAAACCACTTTCAAATTACCTTGAACAAATCTGCATAACTACTTTTATTTTTCCTACTTCGTTGTTCCAGAAGTAATTTCTGTAAATTTTTACCTATATATCATGTGTACAAAGAAAGTCAATCATTCAACTGGAATTTATTCAGCACTTATTACATGGCAGGCAGTATACTGGGAAAAAAACATAAACCATTCACCAAAAAACACTAAGTAGTTTAGCAATAAATGGAACTTTTCTTGACAAGGCCAATTGTATCTATTTAAAACTTAAACCTGGGGAGGCTCCTGTGAATCTGTAATTTTGCTACCAGGTGGAATTTTTAATGTTTGGGTATTCTGAGTTTCAGTGATTTTTTCCAACAGACTAAGTTCTATATATGAATTTGGCAAGTCCCAAAGAAAGCAAGTTAAGAGACACATCAAGTTCACTTGTCAAAGGAGGGGAGTAACCAACCCCAATTAGACAAAGAACTGGTAAAGGGCCCTGTTTTAATCAATATTGTAATCAGTTCTGTGAATAGCCCTTGCATAAAAGTATAGTTAACAGAAATATCCCAAAGAAAAAACATTTTCCTTTTGGAAGTTTGTGCATTGAATTAGTGATGCAAAAAGAAAAGCATAGAATGTCAATGAATATAATTCAAATATGCAAAAGACAACAAGGAAGTTCAGAAGAGGGCACAGAGAAACAAGGATACCTTGCTACTATTGTCCCATCAGTCCTATATATCTTTTTTAATAGTTATTCTTTTCATATCTGTCAGATAGACTCTTCATTTATTTATTTATTCGTATTATATGGTTCTTATATTGGAATTATTTAAAATCTGTGGTAGTTGTAAAAGTAGTTCTATTACTTATAGCAGTTTTATTGTTGCAGTTTTTCTTTTCTTACTATGTAGTGTTTCAGGACTTCCCCTATTTTTAAATATCCTTTTCCATTTGATTAAGATGCCTCCTTCAAAAGCCATGGTCCAAACACAGATCTTATCCCACCTAATTTCATAAATACCTATGAGGCCAAATTTAACTCTGTTAGATTCTCTAGTTTATTGGTCCCTCCTCTCGAATATCACCTCTTTAAACAGCTACTTATGATTCTGGTTTTTAGAAGGCCTTGCCTTCAATAACAGCAATGAGCAAAATACCTCCTTTGCACATAAGTTTTTCAATTTCTTTCTAGAATCTTGTTAACTTATAGCTATAATTACTAAATTTTTTGAGCTGTTTAATTCATACCCATATCACCAAAACTGGGTTTAGTAACTAGGTTTGACCATCTTGAATTCATACCCCACAAAAGCAGTATGGGGATGTTTCCTGACAAAGTTAGCAACTAGCTGCCTCAGTATCCTCTAGGAAGATGACATCAATGGCCATTAATAATCCATTTTTCTGTTTCTTAAATCCAAGAGTTCAGTGGTCCTTTTTCTTCTCTTTATTATTATAGTCTCTCACTTCCCAATTACTCGAGAGAAGTCAGGATTCCCCTCTGGAGAATTTACTTCCATCTTTGTTTTTCATATGGAAGTCTGTCAGTCTTCCTGTTGTTTAGGATAGTGTTAAGGTAAAGATAAAGACATTTAAGACCTACCACTTCACTGTCCCTGTTAACTAGACTTTAGAATGTTACACTCTTGATATTACCTTCTATTTTAGCAGCAATACTTGTCTGAATTTTGTTCATGTAATAGCCTTACTGGGAATCAAATAGCAAAAGTTATGTCTAACTCACTGTAAGAGTCTTCAGGGTTTATTAGAAAAGGAAAGTGAATTCCTTAGTAGATTCCATGTATTGTGGAACTGTGGAAAGAGTTTATTAGAGGTGTCATTCTGCACACCTATTTTGAAAAAGATACTAATGAGGTGTACAAATAACCTTTGTGACAATCAACTTTCTTTACTTTTTTCCCTCTTACCTTCTTTCCTTTCTTCTACTCTAGTCCTCTCCTTTTCCACATGTTATTTAATATTTGTTTATGAATTACCTACTGTGTGTCAGATACTGCCTTAGTAGCACTGAGTATACAAAATCTCTAACTTTAAGGAGTGTATCATGATCTAATACTGGGGTGAGGAAGGCAAAAAGACAACATTTGGGTACAAATTATGTATAGGATAAATAGAAAGCAATCAACAGAGGGAAAGCACTAGAATTGAGAGGAATTGGTAGAAGCTTATTGGAGAAATTTCTCTGTTAATAGGGTAACTTAATAGTATGCTCCTCCTCTTATCTCCAAAATATTTTAACTTTTTTTTTTTCTGTTTCCTTGTTCTCTTTCAATTTTTCAAGTGCTCCCAAACACAGATCTTAGATTGCAATCTTTGGTCTTCTTCACAATTCTCAAATCATCCAAATTTTCCCTTGCAATTTCTTTTCCTCCTTTCCTGCTCAAGTCATTCTCCTTTTCCTGCCCTTCTTAAAGAGAACTAGAAATAGCTCTCATATTTCAAACTGTCAACCTCTACTCTCCCTTGGTGGATCTTTTAACACCCTTTCTCCCTTTAGACTTACCTTCTCAGCAATTTTTTCCACTCATCCTTGTCAGAATTTGCTAAAGGAACTCTCTGCTCAAATTGTACAATGTGCTAATTATGTCATGATCTGGGAAAAATGTGCATATATGTATATGTATACAACATATTTTTGTGCATATTTTTCATATATATATTGGAAAATTAAGAAGGGAACCCGCTAAACCTTTTACCAGCTACCTATTTCATTTTACAAGTTTACATAGAACAGAAGTAAACTTTCCCCAAAACTTTACCAATAATTCAACTTAGTGATTTCCAAGAAAAAAGAAAAAATGACATTTTATTTATCTACTTTGTTTGGAAGAGAATGTAGGACTCAAAATGAAGAGAAGTAATAGTCTGCAGGATTTGTTGGTTGTTCACTATTGTATCATTTGTCAGAGAACAGAAGAAAATCACTTCAAAATTTCTCATTTCCATCAGAAAAAATGAAATACCCTCAGTGAAAAGCATCTTCAGAATGTTGACAGTCAGGTTTAAGAGCAAACAATGAGTGAAGTCAAATTGAAAAGCAGTATAGATGAACACAGTAATTTATTCAGGTAATTAGAAAGAAAATTGAGTACAACTGAGTAGCATTATTGTTTGGAGGTCACTAACTTAAATTTGTAATTACACACATTTTATCTAGTACATGAATAATCATGCATTCAGATTTTTATCTATTGGATATCAAACTAGAAGTGAACTGTACTGAAATTAAAACTAATTACTGCAGGAGAAAAAGTTTGATTTTTAGTTTAGAAGTCAAATTCATTCACAATACATTAACAAATTGTGAGAGGCTAGGAGGGGGAAATCAATATAACTTTTCTAAAAAACTTTATATGACTTTAATGCTAGCAATAGAGGCAAAGTTAGAACAGATTTTTTTGTTTCAGTTTTTAAAATTGATTTGCTCACTTTAGCAAGCCCTTTAAACTTATTTTATGTGCTAATTTGTTTTTTAAATAGACCTCTAATTTGTATGAATTTCTTCCCACAATTCTTGAGTCATTCTGATCAGAAATAGATGTCCAAAGAACCATGCTGCCAAAACCCCATAAATTTCTGAAAATATTTGATTGCCCTTATTGCCTCAGACTGGCGCTTTGACATTTCTGGAATTTCTGACACGATTGGAATACATTCAGGCATATCACTGAATAATGGGAAATAGAATGATAATTTTTTTCAATGTTAGATGCTAACAAGCCATGAAACAACTTTAATCTCTATCACTTAATCTTAGAATGATTTAAGAGCTTTGGAATGATGAGCAGATATTATCTATGTCTAAAGAAGTTTGTTATTTTAGGTACTGACATATGCAAAAAGATCAGTCAAGGTGGATGGATAACTAATTATCAGTTCTGATCCACATTTCAAAATAATCCTATGATTTTCACTTGTGTTCTTCAGCAAAATTTTTTTAAGTGTTGGGTATCAACCTGTACTATTATAGAACCTTTACTTGCAATCAGTTTTTAATCAACAAGGAGGGGAGCAATATATAACAGTGTTATGCTTCTCTGAATGAGCATTAACCTAATACCTAGAGATGAAGAAGAGCTATTGTTTGTCTTTCAGATCTACTTGGTCTTGTGTTGTCTATGAGTGTGTGCATGTTCCATGCACCAATGGTGAGTGGAAGCTTCTTTGAAGAAGTTCTTGTAGATTTTTTTCTATCTTGGCCACACTATGGGATTCCCTGCTTGCCACAGTAATCAGGCCAGGGTTGGGAAAGCAGACAATTTTTAGGACACCTTTTCTAGCCCCTTCCATGTTGGTATGTATGCCTGGGTTCTGGAGAGTGGATGATGCTCTCAAGATTTCCCAATCACCAAAAGAGTAAAACAAGGATCTGTCCTTGCTCCTAACTTTTTAGCAAGATGCTTTCAGCGATATTATCAAATGTCTTCATTGAGGATGAACATGACCTCAAGGTCAGCTGCCACACTGATGGCAAATTCTTCAACTTGAAAAGGCTTCAAGCCCAGACCATAGTGGAGGGAGTGTTGGTGTATGGTCTTCTATTTGCAGATGATTGTGTATTAGATGCAGTATCTGAAACAGATGCAGCAAAGTATGGATCAATTTTCTGCTGTTTGTGCTAATTTTGGTTTAACACAGAAAACACAGGTGCTCCCTCAGCCAGCTCTACACCATCCATATGTGGTACTATCCATTACAGCAAATGGAGAAGTTTTGAGTATCGTGGGCAAGTTCACTTAGCTTGGCAGTATCCTTTCCAGGGAGGTACACATTGACAATGAGGTTGACACAAACATTGCTAGAGCTAGCTTAGGATTTGGGAGGTTCAGAGAAAAAGTATGGGAGAGAAAAGGTATTAGACTGACCACCAAAATGAAGGTCTACAGATTTGTTGTGCTGACCTCATTGCTGTATGCCTGGGAAACCTGGACAGTCTACCAACACCATATCAAGAAACCAAATTGATTCCATTTAAATTGTCTTATGAAAATTCTGAAGATCACTTGGAAGGGAAAAGTACCAGAATATTACTACAGAGAGGGCAACTATGATGGACTGGACACATTATTAGAATGCCAGACATTCGCTTGGCCAAAAACACTATTTTATGGAGAATTCACACAGGGCAAGCACTCATAAGGGGGTCAGAAGAGGCGAGACACCCTGAAGGTCTCATTGAAGAACTTTAGAATTTATTTTACAGCTTGAGAGGCATTGGCATGGAATGTCTTCCTCAGTGAGGTTGCACTCTATGAGGAAGGCTGAATTGAAGCAGCACAAAGGAAATGTGACATCCATAAGTTTAGAGTATCCCACGCAGGTGTTTATATGGGCTATTTGTGCTCATATTGGTCTGATCAGTCTATTCTGAGCTCATATTGGTCTGATCACTCAGTGATGTCATTGTGGTCTTCTTCTATAAGGAAGGACAAGAACCAACCAACCAAGAGTTGAAGGAATAGAAAAATCTCATATGAGGAACATAACACCAGGAGGTCTGGCAGATAGTAAGTAAATAATTTATGAGGCATTGCGATTTAAATCAAGTTAAAGCTCAACACTGGAGTAATTTTGTCAAATTCTTGATATGACAAGGTTTTAGAAAAAGGCTTTTCTATAAAGTTATTAAGAACAGGGAATATATCTTTTTCATCTTTCAATTCCTTTACTTTACACATACCAAATATTCCATAACCATTGTCATAATCATAATGAATCAAATTATTATTACATGTTTATTATTATGAATTAGATTCTATTCCAAGAGTTCTTAACCTCCTGATATGTGAAACTAAATGGAAGAAAAATATATCTTTATTTTCAATAACTCAAATTTAGCATTTTCTTTTCTTATTTATTATATTATTGCAGAAAGAGAGTCATATGCCTCATCAGACTGTCAAGTTAACAGATAGATAACAGAAGGTAGCATCCACTATTTCAGTCTAATAACTTATAGACAATTCTCACTAAAACTAAATTCTGCTATGAAGGGATATGAGAGAAACACACAGAGAAAAGACAGAGAAAGACAGGCAGACATAGAAACAGAGACAGAGAAAGATAAAGAAAAAAGAAAAGAGAGAAAGGGAAAGAGAGAGGAGAGAGTTTAGATAGGAGTGTGTGTGTGTGTGTCGGGGGGGGGGGAAGTTTTCAAGACAAACATGTTGAAGCCCAGCTTTAATTAGTCTATATACAAGTGTTATATATTCTACATAATGACAGTCAAAATGCTATTAAATGAATTGATATTATTATTATGTCATTATTATCTTTTAAATGTGGTTTAGATAGAAAAAGGTCCTGGGAAGAATCGTTATCAATTTACTGTTTTCTTGTAAGAATTATTCTACTCACATGTACATAGATGGATAGAATGAGTTTCGTAGTGAATAGGACTATTAGGATGTAAACTGATCATCTGTAGGCTCACTGAAAGCATTCCAAGTACAACTGATAGCAGACTGACCTCATCCTGTTCTCACATGAATTTGATCTCCATATTCATGCAGTTCTAATTTGAAAGATTTTAGCAATGTGTAGCTTATAGAATATGGGGATTTGGGATGGCAGCATCCATTTAAAATATCATTTAAAGATTTTATGAATCAGTATTACGTCTGAGTGATACAGGACAAAGGTCTTTCTGCTTTAATGGTTTATTGGTTGAACAATTCAGGATTCTGAGACTTCTATTTCATACACTCATAAGTTTCAGCCTAGAAAAGAGCTTACAATTAATCTAGCCAACCCCTTTCATTTTACAAATGAGGAAATTAAGGCCTGGGGACACTAAGGGTCATGTACAAGGTCACAGTTGTAATGTGATTTAAGATTTGAAGCTGGATCCTCTGACATGAATTCCAACACTCTATCCATCCTCTGCCAATTTTCCAGTTTTGAAGATTGGAGAAAAATGAAAGTTCCTGATGTGTAATTCATGCCCCAGGTCATAGCATTAAGGAACTACCAAATTTTGCAGAATGTAAATGTAATGTGTTATACTGTTTTTCAACATTTTCCTGTATAATTTATATTGATAATTAAGTCCAGCTTCTTAAGGCCAACTCTTCTGTAAATTTTTTATGGCAATGTCCTGGTCCCATATTACTATCACCTCCTCAAAGTACTGGGCTTGGCATCAGGAAGATTCATCTTTCTGAATTAAAATCTTGTCTGAGATATTTATAAGCTGTGTGGCCCTTGGCAAGTCAACTAATCCTGTTTGTCTCAGCTTCCATAACTGTGAGGTGTACTACTGAACTAAATAGCAAATCACCACAGTATCTCTACCAAGAAAACCTCAAATGGGGTCTTGAGGGTCAGACATCATTGAAACACCTGAACAACCTCCTCCATCCCCCCACCAACACACACAACATATCCACAGTCATGATTTTAGTCATTTGTTCAATACATTTTTGTCACCATTTTATTGGCTGATATTACCCATGGAGGAGCCTTTTCATTCTATTTATGGATTTTAGTCATAACATGGGCACCTTATTAAAATAAGATTCTTTTGGCTACATTTGAAGAATCTAATGGGATGTGTGTTTCATTCTTTTCTATTACCCAGTGAAGTGATTTCTGCTTATTCCAAATGCATTTCAATAGGTTTTTTGATATTTTTTTCTGTGCTTTAAGAATGTTTATCAATCTCCTTCCTACTTTTCTATTATTAAAGTGTTAATCTTTCTTTACATGCCATAAAATGTTGGAACCTATGTTTTATTGTTTGGGTTTTTGTTAGTATATTTTTCAAATCTTTTACAGTATATTTTAAAGTTATAAAATTGATGATCAAATTTAGCATCAAGGATTTGATGGTCTAAGTATGTTCTTCAGATTCAGCTTTGGCTTCAGAATACTAGTTAAATCACTTAACATACTGACCTACTGTCCTCTCCTTGACCTATTTATATTAACTAAGTCTTGCCAGAAAGAGAAAGTATATGTAGCTATGACTTAATTCATTATTTCATTGTAACCTCTGAATTCTAACTTGAAGCCTTCAGTTTCTAGCCTTCCTAGGTATATTTTATTGTGTACAAATGACATTTTGATACTATTAAATAACTATTCTATGAAATGAAGTCTTTTTCATTTGGTTGGAGTCATACAGGCTGATTTCATTCATATACATCAAGTTGTGTAGCAGAATATAGATAGTATAGATAATAATGGATTTAAGTCTATGTAAATTCAAGAGTAAATTTTCTCTCCAAGTGATATATTTTATATGTATTGTTAATGGAAAACATTTATGCTGATGTTATTTATTTCTAATATTAGGGTTGAGAAATAAATCAAACTCTTTGACATATTAAAATGCATATAATTTTTATTTATTTTTCCAATATCCACCTTTTAATAATCAAGTAAGGTAGAAGAAAACAGGAAAGTTTAAAGACAATGGTAGAGAGCAAAGTCTTGCTCCTTAGAATAATTTTTGTGAATATTTTATTTTCTTGAAGTTTCAAATTTGGTTACATTTTGATTCCTTTAGATTTCACATTGGTCTAATATATAAAATTACCAGTCACTTAGTGTTTCAAAACTTAAATGTTTTTATTAGAATTAAAAAATATCTAAAGAAAATTACTACTTTGTTATTTTGTTGTTTTAAGTGATTCACCATGTCACAATTCTGTCTCACTATCTGTACATTTAAATTTTTAAAGTTTTCTGACATTTAAAGAAATTCATTCTAATTTCTTTACATCTGTGAGGTTGGTCAGTTGGATTTTTTTTCCAATCCACAGATAAAAGTCTAAAAAGATTCTGTTTGTTTTGAAATATTTCAAAGCCTGGACCAGAAGTTTTAAATCTGGAAACTATATAGTCAACTTTTTATGAAAATTCCAAGCTGAGACCTCCTCTCCCACCTGTAGAACTCTTTTAACATCCATCACAAACAATTTTATGAATATCTAGTGAATGCAACATAAAATATATACCAAATGTATTACAGGTTCTGATGTATAAAGTTTGCTTTTAGCTTTATTTCAGTCTTTTAAAAATAGAATACTTAAAAAAATCAAGTTAGACATACTAACACTTCTTTAAAAATTTGGCAAGAGAATGTCCAAGATCCAAATAGCACAAGCTGTATCAATGTAAAAAGGCACAAAAGATATAAAACCAAAATATCAGAGCAAGTATGACACTGAAAAGGTATAAAAATGCCGGAACATTTTGAAATTGGGATCTAGCCCATCATGGTCAATACTGAAACATTCTTAATGATATTCACTGTTTTAGATTGTGCATATTTCTCTTTAAAATTGTAAGGCATGAAGATACAGTAAAATCAGACTGAAATATAGCTACAGATTTTTTTAAAAGCTTCACATATTATAGAACTGACATTTACTTCATAGTGAATACCATTAAAATTGTTTAGCATCTAAAACTGTATATAACTTGTCCTCTTCCTGCCTTCCCAGTCTTATATATATCATTCTCACTCTCTGTTGATCAACCACACTGGGATACTTCCAGTTTCTCACATAGAATGCTCTTTCTTCCATCTTTGTATTGTTACACTGGTTATTCTGCATTGCCTGGAATGCTCTCCTCCTCTCTTCTTTCTCTTAGAATCTCTGGTTTTCACCAAAGTTCAATTCATATTACTTTCCATAGGAGCCTTTTCCTTGCACATCCAAATGCCTGTGACTCCCCTCCATAGTTTCCTTGTATGTCAATTATGTATATCATGTGTGCATGCATGTATGTATGTATGTTTTTATAGTTGTATCTTTATATACACCTTTTTTCCTTATTAGAACATAGATATTTTAAGGCTCAGGTCTATTTCCACTTTTATCTTTATTTGGTGGTAGTAACAAATCAGTTTCCAGGAAACCAAAGTGGATGAGCAGGGGGGAGTACAGTTGAGAGTGTGAGAAGAAAGGTGGCATTGATGATTTAGCCCGTCAAGGGCTTCGACATACCATGTTGTCATAATCCATTGTAGTTGAAACATCATGGTGATTCACGATATGTGAATCTGACAATTAGTCCATCGAGAAACAGTCTTAGATATACTGAGGCATTGCCATTCTGCCATTGGAAACCACATGCTGTTGCTTTGCGGATCACTGTAAGAAGGCCAAGATTCCTTGCTGATATAGAAAAAGAAACCTAATTCAAAGACCTAGAGACTCCTGGGCATTCAGACCATCACCAGAAGTCTTGTTTCCTATCAGATCAGACCATAGGGTGAAATGGTTCTGGAAAAGGCAAGTGAAAAGGATGTCTTTATGTAATATATTCCTCACTATAATAAACACAATGTGTAAGTCATGTCACTATTAAATGGACTTACTTGATCTTCTTTGAACAACTTCATAGGAAGCATTCAATAAGTGTTTTTTCATTAATAATGTTGAATTTTCTTTTTCTCATCACATCATTCCTTGTATTCCTTGTTATATATTTGTGTCATATGTGGTCTAATTCCACATTGTAGGAGAATATAAATCTCATTGTAGGAGAAATTGGAACATTAAAAAAAATCTTTTTAACCCTATCTCTTATCAAATCATCTTATATATTTTTAATATATAATTAATAGATATTCTTTGTTAATATTAGTTTCAGCTATATCTGTCTGTGAACTACTAGCAAAAATGCTTTCACTTTATAATGTGAATGAATACACATATTTGTTAATGTACACATATGTCTATACAAATTAGTTTCATTTCTGTTTTTGTATTTCTAGTACATAATTCTAGGTAACTAAAAAGCATTTAATAAATACTTGTTACTTAATTGATAATAATCCCTTCCTCCTCCACATACAGTCTTTTTTAACTTCAAACTAATGGGTCTTTTCCAGTCCTTCTTCGTAGTGAAACATAGATATCTAATTTATAGGTGAATATCTATTTAGTGCACCCAATTGACAGATAAAGAATGGTGTAAATTAACTGAAATAATTAAGAAAATATATATTTCTTAAGTTAATTTACAAGAACTCTGAGTCATATGATTAGAACACATTTTGCCTTTTAATCAAATCATCATTTGGGTATTCATTATGCAAAGAAATGTTATTTTTCTCCTAAGATTTTTTAATGGTATATACAAACATTTTCACCTAAAATTAATACAGACTCAGTAAAGTATTTGAAATAATTCCTTCCTTTTATCTCAGTTCTTTAGTTATTGCTCACATTTTGGTTGTTTTTAATAATAAAGACTCATGGGAATTTCAGGAAATTATTCTTACAATGACCCCAAAAGACCATGGAAAAACTCAGTTTTCTGAGACGGGACTCTTACCTTTGCTTCAATTTTCTTTTCCAATTTAAGTCTTAAGAATACTAGGCATACTCATAATTTAATGAAAAAAATGTGTAACATCTCACTATAATTATTTCAATTGGAAAGAGAATTGGTGCTAATGAGAACAAGATCATAAGTTTTATTTCCCATATGGGCAAGTAACATTCATGCAATGAAAATCCTGTTCTGTGTACAACAACTGCACTTTTAATCCCAACCAGCTGTCAAACAGCAGTGTGCCACTGGTCACAATTGATGGCAGAGTAAAAATGATGAAAATTGCTTGGATCGATATAAACTCAGGGAATTTAGAAACCTTGGAAAGGGAGTAAAAACCTTGGAAGCAGTCCATATGGTGGACAGCTACCCAACTGGTGATTATTGATAAAGAGTTAATGATTGATGATGAAGCATCATCTTGGTTCAATATGCTGAAATGGGAGTCAAGTGATACATGAATTTGATTCCTACCACTGACATTTACTAGGTGTGTGTCCTTGGCTCAGTTCCTCAGTTTTTCTGAGCTTCAGTTCTTTCATTTATAAACTATGAAGATGACAATAAAACATGACCTTCCTACTTCATGGGTTGTGAGTATTCATTGTGATTTTATATTTAGAACATGATATAAATATCTAGTGTGATGTTACTGGTTCTCTTTGAGTACAAAAAAGGTAATCATCATCATCATCATCATCATTCTGGAATATAAATGAAAAGGCTGGATCAGGGAATTTACTTTCATAGATATAGTAATGATGGGAGACAATTCATCCAGATAATTCCTGAGTATCATATTTAACTAATAGCAAGGAATCATAGAGCTGAGACAGATCTTATAGACCATTCAATACCTTGAATAGTTGACAATATGATAAGGAAAACTGTTCCTTAGTATTCGAGCTTATTAGTGATGTGGATATTATGAAAAACTTATGAAAAATTGGGCATATCATCTTACAGGAAGTCACAGGAAAGAAAGTTAACACTGAATATAATAAACATGTTCCCATGATACCAGGAAAATGGATTTCAAAATTTTTAGAAGCATTACAGGCAGTTAAGAATTGTAGTAGATATAACGTTGAACCTAGAATCAGGAAAACCTGAGTTTAAGTCCACCCCCAAACTGTTATTAACTTGGGTGACCCTAGGCAAATATTTAATTTCTGTCTGCCTCAGTTTCCTCATTTGTAAAATGGGAACAAAATCACCCCAGGGTAGTTCTAAGAATAACTTCAGACTATTTGTAAAGCACTATGCAAATATCAAAGCAGCATGCAAATGTTAGCCATTTATTATTAGCATTAATAATATTGAAATATCAACATAATTAGTAGTAGGAGTAATTTTGTTAGTTTTTCAGAGACAAAAACTATTGATAGAAGCTCAAAAATGTACAAATTAATACATTCTGGTATATAAATGTAAAATATAAAGAGAAAAAATAAACATAAGAAAATAACTTCAGGTTTAAAGGCATCTCTGAACACTATGTGAGTTCTTTGAGAGGAAAAACTGATTCATTTTTTATTATTCTATCATTCTTGCCTCTTACATTGAGTACAAATGCTTTTTGAATATAATTTCTCTAATTGACAAGATTTTAAAAAGCAATGTACATTTAAAGGTGAGTGTCAGGAGCAGATGACAAAAGGCCGATAAAAAAATCCTACAGAATGATAAAGAGCAATATTAGGAATGATAAGGTTCACAATGAGCTGAAGCTTGAGAGAAAGTCTGGAAGAACTTTGGAAGACATAATGTCATACTAAAATACATATGCATGTCTCCTCTTTTAATGAGAAGAATATTTAAAATTTTAAGGAATAGCACAAACATGGTTCTGAGGGATTAAATAGAAAGGATAAGAGACACTAAGAACCAGGTGCTTAAAATGACTTTATGTCTCCCTGGAAGGATGAACTACATTCTTAATGTGTTTATAGAATTTGCAGGTGTGACTGTGGGACTACTGATGCTAGTCCTTGAAAGTCTGTGGAAAGAGAAAAGGTCTCAGAATTCTGAAAAGCAGAGGTTTTGACTTTCAAAAGGAAAAGATGAATTAAAATTAAGCTAAGAATGATATCAATAAAAAAGGAAAATTATAAAATTTTCATAAAAAAAAGCATTTTAATTAAAAAAACACACACCACTTTTACATAAGGGAAAGAAGTGAGGTGGCAAAGTGGTTAGTATGCAAGACTTGAAATAAGGAAGACTCACCTCCCTCAGTTCAGACAGTCTCAAAATCTTAGTAGCTGTGTGACCCTGGCCAAGACACTTAACCCTGTTTGCTTCAGTTCCCCAATCTATTAAGAATGAGCTGGAAAAAGAAATGACAAATCATTCCAGTATTTCTGGTCAGAGAACCCCAAAATGAGGTCACAAAAATGACTAAGCAACAACAACAACAACAACAACAAAGTGACAAGAGGAATTCTTTTCACAACAAAGAATCATGGGATCACATATCTAGACATTTAAGGGACCTCAGAGATCAATGAGTTCAACTTCCTCATTTTACAGATCAGAAAATTGAATTTCAGAAAAAGGAGTCACTTGATTCTTACAAACAAGAAAGAAATGATCACTGAAATAGAAATAATGAGAAGTTAATAAGAAAATGACCTTTTTTTAGAGATTATGATAGATAAGGAAGGAAAACTATTCATAATTTCATGATTTTGTGAAAGAATATTTCAATATATCTAGAGGGAAAATTAATTGGATGTCATAGTTTATATATCCTATAAGGGAAATCATCCAGGAAAAGGATAGTAAACACTTAAAAAAAAGTAATTCTGATCACACAAACATAAATGATTTGAATAATGGGGGAACTAAGAAGGAACTATCCAAAGTTAAAGATTTGCATACACAGTATTCATTGACATATATATATATATATATATATATATATATATATATATATATATATTTAGATTTTTCAAGGCAATGGGGTTAAGTGGCTTGCCCAAGGCCACACAGCAAGGTTTTTATTAAGTGTCTGAGGTCGTATTTGCAGCCAGGTACTTCTGACTCCAAGGCCGGTGCTCTATATACTGTGCCATCTAGCCGCCCTCAGACCCCTTTATATTTTTAAATGATATTTATACAATGCAAACGAAAAGACAAATAGCTGATGGTGACAGAGACATGTATGATTAGTCTAAAAGAAAGTAAGAATGAACTGAGCTGAAGTTGGTGATGAAAACCAAGGACATGTTTGTATTTTTCATCTATCTTAGGAGAAAAAGTAGGATCATAGGAAGGCTATGACAGATTCATGAAACCACTGGGTTGAGCATAACCAAGAAAAGAGAAATAGAATGATTACTCAAATATTATTTTGCTTCTACTTTCTTTGGATCACCTCTTGAAGTGAGATAGAACAGAAAATGTTAAGTACAAGAGGGAAGATGGTGATAGTACTACAGCTTTGCTTCATAGTTCAGCTGCTAATTGTAGGATAATGATATCCTGGAATCTCCCCCACTCCAGTCCCTACATACACCAATGATCATATAAACTTTATTAAACTGAAAAATCTTACGGAATGAGAAAAGTGTCGCAGGTCAAGAATATGACAAATTTTCTGGTTTTTGAAAGCCAGTGAAGACATTCAAATCGTAGAAAATTCTAGACCTCATTGTTAAAGGGTGTTGATGACCATTTAGAGACAGTAGTAGGGATTATCAAGTGCTGGAAAACATGAATTTATTTTTATGACCGGTTGGTAGATTGAAATTTTCAGTTTCATGAGTCAGCCATTCAATGCTCCGGTGTGAATTTTAAGGGAATGGAAATGGCAACATAAAAAAAAAGACTCATTGCTTACTAGACTAAGAGTATTTATGTGAGGGGACAGAAACTTTATAGTCTGGCTCCACAAACCCTGAATGGGCAACTCCAATTGGGTTAGTTTGCTCTGGATCTCAAGTTCTTTAACTATGAAATGTATTCAGCATACATTGACATGTATGTCTAATGAGATGCAGGAAGTTGCACTAAAATGAACATACTCTCTTGCTTTTGTATGTTTTTTTTTGGAACAAGAGCTATTCTGTCCAAGACTACTCCCAACTATCTTAGAAGGACTTGTTGCATCTATGATTGATCAATTTTCAAGAAGGTCCTATCTGTTTTAGGTCTGTGTTCAACACACATGATGCTCTTGAGACAAATGAAGAGAGACGGCATCCTCCCCACTTTTTTTTCTAGATAGCCTGATAGGTGTATAAATCAACAAGTCTCTCTATTACTAATTATCAAGAAGTGAACTCTAGCTTAGTAAATAAATAAATGGATGTTGCATCATACATCATCCCAAACAAGGGCTTATTGACCACTTCATGGTCAAGCAGAAGAGTCAATACATCTGGCCCCTCTCTGATTATGCTTTATTTCTTCTGTGATGGCCTTTCAGGATAAGACAGGAACTGGAGAGAAGTGAAACATGCCTATCTTACCTTAGAAGAGTTTATAGTGGAAGATAGGAAAGCCAGGTTCTTAGGTTAAGAAATAAAGTATGTCTATCATGTAAAACAAAAGTATCTGATCTAGGCATTGAGTTTTTGAGCCATTTTATAAGTTGATAATCCAATTATCATCTCTTGGGTAGTCTGGATGTCTTTTTGATATATTATATTCATTTCATGATTTTTCATAAGAATATTTTTGGAGGTTTTTATCCAGAGTACAATAATGAAAATGATGAAATAATTATAAATCAAAGATCATCAGTTGAATAGAGTGCATTTTTTTAAGACTGGAAAAAAGAGAAAATGTAGGGTACATATAGTTATATATGTAATATATGTAAAGAATTATAGTGAGGAAGGGAAATAGAATTATACTATATGTAGTATATAGGATTTCAGAAGGAAAAGACAGTTAAAGGGAATCAGATTTTGATTCAGTATAGAGGAATAAATGATTAGTGAGCAATTTCAGTTGTGAGAATATGGACAAGAGTACTTTAGAAGTAGTGAGTTCTTTATCACCCCAACCACTTTCTTTGTGGATTAACAATCACTTTTTAGAGATATTGTAGAGAAGCCTTCTACATATGGAACAGACTCAATATTTAAACTAATAAAGATTTCTACATTAAAAGATTTTGTGAGTGAATAGGATACCAGAATTGTCCCTAAATGTATAGGGTATGAGAAAATGATTGGGAAACTGAATATTTCCTCTAGTATATAGGAAAGTTTATATCTGATCATGGTACTGTCTTATTCACTAAACTCCAGAATGGAGTCTATATGAAGCAAGCTGATATCTCTATGGTAATATGTATGTTCCATTTGGGGACTTTTAAAGTCCTTCACTATCTGACCTCAGTATGCTTTCCCAACATGATTTCTGCTTTTCTTTTGAAGAATTCTATTTGTCATCTTTGTGTTTTTACAGTGGGTGATCCCTATTCCAGAAAAGTATTCCCTAATAAAAATGTGCCTTTCTCCACAATCTTTTCCTGATCCTCATGATGATTAGTGACTCTCCCAAAAAGTTTCCTTGTATTTAGTTTAACCTGTTTTGTAAATACCAGTATGTAACAGTCAAATGCAATCAAGATCAGCTATGTGTTCCTATAGAAAGTGTCTGACAAGGATAATTTCTATACATGAAACTGCTTCTTAAATTTTAAGAAAACTATGAAGTAAACAAAAAGAAAAAGAGAATATTAGAAATTTTATAATTGAAAGATAGAAGATAAATTCTTTATACTGCTGAACTGTCATTTGAAATTCTCATTTGTGAATGTATCATGATTTAATTATTTAGGTAGCCTTCTGTTCCTACTTTACATAGTACCTAACAAATGATGCGTGAATCATTATATTTCTATCCACTTCTCTCCCAAATGCACAAAAGGATCATATTTGTTTGTAAACAATATACCTTTGTTTTTCCTCCCACTGTAGTATTTTCAATAATTCTGACAATTGGCTTATTAAAAATATAGTTTTAACACATTCATTTGGCTATCTAAATCTAGGTGGAAAAGTTTGTCTGAAGGCATGTCAGACTAATGGTTAATAGAAAAAGAAACATTGCTATTGGTAGAATGATCTTTCTTTGTGGGAAATAACTGGCCAGAATTCTTGACACTGACAGGAAATCAGTGAGGGCTTCCATGAATACTAACAGAGCATGCAAGTTTTAGAGAAGGGGGAAAATAGGCCATGTCAATAGATTTAAAAGCTTCCTGCACCACATAAAGAGACTTTTCCTTCTGGTCAGGTTTTCCAAATCTCTGACAATTTGAATTATTTCTTACAATTAGTATTTGTTTTCCTTTTTAAAAATTAACCATCAACTTGAAGAACCTGAATTTCAAAATTTAAACTAACTGAAGAATTATGCTCATCGACAATGTACAATTTCTAAAGGGTTCAGCACCATGGAATATAAAAATGTAACATATTCATCAAGCTAAAAAACAGTATAGATGAGTTAAAAAGAAATTTATGTCTTTGAGTGTATATGAATAGACATAAACCCCTCTATATATATTATTTATATAAATAATATATGTAAATATATATATATATATATATATATATATATATATATATATATATATATATATGAGTTGTCACTGATTAATAGGCTATCTGTCTAGAACCTAACTTGATTTTTCTGTGTATAAGGAAAAATTAGGGATGGCTTCTCATGGAAAGACTTGCGTGTACTGATGCTGAGTAAAATGAGCAGAACCAGGAGAACATTGTATACATTAATAGTAGCATTGTAAGATAATCAATTATAATGGATGCAACTCTTTTCAGTAGTTCAGTGATCAAAGGACAATCCTGAGAGACCTGTTAAGGAAAATGCCATCCACATTCAGAGAACAGACTATGGCTCCTGAATATTATATTCACCTTTAAAAACTTTTTATGTTTTTCTTTCTTCTGTCTTTTCTCCCTTAGTTCTAGCTCTTCTTTCAGAATGATTAATATAGAAATATGTTCAACACAATTTTACATTTACAATCTTTATCAGATTGCTGCCATTGGGTGAGGTAGGAAGGGAGGGGGAGAGTGGTGGAAAAATGTGGAAATCAAAAGCTTGCAAAAGGATGAATCTTGAAAATTATTTTTGCATGTAATTGGAAAATAAATAAATAAGAAAAAAATTAATTGCTTCTTTATAAATGTAGATTAATGACTAATTCAACTCAGAGAGTGTTTAAAGAACAATGCAATCTTATCTTTAGATGCTGGCAAATGGCTAATTCTCTCTAATGAGCACCTCTAATTGAACCCATGAGATGAACCCTAGTACATTGTATACCATTGATGTTAACATAAACAATTACTCAAGGTCATATAAAGCAAATGTTAAACTTTTTCACACTTACTCACCAAGTCATCTATATGGGAGTGATCCTTTGCTGAATAGATCTGATGAATTAATTCTCAAGTGCTGTATGTGGCTCACAATATTCATAGTAGAATGTCTTTCTATGGAATTATCAAACAAGGAAATCAGACCGAAGAATAAATTAATAAATTGGAGAGGTGACCTTTTAGATGATTAAATATATTGCTAAGTTGGGAAAGATTCATAAAGTTCAGTTTCTACTGTGACAATCAACACATTGTTCTTTTATAAAATTAATAACTATGAAACTACTAATCATAAAATTCATAAAATATAATTATAACATTTTGTGAGAATCTGGGCCTGTGATTTTATCAAGATGGGGAATTCAAAGTAAGGTAACCCCTTATAATTCAGATAGTCTAAAGAGAGTTACTTGAACCATTTAAAAGGTTAAGTGACAAGACCATGATTTCATAGCCACACCAGAGAAAATAATAGAATTTATGTCTTCCTTAACTATAAGATTGTCTACAGCATCTTGCTGTCTCTCCTCATTACAATAAGCAGTCAAGTTAGTAAATGTATTCTTATGTATGGCATAAATACTAGATTTTTTTAAAAGCTGGTTAAGGGATTTCCCTCACCCTTCTTTAGCCATCTTCCTTGCCTTTATCTCTTCTATTTCATTTCCTTTCTTTTCTATTACTTTTGCTTTTCCCCTTTTTGCTTAGTTAATACTTCATGATCTTCCTTGCATTCTTAACTGGGTTCAATTTATCACTTACCTCCACACTTTTTTTGAAAGGCAAATGGTGTTAAGTGGCTTGCTCAAGGCCACACAGCTAGGTAATTATTAAGTGTCTGAGGCTGGATTTGAACTCAGGTACTCCTGACACCAGGGCTGGTGCTCTATCCACTGTGCAACCTAGCCACCTCCACACTTTCTTTACATGTCTTTTGTTTGAATTTTCACTAAGTATTAACTTTTTATTATAATATTATTTTCTTATATTTTAGATTGTTTTCTACATGCTTTGTCTTTTTGAGGTTAAACAAAACTTGTCAAAATTTTCATGGAATCCTATTTAATGATTTAAATCTCTATTGTGGTATGTTTATAGTCTTAATCTAGTTAACATTCATGAACTTATAACTATTGTACATTGCTACTCCTTTCATTTCCCACTGACTAGAACAAGATCGTGACTCTCTACTGGTTTCTCACTGCCAGCACCTTGGTCTGATTTTCTCACCAACCAGTTTTCTTTTTACTTATGGTGCAAGGAGAGATGACATATATTACAGTTTTCTTCTTTCTCCTCCTCCTCCTCCTCCTCCTCCTCTTCCCCTCCTCCCCACTTTTCCTCCTCCTCTCCCCTCTACTCCTCCTCCCCCCACTACTCCTCCCCTCTCTCCTCCTTCCCCTCCCATTCCAGTCTCCCCCTCCTCATCCTACCCCCCTCCTCTCCCTCCCCCTCTCCCTCTATCTCCTTCTACTTCTCCCTTGGAGTTGAATAAAGATAAAAGAGAGTGGTTCTAAATTTGCTTGCAGAGGATAGCACAAAGTTCAGAGATTGATGAGGGTATACAGAATTAGGAGAGCCACTGTCTCCTAGAGGTCAAGTGGATTTTGGGGGAAAAATTGAAGATGAGGCAAAATAATAATGGATAATTAATTATAGATGTAAGTATACATTTGCATGTATACATGCGTATATATATATATATATATATATATGCATATGCACAAATACATCCATATATGCACAATTCCTCAGAGTCAGGAGTATTTCCTATGGGAGATAAATTTTTTTTAATAATTCTTTATGGGTAGTGATGTCTAGTCTAACCATCATTCTTAGCCATGAAGTCATAAAATTTTCAAAGGTCTAACAAAATAAGACTGGGTTACAATAGTAGTCCTATACATAAAAACATCACAAAAGAACTACATTGGGGATTTGAAGGATTTTAATAAGCATCAGAGAGAAGCATTAAATTGCTTAAATTCAAGCTCCTAAATTTCCATAAATTCTAATATTAATCTGAAATTGATTAGTTTCCCCAAACTTACATGTACTTCTGATTAAAACTCTTCTAGCTACTGTCTAAAGCTGAACATCTTATTCTTATTGTCTAGATACTGTATTATATTAGCATCTGATGGCATTGGGTTGAATAATTTGATAGGTCTCAGCCCTTTGATAATCTGCTTTCTTACCTACTCTCGGGTATAGAAACCCAAGGACTTTGTCAAATATTTTCTTCCTTGCTCTTCCTCTCTCTGGAAATTTTTCACTCCTGATCTCACTGACTATGATTCTGAGGAAGTCCTTCCCCTGTTCTCTGGCTTCCTGAATGAAGAAACCACCACCACCACCACAACAAGCAAAAAACCCAACAAATATTTCCATTTTCTGATTTCCAAAGACTTATTTTCTTTTCATAGTTTTCTCACTTGTCTGCTCATTTTTTTTTTAAAGCATTCTAACCTCTAAAACTGTCTTTCTTTCTCAATAGCCTTTGGTTCCTCTTTCCTGGCACTGGTTCATTTGCATATAACAAATTAGATAGATGTTATAGGTGACTCTGATCTTTAAATGAATTTTTGGCTTTCTACCTTTTAAAGGAAAAACCTTTAGGCTCCTTCCTCACTGAAGACCAAAGTGGTTCAAGATGAAAATGCCAACACTTCATTATCTCTTTCTTTTTCTTCTGCATTTCCTGAATTGTTCTTGAAAATTGCACACAGGTAGGTTTTGTCTTTTTCTCAAGGAAATTAAATTTAATCATAATTATTAATAAGAAAGGAATCAATACTCATTTCACAGTCAAATATTCATAAAGATTTGTAAAATCAAATGAAAAAAGTGATTTTCAAAAATGATGTCACAAAATAGAATATTAGAGTAATATGAATTACATTTTTAAAACATATTGAAACAAGCAAAAATAGTTTGAGAAAATTCTTAGGGAAAGAATGTTTAAATGTGTTCATGGTATTAAATCAGAAAAATAAACAAATAATAATAATAAAAATAATTGCCATTCTAAATATGCAAAAGGTAAAAATATACAAATATCATTTTAAATAAAAAGTCTAAATGTCAATAAGCATATACGAGCAACTAATCATTCTCCAATACCCATATGTGTTGTCTCCTGCTGTAAAAGTAATAGCCTATATCTATCTGCTTTATCCACCAAATATTAAACATGAATATAGATCAAAATTGAATGTTATCAATTTTATGTGAATTTTTTATTGTGGAATGAGAATTTTATTCTTTGTTTTTAAGATGAAAATAGAGGCAAAGTTACCAGGAAAGAAAATGTTTAAGTTTTAAAGGCATTTCATTGATAAGAAAGTGACTACGATACTACTCAATCACTGATCATTTGTTGTATTTTTGTTTGTTTTGTCTAAGGGAAAAAAAGAGTACAATGTTGACCTTTTTTTTGTAACAACCTATGCATTGCTTGTTGGAAATCCCCAAACTTGATATTCTCCATAAAAGAGCTGATAAAAGAATAACTTTCAATTTACCTTCCTTCTCTCTCTTTATCTCACTTTTTCTTTCTTTCCCTCCTTTATTTTCTTCTTTTCCTATAAAACTAAAGAGATACATTTTTTTAAAATGTGGATATATAAGGATATTGCCATGATCTGTTTTTCAAACTGAAAAAAACAAATACAAAAACGCCACTGTGTTCACTTAGAATTATAAAATTGGCGTACATAGTACCAGTCTCTATCATTTCTTTGCCAAAATGAGCTCTCTCTTGACTAGTATGATCTTCTCTGCTCAAAGGCTAGGTTAGATTTCAACCTCTTCAAGAGTACCCTAAGGGTTTTGAGATATCTAGGCTCTCTACAAATAGTTTCAGACACCACCAATGTTGTCCCCTCAATTGGAGGGGATGTTCCTATATATGGCAGTACCATTTAGCCACTAGCAGACAAATTGGCTCTTACAAATAAATACTTACTTCAAAAGCTGTCATGATAAAAATACACTCCTCCAACATAAAGGGATTAATTAAGCTCACCCCTTGTATTGCCTTAGTCTCTAGAGAGGGGAAAAAGATTAGGTTAATAACTTTACATTCATTTGTTCAGTTCCTATGAGCACATGGTCCCATCCAAGTCCAAATCACCATTTGAGTTTGTAATCCAGTCACCCTTATTTCTCTGGGGAATATTTCCCCACCAAACTAGCTAGCTACACCACCTCACCTAGAATCCTAGCTCAAAGGGCACAATAGACCTGGTGGGCATCACTAAACGGCACCTTGAAACTAGGATAAATCACACAGAAACAAACACACCCAGTTCAGTTCTCAGGGTAAAAAAAAGGAAGCAGAAGAAGGATATTCTTCCCTTCTAATCAATTTAAGTCATGGAACTCGTACTGTGGGTTTAGGAAGAGAATCAAAAAAAGGCTTAAAGAAAGTGAAGGTCTCAGGCTAGCAAGTTTTAAAGATCAAGGCATTCAATCTAAGGAGGCTATACCCACCTACATGGTAAGGGGATAAAGGGGCCACCATGCCAGGCAATGTGGACATGCTCTAAAGTCCCTTCATGTCACCTCCATGTCTGTGTATGCCCAGACAAACCCAAGTTACATTTCTTTCTTTCTTTTTTTAAAAAATAGGTTTTATTTTTTTTCTTTTCTTTTTGCATCACTATCAATGTCCTTTCTCCTCAAATAAAACCCTCTATATTATCATATTAAAACCTTTGTAATTATGTATTATTGACTTTCTAGAATTCTAGTGTCATGTTTCATTATTCTTATCCATGTGAAAAACTTCCCTATTCAGTTCTTTTCTCCCATAGTGCATTCTTCTTAAGGTCTCCATTTTGGGTAAGAGTTCAATCATCTACCCTTCATTCTCTCATCTATGTTTTTGACTGATTCTGTGTAGGAACATTCTCTTCTGTTCTTCACCCTTTTTTCCAGTTTCTTTTTATGTGTTATCTTCTCCCATTAAAATATAAGCTCCTTGAACAAAAGGATTATCTTTTTCACTATTGTATTTGCACCTCTAGCACCTAGAACATGGTAATTGCTTAATAAATATTTTTTATCTATCTCTTATCTTACTTATTTTGAAGGTTTTGGGATTTTTTCCCCACAAGCTTACTGATAATTTGAATTTTTTTGTCTTCATAAACCTTGATCATGTATTTTGCAGGTTTGGTAGGAGCAACATTTGCTACTAATCTGCCTGGGAGTCATGACAAATTTTGGAAGGCTGAAAGGTCCCTGATACATTAGCTAGTTTATCTCATTCCTTTCCAGGTTGAGTGCACACCTGCCTCACTCCACATGGTCTCTCTATCCTGGAAGCTCAATCCAGCCCTGGAATTCATACATTGAGAGAAACCCCTGGCTCTGAGGCATCTCACTTTAACTAAAAAGCTCTCTTCAGAATTGCCATTTAAGGGGGGACACTGAAACCAGATACAGCTCACTTCTCTCCAGGCTTCACTACACTTGGGATTTTCTATATTGTGTCCTGGATAGCTTCATTCTATCACATTTTCCAGCTTCATTTTAAGTACAGTCTTCTCCCAAAAGACTGGGGGGGTGGTCTTTCTATGTGTATTTCTTAGTCTCTCTCTCTCTCTCTCTCTCTCTCTCTCTATATATATATATATATATATATATATATATATAGATAGATAGATATAGATATAGATATTTACTATGAATCACTTGTTTCATACAGTACTTTGCAATTAGTAAGGTCTTAAATGCTTTTTGATTAGCTGACTGACTTACCAAAAAAGAAAAATGAAGCTCTCCTTAAGATTTAACTGATCCAGGGAACTAAGTTCCAAATGGTTAATGCAGCTTTCCAGTCACTCATGCATAAAGTCCCAATGCAAAGATAGTAAGGGCTCATCAAGCTTGACAGATTTCCTATTATTGAGTCAACTCCTTTCTAACCTCTCTCATGGTAAATTCAGTGACTGAACTAATGCTATATCATTATTCAACATCTTTTCTACGCTATTATTGAATAAATATACTTTTGTTGATGGCTTTATGTTATATAAGTGCCTTATTTTGTTCTAATAGTGAACCAATCCCACCAAACTGGTGTGAACCAGATCCAAACCAGAAGAGTAGAAATTGGCTCTTGTTTTTACCTATTTATATCAATTTGCTACATAGATAATAGTACAAATAATACACATTATACATTATGTAAGATAGTTTCACTTTGATTTTCCCTGGTTTACAGCGTTTATTCTAGTTCTGTTTCCACTGAACCTGTATATGAAAAAATAAAAAATTTTAAGAACTCATAATTGTTTATTCTTTTCCTTTCATCACTTCTAACTCTTGTTTATCTAACAATGCTACTCTACACGTACAAGATATATAGATATTTCCAGTCTGGTAATTTTTTAACTCATGTCTTCTTTTGTATTTAGTTAATATATTCATTAGGAGCTTATTGTAATATACTACACAAGATATCAGCCTAATTCTAATTTTTGACAAAGTAAGCTTTCCTAGAGGTTTTTAATTGAATATATACATATACATACACATATGTATATGTATATATGTCTTTTCCCTTAGTAGTTTGAATCCTCAGGTTTATCAGATTGGTCATGCTTCAATCCATTCTAGCTATACTTTTAAGTTTATGGACATTAGCACCATACCTCAATTTCTCTTCTCATCCCTGAACTTTCTTCAATGTTTTGGACCTTCTCCCCCTGGAAATTCCCTCTGGGAGTGCCTTATCTGCAAGTTCCTTCTAAGTCTCTACATTTAGAGTGATAGGTCCAGACTAACTATAATTCATTCTTCTTCCAAGTGACTCCTAGAATGCATTACCATTTCATTGGACAGATACCTTTTCCTCACTCATCATCCGTGAGATGGGAGCCCCATCCTCAATATTCAGACCTTCTCAGAGTGTCCTTGGTGGATCCTTGCTAGGGCCAGAAATTCAAGCTATGATTTAATCATGACTTTACTGCTCCCGCCCCCTCCCAAGGCTATTTTGTCTTCTAGTTTTGTCTTCTGCTCTTGGACTGCTTAGGACTATATTTGAAAGTATCAACTTATTCATACAAATTAATTTTATGAATATTTTGTCTAGTTCTTTTAAGCTGTGCTTAAGTAGTAAATATTTTGGCATGATAGCTATGAAATAATGTATTTTTATAATGGTAAGGACTATGCACAATGATATATAAATTAAGATACACAAATTTAAAATAAATTTAATGACATAAAGCTTATAAATTTTTCCATCTTAAAACACTTTTTAAATGAATGTCCTTGTTTTACTACAACTACGTATTTTTTAGAGTTCAAAAGATCTTTAAATGGTGAACATGTCTTGTCATCGTTATTGCTGGAATTATTGTGGTACCATCCCCTCATCACAGAAACTAGAATGGGGAATGAAGGACTAGTGAGCGGGTCTTCAGAAAGGAAGCTACAGCTTCTTAGTCATTCTTCTTTCCTGTAGAGTCCACAAAGGGAAAGATGTATGCAGGCCCTTATACTTTCCAGTCTAGAACAGTGGTTACCAAAATTTTTGGTTTCATGAAACACTTTCAACAACAACAACAACAACTACAACAAAAATGTGATGTGAACTCCACGATAAAGTTAATATGTTACTCATAATATTAGTTTAGATTTATTCAGTAAGTACTTACAATAACTACAACAATAACTTTTCCTTCCAGAAACTCCAAATTAAATTGTATATCTTATAATTATATAATTTTATTCTACCTATACTTATGAAATTTTTACTGTAAAAATAATGTTAACACAATTACAAACATTTTATGTAGGATATTCTAAAATATATAATTTAAAAAATAATCCAAGAAAACCTCATATACTGACTTTTAGCCGAAAGAATTCATACCAAATTTCTTTATTTAGAATTTTATTAAATATAAATAAAAATAAATAATCTTTAGATTATAAATTTTTTCACATAATATGATTATAATATGCTTACATTTAATTTCTAAGTTTGATTTTTTTGATTCCAAGTTTGTAAGATTTGGCTTAACACCAGAGAAAAACAATGTTTAATCTGGTTCTGCATCAAATTTATGTCTGCATTTTTATTTAAAACAAGATAGAGTAAAAATACTTGCTCTTACAAATGTGAGATGGAAAATAGGTGGAGATTGTTTCAAGTTCTCCCAAGGAGATAGAAATTCTTCATCAGATGAGTTCACAGCTGATGAGGTCCAGGGTAACAGGAGACTAAAGGAGCTACTGTGATTCACGGAACAAAAAGCACATAAGGTTAAATGCCTGTGTTAGTCCATCCCTTGGGAATTAAGTTGTTGCTGAATAGCTAAATCTTATGTTGCTTTGAAAATGATTTGATGATAAGTTTTAAGAACATGTGCTTAGTCAGAAAAAAGTCAGTTTAGAGTAACAGTCTTAGTCAGAATTTGATGTAAGCCCTGTGAGAGCATCAAAATTATAATTCAAATGATTATGATAGTTACAAACTGGTGCCCCCCCAAAACCTCTAATACTTCAAAGATGCATCTATATGTTGACACAGAAAAAAATATTTGTAATATAATTGAACAACTATTGACTTAAATAATTTTTAGTGCAAATCCATTGGACTATTGTCATGAATCCTCAGGGGGTTGTGAACCATAAAATGGGAAAAATAGTCTAAGATATGGTCTAGTGCAGTAATAATACAATTTTTCTATCCATTTCCCCATCCTTATAGTCCTGAAAAGATAAGAAGCTGATCTAGTATAAATATGTCCTTTGAGTCATTCTTTTTTCTCCAGTGAAAGACAGGGAAGAACTGAATTGTTCTTGATCTTTCTTGTCAGTAGAGACCAGGGCTAGAAACTAAGTTTGGTGTGTTAATGACCTCATTCTCTTCAACTCTGAATGGGGTAGAAGATGAAATGAGCTCAAAAAGTGATGCGTTATTCTGGTACTATCCTCCCCTCCCCATAAGAGGTAAGAAAGAGAAGTTCCAGCTGCCTTGGTTTCTTCCACTGGGATTCTTATTATAGGTAAGTTTCCAAAGAATAGAGAACATATAGCAAAATATTATTTCAATTTCATGGAAATATATTTCAAATTTGGTCTTGAATAGAGTCCAATTAAGAAGGAGTCAGGAGTTCATGTCAAGTGGCACATGCCTGCAATGATCCCTGATAGGACAATAAAAAGATGATAAAGGTTGACTACTGAGAAACAGAAAGTTTAGGAGAAAAATATAACTCAAGTCATTTTTGGTAGCAACTATCATACAAATAGCCACAGGATTCTAGTTTATAGTTGTGATTCTGGCCTATAATGCAATCTCTGTTTTCCATAACAATTGTATCTTTATACCAATAAAATACATCAAAGAAATTTATAGTTTATGTCTAAAAATGAAAGTTGAGTGAACGGCTACTATGCAGAATATTTGTGAGTATAAATTTGAACCTTACTACCAAGGTTTAGGGTAAGATTATTTAAAAAACATTGTTTTCCCCAATTTATTTACTACAGTAAATTCTATATGAATTTTAATATATATGTATTCATATATATGTATGTGAAATATATATTTACATGTAATTCCTGCTGTATTATAGAAGGGAAACTAAGTATTAGGGATTTGGGGAGGGAGAGAACAGCAAAAGAAACTAAATAAGTTTCAAGTAGTTAGGTTTGTTTGGGGTAAATTATATTGATTGACAATAATTTACTTAAAATTATATATGTTAGACATTAAATACATGTGTGTGTTTATATGTATATGTACCAATCTATTTATATACATGGAATTCTTTAAAAACATATCGTTCTCATATATCTACATAATTATTATTCAGTTGTGTCGCACTCTTTGTGACCTCATGGACATTGAATACAGGACCCTCTATTATACACTATCTCTCAAAGTATGTCCAAGTTTATATTCATTGTCTTTCTCAACATCAGTCTGTTCCAGTGCATCCTATCTTCTCATTATGTGACCAATGTATTTAAGCTTCAGTCTTATCATTTGATCTTACAATGAGTGTGTTAATTTCCTTAAGTTTTCACTGATTTGAGCTCCTTGATGGTCAAAGGACTCTAAAATTTTTTTTCCCAGATCCACAGTTTGAAGGCATTGATTCTGTGGTACTTAGTTTTTCTTATGGTTCAACTCTTACAGACATTCATTACTACCAGAAATAAAAACAACCAAACAAACATATCTTTGACTATATGGACCTTTGTAAGCAAAGTGATGCTTCTGCTTTCTAAATCTGACATAGCCTCCTTCTAAGGATCAAGCATCTTTTAATTTCATGGTTATAATCACCATCTGCATGATCTTTGACATTATTTCTATTTCTTCTCCCTCTCTTACAAAAACCTGATGAAACCAGTTGCCAAGATCTTAGTTTTTTTATGTTAATCTTCCAGCAAGCTTTTACATTTTCATTTTTCACCCTCAAGAGGTTTCTTAATTCCTCTTCACTTTCTGCCATCAAAGTGGTGCACATGCATAAGCAAGATTGTGGATATTTCTCCCTGCAACCTTAATTTCAGTTTTTTTCTTTATTCATTCTGACATGTTGAAAATAAAATTCACTTTTCTGTTTGATTTAAATTTTATGACATCAATCAACAACTATTTAGTTCCTGCTGTATTATAGAAAGTAAACTAGGTATTAGGGATTTGCAGAGGGGGAGAACAGCAAAAGAAACTAAATTTCAAGTAGCTTAGGTTTGTTTGGGTTAAATTATATGGATTAACAATTATTTACTTAAAATTTATTATATATGTTAGACATTAAATGAAACAAATGCAAAGAAAGAAACAATCCTTATGCACAGTAAATGTATGCTGTATTGTGGGAGACAATAATCATATATAATCAAATGCATGATTTACATAAAAAGCAAATAAATGGCATGACATGAACTTACATGAACACATGCCACATATATACACGGAACATATTTACTAGTTAAACAAATATTTTTTAAAATAATATATGCACACATGAATATCGACAGACATATGCACATATAATACACATACACATAATGCATGTGTGTATATATTCAACATGTACATATACATGCACATGTGAGTATGTCTGTACAAATATTTGGGGATGGAAGGCACTAATAGTTGCGGTGATCAGAAAAGGCTTCATGCTTAGTCTGGGTCTTATAGAAAGAAGAATTTTGAGATTTTTTTTTTAGAAGAAGAAGGTTATTCCAAGCATGTGGAAAGAGCTATGCTAAGGTAGTAGGAGTGGAGATTGAATGTTGCCTGTACAGAAGAGAGAAAAGGGCAATTTGAGTGGATTGAAGATTATAGGAAGTGAAGTAACATCCTGAGAGACTGGAAAGACAAGTTAGGGAAGGCTATTTAGCGCTTTAAAAAACTAAACAGAGGAATTTATATTTCCTCCTAGGGGCAAGAGGAAACCACTGGAGTTTTTTGTGTGAAGAAAAAAGCATGGTCAGATCTGCCCTTCAGGAAAATTGCTTTGGCAGCAGTGTATAAGATTGACTGCAATGGAGAGGTATGTGGCAGAGAGATCAATTTGGAGACAAATTCTTTATTTTATAAATTTGCTGAATATAAATCTAGACAAGAGGTGATGAAGACCTAATGAAAGGTCTGACTAGCAGCTGGAGCTCCTTAGTCAAGGACTCATAAATAGGAATTTTAATTGAGATTTGAAGGAATCTATGACTTCTTAAAAAACAAAGGCAGTAAAGGATATAAAGAACAGCCTATTCAAAAGCTTGGATAACATAGATGTGATGTCACATGTGAAAAAGATAGAGTAAGTCATTTGACTGAAGCAAATATTGTACAATAAAGAGAAGTAAGCCTGAATGGAGTTAGATCATAAAAGTCTTTAAATGCTAGGTAGATGAATTATTCCTAATTGGGATACTTTGGAATTTACTGAGTAGCAGAGAAGAAGGGTCATATTTGTGCATTAGAAATATTACATGGATAGATGTATGGGGGGGATTGGAGATGGGAAGTCAATTAAAAGGCTACTATGATACATTTGGGCAAGAGGTGTTGGAGTTGTATAAGTGGAGGGAAGTACATGAATCTAAGAGATATTTAAAGACAAGCAAGAATCTTTTAAAAACAGATTTTATTTTCATGTTGAAGAATTCTACTTTATGGCTTTTTCATGGCAGAGAATAAGCATAAGTATTTATTAAAACTTCAACAGCGGTACTTTCATCCTGAGGATAACACACTTGATCAATAACACCTGTGCATTCTGAAAATGGATGTGAGTCTTCCCAAGAATGCATACTGGGCAGCAGTTTCTCAGGTGTTCAAAATGACAGCACAAGATACGAGTACAAGGAAGATGCCTGCAGATCCTTACCCAAAGTTTACTGTGATACCAATTTCTGTGCATTATTAGAGGCTAGAATTTGCTTAGACTGCTGAATGTTGCATAGCAAGCACCCCGAGAGTAAGCATTGAATTATTTCTTAGATATAATCATAGGCTGTAGCTACCTGTCATATTGGACCATAGGTGTTCAAGACAGGGATGATTTAAACAAAAAGCTTATAAGATAATTCTCAATTTACAAAAAGATTGCTTTCTAAAGAGTTTTTGTAACTTGGTTGTTTGAAATGTGCAACACATTTCCCATAGAAACTGTAAAATAATGGTTCCCCAAGTATTCCATAAAAGCCTAGTTGTAATTCATAACATCATAGAAATGAAAGGAAATTTAAAAACAGGAACAAACTAAATTCAACCTTCTAATTTTGAAGGTGATTAAAACAAGTCCTAGAGAGGTGAAAGGGCTTGTCTCACATCAGAAAGATATTTAGTGGTGGAATCAAAAGCAAAAATTGAGGGCTCTGGACTTCTAGTCTCACTATTACTTCTCAAAATCCTAAAATTATTTTTATTCTTTTCATATGGAAATAAGGGAATATAATTTAATCACAATATTAATTAAATAAATTATAACACAAAATTAAATGACTGCTTAGGAATCTATTCATGTTACAAATAATGCCTTCAGAAAGTAACACTTAAAAAGCCCTTTGAGAGATTTCTGAATAGGACATCAGAGCACACTGCATGAGGGAACTGCTTCCTTTGAGTAATTCATAGGAACAAAATAAAGCAAAACAATAAAACAGGAAATCAAGATAATTGTTTTGTTTTTTCAAGGTAAATTTCATTTAGCTATTTGGAGAGGGTGGGAAGGTTAGATGAAGCTGAGGATCAATAAAGAGTTATTAAAAGGAGAGAAGACACAGGATGAATTCTTGTGTACTTTTTTTTTTCTAAATGTCCACCTGTCTCTTCCCTTTCCAACTTTCCAAAGTGATAGGGAGTGGATTGTTCTATAGAGAGGGATGAGGAATAGCACCTCTGGTCATTTGTATGTATAGATAAGAGTATTAAAAATTCAGTTATAGAAGAGATAAACCTTAGAGACATAAATGAAGGCTGGATCTATGGTTTCACTGGTGTAAGGTGAGACAATTTATAGTCTCAGAGAGTTATCTAGAGTTGAGTTTAAAAGACATGCCTAAAGTCATTCAACAAGTAAGTATCACAAGTCAGATATATATAAGGAGTTTCTTTACTTCCAAAATTCTATTAAAGCTTACCAAGATAAAGAAAATAAAGAAATAAATTAAATAGTTTAAATTAAGTTGGCTATTAAAACAAAATTGTTACCACATACATAGATTGTAAAATGTTTTCTATTAGGTAAAGATTTGACTGAAAATATTCTCCTCCAGGGACAAGATATATGTTTTAAAGTGATAAGATTATAATTAACTATATTGTTTTAATATAGTCCTTGGTTCCTTTGGTTATTTTGTCAATAAATTGAGCATATGATTATTCCAGGACCTTTAGTAGTGATCATGCTCATTCTCCATTCCATAGTCTTCAAGTTAGTTCATACTTAAACTCAGTGAGGCATTTTATTTTTTTTCTTGAACAAGAAACTACAACTCTTTTAGTTATCTATTCAAGAATTGAGCAATTTTTTATTTTTAGAAAACTCTTACTTAAGACCAGCAAATCCCTCAGATTTTATGTATCAGTAATATACTATTGAATAAGTGACATGTTCTAGAAAATAAACTGTCCGAAAAATGAACTGTTCTAGAAAATGAATCTGTCAATGCAATGAATGTTTTATTACTGAAGCTAAATGCTGGCATACAATAAGGAGAAATCCATGGCTCAAATTGTTTCAAAGTTCCTTTAAGCTGTGAGTAGTCCATGTTCCATGATAGGATGATATGTTGTGCATTATAATTCTAAAGTTTATTTCTAGTTCCCATTTTACATGATAATACATTAATTATTATGCCCTATTATTTTAATTGTAGTTTTACCCTAATTATATGTCAACCTAAGTTTTAGCATTCACTTTGAAAACATTTTGATTTAAAACTTTTCTCTGTCCCTCTCTCCCCTCTCCTCTTCTTAAAGTAGAAAGCAATTAGATACAGGTTATTTATGTGCTATCATGTAAAACATATTTCCATGTTAGTCACAATTGTAAAAGAAGAAATAGATCAAAAGGGAAAAAAACAAAAAAAAAGAATACAGCAAATAAAAAAGTATGCTTTGATCTGCAAAGTTCATCAGTTCTCTATCTGAAGAGAGATAGAATTTTCCTTCATGAGCTCTTTATATGATTAGACTTAGATCATCATGTTCCTGAGATGAGTTGAGTCATTCATCATCATTCAATACAATATTGTTGATACAGTGTACAATGTTTTCCTGATTCTGCTTATTTCACTTTTCATCAGTTCATACAAGTCTTTCCAAGTTTATTCTGAAATCTGCCTGATATTATTCTATTATATTCATACCACACAGTTTATACAGTCATTATACAGTAATTCCCCCAGTTTATGGGCATACACTCTATTTCCAATATTTTGTCACTTTGAAAAAAAAATGCTAAAATATTTTTGTACATGTAGGTCCTTTTCCCTTTTTAATAATCTTTGGGATATAGACCTAATAGTGGTATTGTTGGATCAAAGGGTATGGACAGTATTGTAGCCCTTTGGGCCCAACTCCAAATTGCTCTCCAGAGCAATTGATAAGGTCACAACTCCCACATCCTCTCCAGTATTTATCATTTTCTTTTTTTTTGCCATATTAGCCAAACTGATAGGTATGAGGTGACACCTCAGAGTTATTTTAATTTTTTATTTCTTTAATCAAGTTATTTAGAGCACATCTTACTTTGCCTATAGATAGTTTTGATTTCTTCATCTGAAAACTGCCTTTTCACATCCTTTGACCATTTATTAGTTGGAGATTGAATGACTTATAGTCTTATATATTTATACATATGTTCTTTATATATTTAAAAATGGGGTCTTTATCAAAGACACTTGGTGAAAAGATTGTTTTGCGATTTTCTGCTTCCTTTGTAATCTTAGTCACATTGACTTTGTTTATGCAAAAGTTTATTGATTTAATATAATCAAAATTAGGTATTTTTCATTTCATAAAATTCTTTATCTCTTGTTTGGTCTTTTAAGAATTTGGATACTGGGGGCAGCTAGGTGCAGGGGATAGAGCGCCAGCCCCGGAGTCAGGAGGACCTGACCTCAGACACTTTATAATTACTTAGCTGTGTGAACTTGGGCAAGTCATTTGCAAAAACAAGCCAAAAAAAGAATTTGAATACTTAGCACTTGGTGCATATAGATTTAATACTGATATTAACTTTATTGTCTATATCTTCATTGTCTATATTGTCTAGATCAGATTTAGTATCCTTGCTTTTTTTTTTCAATTCAACTGAAGGATAATAGATTATGCTCCAGCCCCTTAGCTTTACTTTACATGGGTCTCTCTGCTTCAAGTGTGTTTTACTTGTAAATAATATAGTGTAAGATTCTAGGTTTTGATCCACTATGCTACCCGCTTCTCTCTTATGGGAGAGTTCATCCCAATTCAAATTCACAGTTATGATTACTATGTATATCCCTCCATCCTATTTCCTCTCCTGCTTCTCTTCTCTCCCTTTACTCTTTCCCTCCTCACCAGTGTTTTGCTTGTGTCTACTGACTTTCCTGATCTATCCTCCCTCCTGTCAACCTCTTTCCCCCATCATTTACAAAATTTCCTCCCTTCCTCCTCCCCTGTTAAGCAGCATAGATTTCTATATTCAACTGATTGTGATCTCTATATTCAATTGACTCAATTCTGATGAGAATAGGTATCAAGAGATTCCCATCTCTCACCTTCCCATCTTTTTGTACTTCTTCATGTAAAATACTTTAACTCATTCTGTCTCTCCCTTCCTTTTGCATCCATCTTACTCCTCATTCTCATTCCTTTACTTATGTCATTGCCACCAATTCACCTAATACCCTCTGTTTACACACACACACACACACACACACACACACACACACACACATTCCTTCTAGCTGTACTATTAGTGGCAAAATTTTTAGGAATTACAAGTATCTTCAAATGAAGGGAAGTAAGCAATTCAGTCCCATTGAATCCCTTATCCTTTCTTTTTTGTTCTTTATCTGCTTAGGTTTTCCTTAGGTCTTGATATTGAAGATCAATTTTTCCTTCAATTTTGGTCTCCATATGAAAGTTTGAAATCCTTCTATTTCATTGAATGGCAATACCCCCCCCCCCTCTTAATTTCCCTGGGTAGGCAATTCTTGGTTATAGTCCTAGCTCCTTTAACTTCCCAAAATATAATATTCCATGACTTCTGACCCTTTAATATTACAATAGCTAAGTCCTGTGTAATCCTGATTGTGGCTCTCCAGTATTTTAATTGCTTCTTTCTGGCCATTTGCAGTATTTTTATTTAACCTGATAGTTTTGTAATTTGGCTATAACATTCCTTGCAATTTTTATTTTGAGTTCTCTTTCCTGAGATAATCAGTGGATTCTTTCAATACATATCTATCCTCTGGTACCAGAATATTGGGGCAGTTTCCCTTAAAAATTTAATGAAAGATGCTATCTACATCCTCCTTTTGATTATGGCTTCCAGGTAGTTCAAAGATTCTAATATTGTCTTTCTTGGATCTATTTCTGGGTCAGCTTCTTTTTTTCCATGAGGTATTTTACATTCTCTAATTTTTTTCCATTCTTTTGAATTGTTTGATTGTTATGAGTCATTAACTCTTACCTATCAAAAAATGCAGTAGAACAATATGAATACAATTAGAAAGATACCTAAATGATCAGAAAAAAAGAGTTGTTCACAGATCAGTATAATAAAAATGACATTTTTTCATTTAAAAATGAAATTCTCTGTCTCTGTCACTCTCTCTCTCTCTCTCTCTCTCTCCCCCTCCCAGCTTAAAAGTTCAGAGTCTACTCATAGGTCATATCCAAATATTCATCAAAATATGATCTTTGATATGTTATTTTTAACGTGGGTCAATTCACTACTCCTTAGGTGAATTGATGGTCTTCTACTTTTATTTTAGACTTAATGGGGACATCTGATCATCTTAGCCAACCAGAGTTTAAACCTTATAAACCTAAATTCTGCACCAATCTCTGCCTTTGGGTAACAAGTTATAGACATGCACTACAATATCTTGCAAAAAATGACAATATTACCTTAATTTACTTAATGCCATGCCTATCATCAAAAATAGCTTTCTATATTTTCAACTATAGAAAAAATAATGAAATTCATCTGAAGGAACCAAAAATGACAAAAATCTCAAGGGAAATCATACAAAAAAAATGAGAAGTGTACTAGATCTTAAAGCATTAAATCTTAAACTATACTACAAGCAGTTATCATCAGAGCAATCTGGAATTGGTTGAAAATTAGCAAAGTCTATCAATAAAACAGATCACAAATATACCACCTACAGAGACAAACAAACCAAGAAATCTAGTATTTCCAGACCCTAGTTACTGGGGTAAAGAGAGACACTATTTGACAAAATGAGTAAACTGGTGTCTGGAAGAAATTGTTATAGACCAATACCTCTCATATCATGCACTAACAAAAGTTGTAAATGGAAACACATCTTAGCTATACATCCTTATCAAATTAGAATAACAGAAGAATCACTTTTCAGAATTATACATAATATTAGGGTTTGTAATGAAACAAAGGCTGACAAGAACAACAAAGATAAATGATCAGTTTTGATTACATAACATTAAAAAAGGCTCTGCACAAAAACAAACAAATGAATAGACGATACAGCTATATTTAGAAGAGGAAGAGAGAGAGTTAAATGAGGAAAACCTTTGTGGCATATTTCTTTTATTTGGGTCTCATTAAGTCCCATAAGAAACCCAGGAACAATTATAAAGAATAAGATCCAGTAGTTAATTGATAAATGGATATGAACAGGCATATAACACAAGGAAAGAAGTTATATAAAATGCTCAAAATCACTAATAATGAAAGAAATGTAAATTAAAGCAATTTGAGTTTCCACCTCAAACCCATTAAATTTTAAAAGGAGATAAAAATAAATTGACAAATGTTGGAGGGGTTATGGGAAAACTGGCACATTGCTATACTGTTAAGTTTACACACAAAGAGCATAAACAAGATGAAAAGTTTCCATAAACAAAAAAAATTTACAACTCCTCTTTTTTTAGTAGCAAACAATTTCAACTTAAATGGATACCCCTCAATATGGCATGGCTAAATTATCATTGTAATGCTTTATTGTTGTCTGATATGGTTCCAGAAAAAAAATGAGTTATTTAAATGAAATGATGTCAATTCAATTGAAGAAAACTGTTTAATTAAAACAATAATAAAAAAAATCTTTGAAGAATTAAGAACCATGATTAATGCAATGATCACCTGTGGTTCTGGTAGATTTGTGATGAAACTTACTGCCTATTTCCTGGTGATAGACTAAATATGCAAATGAAACAATCATTTTGGGATGTTTTCAGTGTAGGAATGTATTTTACTTGTTTTTGCATATTTACTGCAGGTAAGTAGATAAAGTTTTAGAGTCAGTAGACTACATAGGCAAGAATCATACAAGGTCAGAAAGAATGGATGAGTGACCATATGAAATGGAAGAGAGAATATTTACAATGATTATGTCAAAGACCCATGAAGTATTAGCACAGAAATTTAGGTTCTAATTTATTTCATTATTTACTCACTGACTAGTCACAGACAAAGGAAGAACCCTCAGATGCTTCTATTTCTTTATCTCTAAAATAAAGATTTTGAATTAAATGATCACATATATTCATCTCTGAGCAATAAAATTTATGATTCTATATAACTTTGTTTTATTATTTCAATAAAGCCATATCAAAATGTATAGGTTATTGAAGATAGATTAGAATTTTATAGAGGTGAGCTTAGCAAAAAATATTTTATAAGATAATGAATAAATCACATGATGTATTACATTTGAAACATGACAAGGTAAATAAAAAGACTTTATCACTACGAAGTCTATCTATGTTGCAAAAAGATCATAAGAAATGAGGAAAAACCCACATGTACAAAAATATTTATGGGCAGCTCTTTTTGTAGTGGCAAGGAAGTGGAACTTGAAGAGATGTCCATCAAGTGTGAAATGGCTAAACAAATTGTGATATGTGATTGTGATGGAGTACCATTGTTCTGTAAGAAATCACAAGAGGCCAAACTTCAGAAAAGCCTGGAAAGACATATACAAACTGACGCTGAGTGAGAAGAATAATGTAGACATTAAGAATAATGTTATGGGACAATCAATAATGATGGACTCCACTCCTCTCAATAGTTCAGTGATTTAGGAAATTCTAAAAGAGTTATGATAGAAAATGCCATCTACATCCAGAGAAAAATCTATGGAATCTGAATGCAGACAAATGAACAAAGTATATACTGTTTTCAATTTTTAAAACTAGTTTTATGTTTTTTTTATTTCTCATGTTTTTTCCCTTTTGTTCTGATTCTTCTTTTACAACATGAATAATGGAAATATTTTAAATGTGATTGTACATATATAACCTCTATCAGATTACTTTCTATTAAGGTGAGAGAGGAGGAAAGGGAAGGAGAAAGAAAAATATGGAACACAAAAGCTCACAAAAAAGATGGATGTTGAAAACTTTTTACATGCAAATGGAAGAAATTAAATAAAAGAAAGATTTCATGATTGGAAAATAGAATTTGACACTACTATAGAAAAAATCATGGGAAGTGATATCCTAAAGGACCAGGTCCTAATGTAATTTTATATAGAATAAATTAAATTCTCATGCAGAAAGAATTGAGGCCCACAGAAAATAAATTACTGATTTAAAAATCACTAGATAGAATTGTGAATAGGAAAATTTCAGTCACATCAACAAGCATTTAGTGTCTACTATGTAATAGGTATTGTGGGAAGGGTTAGAATGAGTAACAATGTGATATCAAATGTTAAGTACATAAAAGTCTTTTTATCTCAGAGTTGATTGGATATCCCTTTTGGAATCTCAAAAACTCTCTGAAACTAAACCATGCCTCATTTGTTTCAGACACAATTAAAATCTTTGCACGCTCATGATCCGCTGATTATAAAGCCAGTTTCAAGAGATGAAGACACATTTAAGCATAATGTCATCTCTGACCAATCAGTCCATCAACATTTATTATCAATGTAATTAATGTAACCAATTGTTCTGAATCTAAAAGCTGGGGCTTCTTAAAGATTTCTGAAGAATAATTAATTTTAATTGAAAAAGAGTCCCTTTTTATTTTCTCTTTGACACCTTTGGGGGGGATTTTCTTCATTTTAGAGGCAAGTTCCTTAGATTTGTTTCTTTTGCAATGTTCGTTTTGTTACAACACTGGACATGTGAAATTCAGATAGAAATCACTGATTTAACCATTTAGCCTTTGCTCCTCTCTCCAAGGTGATGTATTGTTTTTCTTGGCAAATGAAAGATAAATTTTTTTTTTCCACATGTGAAAACCCCTGATCCCTTCTGCCCCCATAGCTTAGCTGCTGGAAAAGTACATGAATTGGGTACCTTGTAGGAAATTCTTTTCCTTCTGAGGCAAAAAGCAATAGAAACAGATCAGAACATAAGTAGAATATTTTATCTAACAGATGGTCAATTTCTAGTAATGGATAAAGAATATCAATAATTGTACTGCTTTCATTTTTTTGAACATGTTCAGAATATGCAGATGGAATTCCAAATCTTTTTTAAAATAAGGAAGCCTGCAATGCATACACAACTGCATATATACATGATATTGTGGCATGTGTATATAATTTAATTGATTTGTGAACAACATATGAATATGATATCTTTCTTAAATATTGTTTCTTATTCACTGGCTACCAGGCAAATAGCATTTTAGCTTAAATTTAGTATTTTGGTTTGAATATAGATCTCCAAATTTTCTAAACCTCTATTGGTCATCAGTCTGTATCTCTGAAGTTATTTACACTTTATAAGAATTTAACTAAAAAAGTATCATAACAGTTATCGATCTCTATCTTAGGTTGCCTGGAAAAGCTAGCACCATTCTCTGTACACACTAAATGCTGGTTGCTTTAAATGCTTTAAATAATGACAGGAACTTCTATCTTGTATGTTTATATCACATTACTTATTTCCTAGATTCTAAGAACTAGAGCTACATAGAATAGATAGTCCCAAGTTATAGAAATTTATTCATCTGGAAAAATAGATCAAGCCAACCTTTCTAAGGTTAACAAAGCACTTTACATATATTATTTTATCCCCACAACAAACCCTGTGAAAACGGCATTATAATTATCCCAATTTTACAAATAGAGAAATGGAGGCTGAGAGATTTTGTACCTAAAACTCATCTTGATGATATAAGCATATAGTGGACATGTACAAATTGTAAATGATTATGTGCAAAAGTGACTGGTAGAGAAAATGCATAGTAGATCATCTGATAAAATTTGGAGATAGCATAGGAACAAATAGATTTTCTCTTCTTCTGTCTTGTACTCAAGGTGGGAATAGATAAATATGGGAAGACAAAGCAGGGTCAGAAAGTTATTGTTGTTAGTTTGTGTGTCTGTGTGTGTGTGTATGTGGTGTCTGTGTGTGTGTGTGTGCGTGTGTGTATGTTGTCAGGATGTGGCTATAAGTCTTTATAAAAAGTTATTTTGGAGGTGAAATAAAAGCAGGTATTTGTGGCACAGATTACTAGAGGCAACACTCTCCTAGTTAAATCTGTGTGTGTGTCTGTGTATACATACATATATATATATATGTATGTATACACAGACACACACATATATGTATATATTATTTGGGTTTTCTTTTTGCAAGGCAATGGGATTCAGTGACTTGCCAAAGGTCACACAGTTAAGTGTATATATGTGTGTATATATGTATATATATGTATATATACATGCATGTGTGTGTGTTTTGTGTGTGTATGGAAAGCATCTCAATACCAATCAGTATCTATATTTTATTTGTTTGCAAGTAATGGAAAGGAAAAAAAAAAGCTGATTGCCTCGCCTCCATTTCCAAACATATTTCAACTTGGCACATCAGGTTACATAATGGTATGCATGTTGATAAAGGCTTTTTGCACCAATCAGAACAGAAACTAGAGCAGTCTGGAATTTAAGGTTTTTCTTTTCTATAATTTCAGGATTGTTTGTACATTTCTTACTCAATTCATAGTTTACCTACCCTCCCATTAACTTGACTGAGATTAAAATCTGAGGTTAGTTTCATCAAAAAGACAGGATAATTAGTCATCAGTGTTATACAAAGTAAGGAAAATGTCATGTGTCCCTGTACTGTAGTTAATATACAATAGTAAAAAGAGGGGTTAAATTAAAATTATCATTAGCTATATTGCAAATCGTTGTATGCTCTCATATACAACTAATGAGCATGGATATGAGATTGCTTATAATGAGTACACATGTTGGTGACAAGGTACAATTATAAAGTTACATAAAATATATGTATGGTGTTCAGAACATAAAATTACCTTGCATCAGTGAGTTCTCAGATTCAGCTTTAAAATAAAAATAGTTTTTAAAGTTGTACATCTGTAAAAAATCTAAACAGTATTAACTGAATTTCTATAAATATGTTAAATGCTATATGAAAATGATAATCATTATAATTGTGTTTTTGTTAAGCACCAACAATAAAATTAATACTTCATGAACTAAATATGGCATATACCTTTTTTTCTGACCAATGGATATATTCAAACTAAAAATTACAATTTTGAATAAATACATCCCAAATTCAAAATCACTTTATCCAAATGATAGTTAAGTTCAATTATATATGTTTTTTAAATCCACCCTATCATTACTCCCTATTTATATGTCCTTTTAATGTCATAATGATAGTTACCCTTTAGTCATCCAGTTATATGAATTCATAACTTGAGCATAACTACTTCACTCTATATATGAATGATTTGCCATGTTTTTTCAATTCTACTTCCAAATCAGATAATATTCTTCCTTTTCCTTTAAAAAATTATACTTTGGGGGTAGCTAGATGGTGCAGTGGAAAAGAGCACTGACCCTGGAGTTAGGATGACCTGAGTTCAACTCTGGTTTCAGACACTTAATAATTGCTTAGCTGTGTGACCTTCGGCAAGTCACTTAATCCCATTGCCTTGCAAAAAGGAAACCCAAATAATATATTTTATATATTTTAACATTCAGCTTTTAAAATTTTGAGTTCCAAATTCTCTCCCTTTTTCTAATCTCTCCCCTACTCATTGAAAAGACAAGTAATATCAGCTAAAAATGTGGTCATACAAAAAATATTTCCACAATACCCAGATTGCCAAAAAAGGGAAGAAAAATAAAGAAAAAATGTGCTTAAGTCGATATTCAGAATTAGTTCTCTTTCCAGATTTAGAGATATTCTTCTTCATGAAACCTCTGAAATTGTCTTGGATAACTGTATTGATTAAAGTAGCTAAATATCTCAAATCTGATAATTGTTAATTGCTGCCACTCTGTATATTTTTCTTGTTCTATTCATTTCCCTTTAGATCAGTTCATATATGCCCACCAAGGTTTTTTCCCCTAAAATCATTCTGATATTCTTGACCTTTTGTTCTTCCAGATAAATTTTGTTACTATTTTTTTCTATATAAAATAATTCTTTGACAACTAGATTAGTATGGCACTTAATAATCAAACTGATTTAGACAGAATTGTAATTTAAGTTATATTGGATATGCCATTGAAAAACCAATATTTTTTCAATTGTTTAGATCTCATTTTCATGTAAAAAGTGTTTTGTAATTATGTTCATATAGGTCTTGTATGTATGTTTTCAAGTAGACTCTCAGATCTTTGATACTGTCCACAGTATCTCTTTGTGCTAAATCTTGTTGAATATATATATATATATATATATATATATATATATATATATATATAAATCCTAATAATTTATCTTGCAGCTGGCTAAAGTTAATTTTTTCCAACTAGATTTTTATGTGATTCTCCAGGGTTCTCTAAGTATATTTAGCACATCTGCAAAGATATGACTTTTTATCCCTCCAATTCCTTTTTCTCATTCTTCTCTTAAAGCATTTCTGGTACAATATTGAATAATATTGTGGTGATGATAATAGACATCATTGTTTTACCCCTGAGCTCACTGGGAAGGCTTCATACTTATCCCAATATAGATAATCCTTATTTTTAGTTTTCAATAGATACTACTTATCAGTTAAAGAAAGGTTTCATTGATTCTTATGCCTTTTCTTTAATAGGAAAGGATACTCTGTTTTGTCAAAAGCTTTTCTGCATTTATATCATTTTAGTAATTTCTGTTATTGGTATGGTCAGTTATATTTATAATTTTCCTTATATTAAACCAGTTCTGTGTTTCTGGTATACAAAAGCTGATTATAGTGCATGATCTTTGTGCTATATTTCCCACTATCCTGTCTTTTTTCTCCTGTACTTTAAAAACTCTTCACTTCATACCTTTTTTATGAAATACTTTATCCATTCTTTCTTCCTTTCATCTTTTTTCCCAATGCATCCCCTTTTTTAACCTCTCCTTTTTTTCAAATCATCCAAACATAGCTAAATCTTATTTATGCCCTCTGTTTATATAGATTCTCCATAAATAGAGCTGGGTCATGTGCAAAGGAGTTGCCAAATGGAGCAATCTGTATAGGGGTCCCCTGTAATCACTTTCTGACCAATTGTACAATAAATTTACTATCTCAGGGCAGTTAGAGCTCCAGGAAATGTAACTACTGTTGTTGATATTCCCACTGTGGTCTAAAAGATCCAAAGTTGATTTTACCACCACATATGCTCCAGTCATTGTCTCGTTGGACATTGCCACAGGCCTCGCTTTCTGTTCTCTCTTGTCTTTGGCCTAAAAATGTCTCACCCCAACCTTTTGTTGGTTCTGCTACTCCAGAATTGATCTGAGCATTATTTTAAAACTGTTTAATGGTAAATGTTAGGAGATTTGGACATTGGTCCTTTCTCTACTCATCCATCTTAGAATGTCATGCCTTCTTCTTCTCTCTCCTCATGTGGACAGTGTCCTAGTTTAGGAATCTATCTCTCATAAAAAAGAATATTTCACTATTCTCCCCTTGCCAATCCCTTTTCTCCACAGCTTTTAACATGAAATTTCTGAAGCAAAAATGTGTTATTTCTTTGAGGACAGAGACTATTTTGTTGTCACAGATTTGACACTTAAAGGCTGATCGAACCATACCAATTCGGATACTTTAAGTATCATTATTTTATAATTTTAATGATATTTATCACTTATGTTCCTAGAATTTAAAAGTTAAAATAGTAAATTCTTATATTTCAATTATTCATGATAATTTCTGGGGATAGAATAATGATTTCATCATGGTTCCCAAGTCCCTGGGCATACCAATGAATTCCAGATTTGCAAAATTTTACAAATCATTTATTAACTTAGTTTCAGAAAGTCATCTGGGCTCAAGAGAGGTTGTGGTTCACCAGTTGTCATATAGGTAAAATGTGACTGAGCAAGGTCTTAATTCTTTTAAGATATTCCTTTAAGGTTGGTGCTCTATATATAACTTTTAAATTGCAAGGAGTCAGGAATACTTGAATTCAAATTATAACTCTAGACAAGTTAATTATTTATCTCTTCCATATATTCTTCAAATAACCTTCTAGGATTAGGTACTTAGCAATTTCCAGGACCAATATGGGAAGATTTCCTTAATATTTTCCACTACAGATATAGTAAACTTCTTATAGTATTTTAAAAAAAATATAAACTTTGATATAAATGAAAAGATAGTCATGCTTTATGAGTTATTTTATTTTTGCTTCACATAATCTAATCTTTCAATGGCATGTTTCCATAATTGTCTTTACTTTGTTGATATTAAAACTTCTCTTTACATTTCAACTCAATCTTATCATCAATATTTGTAGTTCTCAATTTATGCTTTCCTTTATCCTGTTTTGTTTCCTCCCACAAACCAACATTGAGAAGCAATGTGTCTTTTTTCCCTTGGTCAACAGCATCTATATTGAACTTCTTGAAAAATAGAGATGGCAATAAAAATTTCATATTGTCATATCTTTCTATTTCCTTATGGAATTTTACCAACAATTGTTGGGTATAACACAGATAGTTATAATAATCTTTTCAAAACTTACATTGTGTAGGTATTAGACTTTTAATAACATGTATTTAGCATTAGTATTAGGCATGATTATTCCTAAAATGATCCTATTATTGTTGTTTTTCATAGGGAAGATGTATAAAATTGATTAATCCACCCAAAATCTTGTTTAAATGCATATTACTATCATTGGCCCTACATATCCAGTGGACTGATTGGTTTGATAGCACATGTAAACATGTAAATGAATAAATAGAAAGGAACATGCCAACCTTTTATTGATGAGAAGGAATTTATAAACTTGATTTCAAGTAGTGAAGAGAACAGACATATTCTCCCTTGTGAGTATGGAATGATTTAGTTTTAGGCTTCATAACTGTTCTTTCATCATTTAGTAAAATGCTTAAGAGTAATGATAATCAGGATATTTGTCTAATCCAACACTATAAAAAGAGTTGATAGACTTAACTACAAGTATGGCTTCTTGACGAGAAAAAGTCTTGTCCATTTTGAATGGAAAAAAAAGAAGGAATTATATGGAGCAAAAAAAGAAATATTTCAAAGCAATTCATATTTATGTTTTTGTTTTTCCTACCTTATGTTAAGCTAATTTTTTGAGATACAAATCTTATCAAGGTATGCATTTACAAAATAAATTTAGTTTATGAATATATTAAATTAATACTTTCATTGCCTTGTGATACTTTACAATTAGAATCTATAGTAACATAGACATGTATTATAAGGATGTGGGCAGAAACAAAACTAGAATAGGAAAACTAGGGTTTGACACAAGGCACTGAAGTGCAGGATACTACTTGCATTTGAAGTCATTCAGCAGCATAAAACCAACTGAGTTTAGTATACAATTAACAATAATAATAATTTTTTCTTTATTTTTGGTTTGAATTCTAAATTACATTCCATCCCTCACAATCCCATATTAAAGAACAACATTTGATATAGATATATATGTAGAGCCATAAAATATATATTTCCAGATATCAGTTCTTTCTGTGGAAGTGTATATCATTTTCCTTCATAGGTCCTTCATAGTTTGATATGAATGATAATATTACTCAGAATAGTTTAGTCATTAACATCTACTCATTGAACAATATTGCTGCTTTTCTGTTTACAGTATCCTCTTGGAACTGTTTGTTTCACTCTGCAATATTTCATTCAAGTCTTTCCGTGTTTTTTTTTCCCCTAAAACCTACTTGCAAAACTTCTGGCCAAAAGGAGATATAGACCTAGAACTAATTAGAAACTGAATAACCTCATTTTAAAGAATGAGGGGATCAAATAGCAAATTATAGAAAGAATTATTTTTTTGCTAGATGGCAATAATGGAACAACATACCAAAACATATGGGATTCACTCAAAGTGTCTGTCAGGAGATATATTATATATCATTAAATGCTTACATGAATAAATTAGAGAAAGAAGAAATCAATGAACTAAATATGCAACTAAAAAAATTAGAGAAAGAACACATTAAAAATTCACAATTAAATGCCAAATTGGAAATTCTAAAAATTAAAGGAGAAATGAATAAAATCAAAAACAAAAAGCTATTGAATTAATGAATAAAACCAAAAGTTGGTGTTATGAAAAAATCAATAAAATTGATAAACCTCTAGTCAATATGAATTATAAAAGGAGAAAACCAAATTGCTAGTATCATAAATGGAAAAGGTGAACTCAACACCAATGAGAAGGAAATTAAAATAGTAATTTGGAATTATTTTGCCCAACTCTATCTTAATAATTTGACAATCAAAGTGAAATGGAAGAATATTTACAAAAATATAAGTTGCCCAGGTTAAATGAGGAGGAGATTAAATACCTAAACAACCCTATCTCAGAAAAAGGAATTCAACAAGCCATCATTGAACTCCCAAAGAAAAAAAGCTCCAGAGCCTGATGTATTCACAAGTGAATTCTAACAAGCATTTAAGGAACAATTGGTTCCAATTCGATATAAACTCTTTGGAAAAATGAGGAAGACAGAGTTCTAACTAACTCTTCCTATGAAACCAATATGTTGTTGATACCTAAACCAGGAAGAGTTACAAAAGAGAAAGAAAATTATAGACCTATCTTCCTGATGAATATAGATTCAAAAATCTTAAATAAAATCCTAGCAAAATTATTACAACAAGTTATCACAAGGATAATACATTTTGACCAAGTAGGGATCATCCCAGGAATGCAAGGTTGGTTCAATATCAGGAAAACTGTTAGAATAATCAATTACATCAACAACAAACCTATGAGAAATCATATGATCATATCAATAGAGGCTGAAAAAGCTTTTGACAAAATACAACACCCATTCTTACTAAAAACACTAGAGAGTGTAGGAATAAATGGATCTTTCCTTAGAATAATAAGCAGTATCTATCTGAAACCATCAACAAGCATTATATTCAATGGGGAGAGGCTAGAGGAATTCCCAATAAGATCAGGGGTGAAACAAGGATGCATATTATCACCACTACCATTCAATATCATATTAGAAATGTTAGCTTCAGCAATAAGAGAAGAAAAAGAAATTTGAAAGAATTAGAATTGGGGAGGAAGAAACAAAACTCTCACTCTTTGCAGATGACATGATGGTATACCTAGAGAATCCCAAGAAATCATCCAAAAAATTACTGGAAACAATTAGCAAAGTCACAGGATATAAAGTAAACCCTCATAAATCCTCAACTTTTCTATATATGACTAGCAAGATACAGCAAGAAGAGCTAAAAAGAGAAATCCCATTCAAAGTAACCTCAGGGGGCAGCTAGGTGGTGCAGTGGATAGAGCACCAGCCCTGGAGTCAGGAGTACCTAAGTTCAAATCTGGCCTCAGACACTTAATAATTACGTAGCTGTGTGGCCTTGGGCAAGTCACTTAACCCCATTGCCTTTTAAAAAAAACTAAAAAAAACAAAGTAACCTCAGACAGTATAAAATACCTGGGGGGTCTATTTGCCAAGGCAGACTCATAAACTTCTTGCAAACAATGATAAAACACTTCTCACACAAATTAAATCAGATTTAAATAATTGGGTAAACATCAACTGCTCATGTATAGCTAGAGGTAATATAATTAAAATGACAATTCTACCAAAACTAAACTGTTTAGTGCCCTACCAATCAAAATTCCAAAAACTTACTTTATGAGTTAGAAAATGCTGTAAGTAAATTTATATATAGAGAAAGAAAAAGTCAAGTATTTCCAGGGGTTTAATGAAAAAAGTATAAAAGAAGGGGGCTTAGCACTACCTGATTTAAAATTATATTATAAAGCATCAGTCATCAAAACTGTGTTATTGGCTAAGAAATAGAGTGGTGGACCAGTGGAATAGACTAGGTGCAATAGCAGGAAATGATTATAGTAATCTGATGTTTGATAAACCCAAAGAGTCCAGCTATTAGGAAAAAACTCTTCAATAAAAACTGCTCAGAAAATTGGAAGTTAGTATAAAAGAAACTTATATTAGACAACACATCACAACCTATACCAAGATAAGATCCAAATGGATACAGAATTTGGACATAATAAACAAAACTGTAAGCAAATTATAAGATCAAGGACTAGTTTACTTGTCAGATCTATGGAAAGGGAAGCAGTTTATGACTAAGGAAAATATGGAGAACATCACTAAAAAGAAACTAGATGATTTTGATTACATTAAATTAAAATGCTTTTTTCACAGACAAAACCAGTCTAACCAAGATCAAAAGAAAAGTAGTAAACTGAGAAATAATGTTTAAAACAAATGCTTCTGACAGAGGACTCATTTCTAAAATATACAGAGAAATGAGTCAAATTTTAAAAAAAAACATTTCCCAATTGACAAATGGTTAAAGTATATATAAAGACAATTTAGAGATGAGGAGATCAAAGCAATCCATACTCATATGAAAAATTGCTCTAAATCATTACTTGCTAGAAAAATGCAAATTAAAGCTTCTCTGAGGTACCATCTCACACCTCTCAGACTGGCCAATATGACCAGAAAGGAAAATAATCATTGTTGCAAAGGTTGTAGGAAATCTGGGACACTATTACATTATTGGTGGAGCTGTGAACTCATCCAACCTTTCTGGAGAGAAATTTGGAACTATGCCTAAAGGGTCACAAAATTGTGCATACCCTTTGATCCAGCAAAAACACTACTGGGTCTATACCCTCAAGAGATGATGAAAAAGGGCCAAAATATCACTTGTACAAAAATATTCATAGCAGCCTTGTTTGTGGTGTCAAAGAATTGGAAATTAAGTAAATGTCTTCAACTGAGGAATGGCTCAACAAACTGTGATATATGTATGTCGTGGAACACTATTGTTCTATTAGAAACCAGGAGGGATGGGAATTTAGGGAAGTCTGGAAGGATTTGCATAAACTGATGCTGAGTGAGATGAGCAGAACCAGAAAAACACTGTATACCCTAACAGCAACATGGGGGCAATAATCAAACTTGATGGACTTGCTCATTCCATCATTCAATCAGGGGCAATTTGGAGCTTTCTGCAATGGAGTATACCATCTCCATCCAGAGAAAGAATTGTAGAGTTATTAAGAAAGACCAAGGACTATTACCTTAAATTTAATAAAAAACAAACCTGATATCTTATTGTCTGATCTTGCTATCTCTTTTACTTTATATTTCTTCCTTAAGAATATGATTTCTCTCTCATCACACTCAATTTGCATCAATGTCTACCATGGAAACAATGTAAAACTGGCAAATTGCCTTCTATGGGAGGTGGAGGGAAGGATGTAAGATTAGGGGAAAATTGTAGAACTCAAAATATATAAAATGTTTAATAAAGAAAAGAAAAGACTTCTGGCCAGGATGGTGGAGAGAAGCCAGGCACTGTGCTAAGGTTTCCTGACTTCCTCTCAGAAATAATATGTAACAAACCTCTTAACAGAAATCTGATTGACAGAACCCAGAAAAAGCAGCTAGGAGAAGTAATTGTCAAGGTTTGTCTTCAGGGATTGTTGGCAAGCCCAGTGCAGAGAGCCAAGAGCCTGCTGGGAAGAGTGGAGCCAGACTAGCCTGGGTTTAGTCAAGGAGGCACTGACTGTGGTGGGGGGGTCGTAGTCAAAGAGCCAACTCGCGCACAGAGACATTGGCTGTAGGACTGACAAGCTATGGACCTGATGTTCTGTAGCTTTACCTGTAGGACTGCATGTGAGTTCCAGTGAGGGAGAGTTGCAGATGTTGATCTGTGGGACTACTCTGGTCTGGACTCTATTCCTTCTTTTTCAGCTTCCAGAAGCTGAACTCTTCCCAGAACAAACAGAGTGACAGCCCACCTTCCCCCTAGGCTCAGGCATGAGCAGCAGAGCTCCCTCAGCTGTGAATAGAGAGAGTAATTGCTTTGCCCCAGGGCATGGCCAACATTGTACAAGGTTAAAAGAATCCAGCAGCTTCATGCACCCCCTCCCGGCCAAGGGAAAGGGCCTCAAATCAAGGTCACAGACACTTCAGATAAAGCAATCAGCACCCACTACTGGCTTGCCCATTCGGAGTTATTAACTCAGTGAGCAAAGCCACTAGGACCTCTGACTGGCCAGCCCACTTGGAGTTATTAAACTCAGTGAGTAAAGGCTCTAGAAATCTCATCACCAAACTTCTGTGAACCTGCCCTACCCCAACACAAGATGTTAGAAAATGAAGAAAGGCCAGCAGAAAGGGGGGGGGGGTACATAGAAAAATTCCTAGAAGGTAAAGACCCTAACTCACAGACATCTAAAACCTCTTAGGAGAATATGATTTGGTCTCCAGCACAGAAAGACTTCCTTGAAGAAATCAGGAAAGAATTTAAAAATCATTTGGAAAATTTAGGAAAAGAAACCCAAGAGAAGTTTACCACCTGCAACAAGAAAACAAATCTTTGGAAAATACATTTGGATAAATGCAAAAAAGAAAATAATTCTCTCAAAACCTCAATTGGTCAAATGGAAAACTCAAATATAGAACTGACCAATTGGAATAGGAGTTGCAAAAGGTAAATGAAGAAAATTCTTGTCTAACAAAATGGAATCTATGGAAACTAATGACTTCACGAGACAAGATTCTGTTAAAACAAAAGATCAAAAAAATAGAAGAAAATGAAAACTACCTTATCAGCAAAACCACTGACCTTGAGAATAGATATAGGAGAGCTAGCCAAAGAATTATTGGTCTTCCTGACAATATTAAAGAAAAAAAAGCATGGATTTAATATTACAGGATTTAGTGATGGAAAACTGCCCTGATATCATGGAACCAGAAGGCAAAAATAGTTATTGAAAGAATGCATCGATCCTGTCTGGAAAGTGATATTCAGATGAAAACACCAAGGAATACTATGACCAAATTCCAGAATTATCAAATAAAAGAGAAAATCCTGCAAGCAACCAGAAAGAAATAATTTATTTATTTTTTTTAAGGTTTTTGCAAGGCAAACAGGGTTAAGTGGCTTGCCCAAGGCCACACAGCTAGGTAATTATTAAGTGTCTGAGACCAGATTTGAACCCAGGTACTCCTGACTCCAGGGCCAGTGCTTTATCCACTATGCCACCTAGCCGCCCCCAAGAAATAATTTAAATGCCAAGGAGCAGCATTAAGGATTATGCAGGACCTGGGTGCATCAACATTAAGGGATTGAAAGGCTTGGAATAAGATATTCCAAAAAGCAAGGGAGCTTGGAATGCAGTCAAAAATCCATTCTCCACAAAATTGAGCCTTCTCTTCCAAGGGAAAAGATGGGACATTTTACAAAATGAGAGACTTCCAACATTTCCTGATGAAAAGACCAGAGCTAAATAAAAAATTTGTACATCAAACAAGAGACTCAAGAGAACATGAAAAGTTAAAAAAAAAAGGTAAAGAAAAAAACTGCTTATCCAATAAGATGAAACTGGCCAGATCCCCACCTGGGAGAAAGATTCTCATAACTTGAGAACTGTAATTCTATAAGACAGAATATACTTAGCCAGAAGTTTTGGACACTCAAGACTTTTCTGTTACTCAGAATGACTTAAAAACAATATGTCCTTAAAGAGGGGGACTGTAAGGAGATGGGAGGATGGAGGAGATTGAATGGGGTAAATCTCATTACAATAAGAAGTACAAAAGACCTATTGCAACAGAGGGGAAGAAAGGAGGAGGTGAGAACTTCCCAAATCTTACTCTCATCTGATTTGGCTTAAAGATAACATACACACACTCAGTTAAGTTATGAAACTTATCTTACCTTTGAAGTATTAAAAGGGGAAATGGGGAGGAGGAGGAGGAAGGGGGAACTAGCCAAAGGAAGGGAAGGAAGAAGGGGCAAACAGAAAGGGGAAAGAAAGGGGAAGGTGGTTGGATATAGAAGGGCAAACACAATGAAGGTGGTGATATTCAGAAACAAAATACGGGGGAATATGGATAAAGTGAACAAAGGGGAAAAAATAAAACACAGGGAAGATAGCATGGAGGGCAACAAATAGTAATTATAACTTTGAATGTAAATGGAATGGACTCCCCCTTAAAGTGTAAGCGAAAAGCAGAGTGGATTAGGAACCAGAATCCTACAATATGCTGCTTACAAGGAACTCATCTGAAGCAGAGAGATACATATAGAGTAAAGGCAAAAGATTGGAGCAAAATATATTTTGTTTCAGCTAAAGTGAAAAAAGCAGGGGCAGTAATTCTTACCTTAGGTAAAGCAGCTGCAAAGCTTTTAAAAGAAATAAAGAAGGAAACTATATTGTCTATGGTACCTTTTAGGAGGATAAAGAAATTTCAATATTATATATATGTATGCACATAATGGTATAGCATCTAAATTCTTAGGAGAGAAGTCGAAGGAGTTAAAGGAAGATATAGAGAGTAAAACTCTACTACTGGGAGACCTCAACCTCCTGCTCTCAGATTTAGATAAATCTAACTATAAAATAAACAAAAAAGGAAGGTAAGGAGGTAAAGATTGTTAGAAAATCTAGACATGATAGACTTATGTAGGAAATTGAATGGGGTCCAAAAGGAATATTTTTTTTCAGCAGTACATGGCAGTTACACAAAAATTGACCATGTATTAGGGCATACAAATCTCATAATCAATTGCAGAAAAGCAGAAATAGTGAATACATCTTTCTCAGATCATAATGCAATAAGAATCACATGCAATATTGGGCCAGGGAGATATAGACACAAAACAAATTGGAAACTAAATAACCTCATTTTAAAGAATGAGTGTGAGTGGATCAAACAACAAAGTATGGAAAGAATTAATTATTTCATCCTAGATAATAACAATAGTGAAACAACATACCAAAACCTATGGGATACACTCAAGGCAATTGTCAGGGGATATATGATATCTTTAAATGCTTACAGGAATAAATTAGAGAAAGAGGAAATCTATGAACTAAATATGCAACTAAAAAAATAGAGGAAGTACAAGTTAAAAACCCCCAATTAAATACTAAATTAGAAATTCTGAAAATTAAAGGAGAAATTAATAATATCGAAAGCAAGAAAACTATTGAAGTAATAAAAAACCCTAAGAATTGTTTTTATGAAGAAAAACAATAAAATTGATAAACCTCTGGCCAATTTTATTTTAAAAAAAGGAAGAAAAAAAACCAAATTTCTAGCATCATAAATGAAAAAGTTGAACAAACCACCAATGAAGAGGAAATTAAAGGTATAATTCAGAATTATTTTGCCCAACTCTATGCCAAGAAATTTGATAAGCTAAGTGGAATAGATGAATATTTACAAAAATATAAGTTGCTCAGGTTGAATGAAGAGGAAATTAAATACCTAAATAATTCTATCTAAGAAAAAGAAATTCAACAAGCCATTATTGAACTCCCATTATTGAATCTCCAGGGCCAGATGAATTCACAAGTGATTTCTATCAAACATTTAATGAACTAACTATTGGTTCCGATTCTATATAAACTCTTTGGAAAAACAGGTGAAGATGAAACTCTGCCTAACTCTTTCTATGATACCAATATGGTGCTGATACTGAAATCAGGAAGAGTTAAAACAGAGAAAGAAAACTATAGACCTATCTCCCTGATGAATATAGATGCAAAAATCTTAAGTAAAATCCTAGCAAAATGATTTATCACTAGAATAATACATTATGATCAAGTAGGATTTATCCCAGGAATGCAGAGTTGGTTCCAGGTTAGGAAAACTGTTAGTATAATTAATTATATCAATAAGAAAACTGTCAGAAATCATATGATTATATCAATAGATGCTGAAAAAGCTTTTGACAAAATACAACACCTATTCCTACTGAAAACACTAGAGAATGTAGGAATAAATAGATTGTTCCTTAGAATAATAAGCAGCATCTATCTGAAAGCATCAATAAGCATTATATGCAATGGGGTAGGCTAGAGGCATTCCCAATAAGATCAGGTGTGAAACAAGGATGCCCATTATCACCACTACTATTCAGTATTGTATTAGAAATGTTATCTTCAGCAATAAGCAAAAGAAATTGAAGGAATTAGAATTGGGAAAGAAGAAACAAAACTCTCACTCTTTGAAGCTGACATGATGGGTCACCTAGCGACCCCCCAAAAAATCATCTAAAAATTATGAGAAATTATTAGCACCTTTAGCAAAGTTGCAGGATAAAGCCTCATAAATCCTCAACATTTCTATATATGACATAGCAGCTCTGCTTATGTTGGCAAAAAAATGGAAATTAAGTGGATGTCCTTTAATTGGGAAATGGCTTAAAAACTGTGGAATATGTATGTGATGGAACACTATTGTTCTATTAGAACAAGATGCAGCAGAAACAGCTAGAAAGAGAAATCCCATTCAAAGTAACTTCAGACAATATAAAATACTTGGGAGTCTACCTACCAATGCAGACTCAGAAACTTTTTGAAAACAGTTACAAAACACTTCTCACACAAATAAAATCAAATTTAATTTACTTATTTATTTAATTTTATATATTATATATATATATATATATATATTTAATTAATCAATTGCTCATGGATACTCCAAGCTAATATAATAAAATGACAATTCTACCAAAATTAAACTACTTGTTTAATACCCTACCAATCAAAATTCAAAAAAAAATTACTTTTATGAGGTAGAAGAAAATGAAAGTAAAATCTTATGGAGAATTAAATTGTTGAGAATTTCAAGGGATATAATGAAAAAAAGTGCAAAAGAAGAGACAACCCTACATAATTTAAAATTATATTCTAAAGCATCAGTAATAAAAACTATCTGGTATTGACTAAGAAATAGAGTGGTGGATCAGTGGAATAGACTAGGTACAGTAGCAGGAAATGATTATAATAATCTGCTGTTTGATAAACCCAAAGAGTCCAGTCTCTCTTCACTAAAAACTATAGAGATAATTGGAGGGTAGTATGGCAAATACTTGTATTAGACTTGCACCTCACACCCTATAGCAATGTAAGATCAAAATGGATATAGGGTTTAGACATAAAAAACAGCATTATAAGCAAACTAGGAGATTAAGGAATAGTTTACCTGTCAGATCTATGGAAAGGGAAGCAGTTTAGGACCAAGGAAGTGATGGAGAACATCATTAAAAACAAATTAGACAATTTTAATTACATTAAAGTAAAAAGCTTTTGCATGAAGAAAACCACTGTAACCAAGATCAAAAGAAATGTAGTAATTTGGGAAACAATTTTTTCAACTAGTATTTCTGACAAAGGACTGATTTCTAAAATATACAGAGAAATGAGTCAAATTAAAAAAAAACACACAAGCTATTCCCCAATTGACAAATGTTCAAGGGATATGCAAAGGCAATTTACAGATGAGGAAATCAAAGTGATCCATGGTCATATGAAAAATTTCTCTAAATCATTATTTATTAGAGAAATGTTAATTGAAGCATCTCTGAGGTACCACCTCACACCTCTCAGATTGGCCAATATGACCAGAAAGGACAATGATCAATTTTGGAAGGGATATGGGAAATTTGGGACACTAATACATTGTTGGTGGAGCTGTGAACTCATCTAACTTTTCTAGAGAGCAATTTGGAATTACACCCAAAGGGCAACAAAAATGTGCATACCCCTTGATCCAGCAAAACCACTACTGGGTCTATACCTGAAGAGATGATGAAAAGGGGTAAAAACATCACTTGTACAAAAATATTTATAGCAGCCCTGTTTGTGGTGGCAAAGAATTGGAAATCAAGTTAATGTCCTTCATTTGGGGAATGGTTTAACAAACTGTGGTATATGTATGTCATGGAACACTACTGTTTTATTAGAAACCTGAAGGAATGGGAATCCTGAGAAGCCTGGAAGAATTTGCATGAGCTGATATTGAGCAGTAAAAGAAGCAGAAGGGGCAGATGAACAACCTTGATGGACTTGTTCATTCCATCAGTTCAACAATCAGGCACAATTCCGGGGTTTCTGTGATGGCAAATACAATCTGTATCCAGAGAAAATATTGTGGAGTTTGAACAAAGACCAAAAACTATTACCTTTAATTTTAAAAAAAAGTTATCTTATGTAATTTTGCTCTCTCTTAGAATTTATTTTCCTTCTTAAGGATATGATTTCTCTCTCATCACATTCAACTTAGATCAATGTATATCATGGAAACAATGTAAAGAATAACAGACTACCTTCTGTGTGGGATGGGGGAGGGAAGCAAGTTTAGGGGGGAAAATAGTAAAATTAAAAATAAAATCTTTCTAAAAATAAAAATCCTCCTTGCATATCTTTTCATAAAATACAATAATTTAACATCACAATCATGCCCGAAACTTATTGTTAGTCCTCAATTGATGGAAATTCCTTCAACTTCCAGTCTTTTTCCACCAAGAGAACAGCTGCTATAAATAATTTAGAACATTTAGGGTCATTTCCTTATTATGCTATTATTACTTTGGGAAATAGACCTAATAGTAACATTTTTGTTTCAAATGATATGCACTGTTTTATAACTCTTTAGGCATAATTCCAGATTGCTCTTCAAAACAGATCAGTTCATAATTGCACCAACAATGTATTAGTGTCTCAGTTTTTCCACACCCCTCTAGAATTTATGATTTTTCGCTTCTATCACTTTAACCAATCTGATATGTATGGTGAAATGAACTCAGAATTTCTTTTAACTTGCATTATTTTACTCAATAATGATTAGGGCATTTTTTCATATGACTATATAAAGTTTTGATTTATTTTTGCCAAAAACTGCCTATACATATCTTTAGAAGATTTATCAATTGAGAAATGATTAATTTTCTTATAAATCTTTACACAATTCTCTTTATATTTGAGATATGAGATATGTGAAACTGGCTATAAAAATTTTTCCCCAATTTTCAACTTTTCTTCTAATCTTGGCTATAGTGGTTTCATTAATGTTCAAAATTTCAATTTTTAATAGAATTATTTATTATGTTCTTTTTCTCTTGTTTACTTATAAATATTTTCATATATACCTGGGAATATGAATATGTTCCATATTCCTTTAATTTAGTTATGATATCTCTGCTTATGTCTAGGTCATATATGCATTTTTACCTAAACTTGGTAAATGTTGTAAGATATTTTTCTGTGCTTTGTTGCTGCCAGGTTTCTTTTCAATTTACCCAATAATTTTTTTGTGTGTGTGTGACAAATAGTGAGTTATTAGTGAGGAGCTTTGTGTTTATCAAACACAATGTTATTACAGAATTTACTTCTGTGTATTATAATTTACTCTATTCCACTGATTTTTTTTGCTATTGTTTTATTGTAACTTACTCAATTCTATTTCTTAGTGCCAGACAATTTTGATAATTACCACCTTATAACAGTTTTAAATCTGGTACTTCCAGACTTTTTTCCTTTAAAATTATCTCATTAATTTCACTGATATTCTTGAATTTCTGTTCCTCCAAATGGTTTTTGCTATTGTTTTAATTTGATAAAATTATTTTTCAGTTGTGGTTGGGTTGGCAATGTACAAGGTAAGGTAGAATCACTGTTTTTATTATACTGGCTTCACCCACCCATGAACAAATTAATTTTTCTTGAGTTATTAAAATCTGACTATTTCTAAAAAAATATTTTATAATTATATTGTTATAGTAACTAGTTTTGTCTTGGCATGTATACTCCCAGGTATTTTATGTTGTTTATAGTTATTTTAAAAGAAATGTCTATACTTTCTTGCAGGAATCTGCTGGTAAGATAAAGAAATGTTCTTGTTTTATGTGTTTTTAGTTTATATCATGCTACTCTGAAAAATCACTGCCTCATTTTTTAAGTTGAATTGCTAGGATTTTCCAAACATTTCAATATATCATCCACAAAAAGTTTTATTTCGTCATTACCAATTCTAATTCTATCCTTTTTCTTCTCATTACTATTACCAAAATTTCTAGTTTAATACTGAATAAGAATGATGATAATGAGCATCCTTACTTTACTCCTTTATCTTACTGAGAATGTTTCTAGTTCATCCCCATTACAGATAATGTTTGTTGTTGGTTTTAGATGCTTCTCATCATTGTAAGGAAAAATATTTAAACTCATGTTTTTACGTGTTTTTAATAAGAATGAGTATTGTATTTTGTCAAAGTTTTTTTTTTATCTATTGATTTAATCACTTGATTTTTTTATTTACTCAGGACTTAAATTCCTGGTATAAATCACACTGGGTCACATTGTATTGTCTTTGTGATATATTGAGATAGTTACCTCCTAGTATTTTATTTAGGGCATTTGCATCCATATTCATCAATGAAATTGGTTTATAGATTTCTCTCTCTTTTTTCTGCTCTTTCTGGATTGAATATCAACAGCAGATTTGTTTAATAAAAGAAACTTGGTAGAACTCCTTTTCTTTGCCTCTTTTTTCCATATGATTTATTTCATATTGGGATTAGTTGATCTGTTATTTCTGGCAGAATTCACTTCTAAATTCATCTCATCCTGATTTTTCTTTTTGCTGAGGGAGCTCATTCATGGCCTATCCATTTTCTTTTTTTTCTTAAAAAACGCTTATTCAGATATTCTATTTTCTCTTCTGTTAATCTGGATAGTTTGTATTTTTGTAAATATTCTTCCAATAGAAAAGCAAAACAAAACAAAACAGGGAAAAAACCTAAAGAAACTATGTGAACACTATGTTCACTTTTTAAAAATTTCTTTCCTATTTTATGGTTTTCTTTCTTTTCCCTTAGTCCTAATTCCTCACGTAGAAAATTATTAATCTGTAAACATGTTAAACACAAATATATATGTCCAATGTTCATCAGACTGCTCTCCATTGATGGGAAAGAAGGGTGGAAGGAAATTATCTAGCTTATAAATATACTTATGCATGTGAATGCTTGTTGAAAAACTTTCATAGTATGCAAATAGAAAAATAAAATAAAATAGAAATTATAAAAAATAAATATTCTTCCATTTCATTAAAGTTGTAAAACTTAATAGCACATAAGTGGGCAAAATAACTTCTTATAATTGCTTTCATTTTGTCTTTGTAGTATATTTACCTTTTTTCACTTTTGGTTTTTTCTTTTTTCTAAATCACATTAATCAATAGTTTATTTTGTTTTTTCATAAAACCAGATCTTAATTTTATTTAATTAAATAATTTTCACACATTTAATTTTTTAATCACACCTTTAATTTTCAAGGTTTCTAATTTGGAGTTGGATTAAGGATTTTTAATTACTTACTATTGTTTCCCTAAATATTTGTCTTTTCTCCAGGAGTAGTTAGTGTTCCCTCCTCTCTTCAGAATCCAAGAAACTCATCAAAGCTCTTCTTTTAGATATCAAAATTCAGTTCTTTTGTAAGTAAAAATTTATCCATACTCCAAGGAAGGCTGTATAGTCTCTTTTTATTAATATTTTTAAGAAAAAGGAGGGAAATATCATAAAGCCTTGAAATAGTTTCTAACCTAAAATTTGAATATATAACCAATATTTAACAATAATTACTTTTCTGTGTTGCCAAGCATCACAGCTGAGCTTCTGATCATTTGAAAAGATAGATTCTATAGGGGAAGTAAATCACTTTGTCTTATCATTGCTGTTGGATAGTATTAAAAACTTTAAAAGACTGAACACTGTGGAGGGAAATGCAGCTAGTAATAGCAACTATGGGAAAAATATTGAAGCAACTTCTTTGGTGTACTCATGATAAAGAATTCATCCCAGAGACAGTCATTGGAAACTGAACACAGAGTGAAGTACATTTTTTTCCTCTCTCTCACTATTCTTGAGGTTTCTCATCTTTTGAGGGGAGGAATGGGGTTTATGTTTACTCTAACAACAAGATTATTGTAATAATATTAATACCCTTCCTTCCAAATAAAGAAAGAACATTGTTTCTGCTCTGGAGGTTTAATCAGATAGTTAGCCTAGATTTCATATTCAACCCAGGCCCCTTTTGAATGAAGGCAGGATCAGATACAAAAAACTTCTGTATGTATATTTTAAGAAAAAAAAAAGGAAGGTCTTCATTGTTTAACCAATGTGTTTAAAATGGTTTGGACTTGCAATCCAGAAAGAAAATGAAAATGATAGTTCACATTTATAAAAAAATTTAAATTTTAGATAGTACATTTCTCCATCATAAATCTTTAATACAACTGGGAGATACAAAATAAATAAGATTGGTCAATTTGTTCTTTGAAATAGTCTTAGAAGTAAACTAGATCAATACTTTTTCTTTTTTGTTGTTGTTCAGTCACCTCAGTTATGTCTGCTTTTGGTGACTCCACTTGGAGTTTTCTTGGCAGAGATACTGGAATAGTTTTCTATTACTTCTCCAGCTTATTTGACATATGAGGAAACTGAGGGAAACAGGGCTAAGTGACTTGTTCAAAGTTAACATTATTCTTTTAGATGAAGGAAATGAGTGCCAGTTTGATAATTATTTGCTAAAAGTCAGACAAGTAGTGATTAAAAGAGCAAGAGTCCAAAACATTGTTCTCTCACACCAGATCTAATGTCTGTTCCATTATGCAGCATCCCTCTTGTGATTTTACTATTATCCAAGGATAACTTACTTTAAATGTCAGAGTCAAGAATCAAATGTAGGTTTCCTCATTGTCTGATCAGCACTGATTAGGTTAATTCTACAGGCTTCATAGTGAACTAGACCAAAGAGGCAAAGCTACATTCTGATTATAACAACTTAATTTCTAATTCCAAGTTCTCACTGTCTGAAGATCCATGAATAATTTGCCATTCAGTGACTCTGATTTACTCTTTTGTAACTAAACTCCTGTATTGTGAGGACCACAAAGTCAAACCTTAGTTGCATATCATTTATGGCTCATTCAGTTACAAATCAAATGATAAAAAGACCTTAATTGACCACAGTTTCTAAATCACTTTAAGTATTTCTTGACATAATCACTATTTAATCATGATTGCTGAATCATCCATGAGGACACATTTAGTAACTCTAAAACTGCTTTCTATACTGCTTATGCTGTGGGAGGAAAAAAAAAAACTTTCATCTTTTATGTCATTAGCATTTCAGATAAATATGTTATGAGAATTCAAAAAAATCTAAGACAATAAGATCTCACTATGTAAATTTATTGGACAGAAAGAAATTGAATATAAGCATCACATAACAAACATGACTGTTAAGGTGGTAGAATCTACCTTTATGAATCACAAACATGCTTTACATCTGTTTCTCAATTTTTAACCATTAAATTTCTTTAGGTATAGAGTGTGTGTGTGTGGGGTAATTAACAGCAATTACTTGAAATAAAATTAAAGAAATTATATTTTAGCTACAGAATATCATCTCCAACTTTGAAACAATCAAAAGAAATCTTACATATCTCTTCTCAGTCCTTTTATTTTATCGCTGAGGAATCTAAAGAATTCTTCTTTTGCTAATAAGAAATCCAAGAAATAAAAGTAACTTGCTCAAGATCATAGAAATAGTTTGTGGCTAGGTTTACTTAAACTATGTCTATGAATTGTAGTTGTTGTTCAGCTGCCTGACTCTTCATGATCCCATTTGGGGTTTTCTTAGCAAAGATACTGGAGTAGTTTGCCATTTCCTTCTCCAGCATATTTTATAGATTTTGAGGCTGAAACAAACAGGGTCCCATATCTAGTATATGTCTGAGGTCAAATTTGAACTCAGATCTTTCTGACTCTAGACCTGGTCCTATATCCACTGCAACGCTTAACCTGCCCTATGACCATGAATGCATACTTTTATTTAAGTAGTTTCCTATGATTTCTTTAGTACAAGAAATATCCAAATGAGAAATTTCTCCTTTCAATGCAGATTGGAACTTTCATTGAAATTTCTTTGAGAGCTAGCACTTTTTGAGAATGGTAATTAACTAGAGTACAAAAATTACATGATTTGTTTGGGATCAGAGACTTCATGTATTAGAAGTGGAAGTTCAGTCTTGATCTTCCTGGTTTGAGGCCAGATCATCACTCCAGACTGCTTTTAAGTTAACATGACTAGTAGGAATTGCACTGGGTGCTATGTTAATGAAAAGGACTGAAGTAGGAAACATTTTTAAGTTCTAATACTATGTCATACTTTGTATCTTCCTTTGTATTACTTTCCATACCTAATCAGTTTGCAAGTCTCTTCAGTTCTGCTTCACCATTATTTCTTCCACATTCATTCTCTCTTCTCTCTTCTCACTGCTACTACATATGCTAAATTTTCATTATCATCTACCTGGATTATTTCAGTAAACTACTTAATCCTTACTGTCTTTTCTCTAATCCCAAAATTGCAGTGGTATTAAAAAAATAAAAACAGATGTCTTTATTGACTTAGAAAAAGTGTGTGCATTGTACTATATGTAAATACTCAATTGTATTATATTTTCAGTTATTTTGTTAAATATATCTCATTACTTCTTAATCTGGTTCTGGCTACTTTCAGGAGTTATAGCCAAATTTGACAACTCTGACTTTAGATAATTTAAATTGCTATATTTATTTGTGTGTGTGTGTGTGTGTGTGTATATATAAATATATATATATATATATATATACAAATACATATGCTAAATTTTTGTATGTATTAGATGTGTAAATATATATATATATATATATATGTAAATATATATATATATATATATATATATATGTAAATATATATTCTGGTACCATGAAACTAATCAAAAATCTTTCAGTGGCTAATCCCTATTATTTATCAAGTAAATTCATTTCTTGACCTGGGATATGTTCCATATCTGATGAAACAGATCACTCAAAACTAAAAGATTAATATATGCAATTAAAAATAACAAAAAAAGGCAAAGATGGCAATGACAGACAAGAAGCTGCTAAAATCATCCCATAAGGAGATAAAACTCTCAACAAATAAGGTCACTAGTGTCTCTGGAGTTACCTGTCCATGTTCCATAGATATCTTCTCTCTATATCTATAGATATCTTTATCTATCTATCTACCTATCTACCTATCTATCTATCTATCTATCTATCTATCTATCTATCTATCTATCTATCTACCTATCTATCTATCTAATATCTTATTCAACTCAAACTGCCTTAGTCTGTTTTACAGCATTTTTGTGATTAATAACCCTAGTTGTTGATGTGAGAGTATAGCGCTTAACTCAGTCTCTTGGTATGAAGAACATGGATTTTAAGGGAAATCAATACAGGTTTTGTCTAATATTTTCATAATAAAATGATTTTGATTTTTTTTATTTCAAAGAGTCAATAACATAAGATATTTATGAGACAAAGAGTTCCAAATGAAAAAATACAATATAAAAGAATAAAACCCATCACCTTTACCCAACTTGTGATGGATTAAAATTTATGAATCCTTCAAAATAAAAAAAATTATTTATGGCAAATAAATAACTTCTATCCAAAGAATATCTTTCTTCTAATATCAAAGTAGAATAAAAAAGAAAAAAGAACATTGTACTTTATGATACATAATGCTTATAGCTGTGTAGTTATAATATGTAAAAATGGAACTAGGAGAAAATATTACTTCCAGATTCATTGTTAGAGCATTCAAATTCAAGTTATTACAGTTGAGTTCTCCATAAATCATTGCATTCCACACTAAGCCTGAAAACAGTATCTTTTTAGTTATAGATTTCTTGAGTGATTTCTGTATTTCTGCCAAGATCCACATTTTTAATTGGCTATAAATTCAATGTACTATCTTATAAATAGGCCATGAAAATCAAATGTTAAAATGTGCTCTCCTACTACTCCAGAATCAAGAATCTAAACATATCAGTCAAGTATATGTTGAAAAAAAGTTATTCGAACACCTACTAATAAAGTGGTAAATTACATCAATCCTATATATCATTACTTATCCTATCTATGCTGTACCTATGGTAATATTTGGATATCCGTTCCTCAGAACTTGGTCGATGATATCTTATCCTGAAGGAGTTGTTTTGGATTTGGATATACAAACCATAAGGAGTTTTAAAGCGTGCATTACAGATGTTTGTTACCTAGAAATCAAGAGTATACTGGTATCTGCTTTTTATATAGTTGATGCCTTATAAATTTTTGTTGAATTTAATTTTTCAGTGATTTGTTGCTTCCAAGACTATTTTGAGAAGAAACATGAAGTATTTAAAATAATCAGTTTGTAAATCCTAGGTTCTTGGTCATTCCCTGAATTGACTCAAATTTCCAGAGATTCTCTACATTGCATTTGAACAAAAATAATCTATATTGATTCTAAACTATTTCCCTGACATGCACTTTGATATAAAACTAGATTGGAAATAACTTTTAAGGGCTCTGGATTTTGCCACATTTAAATTCTGGAAAATTAACTATCACACTGAGGAAAATCAATGACACCCAACATCTAAAAACAATACAGTTACATTTAAATTTGACTCGGAGCTTATAGATAAACATGAAGAACTTAAGTCCAGAGTTGAATTAAGTGATGTATAAAGATTTGAACCTTGTTGGGTTGATAAAGATTGATTTCTCCAAAAAGAAGGAGATGAGTAAGCACCTCCAATTCTTTGAAACATTGATAAACAGCTTCAAATATTATCTTGAAAATGCTGAGAAACTTAATGTCAATACTTTGGTTATTGGAGTTACTAAGAATGTCAGTGAAATACTCCTTGAAGCAAAGAGTTGAGACCTAAGACTCAGAAAATAACGTCTGGGTTAGTAGAGCAATTGACAACCATTGCCATTCAGTTTATGCCTAGAAAGTATTAACTTCATAAAATAGCAGTTTGATCTATCAGATAATGAGATTACTATCTTTTCCTTATTAGCAGATAAATATGCCCTCTTTCTCATGTCCTAAAATTGCTTACATCATCACTACATTATTTACAGACAATTGTGAATGTAGCAACTTATACTACTTAGTTAAAATCGAGGTCCTTGAAATCCAAGATTCCTCTTTATTGAAACTAAAAAATATAGGTATCTTTCCAATACAGCAGAGGGCCAGTCAAACTGATAACACATTATTTTCCAGCATTTCACAAATATGTTTTCTAGGATGATTATTTAACTACTGTATTAACTACTGATTAAAGTAGATTAAGAACTCTTCTATTTTTCCCAATTCTATTTTTCTGACCATCACTGTTTGCCTTAATAATTTTATAGTTTGGAATTTCATTGAAATTTAAAATAACCTAACATGAAATGAGAATTATTATCTTACAACATTGGATAGTTTTACTTATTTTAAGAAAAAATGGAAAATAATTTGAATTTTGAAGGTTTGATATTATTTATAAATGATAAACTAAAATATTTTTCTTATTAAAGCACCAACTTTGGAAATATCATTGATGTCTCACAGCAGGTTACATGACATTGCTAATATTAAAGAATTCTCCTAATAAACACCCTTACTATGCCCAATTTTTTTCTACCTGAAATTCACGTACCAAGAGAATTTCTTCTCTTGTACTGATTTCTTTTTTCCCCTTGTCCCTTATAGCTTACTATACTACTGTTGCCTAGCAACAGCTCTATGAAGATAAATATCAACTACATGTATATTGCTCAATAGTTTATTCTGAAATGGAATTACTAATTAAATCATATCCCATTTCTTTTTTAACATATTTTCCAAGTAATTGAAAAAGAGGTGGAGACTAATTTAATAAGCTAAAAAATAACAGTGACAAAGAAAAATATGCAGAAGAAACCAATGAAGGAAAAATATAAAGGAACTAATCGTTTTCCTTTTAAATGGTTGAAAGAGCAATTTAAGGTCAATTTTGGCATAAAATTATTATTTTTAAGAAATCACTGTTGCACCTATTTAGAACAATCTTGAAATAACAGAGGTAATGTTTGTTTAGCTCTTTAATGTTGCAAGGTGGTTTCATGTCCCAGAAAACAAGAGTATTCTGATATTTATCTTTTTGTATATACCTATATATCTACATATTTTCAAAGTTATATAATTTTGTATATTAATATGTATATATTATATATACACAATATATATATATATTATTATTTGATTATCCCAATAACCTAATGTGGTAATGGCTATCATCATCCTCATTTTACAGCTGAGGTAACAGGTAACAGGCTGAGAGAGGATAAATGACTTTCCCATGGTCACATAGTTAGAATGTGAATCTAGATTCAAACTCAGGTTTTCCTTACTACTATGTGGCCAAGTCGTTTCATAATGATGTTTAGATCATAGTGACTACCTGTGTCCATGGGGTTCCACATATTTGGATAATAATTTTATAAAATAAAGATATGATTAAGGCTACAATGCATCTACACGAATGTGTAATTGGTGGGGCAGTGCAGATTTACAGTGAACTGAATCTAGAATTGAAAAAAAGAGAAAAGAATGGGCTGAATTAGTGTTGCAAATAAAGAGCTCTTAATGGTGCTTAGCTTCTGCCTGAAACAAAAAAAAAACATTTTTCTAAAATCTGAATTGTATTCTATTAGTGATTCTATATGTCTATTATATAAAATAACATAATTTATACAAATTAAAATGATATTTCATCCAAAGTTCAATGAAGAGTTTCAAAGTGAGTATGAGTGAGTTATATTCATCAGATCCAAAAAAAATGACTTGAGAAGAAAGTAGATTGGATATTAAACTAAGAATAAAGGACAAACCACATGCTTCAATGGTACTCATATGAGGTTGAGAAATATAAAAGAAGATACCAAGCACAAAAGGAAAAACATTTTTAAAGAATATAGTGAGGGGCGGCTAGGTGGCATAGTGGATAAAGCACCGGTCTTGGAGTCAGGAGTACCTGGGTTCAAATTTGGTCTCAGACACTTAATAATTGCCTAGCTGTGTGGCCTTGGGCAAGCCACTTAACCCCATTTTGCCTTGCAAAAAAAAAGAATATATTGGAAGACAAGAACAAGAACATAATGGAAAAAAATGTTATTGATAAATTGCAATCTGTTCTACTGGAGACACTCTCTCCTTCTATCTCCTACTTCCAATGAGGTTACTTCTGTAATTAGATATCAAAATATTGGACTAAGTCCATTTACTTAATTGGTAAGGCAAAAGTATATATGTGTGTGTATATATATATATATATATATATATATATATATATATATATATATCTTTCTTTCTATTAAGTAATACATCTGTCTCTTTCAGCGAACTCTCATTGAACTTAATATGTCTCAGGAATAGTGTTGAAGGAGGACTGGCCCTTTGGCTATGAGAGTTGCTGAGCCCTACAGCAATTTTATCTATTTGTGATGTCCATTTGGCACTTAATTCTCACCTATGGAACCAAGAAGGTATTGCATGTAACAGTGATTATACCAAGGTAAATTTATCACAGCAGATGGGCTAAACCAGGTCGAGAATAACCAATGGGCCTCAAATGCATTGGTGAGAAAGGGATATGTCTACCCCAAGCATATGAGACTTCCCTGCCAGTTGAAATGACTAGATAAAAATAATTTGTTTCAGTTGTCGTGAAGGTTGCAGAAGCAGATACTGTGAAGTACTCAAGAGATTGGGACATCAGAGAAACCAAGGTCATCCATTACATCCTGGACCATCTCCAATCATCTTGACTTTTGTCCTGCCACTGGACTTTGATGACACTGGAATAGATGGTGAGGTGTATGACATTGTGCAATTTTTCCTCATTGAAATCCAGTTCACGTATAAGTCAAGACATCATCCATGATGATATTGGTCCTCTTCAAAAACACATGACAAGGGAATAATAAAAATACTGTTTTTATTATGTTGTGTACTATGCAGATCTATTTTGCTCCTATTACATTCTGATCTCCTTCAAGGTACATCCTATGTTTATCTTTTAATCCTTCCTGAAAAACCTGCAGTTATCTGAATCTGTGTCTTGCCACTGGACTCTGATAATTCTAGAAGTGAGAGTAAGGCTCAAGACTTTGCACAGCTCCAAATCACTTGCAAGTAAAAACATGACCTCACTGACATCACTGGTCCTCTTGGAAACTGAAGGACAAACTTCAATAAACAACAAGAACAACAGTACCATTATATATATATATATGAAATAAAAATGAATGTTTGAATAATTCACTAAGTCTTTAAGAGCACAGTTAAACCAATTTGTTATTGTTTAGACACAGCCACAAAGAAATTAAGTGGCACATTTGTGTTACACAAAAGAAATCAAGATAAATTGAGGAATAAATCAGGGCATTAGCTTCTTGGTCTAAAATTCTACTGATAATTTTATGTGTGTGTCTGTGTCTATGGATGTATAGATGTATATATGTATATATGTATGGATATGTAAATATTCAAAGATGCATTGAAAATACATGCATATTCTCATGTATAAACATGCACACAAATGTGCAGATGTGTGAGTATACATATACATTATATACATGTATACACATGTTTGATTCTTCAAGATGTCATTATTACTGTTGTCATAAACATCATTATTATAAATAATAATCAATAATTCCAATATCCAAAACAAAATAGATTAAAAGTAAATAAAATCCAAAAAATCTGAATGATTTGTCTATACAATGATAAACACATGCACACATACACGTGCAAAAGGCCCTGCAAATATCTCGGATTTGATGCAATCAGTACATTTCATCAAAATCAAGCATATGGACAACAGTAAGTAGAGTGCCTAGCCCCTAGGAGTAACTAACATGTGTTTCTTCCTATAGTCATGGGAGTGAGAGGTTTATAAATATATATTTATTTGGATGCTTGAATACAAGTATCCAAACAGTGTTCCTTACAGTCTTTAATTTGGAGTATAGATTGATATTAAGGATGCTCTGGGGGAAGCCAAGAATATAATTTATGTGGTAGTTGATTTAATAAATTGGTATTATTTTCTTTTTTTGGTTCACAATTAAAACAACAACTAAATTGTTAGAGCATGCTTATATGCCTTGCTTATAGGATTTAGTCTGTTATAACTTGGCAGCAAAAGAAGTGGGCAGATATTCCCAGTGGACATTTGCTGAATCAAGAAACTAATTAGATAAATCCACACAGAATTTATCTCCAAATGGCTGAGATTAGCACTACCACCTATAAAAGAGATAAAGTTAGAAGATAAAGGTAGCTATTCCCTTTCTGAGAACCACAGAGAGTTTGAAATTTCTTCAAGTGCTCTCTGGTGTAGCCATGGCTCATAATTCACTGGAATGAGCATTTGATTATAGTCTCTTTTTGAACTTGATCTGACTAGGGCTCATTGGTGACCTAGTAGTTAAAGTAGGTTTAAGGATTTCTTTTCTTTTTGAAAAATATTCAGTGTGAGGAAAAAAGACCAAAATGCTTTAGTGAAGCTGCCATTAGGGTCACTGATGGATATTCATGAAAAATGAATAGGAGTCAGGACTAGAGAAATTATGAAAAGAGAATGGTATAAGGGTGAAATTCCTGTCACTCTTTGAGGTTCTCAACTGAGTAATTTCATGGCTCTTATTTGTGAAGGTTTGTCAACAAGTGTTATGAATGGATAGCAATAAGTAGTACAGTAAGAAGCCCAAGGACATGCTATAGCTGCTAATATAAAGAAAAGCGATGTCTATTTAAAACAGGAACAAATTAATTCATCAAATATACATAAATGGGTAACTACTATAACAAACAGATAAATGTACCCCCCCATACATGTTCATAAAAATTACACTATTGAGTGATTTACTTGTTCTTTCACTCACTGTAGCTCTATTCCTTAGTAAAGGTAAGAGTCCATATCCATGGATCTAGCCAAGGGTCTGGGAGGAAAAGATCATTAAAGATTCTGAACTCAAATGACTACCTTTTTAATGCCTCCAAATCTCTGAAGCAAATGTAAACCCAAAGAATTCCATGTTAGGACCTGATATCCACAGAAAAAAACAGAAAAGAAAATAATTCTGTCTTGACAGTAGTAACCACAGTTCTTGTCCTGACATAGGCCAATCATACTTAGATGGAAATGTCACCCATGGTTACTGGGGCAATGTTTTTCATATGATATGACCTTTCTTTATGGGGGCACAGTGAACAGAAAATTGAATATGGAATGAAATAAATTTGAATCCCATTATTTGTCCCTTTCTACTTATATGAGTTGTACAAGTTTTTTTTAACCTCAGTAGCCTTGAATTTACTTATGAGGTTAGATCAAATAGCCCCTAAGTTCTATTTTAATTCTAAATATATGATCTGATGAATGTAAAATCTGTTATCTTAGTCAAAAATAATGCCAGTACACTGAATAACTTCAATGGACTGAAATGACCAATTTCACAGAAGCAATATGTGAGAGTAAAAGGGGGCATTCTTAGTATTATAGAACCAGATGAATGAACAGGTATTTTTCTTTTTTTTTCTTTTATTTATTTATGTTTTCATCCATATGCACATGTATATTTTTAAGTCATAAAATTTCCTTCAATCCTCCCTTCCCACCCTCCTCTCTCAGTGGCAAACAGTCAGGTCAACATTGTACATATATATTTTTGGTAAATATGTATACAGATTAGTCATTTCTATGTATGAGGAATTAGAATTAAGGGACATAATTTTATAAAGTTTTCATCAGATTCTGAAGGGTTGTTTTTTTTTTTTTTTTTTTGTTTGACAGGTATTTTTCCAATCAACATTAATGACAAGGAGAGCTACCTTCACAGGTCTTTATACCAATAGTCTAGTTTGTTTCTCTGGCAATTATACTGTTAAAAATTAACCCACACATCCCTTAGTGAGGAATTGCTGCCTATATTCATAAAATGTTATCAAAGTTCCCCTGAAAACAACTTAATTGGGCTAAAGGTTTCTTAACAACATTTCTTAGAGTACAAGTCTGGAGAGAAAAAAGAGACTAAAAATTTCTGGTGGATATAAATACATAAAAATATAGTCATATAAAATCATCTTAGTTCTTTTTTGCATAAATTTATTATTCAAACTACATGAAAAGATAGTTTTCAATATTAATTTTTAAAATTTTTTTAGTTCAATGTTTTTCTCTCTCCTTCCCTCCCCCTCCCTTTGATAACTAGTTGTACATGTACAAATCATATTTAACATACTAACATGAGTCATATTGTGAAAGAAGAATCAGAACAAAGGGGAAAAACAAAGTATAAAATAAATTTTAAAAATTGAAAGTAGTATTCTGGTTCTTCTCACATCACTCAGCATTAGTTTATATAAGTCTTTCTATGGTTTTCTGAAGTCTATCTGCTCATGATTTCTTACAAAACAATAGCACTCCATCAAATTCATATGCCACAATTTGTTCAGTCATGCCTCAACTGATGGACATTTCTAATATTTCCAATTTTTTATAATTACAAAGAGAGCTGCTATAAATATTTTTGTACATGTGGGTATTTTTCCCTTTTGTATGATTTCTTTGGGATATAGATCTAGTAGTGGTATTGCTGGAGCAAAGGGTATTCAGTTTCATTGCCCCTCAGGCATAGTTCCAAATTTCTATCCGTAATGGTTAGATCAGTTTACAACTATTCCAGCAATGCATTAGTGTCCCACTTCCCCTACATCCTTCCAACATTGATCATTTTCCTTTTTTATCATATTGGTCAATCTGATAGGTGTGACATGGTACCTCAAAGTTGTTTTAATTTGCATTTCTCTAATCATTAATGATTATTTTTCCATATGTCTATAAATACCTTTAATTTCTTCATATGAATTGTCTGTTCATATCTTTTGACCATTCATCAATTAGGAAATGACTTGTATTCTTATAAATTTGACTGGGTTGTAACTACTCAAATCTGGATATGCCTTCTAAATATCCAATTCCTGGCTACTGGTCAATTCATGCCAATTATTTATACTTAGTAATTTATTCAATTTGTCTACCTTTTATTTCCACTTTGTCGAATGATTCAATATACCTGCACTGCAGCCACACAAATTCTAGCTTACCAATTTGGTTGGGCTGGGAATAAGAATTGTGCCTGAAAAGAATTGTGTATGTATTAGAGACGGGGATAGCATCTTCCTCTCATAGGTGCTAAATTCTGGTAAAGGGGGAAGACAATATTACACTAAGCTGACCATCATAAAGTTGCACATAAAAATCAAATACAATGATGATTTGTGTTGCAACAGAAAACAACTTGTTGAGTAGCTCTCTTATAATCATAATTTATTTGCTCAGGAGAAGATAAAGAAAAAAACCACTCACCGCTCTAGACCACATAATGAATCTAAATATTAGCATGGAATTCCAGTGCAGAGAAGGACAATTCCTAAATACAACAATCAAAGGAAATGAATAAAATGGCTGGGGAAAGAAAGGCTACCAATTTAACAGCCTCTATTAATTCATTCCTTATTCACCTCCTTCCAGTTTGTTGGTACTCACAAGGGATCAAGGTAACTGGTGCTGGCACAGAACAGGGTGAGGATCAAGAGGGGTCAAAAGGGAATTGCTTTAGAATAGCAATTCAGTTCCTCACACTGGTATCTGAGGTCCAAGAAATGACCTGCCACGTGACATGAATGGAAGATCTTAGTTGGGAGACTGCAGAAGACTTCTAACTTAAGGTGTGAAAATCCTCATTCAGGATTGCATCTGATTATGGATGAGTCTAGAAATTCCCACACCTAAATTCCAAGAAGCAATTGCTTATCTATTTCCTAGAGATTCTAACCTTTCCTTTAACTGGTCCAAAATCACCCTCAGTGCCAAATTTCCCCGTCCACTGCATCTGGTCTAGTATGGTCTTGTCATCTCTGGAACCAACACCCAACCAGTCCCAGGAGTGTGGGAGGGCGGGGGTGAGTAAAACTAGAAGATATTTCCTTCTGTTGCTGGCTCCCAACAGTTTGGGATTAAATGAGGAGGGACTGTCAGTCTCCTGGGGTCTAATATAACCTTGGACACTAGTTATCCTATCTTCAAGAATGAAATTTATTCAGATGTTTCAGCATTCATATATGTTATTATAATAAAATAGCAAGAATTAAGAGGGAGAAAAGCCACCTTCATCCTTGTATCTGTCCTATGGCCTAACCAGCTTTCACAAATAAACTCATTATTACTATTTATGCTAAAAAGAAGGTCCTAATTAATCAAAGAGGCAATTCCATGGTGTTGCTTAAATTCACCAGGGTGCTCTCGCTCTCTCTCTCTCTCTCTCTCTCTCTCTCTCTCTCTCTCTCTCCATATATATATATATATATATATATATATATATATATATATATATATATATATATATATGTATGTATATATAGCTTGGCTGAGGTTGGGTGAAGTTCATTCCTTATAGTCTGACTCTTGTTTCATCTTCACGTACTTGGTAGCACAACTCACCATTTTCTTCATTTCTTTTGATGATTATTGTGTTTAGGAGTTGTCTTCTTCTCCATTGGAAGTCCATACTAATACTTAGATTCATTATATAGTCTAGACCAGTGAGTGGCTTTTTTATCTTCTCCTGAGCAAATAAATGATGATTATAAGAGAACTGCTCAAAAAGTTGTTAACTGTCGCAACACAAATGATCATTGTATTTAATTTTTGTGTGCAGCTTTGTGATGGTCAGTTTAGTGTGGAGAGGGTGGATGTTCTTCAACTTTCTAGCTCAGCTAAGTCCGTCCAGTCAGATTCTTTGCCTCCTCCTCCATCCACCTTTGGCCTTTCCCCTCGTTCACCATGCCAGCTACCTGGTTCTCTCTTTTTTTAATCTTAGTGAAGCCTCCCTTCAGCACTGGGGAAGGCTGCAGCTGCTGCACCTGCGTGAGGGCCCAGCCTTTTCCCAGGGCTGAGGGCAGGTGCTGCTCTGACTTGGGAGGCCTGGAGGCTGCACACGTGGCTTCCTCCTCCCCGTGGAGAGCATCATCGTACGCTGCAGGAGGGTCCTGGGTGGCTCTGGACGTCACTGCCAAGTGGCCGAGTCTCCTTCCATATCTCAGTGTCAATGGCCCAGCTGACTGGGAGGGAGAGAGGCACAAAGGGGCTTCGTCCTCCATCCTCTGCAAGGAAGTCACAGAGTCTTCCCCTTCTTAGGGTTCTTATGAATAAACAAAAATTGATACAGATATCATATGTAGATAGTATTGGGAGCAACATGTGAACTTTAAAATCTGGAAGATTTGAGTTCAAATCCTGATTTACACCCTAGGTAGCTAAAAGCACTTAATCTCTAAGCCCTCAATTTTCACAGCAAAAATGGAGGTTAGATGCAATGATCTTTTCAACTCTCCTTCCAAATCATGCTATCTCTTTTATTTTACTGGGGATGGGGTGGAAGGGAAGCTGTGAGAGGTGGCAAAAGAGGGGCTGGACTAAAAGGAATAAAAATGTAATATTGTTATTGCTCTTGTTGCAATTGTTAAACTTCTTATTTCTTCATTATTAAAAAAATAAGTAAACAAAATATTCTCATTGTTTTTATTTTAAGGTATGAAATCAAATTATAAACAAGCTAAAGATAATACTGGGTTTTTAGAAGACAAGGGGAATCCCTATTCTTAAAATAGTCTGAATACTTTATTTCCAATTAAACTGTATATCAGTCATCAAAAATCTTCTTTTATATGATACATTCTGTGACTCCCATCTGCTAACTAAAAAAAGCAAGCCAAAAAAAACCCTTTGTATGTGCTAGAAGATAGCATTGAAGTTGAAGGGGAGATAAGTGGAGCTGGTACCTAGGATCAATTAGTGACAGACAAAAAATTAGCAATTGATAGTGGGAAAACCAGGTGAACTCTCCCAACCTTCCCATTCAAAGAACTTTTTTTTTTTTTTTTTGTCAAGGCAATGGGGTTAAGTGGCTTGCCCAAGGCCACACAGCTAGGTAATTAAGTGTCTGAGACCAGATTTGAACTCAGGTACTCCTGACTCCAGGGCCAGTGCTCTATCCACTGCCACCTAGCCGCCCTCCCCCATTCAACGAACTTTAAAAATAAAGCTTCAAATCAAATTTTGTAGTACCAGAGACAACAAAAGGTTGACTTAAAAGCCTCATGAAAAGAGGTCTATAACACTGGGTGGACTTACCAAGGGGTAGGCAGAAGCAACAGCAGTTCTCATTCCAGAGAAGGAGGTACATTGTTGGGACTGTTTGCCGCTGCTCCTGATTGCCAACTCTGCAGCTCATAAACAATCCTGTGTCACAGTTTCAGGGTAGAGAGGAGTCCTTTTGATCTGTCACAAAGCAGTCCTCCAGGGGAGTCTTAGGACTTAGAGCTTCAGTGAAAGAGTGGCTCTTCCTGGATAAAGACCAGAGCTCAGACAAAGGACAGCAATAACTATTTCTTCCAGAATCACAACACCTTAAAAGTTCTAAGAACTTGCAGAGTTCCAGAAGAAATAACCATAAGAAAAAGCTTGACATAGTGGTTCCCACTCCAAAGTGAGAAGAAAACTTAAATATAAAGTTCAAAGTGAAGAAATAGGTTGACAAAATGAGCAAACTTAACCATAAAAAAGCTCCTACAGTGGCAAGAAAGGCTAAAACAAACTTAAAAGAAAACAATGTTAAAACAGCTACAATCAAAACCTCTAAAAAGTGGTAATTGGAAACAAGACTAGCAAGAACTCCTGAAGAATTAAAGACATAAGACTGGTAGAGGAAAAAAAAGTTGGAATAAAATGAGTGAAAAATTATGAAAAAGAATTAAAAGCTTGGTTAAAAAAAATACAATAAAAATACTGAAGAAAACAGCACTTTTTAAAAAAAGAGAGTCGACCTAATGTCAATTAAGCATAAAAATTTCCAAAAAAAAAGAACCCTTTTAAAAGCATAATAGGTCACATGGGAAAGGATATCCAAAAATTAACTGAAGAAAAGAACTCTTTAAAAAAATTGGAAAAAGAAACGATAATCAATTAGGGTTTTTTTTTTAATGTTTTAACTTTTCCCCCAGTTACAAAAACAAATTTCAAAATTTACTTCTAAAACCTTAGCATTCCAAATTCTCTCCCTTCCCCCGCCACCAACCTCACTCTCCTTCATTGAGAAAGCAAACTATTTGGTGTAGATTAAAAATATGTAGTCATGAAAAACATTACCAAACAATTGTATTGAAAAATGAAACATAACCCCCCCACACACACACAAGAAACTTCAAGAGTGAAAAAAGAAAACAAAAACATGCTTCATTCTTAGATTTAGATGCCATCAGATCTGTATTTGGTATAAATAGCATTATCATGAATCCTTCGGAGTTCTCTTGGGTGACAGCATTGCTGGAAAAGGTAGGTCATTCTCAGCTGATCATCCTGCAATACTGCTATTGCTCCATATAAGGAATGTAGGGCTTTGGTCTCCACAGGGAGGAGACTAAGATATATAGGACAAAAGACTTTGGTCTGTCTGTGACTGTTGTGCTTATTTGCAGATATGTGAGTGTAAGACAAAAGGGGGGACAAAATAATTGACCACAACCTGATCAGACCTGAGATTAGATCGATCCTGCTCCATCTAGTTCTGAATTGACCTAGGATCCTTGACCTCTGAAAGTGCACTTGTTTAATGAAGTCCATGTACTTTACTTTACACTCCCCCTCACCCTGTGCTCATTGGTGTAATGACAAGGACAGGAAAACATATTAGAGAGTGGTATGGGGTGGGCATATTGATTAAATAGTAACCCTGATGATTCAAATCAATTGCTGGCTCGCAAGGGAGGAAAAATTCTTTCAGACTGCATATAAGACTAGACACTGACACAATTCAGGGTCTTTCCCTCTGGAGGACATGTTCCTTTTCTGCAAAAAAGTTAATTATTAAAAAAAGCTATTTTAATCACTCCAAATTAAGTTTTTATAATTATGAACCATTTATAACACTTCACTTCGTATGAGGGACATTTCTCATTACATCTGCTCTGTTAAGGTTTTTATTGTTTATTTTTTTAATTGAGAGCATCCTTTTCTTCATTTCCCATAACAGAACAACATTTCATCTCAACCACATATGACAATTTTTTCAGGCATTCCCCAATTGCTGAGCATCCCCTCAATGTCTAGCTCCCCATTACCAAAAAGGAGCTGCTATGGATATCCCTATACATAGAGATTCTTTTCTTCCCCTATTTCATTTTGATAATCAAAATTATGAAAGATTTAGCTATTAACAATATCAAAAGACTCATGATGAAAAAATGCTATCCATCTCCAGAGAAAGAACTGATTGATGGCGTCTGAATACAGATTGAAACATACTATTTTTCAATTTGTTTTCTTTTCTTTTTTTTGAGGGAGGGGTCTGTTTTCTTTCACATGAATAATATGGAAATATGTTTTGCATGATGACATATGAATAACTTATATCAAATTGCTTGCTGTCTTAGGAAGATGGTAGGGGAGAGAGGGAAAGAAAATTTGGAATTTAAAATTTTAAAAATATAATGCTAAAATTGTTTTTATATGCTATTGGGAAAATATTTTCTTTTAATGGAAAAGAGATACAAAAGCTCACTGAAGAAAATAATACCTTGAATTCTAAAACTGTATAAATGGAATTTAAGGACTCCATGAGAATTCTAGAAAAAAATAAATAAAACTAATGATCTGAAAAATAGATCCAGTAGAGATAATTTAAGAATTACTGGAGTACCTGAAAGTTATGTCAAGGAGACACAAATTGGGAAATTCTTCCTCTTCTTCCTTCCTCTCCTTCTCTTCTTCCTCCTCCTTCTTAACTCTTGACCACTCTCGAAAATTTGTTCAGACAAAAATAGTAGTAATAAGAGAAAAGTCATAAACTGTTAGAGCTGGAAAGATCTTAGGAATCATCTTATCCATCACCATCATTTTACAGAAAGGAAAAAATGAAGCCCAGAGTGAAGAGTGGCTCCTCCTCTTCCTCCTTCTATTTCTTACCTTACCACTTGTGGTCCCTTTATCCACATGAATCAATATATTCTTTTTTTTTTTTGCAAGGCAGTGGGGTTAAGTGGCTTGCCCAAGGCCACACAGCTAGGTAATTACTAAGTGTCTGAGGCCGGATTTGAACTCAGGTACTCCTGACTCCAGGGCCAGTGTTCTATCCACTGCGCCACCTAGCCCCCCTTAATATATTCTTAAATATGTCATTTGTCTATATGATATAATTTTTGGTCTCATATTTTGTAAGATATTTTGAAACTTGGAGGTCAAAATCTTTGTGTGTTTGTGTGTATGTGTGTGTGTGTGTATGTGTGTGTGTGTGTGTGTGTTTTAAGACTTCCTCCTATTTATTTACAGTTTGATTTATTTTTTAAAAACTTTCAAAAAGGAGTCCATCTTGGGATGGCTAGGTGGCGCAGTGGATAGAACATTGACCCTGGAGTCAGGAGTACCTGAGTTCAAATCTGGCCTCAGACACTTAATAATTACCTAGCTGTGTGGCCTTGGCAAGCCATTAACCCCATTGCCTGGAAAAAAAAAAAACCTAAAATAAAAAAAAAATAAGGAACCATCTACTTTTTGTCCTATGCAGTTTTCATTTATGATACCTTGAAATATAGTTCTGAAAAAAAGGTTTATAAAAGAGCTTATAAAAAGTTCTTTACATTTTAAATGGAACTATTTAACTAGGCCTTTAAACCCAAATTACTCTGGCTTAAATTGAATGACCAATGTAACCCCTGACCCAAGTCTTTGTGGCTCATTGTTTAGGTTTTGTTGGTCTAGAATGAGTGTAAATAGCAATTATTTTCTGTTCTAGTCAGAATCTTTGAGGGTCTTCTCCTCCCAAATTGATAATGGTGATAAATTAGACCACTTTTTTTCTCAATTCTTGGTCAAATCTTAGTCATTAAAAGACTTTTGCCTGAGACAAACTGATCTGAGAAAGAAAATTTTAAAAGGCCAGGGTCACCCATTGCATCTTGGGCCACTGCTAGTCATCTTGACTTTATCTTGTCTATGAACTTTGCTGACTAGAGGTGAGATATTAGAAGAAATAACATCATTTTTTGCTCTTCTGAGGTACTTTTGTGGTTGGAAAAGTTGGTATCACCAATAAAGATTGAGAGGTCTTGTGAAAGAGAAGAATTACAACCTTGGAATTGAAATAGCTCAGGAGTTTTATTTCACAAACTTGCAAAGTTCACAGATTAAAAACTTCTTTTTTTTTTCTAGAGAGACACAATGAATAGCAAAAATTTAGGCTAGGTGCATAAGGGAAAGAGAAAAAGGAAAGCAGGCAGAAGACTTGGCTGAGCTGAGACTTCAGTGAGTCTGAGCATAGAGGGGAGTTTAGGTCAGACTTTTATAGTCTTGCCCACTTCTTGGGTAGAATTTGGGCAAAGGGAAAAATCCTTCCCCTCTATGTGACTGAGGTCATTTAAAGGCTGGAAGCTGTAGGAGGGAGGATATTTCTTCAACACCTTTTTTCCTTTCTTTTCTCTTCAAGTAATCATTTATTTCTCACTAAATGCTAGATAGATAGGAAGGATAAAAGGTAAATTCCCATTAGACAATTTATATCTTGAGTAACTGATTAACCAAATTTACAATTGTAGATAATGTATGTCATGTTTTGATGTAATCCTTTGTCCATTACCATAGATAACCAAGAGTTAATTCACTCTCAACCACTCTTGAAAACTGGCTCAGACAAGAATATTAATAGAAATCAGAGAAGGGACATAAAGTGTTAGAACTGGAAAGATCTTAGGAGTCATTTTGTTGCTGGAGGATTGGTGTCATTAATTAAGATTTGAGAGTTCTCACAAATGAAAGAATTCACATTTTAACTCTGGAGTTGAAAGTTTAGGATTTATTTTTACAAGTCTGCAGAATTTACAGATTAAAACCTTTTCTCCTCCTAGAGAAATAGCAAGCTACTTGTAAGCAACTTGAGAGCAGGGGAATAACAAAGGACAAAGTCAGTTTGCCTGACAGGAAAAGAGAGACTTTGCTGAGAGGGAAAGGAGAACCAGTCATAAGGGCTGGTTTAGTTCATCCACATGGTTTAGAGGAACATGGTTCTCCAACTGACCTAGACTGGGAGCATGTGGCTCTAGCTTAGGGAAAGGAAGAATAAGAAAAAAGTCCATCCTGATTAATAAAGCAGCAGGGAGTAGAGCTTCTCTTTCTGGTCTCTGCACTTAAATAAACTTCTGTAGTAGCTTGTTCAAGGGTGGAGTGTGGGGAGCAATCTAGCACCTGGCTCCAGGTTTTCTCCAATAGGCAATTAATATGCTGGTTTTTCCTGTTTCGAGGTGCCAGGACCTCTAAGTCCAATGCATCATTTCTTGTGGAAGATGATTGTCATGACAGCATGGCAAAGGACAGGTAAAGACTGGAAATTAGAAGTTGGAGGAAGGGGAATGAGCTGAGGCCTCTTCCATCTTGATGAATTTACATTTAACAATGGAGTGACTTTGAACACTAAGGAGCCCTCAGACAAGGACAGAGACTTTTTTTGTTTTAAATCACAACATCACCTATATCCATAACTCTCTGCATCAATCTTGTTCATCACCATCATGTTACAGATAAGAAAAAATGAAGCCCAGAGTGAAGAGTGACTTACCCAATTTTATATTTAGTAAATAGTAGGGTAAGAAACTTGAACTCTTCCTTTCTGATCCCCAATATAACACTTTTACTATTACAATTAAGCAAATTAACAGGTATCCAAAACTCCATTTTATCTACTGCTCTAAATTCTTCTTGCACTGTTTTTTTTAAACTAAGAAAGTTAACAAGCATTAATTCGACTGATTTGAATTTTGTGAACTCTCTTTTTCAATTTACTTTGCCCTGTAGCACAGGTAATTAAAGTAAAAATAATTTGTGATATCTGGAGCAATTAAAATTGGCATAATTTTTTTCTTAATTAGATCACTTAACTAGCTTTATGACAGCTCATCATTTGAGGCCCATAGCAAATATTCTGACTCTAAGTGATGATGGTATATCTGATGTATGTGAATCTTCACACTAGAGATCTATCTTGTTAGTTTATCTAAGTTCTTCATGGAAGCACTTCTTTAAAAAAAATCTGAATTTAACTTAGATAAGAAAAAGGAATTTGCCGGTAAACTTTCTAATGTAAAACAAATTTTAACTTCAACATTTTGGGGAGTGTTAAAGCCTCTGCGGTTATTTACATCCTCATCCAAACAGATGGCAAGCTTAAATTCCCTAAGCTTGTCCATCTCACTGCCTTTCTAAGCTCTGTATCAATAAACAACAAGTTTATGTAGAAAAAGTATCCTAATGTAGAGAGCTAAAATAAATTATAAATAATCCATTCTACTCTGGATAATATTCACTGAGGACTAATAATCTCAAAAATGGGATGTCAGTATGATTTATATTCATTAGCTAGCACAGTGTTGTTGGCCTTGAAATCAGGAAGGTCTGAGGTCAAATCCAATTTCAGACACTTGCCATCTGTGTGACCTTGGGCATTATCTTTACCAAAAAACCAGAATCAACATGACTAAAACAACTCACCTACAGCAAAACTATTCATTATTCAGTTACTGAAATGGATATGGTACCTTCTTAATTAGGGAATTTTTTCCATTGATTTCCCCACTATTTGGACCATAACATCTCCATGCCTATTCATCTCATGGGACTCTTTCTCAAGTTCTGAAAGTTTGCCATAAGGAGTCCATCCAAAATGCTGAAGACTTTTTGTCAGCTTCTCCCAACTATTCAGGCACACCATTGGAACACTCTCCCTGTAACCTACCAGCCCTTACTCTTTGCACAAATTGAACCCACCTCCTCTTCTTGTGATGTTATATAATCCATTTATGAAATTGTCTTGTTTTTTAGAGTTCCTCATCAGTTATAGAAGCAGCTTGTTAATACCTATGAGACTTTGTGTTACTCCTTTTTTAAAAAACTTAATCTTAAATTCTTTAGAGAAAATTGTATTTCAGGTTTCATTGCCAAATAATAACAACAACACTAAAATGTTAGTAATTAAAAAACTTAGGAGAGAGGAATATACAGAGAAAAGCACAACAAAAACAAAAACAATAAACTATTAGAACACAAAAGATAAGACATGGCTATTAAGAAAAATTTGAGCTTAGTAAAAGTGTTTTTCAGGTTTTTCAAGTTCAAGAAAATTTGCCTAATTTACTCTTCTTTTCAAACTCTGAGGAGAGTATATCCCAGATTGAAACACTATTGGATAGTACCTATAAGGTGTACATTCAGATGCATGTTGACATCTGGGTCATAGGCATCCTTTACTTTATCTTTCCTACATGAATGGAAGGACCAAAATTCTTGGAATGTTCTCACATGTCTTTTAGTGGATTATCCTATGCCTTGGGGTTTGATGTGATTACTACAATGTCACCTAGAAGGAGCATAAACAGAACCTCACCAGGAATCCCAGGACTTTACACTAAATCTCCTCCATCACAATAGCTAATACTTTTATTGAGTAAACATCTCTCTTTTTATGTCTTATCAACAAAATATTGAATAAAGCTATAATGATATGATTACATTTTTCAAGGAATTCTTAAGGATATTGGCATATGAATGGGAAGAACAATGCAATAAAAGATCATGTAGGGTGATATTTTTACCTTGTCAAATCAAGTGTTTTGGGGTATTTCTTTAATCAATAAAGAATAAGAGCAATGGAATCCTAGATTCTTTATACTTTTCAGTCAATTGTGAAATAGTTAAAGATGTGACCCATTACTGAAAATTACTTGTTTATTCCCTAATACCGTTAATGAGGATACCTTCAATCAGTGTAAAATTAAGTTGTAAAATTTTGTATAGTAGGCATATAGGTCAGGAGTTATTGATATTCTCTTTGTCATCATTTGGTTCAGTCTAGCAGCTTATTCTGTATTCTCTTGATTGCCATTTCTATGTCCTCCATAAATAGCTTAGGTATTGATTTTAAGGTCTGTGTGTTGTAGTTCAATTAACTTTCATAGAAAAATTGTTTATGTGATTTTGGCAAATTTTAGGATCATAGATCTATGATAGGAAGAAAATATAAAAGTAAAAAGCCCAGTCCCTTCATTTTATAGATAAAGAAGCTGATACAGAGAAGTTAGATGACATGTCCAAAGATGTCATTTTACATTTTCAACTGATAAACATATGTGGTGCAGGGCCATTCTATTCTCTTAAAGCACACTGCCTCTTTAGGTTTTGGTTTTGGTTCTTTCTATTTCACTTTTGGTTGGAGTTTTCATTTTTTATTTTTATTTTATTTTTGGTTGTATTTTCATTTTTATCTTTGAATGTCTTTTGGATACCTTTATTTAGTGAGATAATTCAGCAAGCTTTTAATTCATGCTTTACTACATATTATCCATTATTTTACTATACACTAAGCACAATATCAACTAATTATAGAACTGGTTGTGAGGGGAAGGAAAAAAAGAAACCAAAAAATCAGAGTCTGAGCTTTTTTAAAATTTTATTTACACATTACTAAAATAGTCTTATTGTAATAGTAAATATAATTCCCCAACCACCCCCAATAGGAAAACTTCATGAAAAATATAGTGAGAGAAAAAAGAAAAAAAGTGTACTTCAATTTGTGTACAGATGCCACCAGTTCCATCTCTGGGATGGACCACATCTTTATCATAAGCCCATTAGAGAAGTTGCTTCAATATTTTTCCCCCAGTTGCCATTGCTAATTTTATTTCCTTCCATCCATTCTTCCCCACTCCCATTTATTCTGTTGTCTCTCTCCTTTCACTTTATCTCTCCTTAAAATGTGTTATGGTACAGCTGAGTGGCAAAGTGGACAGAGCACCTGAGCCCTGGAACCAAGAGGACCCAAGCCCAAATCCTGCCTCAGACACCCAACAACCACCCAGCTGCATGGTCCCAGTTGGGTCACTCTACCCCACCACCTTGCCACAAAAAAAAAGTGTGTTGTTATCTGACTACCCTCTCCCACAATTTTCCCTCTCCTCTATCACCTACATCTCACCTTCTACCACCCCTCCCCTTTCTCCCTCCCCCTCCTTTTTCCTATAGGGCAAGATAGATTTCTGTACCTTCTTGAGTGTGTATGTTGTTTCCTCTCTGAGCCATTTCTGATGAGAATGAAGGCTCACTCATTGCCTCTCTCACCTTCCCCCTTCCACTCCATTGCTGAAGTTTTTCCTTGACTCTTTTATATGTTAGCCCATTCTACCTCTCATTTCCTTTTCTCACACTGCATTCCTTTTACAGCTCTTACCTGTGTCTTGGATCTATATATGCTCCTTCTAATTGCTCTATTAAATGATACAGTTCATATGAGTTATCAGTATCATCTTCACATGCAGGAATACATACAGTTCAACATCATTAAATCCCTCATAATTTACCCTTCCTGCCACCCTCTCTATGCCTTGCCTGAGTTCTCCACTTGGTTCAAACTGTCCATTAAATTCTAATTGTTTCAATAGGAAAGTTTGACATACCCTAATTTTTCATTGAATTCCATTTCTTCCCCTGGAAGAGGATGTCCAGTTTTTCTGTGTAGTTGAGTCTAAATTGTAATATAAGCTCTTTTGATTTTTGTAATATCATATTCCAAGCTCTATGAGTCCTTTAGACACTGATAAATCCTGGGTAATCCTGACTATAGCTTCATTACATTTGAATTGCTTCTTTCTGGCTGCTTGTAATATTTTTTCCTTGACCTGGGAGTTCTGGAATTTGGCTATAATATTCCTGAGAATTACTTTTTGGGATATCTTTCAGGAGGCGATCAGTGGATTCCCTCAATTTCTATTTTACCCTCTGCTTCTAGGATATCAAGGCAACTTTCCTGGAGAAATTATTTTTAAATGAAGTCAAGGATCTCTTCCTGGTCATGACTTTGAATAAACCCAATGATTTTTATATTGGTTCTCCAGGATCTGTTTTCCTGGTCAGTTATGTTTCCAATGAGATATTTTATATTTTCTTCTAATTTTTAATTCTTTTGGATTTGTTTTATTGTTTCTTGATGCCTCAGAAAATCATTGGCTTCCCTTAGCTCCATTCTGCATTTGAAGGAGTTGTTTTCTTCAAAGAACTTTCTTATCTCCTTTTCCATCTGACCAACTTTGCTTTTTAAGGCCTTTACCTCATTAACCTTTTTGGACTGCTTTTTTCCATTTGACCTAAACTGGTTTTTAACAAGCTATTTTCTTTGGTATATTTGGGTAATTCCTTCACCAAGATGCTGACTTGGTTTTCATGATTTTATTGCATCACTCTCATTTCTCTTGAGTTCTTCCATAACATAAAACCAATTGTTAATTTTCTCAGAGATTTTGGATATAGAAATTTTGATTTTGTCATCTTCTGAGTGTGTGTTTTGATCCTCCATGTGATCAAAGTAATTGTCACATTGCTTTTTTCCTGTTTACTCATTTCCCCAGCCTATGTCCTGGTTTCAAGATGCTTTCCAGGCTTTTGAATGTTATTGGGGAAGTATTATTCAAGGTCTTATGAAAGGTTCTGACTGCTCTCTTGGTCTATGCTTTGGTCTGTGGATCACCACAAGTACTCCCCACTGCCCTGGAGCTATGAGGAAGGTCCCTGCTCTATGGCAATAGAGTCCCCAAACTGCAACCAGGGTCTGAATATGGACAAAATACCAGACTCATGTCCTAGGGTTAGTGGAGATACCTTGACATGTCCTCCAACCCCCTTATCTTCTGTGTCTGAGCGCTCTGGAAAGAGCCAGCTGGCTCCCTGTTAGGTGGCTCCACCAGCCTACTTCCATTTCCCAGGCCTGTCGCTGTACTGGCAGTTTTCCCACTGATCTTTCAAGTTGTGCTTGGTGATCCCTGGGCTGGAGGTCTGGAAACCCTAGGAACCCCAGCATCCTCTAGGGGCCTAGGGACCCCATGGGCTGTTCCTGGAAGGCTGGAAGGCTGGAAGGCTGGAAGACTCCTTCCCATCCTAGTGGAACAGAACTTTCCCACAGATCTTTCATGTTACCTTAGAATGGAGAATTTTTTCACTGGGTCTTTCTGTAGGTCCGATCTCTCTAAAATTTGATTTGAGTCATAATTTCAAGTTTCTGCAGGTATTTTGGGAGAAAGTGTCTGGGAAATCCTGCCTTCATGCTGCCATTTTGGCTCCTCCTCATCCTGACTTTTAATTATATTAATTTTGCTATTTATACTAGGTGACCTCTAGCTCTAAGATTCTAAAATTGAGATTTTTTTTCACTTTAATATCATAGCAAACTTTTTCCAAAAATACTTCTATATTAACTATGAAAACTATTATTTATCATCTGGATGGTTTTTAATGTAGAGAATTTTTAATATAAAGTTTTAGTTTATCTTTTCTTTTTTCCATTAAATGGATACAGGTGCCTAGTTTAATCAGTTAGCAAGTATTTATTAAACTACAACTATGAACATTGCACTGTGCTAATTGTGAGGATCACAAATACAACAAATAAAAAATACCCTCTATTCCCAAGGAACCTAGATTAGATTTAATTACCCATTTTACATTGGATGTAATTATCATCTCTGTGCTGGTGATTTTCAAATCTGTCAATCCTGCAATAACTTCTCTGGACGTGCTTTTTTCCTTACAAAAAGAATATCCTACACAAAATAATTACATAAAGCTAAAAGTACTACTAAGTCTTGTCATTCTGAATTTCAAGAAAGTATTTCAACCTAAGACTTTCAAGTGATAATATGGCACATTTTGGAGAGTAAAAATGCAGGCTTTTCAGGTGCCATTTCTTTTATGTAGAAACTATTTCTTTATTGGAGATCTGCTCTTAACAACAATATTAAGTTTGTTCTTTTCCAATTGGAACAAAGATCAATAAAATTGTGCATACTTAGGTCCATAACCCAAAGAGATAATAAGAAAGTGGGTAAAGACCCACATATACACCTCTTTTTGCTGTGGGTTGAACAAGTTATGGAATATGAATGTTGTGAAGTGCTATTGTTCTGTAAAAAATCATGATCAATTGTATTTTAGAAAAGCATGAAAAGACTTGCCTGAACTGATGCTGGGTGAAGTGAGCCTTACCAAGAAAACATTGTGCCCATTAACAACAACATTGTGACATGATCAGCTATGAGATTTGCAGCTCCTCTCAGCAGTAGATTAAGGACAACCTTGGAAAACCTGCTTTGGACCATGCCATCCATATCCAGAAGGGGGGACAAACTGTGGACGTTGAATGTACAATATGTTCATTTTTATGTTGGGTTTTTTGCTTTGGTTTTTGGGGGGTTTGGGGTTAAAGGCAATGGAATTATGATTTGCCCGAGGTCACACAGCTAAGTGAATTTTAAGTGTCAGAGATCAGATTTGAACTCAGTTCTTCCCAACTCCAGGATCAGTGCTCTATCCTCTATTCCACCTAGCTGTCCCAGTGTTCACTTTTTTTCAAACTTCCTTTATGTTTTTCCTTTCTCATTTTTTTCTTTCCCCTTAATTGTAATTCTTCTTTCACAAAAGGATTTATATGTAAATATGTTAAAAATGAATGTACATGTACAAATTCACCAAATCTCATTTAGATAAGTAGAATCATTAAAGTTGGCATATCAGATGAAATATTTTAATTGACCCATGAAATATCATTTTGATATTCTTTATGCCTAGTGCAATTGCTAGTACATAGAAGGTTCATGATCATTGGATGGATTCAATGGATGGATGGATGGATGAATTAATGGAAAGATGAATTTAGATTCAACATATATGCATACATGAATTAAAGTTGATTAAAAGTCTCAGTCTAATTCAAAAATTCAATATACACATACAAATCTCCAATATTATTACTTTATTGCTTTAATAGCCTACAATAGTCATTTTCCCAAGAGCATTTTAAAATTCTTTCTTAAATATATTTTTTATTTTAAATATATTGTAAAAGTAAAGTTATTTTACACATATATATATACATATATATATATATATATATATATACATATAATATATATATATATATATATTTCTTATTCCTGGTCTTAGATGTTTTAGAAGTCTTTTGACATTGACATTGGAGGAACGATGACAAATATTTATAGGCTACTTTGGGGAATAATTGTTTTTTTCAAAATATCATTTTAAATAAAACCAGTTCAATTAATGAATAAGGCCCATAACAGTTTAGCTATTTTTGAATAGTTCATTTTAATCTAATAATAGGCAACTAGTGATGAAACAGACAGAACATTGAATCTGAAATCAGGGAAGTTGAGTCCAAATCCAGCCTCATAAATTTATTAGTAATGCAACCCTGAGCAAATTATTTAACCTCTGTTTGCCTCACTGAGCTCAAGTATAAAAAGGTAATAATATGAATTATAATAGCACCCACCTTTCTGGATTGTTTTTAGAATCAAATATTTGTTAATATTTGTAAAGCATTTAGCAGAGTATCTGAAACACTGGAAGAGTTTAATAAATGCTTATTTTCTTCTCCCTTCCCTAATTGATTTCAAAATTGCCAAATAATCCCTTCCTTATTCATTCCTTTATATTCTGTCTTATCTGCAATTTTCTTTCATTGATTAGGAGTTTAGATGACTTTTGGATCCTTACATGTTAACTTGCTTTGTCATTTAAATATAAGATAATAAGCGAGGATTTCCCTTTGAATCAGTTATATTCCAAGACCCATGAGTTATTTCATGTTTTTCTTTTAGTTTTTCATTCTTTTAGTGTTGAATTATTGTGTCTTGATTCCCCACAAAGTCATCAGTTTTCTTTAGCTCCATTCTACATTTGAAGGAGTTGTTGTCTTCAGAGAGCTTTCTTATCTCCTTTTCCATCTGGCCAACTCTGCTTTTTAAAGGCATTTTTCTCCTCATTAACTTTTGGGACTGCTTTTTCCATTTGATCCAAACCAGTTTTAGCATGTTATTTTCTTCAGCATTTTTTGGATCTCCTTGACTAAGCTGCTGACTTGGTTCTCATGTTTTTCCTGCATCACTCTCATTTCTCTTACCAATTTTTCCTTTACCTCCCTTACTTGATTTTAATAATCTTTTTTGAGCTCTGCCATATCCCGAGCTCAACTCCTATATTTCTTGGAGGTTTAAATATAGAAACTTGGACTTTGTCATCTTCTGAGTGTGTGTGTTGATCCTCCATGGAGCCAAAGTAATTGTCAGGTTCCTTTTTTTTTCTGTTTCCTCATTACCCCAGTCTGTGCCCTGATTTTGGGATGCTTCCTGAGCTTTTGAGTATTACTGGGACACCCTCAGAAAGACCTCAGTTCCTTCAAGGTCTTATGAGAGGCTCTGACTACTCTCCTGGCCTATTCTTTGGTCTATGGATGATCATAAGCCCACTCCTCTTCCCTGGAGCTATGAGGAAGGTCCCTGCTCTGCTATGGCAGTATGGGGTCCAAGATTGTGACCAGGGTCTGAATATGGACAAAACATCAGAGTACTGTCCCAAGGACAGAGGAGAGACTGCGACAGCCTCCCTCACACCCTTATCTTCAGTGGATTGAGAGCTAGGAGAGTTGTAGCCAGGCAGCTCCCTGCTGGGTGGCTCTATGGGCCTGCTTCCATTTCCTGGGATCTGGACTACACTGGACTACACTGAGGGCCAAGTTGGCCTTGGCTTCCTGCTCACTCTGGCAGATATTTCCCCACTGATCTTTCAAGTTGTGCTTGGTGTTCCCTGGGATGGCAGGTCAGGAAACTGCTTCTGTTGCAGGAGCTGGTGCTCACAGGAAACCAGGTGGCCTGTGGGCTGTTCTCAGAAGGCTGGAATTCCTTCTCTCTGGCATGGTGATCCTAGCTGTGCTGCTGCTCCCCTCCAATCCTGTGGAACATAGCTTTCCCATGATCTTCCAGGTTACCTTAGACTGGAGAATTACCTCACTGGATCTTCCTCAAAAATTTAGTTAGAGTCATAATTTTAAGGTTTTTTGAAATATTTTGGAGAGAGCTCCTAGGAAAGGCAGTTCTTATGCTACCATAATGACTCTGCCCCTCCTCCCTGATACTATTTTAAAGAAAATTATTCTAGTACAAAATGATTCTTTTCCTTTTGATTCTTTAATTTTGAAAAGTATGCTTATTAAAATTGAGTATCTTATTTATAGAAAACACAAAGAAAGAGAAAATGTAAAAAAACAGAATTATTATTAGTTAAAGAAAAACATTTTATAGTTTGAAATTAGTGAAAACAGGGTAGGAAAAAAAGGAGATAGAATTACCCAGTAAGGTTAAAAATGGCTTGAATTGCAAGTATATTCAGTTAACATGTATGATATAGGAAGAGTGAATGATCTTAGTGAAAATAATAATCTTTAAAAGTTACTGTGGAATATCATACCCAAAACCAAAATAAGGTCAATATGGATATAGGATTTAGACATAAAAGATGATACCATTGATCAATTAAGAGAACAAGGAATGTTCTATCTGTCAGATCTATAGAGAGGGGAGAAATTTATGACCAAACAAGAAATAGAGACATTATAAATTGCAAACTGGATGATTTTTGACTATATTAAATTAAAAAGATTTTGCACTAATAACATTAATACAGCCAAGATTAGAAGGAAGGCAGAAAACTGAGAAACAATTTTCACAGCTAGGGTGTTTGATAAAGGACTCATTTCTAAAATATATAGAAAATTGAATCAAATTTATAAGATTACAAATCATTCCCCAATTAATAACTGATCAAAAGGTATGAATAGAAGATGAAATTAAAGCTATATATAGTCATGTGAAAAAATTCTCCAAATCATTATTGATTAGAGAAATGCAAATTAAAACAACTCTGAGATAAAACCTTACAGCTGTTAGATTGGCTAAGATGAGAAAAAAGAAAAATGACCAATGTTGGGGAGGCTGTAGGAAAATTGGGACATTAATGCACTATTTGGAGGATTTGTGAACTGATCCAGTCATTCTGAAAAGCAGTCTGGACTATGCCCAAAGAGCAATAATATGGATCATACCCTTTGACTCAACAATAGTAACACTTTCTCTATATCTCAAAGAATTCATAAAAAAGAAAAAAACTCATATGTTCAAACATATTTATAACAACTCTTTTTGTAGTGGCAAAGAATTGGAAATTGAGGGGATGCATATCAGTTGGAGAATGGCTGAACAAGTTTTGGTATATGGATGTTAAGAAATCATGAATGGTTGGACTTTAAAGAGGCATGGAAAGAATTACATGAACTAATGCTGAGTGAAGTGAACAGAACCAAGAGAACAATGTCCACATTAACAACAATGTGAGATGATCAACCTCCAGCAGTTCAGAGATCAAGGACAATTCTAGGAGATTTGTTATGGACGATGCCATTTATATCCAGAAGAAAAAAAAAACCCTGCAGAGTCTGAATGCATACTATTTTCACTTTTTAAAAACTTCTTCTGTGCTTTTTTTTCCCTTTCTCATGGTTTTTCCCTTTCCCCTTAGTTCTAATTCCTCTTTCATAACATGACCATATGAATAATATTAAGCACGAATGTTCATGTACAACTTTTACCAGACTGTTTGACATTTTGGGGGGGAGGGGGAAGGGAGGGTGAGGGTGGTAGAAAAATGGGTAAATTTGCAAATAGATGAATGTTGAAAAACTGCCATTTCAAGTAATTGGAAAAGTAACATAAAATATCAACTAAAAAATCCCTCTGGGGCAGCTAGGTGTCAGGAGTCAGGAGTACCTGAGTTCAAATCTGGCCACCTACACTTAATAATTACCTAGCTGTGTGGCCTTGGGTGAGCCACTTAACCCTGTTTGCCTTGCAAAAAAACCTAAAAAAATAATACCCTCCACTTATCTAGAGACTTCTGAGTAAAGTATGAATCATAGGGGAGTAATCACTACTTTACTGAAGAAATATTTAGTCTAACAGCAATTCCTATCTAGGGTCTGTGAAATAGTTAAAAAAATTAATAACTATTTCAATTTAGTTGTATTCTTTTGAAGTTCTATGTATTTTACTTTATGTATTTAAAAAATATTCTTAGGAATAAAGGCTTCACCAGACTGACAAAGGAAATCATGGTACAAAAAAAAGAGTTCCTGACTAGAAATATGTAATAAGGTCATTTTTAACAAACTACCCAATAAATTTGGATTATCGTAAAGGATTGTATAGAGAAGGCAATGGTCTATACTTTTCAGAAAGTCATGCTATGGATTCAACTTCAGACTGACTTCTTCAGGCCTCCTTTGAAAGAAACCACAATACAATCTTCGTCTTTCTGTTTGAAATTGCTTTTGGTTGCTTTTCCCTATCTATCTTAAAGCAAGGAAATGAAAAGGAAGAAGGAGATTTTGCAAAACTATAGAACCTACTTTCTTTCCTTTATTTTTGGTCATCAGAATTTGTCTATTTAATAAGTATCTCTGTGAGGTTTTAGTGTATGTTTTTGTTCACTTTTGTATTTTGACAGAATCCACTAATACTCTTTTTTTTTCTCTAGAATTTAAGTTCCTCAGGGTTAGACATCATTCACTACTCCTCTGATCTCCTCCAGTCTTTTGTGCATTTAATATATGTCTAACTATACTAACTACATTGTAAGTAATGTACCCAAGGTAGAAATACAACCTTATTGAAAAGTTAAGTAGTTCTATAGTAAATGATAAGAGGTTAACTCATTTTAGATGATGTCAGTTTGCAGATAGATACCACAAGGTATCTATCTACAGAATGTGTGATGTTATATAATAGACCTTGTTAATATTTTAAATAGACAATATTATTTTAAAAAGTGACAAAAATCTGTACACCTTATGTCGCATGAATATTAATTATTTGATATTTAGCATGTTTATAAGTTATCAAATGTTTTAGGCTAAATTGACACATTAAAATATTTCAAGGAAATGCAGTAGCCTTATATTTTATGAATGATTTTTGAAGTCCTTGAATATGCTCAATTTTCTAAGTTTCCCTAATATGTGGAATGAGTAATAGAGAACTCTATTATTACTACACCTCATTGACTACACCTTATGGAGTGGGTTTTTTTTTAAATAAAATAAAGATTTTACTTATTTTTGAATTTTACAATTTCCCCCCGGATCTTACTTATGGAGTTTTTTAATCATTATTGTCAAATCAATTTTAAACGTCATTATAAAATGAATAATACAGCATCTTAGATGAGTTTACAATCCTTTGTGACCAAAGGACTTTGTGAATGTTCCACCCTAAAAATTTTATATGAGTCAGCGTGAGATCTACATATTTATTGCTAAATATTTTGCTAAATTATTGCTACATATTTACTGTAAAATCCATTTTTGAAATTTTTTTTCCCCCTTGGGATACCATGTGCCTTTGAAAGGTTATGTATTGATAAAACAGGCAAATGCCACCATTTGTATCCCCTTTTTTTTGATTCTTGGTGTTAGAATAACATGAATTTCAAATTATATTTGACAAAAGAATATGTTGTCAAATGATCTGCCATCAGAAGAGAAAAGAGGCCGACGTGTGGACACGCTGAGAGTGCCTTCCCGGGCCGGGTCCCTCGTGGACGAGCCGGGTCCATTCCGGCCCGACTGCCCTGTCATTCCCGAAGCCCATGGGTCAGGCTGCTCTCACGTTCTCCATGAGACGCGCAGCGGCCGCCGCCGCCCGGCCGGAGCTCCTCCGAGAGCCCTTCAGTCCGGCCTCCGGGCGAGGCTGTCCTCCGGGCTGGGGCCAGGAGCAGACCCGAGACCGGGCCGGGGCTCACACACACACACACACACACACACACACACACACACACACACGCACACACACGCACACACACACACGCACACACACACGCACACACACGCACACACACACGCACACACACACGTGCCGGGAATGCCTGACCCAGCTTGTCGGGGACTCCGCAGCGAATCCCTCTTGGCCCGGCTTAGTGGCCCACGCCAAACTCGTGTGGGCTTCGGGCCCACAGTGTCCTAAGCACGGCAACACCTTTCTGGGAAGACTCTCCGGGCCTCCCCGGCCAGAGCCGCCCGGCCAGAGCCCGCCCCGCGGTGGCAACTGGTCCTGAAGTGAGCCCAGGAGAGCAAAGGAATCATAGAGCAAACCGAGAGCAGCCTCCGGAGACCCGCACCAAAGAACACACACACACACACACACACAGCAGAGATACACACAGACACACACATAGAGACACACAGACACACACACGGATACACAGACACAGACACAGACACACGCACACACACACACACACCAGAGATACACACAGACACACACACAGATACACAGACACACGCACACACACACACACACACACCAGAGATACACACAGACACACACATAGAGACACACACACAGATACACAGACACACAGACACAGATACCTACACACAGGCACATACACAGAGACATACACAGAGACACACAGTCACAGACACACACAAAGACAGACACACCCAGACACTACACCATAGGCAGACACAGACACATACAAGTTGTTAATTTGAGACTCCAGTATCAACCTTCTCTGGGAATCAATCAGCTAGTAGTTATTCGGTGTCTTCTGTGGTCTAGACTAAATACAAAGACAAGAAACGAGAATCCCTGACTTCAGAGACATTACTGTCTATCAAGGGAGACAAAATGTATGTATGTGTATGACATGTATGTCCACATCTGTGAACTTATGCAAACACGCTCTGCATGAACATTCATTTTATATAGTCACGTGTACATATAAACAAACATGCAATACACACTTTACATGGATAGGAACAAATATTTGCATATATATGTATATTTTTATAACCAGGACAATAGTCCAGAAGATATGTTACCTCCTACATAGGCAGTGGTGGTGTCTTCAGATGAATGTTTGAGAGCCTTGCTGAGCAGTATGGGAAAAGCTTAGAATTTTTAGAAGATTTGAGGTTGAAAAAGAGGATTAATAAATTGAGAAATCAAGAAATTTAGGATGGCTGAGAATAGGGTTACGCATTCAGAAAAGAGGAGGGAGGGTAATTTAGGGAATCTTGTTATGAGTAGAAGGCAACAAAAATTCAAGTTTAATTTGACTATGCCCCTGCATCAGGTTTGATCTTGATCCATAGAGGGAGAGAGTCCAAACAACAAAAGATTAGAAGAAAAAACTGAGAGCTATAATATCTTCTGGAGTTGGATGTAGGATTAAAGAAAGAAGAAATAAGAGCAAGGAAACTAATGATTAGGAACAGAAAAGGAACTACTCAGTTTGAAGGGATAAAGCAGGATATCGCCAGGGAAAAAAACAAAAAACAAAAAACTGGAATATGTTCTAATCCAATGGCCCAGTACAAAACTATGTATCTATTACTAACCTAACCATATGATTTTTTTCTTACTCCAGATTTCTTTATATTGCATTATTGTAATAGCTGTATCCCAAGGACAAAGAAGTGTGGTAGCTTCTGTGAACAGTTCTTTCCTACCCCCCCCCCACCACAACCTGACACTATATATGCTATCATATTAGGTCTGCATTATGGTGTCAGAAACCATACCTAGCTAATTGCATTCTTTATATAACTTACAGAATAGATTGTGGGATAAGATTAAGGACTTGAGAAGGGGAAAAATTTGTAAACCCCTCATTAAGATTTTATGTAGCCATGTCCCTTATTTTAAACACACACAATTATTTTGATTATTTTCATTAATGTATATAATTTTTTTTTTAGGTTTTTGCAAAGCAAATGGGGTCAAGTGGCTTGCCCAAGGCCACACAGCTAGGTAATTATTAAAAGTGTCTGAGACCAGATTTGAACCCAGGTATTCCTGACTCCAGGGCCAGTGCTTTATCCACTGTGCCACCTAGCCGTTCCTAATCTATATAATTTTCTTAGATAATATTTTATTCATATAAAATTAAAAATTTATTTGAGATGGGAAATGGTCCTGTGATTTCATTGGTAGAGGATACTCCAAGGTAAAACTACTCCATCTACAAATACAGGTCAACGCCTTCTCTAAAATTCATGTCCTTACAAATGGCCTACAATACTAAGAGGATAAAGCAACTTGTCCAGAGTCAGATATGTCCATATCTGTTCATGCTTCTGAGGTTGGAGTTGAATTCAGACCTTCCAGGCTTCAAAAATTGGCTTTTAAATCATAATGTTATTCTGCCTATCTTAAGAATCCAGTAAAATAACAGCTGTTATAACTACAGAAAAACAATCCTTATAAGTAATTTAAATAGCTTAAAAATGGAAGAGACCTTTTGAGTCATTCAACCCAACCTATTTATTTTACAGATGTAGAAATCCAATAAGCATATATATCTATAAATCTGATATGTATATGCATGATCTCTCTCTCTCTCTCTCTCTCTCTCTCTCTCTCTCTCTCCCCCTGTCTCCAGCACCTAAACTTCATTCCTAAAATACCAAATTACCTACTAGAGCTTTTTAAATTACTTACTATAGAGGAAACCACAAGGGTTCCATGTATAGATTTCTGGGCAAATGTGGATGGGAAAAAGTTACAGTTTTATTACAATTCATTTCTTTTGCAATCTTGTGAATTTTATGAATGGAAAAACATTATTCTGAGAAGGGGGAGGGAGTCCTTGTGTTTCACTAGATTTACAAAAAGGTACATAAAGAAAAAAATAAAAAGAGGCAAAATCACCCTAGGGATATCTCAAACTCAACAGGTCTGAAGTGGAATTATAGAATTCATTATATGTTTCCTTCAAAACCTTCCCTTCTCCACACACTCTTTTTGTTATCAAGGACACCACCATTTTCCCAGCCACCCAGCTTCATAAACTTAACTACGTCCTACATTCTTCACTTTCACCATGCACACCCAATTGGTAGTCAAATAAAGCTACTTTCCCCTTTTTAAAATAGTTTGCATTTGGCCTCCTTTCTCTATTCACAAAGCTACCACTTTATTTTGGGACCTCATAGCTCTTAAATTAATGGGATAGTTTCCTAATTACGTTCACTTCACAAATCTCTTGTTGCTCCTACTCACTGCTGCTGAAGTGATTTTGTTAACTCATTAATGCAGATTCATGCCAATACCCTACTAAGTAAACTCCAGTATCTCTTTATTGCCTGTAAAAAAAAATGAACTCCTCCCTAAAGTAGAATTATCTCTGTTTATTAATTATTCAGGACACATCATTCCCCATTCTCTTTGCCTTTATATTGGTCATCCCCCATGCTTAGAAGAAATCTCTCAAACTGTTCCTCAGAGAATTCCCAGCTTTCTTCAAGATACAGTTCAAATCCTTCCTTCTATAGGAAAGCTTTCCTAATATCTCCAATTACCAATGCCCTCCCTCTTAAACTACCTTAGATTTAGCTACTTTATTTTATATAAAATTTATATTTGTACTTGTCTGCCCAGGAGAATGTAAGTTTCTTTAAAGAGGGGGTGGTTTCATTTACCAGAACCTAGTCTAGTGCTCAGCATAGCATTTAAAAACTTGCTGATTTATTGATTGATTTGGTGACTGACAACGTAATGTCCATTTTTTTTTCTTTCCATGTGGCTTCCCTCAACAAATAATATATTCAACATACACATATGGGAAATATTGATTTACAGGTTTTTGTAAGTTTAATTGTTCAGCAGGATTAGAAAATTGCATCCATCACTCCTCTTCTTCTCATGTTGAAAATCATTTTGTTTTGGTAAAGTCATGCCAAGGTCCAAGGATTTAGGTCATAATGGATTTTAGGTTCAGGCAATTCCTGAAATTGTAATGATGTTTCAGGGAAAATATAGTAGGTTAAAATGACACATTAGTTACTTTCATTCTTGAAACTGATGAATCTTAATGCAGATTATCACTACTCGGCCAGGAGTCCAAGTTCTGGTTGTTTTCTCATTGATTTGGTGTTTGTTACATGCTTAAAACTTTCCCCATCTATACAACAGCTTTCCTAAACCAGAATCTTTCCATTGTTCTAACAGAGGAAGTGATATTTCAAACAATCTTCCATCTGCTATGCTAGTAGGGTTCTGTAACATAATTTACTTTCTCAACACTTTCCTAAGGCAAAGAATAATGTAGGAAAAAATTCAAAACAGGGTGATAGGTTAATTGCAAATGTAGTAGAAATAGTAGTACAGACAATAACTAAAAATATTCCATGAGCTAGATTTTTACCCCTTATTACTATGGAAGGTGCATCCCAAGGACAAAGAAGAAAAGTAGCCTCTATGAACAGTCTTTTACTGCTTTAGCTGACCCCCATAGTCTCTCATATCAGGATCTGCATTATGGTCTCAAAGACCACACCTGGAAAAGAAATAGAGTGTATTTTCAAACATTTATTCTTTCCTTAAAAGCATTTCTGGAAGTTTGAATTGGACAAGACTGTTTCATGATCATATTTTAAAGTGTACCAGGAAAACACACACACACACACACACACACACACACACACACACACACACACACACGGCATATGTCAATCAATAAATATGCTAAAGTATATATATTCTGAACATTTTGGACTCCCTATCCTATACTTAGTTTTCTTTTTTTCAAGATTTTAAAAGCTTTAATTATCAAAGCCATATTAATTTTAAATTTATATTTCACTTTCCTTTAATAATAAAAAAATTAGCTACATATGAACCTAAACTGAATACTGTAAAATGTTCTGGGAAACTAAAAATAATTATAATTTTTGTGGTATATTTAAATAACATCTATAGACTTCCAAATCCTTGAGTGGTAGTGTCTCAATTAGCAGCTAAGTAACCCACTAATGAAGACATCACTTGTCACAGACAACCTATACTTCTTGGTGTATGAAAGAAGACTTTTAAAGAATGAAAAGAAAAGTCTTAAAATATGTTAAACAAGCAATTAGTGGAATTAAATGTTTGAGCTTCAGGTGAATGAAGTAGCTGGTTCTGTTTTCAGAAAAGGAGAAACAAGTATCTTTAAAAATCAAACATTAAACATCTATCAACAGAAAAAATTATATAGGATGGTCCATTGGGAAAAATATAAAGTAGAATATGATACAAAGTCCACAAGGGGAGCCTAAAATATTAATAGGAAAAGCAATACCTAATAAGATATGACATTAAGCCAAGGATAATTACCTAAAAGGATATAAATTGTGTAATATTACCCAATTCCCTTAAAAGTAGGAGAAAAGATTTATTAAAAACATTTTCCTACAATAAAATCTTTTCATTAATATTGTCATTACCACTTATTTGAGGTTGCAAAATATTTAAAGTGTCTAAATCATATTAAAAATATATTCCATATAGGATGAAAGAAGGTCCACAGACCTCAATTTATGGCATCTGTTAAAAATTCCTAATCACTATCCAAACTTTAAAGTTTTACAAGTGGTTTTTGATTTTTCTGTTGTATTCATTCAACCTTCAGGTTCTTCTGAGATTGACTGAACCATTCCTTACTACCAAGTAAAGCAACTGATTCAGAGACTATATTTTATTAAGTACTACACATTCCACAGATAAACCCTTAATATTATATAGTGAGAAGAGAGAAATATTTTTCAAGATGAATTATAGAGACTAATATTACTTATAAAGTTAATTAGAATTTGATTATAAGCTGATGCAAAATAAAGTAGACAGGAAAAGGAAATAAGATACACAATGACAACAAAAAAGTAAATAGATAGATAACTATAAATATTGTCATTGTTGTAAAACTGTAATGACCAAAATGAGACATTCCTTTTCTCCCCCTCCTCTCCCTTCATTTTCCTTCTCCTACTCTACATGTTCCCTTTTTTTTCTCCTTTAGTCTGTGGGATTTGAGAGGAAAGTGCAAGAGTAGTGAGTAATGTGGGTGACATAAAAAGAAAATAAAACTGAATAACTGAATGCCTTCTAGATTTGTTTTAATTTACATTATTGTAATTTTTAATATATTATTCTCCCGGGTTTTTGCATGTCCTTCTGCATCAATTATAATAAATCTTTTCACATTTCTCTGAATTCTTCATGATCTTCATTTTTTCTGCTTACATGAGTATTTATTGCTTGATTTACTATCTTGCAATGAAATTCCATTGCAATCATATACTATAATTTGTTCTTTTGCTAACTTGTTGGCACCTATTTTGTTTCCTATATTTTTAATTACAAAAAAGAACTACTAAAATATTATGAAATATATCAAAGGAGTTAATATTTTAAAAAATTTACAAAGCTTACAGTCATATAAATATACTAATACTAGTATTAATATTATTATTGGCATATGAAATTTTCTTTTAATTTCATGGAATTATATATCTAATGGTATTAATAGATCAAAAGGTATGAATATTTTAGTAACATTTTACATATAACTCACAATACTGTATATACACTTATCTTCCAATAATTGCTCCAAAACTGAGTTTCCATTTTCTCTCATTTTTGTGTCACTTTATAGAATGTAAAAGCTCAAACTTGTTTTTCCACAATTAATAGATATTTATAAAATTTTTATGTGCTTTGGGAAAGTTCAAAATTCTTATTTGAAAACTGATCCTTAATAACTAGAGAGATTAGGAAGTCATTGATAACTTTGGATAAAGCAATTTTGACTCAGTTGATGAGGATGAAATTCAGACTTCCTTCTGACCTTACTCAAGAGAGTTTTAAGAGAGTGAGATCAAAGAAAGAATGCAATTCTAGAGTTATGAAGAGCGTGAGATCAAAGAAAAAAGGAATGAAATGGTCAAATAACATTTATAGGGTTTTTTTTTTTTTGGTAGTGGCAAAGAACTAAAGACTAATATGATGTCCAACAACTTGAAAAACACTGAATTATAGTATATAAACATAAAGTAATAGCATTGTACTACTGGAAATGGTGAGTGGTTTTTTTTTTATTATAACTACAAATACTTGAAGACCAGCTCTCAAGAGCATCACCCACTATCCTGAAGTTGGACATGCATGTTATCATGAAATTGACATAATTTTGACATATTTTTCCATAAATCTCCATGACTGAAGGTATCAAAGCCCTTGGTCAGATCGACAAAAGTTATATACAGACCACTATTCTTCTCCTGGCATTTTTCCTGGAGTTGTTGGGCAGCAAAGATCATATTGACTGTCCCTTTACCCTTTCTGAAGTCACAGTAGTTCTCTGGGAGGTGATTTCTTCTAGGTGAAGGATCAACCTATTGGGAAGGACTCTAGCAAATTTACCAGCAATGAATAAAAGAGAAATACCCCTGCAATTGTCATAGGACAATCTATTCCCTTCACCTTTATAGAGATAGACAATTCTTTTCATAACCTCTTCATGCCATATAACTTAGAAAATTTCAATCAGTTTTTAGATGAGTAATGGACACCCCCACCTCATAGATCTCAGCTGAAATAGAATCAGCACCAGGTTCTTTGCCACTTGAAAGGAGCCTAATAGCATTTAAAAACCTCTTCTTCAGTTGAAATTTCAGGAGGACTGATTGACTTCAACTTGAGGTAAACCGGCAATGGTTTCTCTATTGATTGGTGATGGTCTGTTAAGAACCCTATGTATGTGTTTCTCTAGGATCATGTCCCTAGCTTTAATCAATGTGGTTCCATCAGCATGAGTAGTTGAGATGCACCATATATCTTATGATAAGCACTTACAAAGGGTCAGAAGAAGTGATTGAGTCACCTTAAAGGTTTCATTGAAGAATGTTAGAATTGTATAGCATTGGAGATACTGGCACAGGACCATCCAGCATGGAGTGCCCTCATCAGTGAGGGTGATACACTCTATGAGAAGGGCAGAATTAAAGCAGCTTAAAGGAAACATGGTAAACATTTAGAATACCCACCCCAGATTTTGACATGGACTATTTGTGCCTAACCTGTGCTAGAGCGTTCTGAGTCTGTATTGGTCTGATCAGTCACAGTTGGGCACACTGAAATTTGTCTCAAACGTAGTGATGTCATTTGATCTTCTTTGTTAACAAAGGACAAGAACAAGAATACCACATATAGATCAAAGTGAGTAGAGTCAGGACAAAATTTATACTATAACATTGGATAATCAACAATTTGATACTAAAAACTTAATGATGAATTATGCATTGACCATTTGACAGAGAGTTAAAAGGGTAAATATGCAGAATGAGATAATTTTTTGTTTTTGCTCAGCTGTATATATTCTTTAACAGATTTTTCCCTCCAGGGGAATGGTGAAGTGGAAGGAAGATAAAAATACATATGTTCCAGTTGAAAAAATAAGTAAAGAAGAAAGAAAAACACTCAAAACGTAGAAAAAAATTTGATGAGACAAATATAAAAGAAAAGATTCTAAGTCCATGATCTTAGGTCCCTATTGAACAAACTATTAGTACCATGAGAGATAAATTAGAAGAAAGCCCAATACAAGGACATAAATTTAACCTTACAAGTATCACTGAGACTTGATGGCATGAAGTCATTGGTTCAGGTTCTAGCTTAGTCCCTACAGACATTATCAAGGGGAAGAAACCTGTGGAGAATGAGAAAATTATGTTACCACTATAAAAGCAAGAACTGATCAGCCCTATTTGATCAAGTCCAAGAATCCTGGGATTAGATATCCCCTCACCCTTTTGGACCACTGGGGCTGCTTTTAGGGAGCAACCTCTGAAGAGGAATTATCATCAGTCTCAACTAACTGTGATCAAACTATCCATCACAAAGTAGGAAAGTCTATTAGAAGTCTTGATAGAAGCATGAAGGTAGAGGTAAAAGTAGCATCTGCTTCCTGCTGTGCTCTAAGCCTTTTGAACAGAATGGGCTCTCCTTGGGGATAAGATATGTCTTTTCTAATTGTATTCCCAATATATAGTACAATGCTTTGGATATACCAAGCACTTAATAAATGTTTCTTTATTCATTCATTCATATGACATAGAATTCGATTGTGATTCTAGAAACATAGATTTTATTAAAAAGAGACAGGGCAGATTTAAATAGTGGCGGTTGTCCAAGGGAGGAACAGCATGTAAATAAAGAAGACAGTAATGTGAAAAAATTAAGGAAGCATAAAGATTATTTATGTAAAGATCAATGGAGGCAGGAACTGAATTTATATTGTCACTGACATGTAGTAGGAAGTAGATCACAAATCTGGCACAGAGTCATGGAATGGGGAAAACTTCAGGAATGTGGACAATTGCAGGAGATCTCTCTCTCTCTCTCTCCCTATCTCCCCAAAACAAGAAAGATAAGTGCTTTTTTTCACTGTAATGGCATTTTTTTTCATTCAAAAGATTTGGGAATTGAAGAAAGTTCTATTCCTGACTTGACTCTTTCTTTCAAGGAGGAATGGCTTGTTAGAATAGAAATGATAGCAACCCAGGGGTTAAGGATGTATGGATTATTTCATAGAATTTTTCCTGCTATTACTACTAATAAAACTATAAATAATCATTACAAAAAGCTGACCTACATATACAAGAATCTCAGAGAGACTTGTTCTGGGACATATAGCTTTTGAAACTACCTGGAATGGAATTGAATCCTAGGTCTTCCTGATGTCAAATCAAGGACTCTATTCACTATAACCACATACACAGACTTTTTAGAGACAGGAATATTTCCAGGAGAAACTTGGAGGGGGGTCATTAAAAACACTTCATAACTTTCCTAGGGCAGTGTAATCCTTTCCTCCTCCTGTTTGGTGAGAGAGATAGATGTTCAGATAGCTCTTCCACCAGCTCAGTAGTGGGGCAAAGGCTAGAGGAAAAGTTATTCAGAGGAAGCTAGGAGGCTCAGTGCATTGAGATCTAGGCATGAAGTAAACCACTTTGTTTCCTCTTCCATAACCAATCAGGGCAGGGGTTGCTAGAGTTTTTAAGGTTCCTTTAAGTACTAAATCTATGATCTTATAAACCAGTCTTTTTTTTTTTTTTTTTTTTTTTTTGGTTTTTGCAAGGCAGTGGGGTTAAGTGATTTGCCCACAGCCACACAGCTAGGTAATTTTTAACTGTCTGAGGTTAGATTTAAACTCATGTCCTCCTGACATCAGGGCCAGTGCCCTATCCACTGTGCCACCTAGCTGCCTCCTTATAAACCAGTCTTACAGATTTTGGGAAAGGCAATTTTGAAGGGTTCACAGAAGAGGAAAAATCACCTGGACCAACATTCTGTGGGGAAGTAAGCCTGAGAGGAATGAAAAGTTTCCAAGAGCTTAGCACACTTAAGCATGAAGAAACTATTTTGATCAAAGTAACAAAGAAGAATGTTATTCACAGGTGACTTATTAATTAATTTTTATTTTTATTTTTATTATTTTTGATTGGTTATGTTTCTGCAAGTCAATGGGGTTTAAGTGCCTTGATGAAGGTCATACAACTAATAAAGTATTACATGCCTGAGGCTGAATTTGAACTCAGATCCTCCCACTTCAGGGTCATTGCTCTACCCACTGTTTCACCCAGCTACCCCCTAATTTCGATTTTTAAAAATAATCAATATAGAAGATAAAAACAAGGAGAAGGAAGAGAGGGAAGATGAAAATAAATTTTGCAGTACACTCATGTTAGACTATTGTGAGGAGTGCTAATGTTCAACAATAGCTAAGGTTGGTGAGGGAAGACTAAAACCTATGGAGGATATTGTGTTATGGTTGTTACATTGAGAAAAGGAAGAATACCAAAGAAGAGATATAATGACCATTTAGTTTAGATCGAAAAATCACATACTGGGTAATTTGGAAAGGCAGAGATGATCAAGTTTCATTTTGCTCATTTTTTCCCCTAAGGAAAGTTATCTTCTTAATGGGGGAGAGGAAAAAACAGAAAGGACTAATCAGGAATCGAATTCTGAGACTATTCTGAAAGACACAAGTTAGCTGCCATTAAGTATATGACACAAAATCTGGATGAATTATACCCCCCCCAGGTTCTGAAAGTTACTGGATGGTTGTATTTGTGGAGTTATTGTCAGCAATCTTTGAAATACAAGGCATATTAGAAAGATATGGCATCATTGGAGAAAGATAAATATTCAAAAAGAGGGAAGAACTAAGTCTGCTAGGTGGCGTGGTGGATAGAGCACCAGCCCAGGATTCAGGAGTACCTGAATTCAAATCCGACCTCAGACACTTAATAATTACCTAGCTGTGTGGCCTTGGGCAAGCCACTTAACCCCATTTGCCTTGCAAAAAAACCCTTAAAAATGGTGCTATTCAACTGTATAGAGTTTTGTCATAACAGTTTCTGAATGTTGTGACCACTGCCTTGCAAAAAAAAAACCTAAAAAAAGAGGGAAGAAGATACTGTCTTCAAACTTCACATAATGAAGTAAACTTGATTTTGATTCCTGACAAGTGTTTAGAATTCATTTTTAAAGAGAAGCTTAGTGAACATCTAGAAAAGGAAGCAATGATTACAAAGTCACTATGTTTTCATCAAAAACCAATTATACCTGCTAATATAGCATTCTTTTCTTTTTTGATAAGGTATTATTCTGTCTATATAGAGACATTAGATAATGTTTATCTAACTTTTATCAAGCGTTGGATAAAATGTTTCATACTACTCTTATGGAAAAACATATGGCAGTAACTATAAGACAGAAATATGAAAACTATCTGGTTCTGGTTAAGAAATAGAAAGGTAAAACTGTAGAACAGAGTAGACATACAGCTCACAGCAGTAAATGAATACAGCAATCTTGCCTTTGACAATTGAAAAGACAAGTTTGGGGGATAAGAATTCTTTATTTGGTAAAAGTTGTGGGGAAAATTGGAAATTGAGCATAGATTAATACCTAATACCATTAAGTTAAAATGGATACATGAGAGATATTATAAAAAAAATTGAAGAACATATTATCTATCAGTTTATTGACAGGAGAAGAATTTATAAAGAGGAAGAAAAAGTGAGAGGTATAAAATATATAATTTCAATTATGTTAAGTTAAAATGGTTTTGCATAAATAAAAAATATATATAGCCAAGATCTGAAAAGAAGCAGAAATTCAGGAAAATATTTTAATATACAGTTTCTCAATAAAGTCTCATAACTCAAATATATATATATATATATATATATAAAACCTTTGTCAAATCTCAGAAATCAAATACATAAAAAATTTGTCAAATCTATAAGAAAACAAGTCATTCACCAATTGATATATGGCCAAATGATATGAATAGTCAGTTTTTCAATGAAAAATAATCCAAACAATTTATAGTCATATGAAAATTATTCTAAATCATTACTGATTAGAGAAATGAAAATTAAAACAAATTTGAGAAGTCATTTTATATCTATCAGATGGGCTAAAATGGTTGAAAGGTAAAGTGACAAATTTTGGAGGGGATGTGAACTAATTGAGACAATAAGTCACTGTTGGCGGAACTGAAATGATTCAATCATTTTGGAGAGTGATTTCGAATAATTCCCAAAGAGTTATTGAACTGCCTATTCTCTTTGACCCAGCAAAGCATTGCTAGGTCTATTTCCAAAGATGAGTAGGGGAAAAATAAATGTTTATAATCTTTAAAATATTTATACCAACTCTCCTTGTGATGGCAAAGAACTAGAAAATGCCCTTCAATTAGGGAATGACTGAACAAGTTGTGATACATGAATTTCATGGAATATTATTATACCCTAAGAAATGATGAACTCTTTGATTTTAGAAAAAAAAACATGGATAGACCTGCATGAAATAATGAAAAGCAAAATTAATAGAACCAAGAGAAAGATGTATACAATAGCAGCAATATGATTTTAAGAACATCTTTGACTAAGTCAATTTGATGATTATAAATATCCAAATGATCTACAATCTTTGAAATAAGATGCTATCTGTATCCAGAAAACAAACAAAAAATCCCATGATAAACAGAAGTGTATATATAGAATGATTTTACATATCTATAAATATTTATGTCTAATGGTAGTCATCTCTAGAATGGGGGAGGGGAGAGAATTTAAAAATAGAAAAAATGGTAACTATTATTTATGTTAAAAATATCAAGTTGTACATGATAGATTTACAGTTTCAAGTGCAATCATCTTTTAAAAAAGAATTTACTATGTTATGGAAATGATTGTTTTACTTTATAAAATAATATAAATTTTCAAAAAGTTGCAAGCTACAAAAAGTTTGACTCAGTGGACTTGAAGACAGCTAAATGGTTTGATTCATAGTATTACCATAAATTGACAGGAAGTCTCCATTGGGATGCCCTTAAAGCCCATACTTGGCCATCTATTTATTAAAAGTTTTATCAGTGAATTGAATAAACCCAAAAACACATTATTTCAAAATATGAAATCATGATTCCAAAAGCATATTATTATATATTATACTGATTATAATAAGATTAATTTCAATAGGAATAAATGTAAAGCCTCAAGTGAGTGAAATATCAAATTTACAAATACAACATGAGACAGAAATGGTAAGACATTTAATCAAGATGAGTCAGTAGGGTTAAAAGCAGAATGGATTATTAATGTTTTTTTTTCAGGCTACATTTAAAATGGTATAATTTGATCTGCAGCATAGACTTTTATTTCAAAGAATTCAGGAGAAAGATAGTAATACTACTGTATAGTGCCCACACCAGACTATATCTAGAGTTTTATGGTCATACTTTAGGAAAGCTATTAGTAAGGTATTAAGAATCCCAGCGATAGATAAAAGAATTATGAAAGTCTCTGACATAATCAAGATTATGTCAGAAGAAGATGAATAGAACAAATGTCAGTTAAATAAGAGGCCTCTTGTGTGGTTATGATAGTGGCAATGAAGAATATAAAACTTTTGACTTCCTCTTTTGTCTTTTCCCTCTATATCTCTCACCAAATTTTCAAAGTCCATTTTGTGTTCTTCTATGGCCTAAGACTAATTCATATTTTTCTTGGAAGCTTTGCATGTAGAAGCTTTGACTTCATCTTCTGAATGTGCTTTGGAATCTTGTGTATCACCACAGTAACTTTCTATGATCTGTATTTTTCCTATTGTTTGCTCATTTCCTTGGACTATTCCTTGAAGTTTAAGTTTTTTTTTTTTTTTTTGTTAAAGTGGGACTCTATTTCCAGGATGGAGGACGCACTATCCTAAGTTTCAGGAGGTTTGTGCAGCTGTTCTTGGAGATACTTCAAGAGACTTATAAGTTTTCAGTTCTCAGATGTTCACTAAGTAGTAAACAGTGCTAGCCTCAATTGCTAATGAAGAGACCCCTGTCATCTTCTAACTAGTTGTTCAATCCTCTTACGGTCTGTGGGCCAAGAACTTCCAAAGCCTAGATTGTCAATTTTGATTCAGTGGCACTTAAAGCCTGCTCTTTGTTACCTGGGTCCAGTTCATCTTTGTCACAGCCTGGGTTGACCCTTGCTCCTCTTACCTAGGTGAGACAGACCTTTCCTGTTGACCTTCTATGTTGATTTTGGCATCTCTGCACTGAGAAATCTGTCCCTGCTGCCATTTATTCAGTTGTTACAAAGACTGTTCCTTTTCCTAGCATCTGTCCATGCTGATGTCAAACTGGAAAAATTGTTTCACTTATTTTTTTGTAGATTATACCACTCTAGAATTTGTTCAGAGTCATTATTTAGAGGTATTTGGGGGAATTGAGGGGAGAGCTCAGATGAGACACTACCTTTACTCTACTATCTTGGCTCAACTCTCATTAAAGTTTTGTGGTAAAAAGACTGAATTTCTTCTTTTTTAAAAATTGATATTTTATTTTATTTTCCAATTATGTATTATGAGAGTTTTTCAACACTCATTCATATGCATATGCATATTTTTAAGTTACATAATTTCCTTCCACCCTCTGTTCCCACTCCCTTCCTCTCAACAGCAGTCAGGTGAATATTGTACATACCCATTTGTGTTTAACATGTTTACAGAAAAGTTATTTTAGGTATGAGGAATTAGGATTAAGGGAAAAGAAAGAAAACCATGAGATGGGAAAGAAATACATAAGAGAAAATTTAAAAAGGGAATGTAGTGTTCATTCAGATTCAGTAAGGTTTTTTGATTTTGTTTTGTTTTGCTTTTCTTTATCTGAATTGTGATAACATAGTCCATAGCTGGTCTAATACAGTTGTCCTAGCTCTCTGAACTGCTGAGAGGAACTTCATCCATAAAGATTGTTCATCTCATAATGTTGTTGATGTGTACATTATTCTCTTGGTTCTGCTCCCTTCACTTAGCATCAATTCCTGTAATTCATTCTATGCTTCTCTAGAGTTTAACCATTCGTGCTTTCTTATAGAACAATAATATTCCATTAACATTCATAAATCATAATTTGTTCAACCATTCCCCAGTTGATGAGCATCCCCTCAATTTCTAGTTCTTTGTCACCACAAAAGAACTGCTATGGATATTTTGAAACATGTGAGACTTTAGAGATTGTACTTGTATTACTAGGTACAAAATAGAAGAGATAGGAGCAATGTGTGGAAGTTGGAGAGGGAGGTGAATTTAGGCATGAAGTCAGGAAAAAATGCTCCTTAACAGAGCTATCCCAAATTGATATGCAACCTCAAGAAGAAATGGATTCTCTAAGGAAAAGACTTTATGGTCACTTGTCTATTACATTGTAGAAGGAAGTCTTGTTCAGTTATGATTTGAATTATATGACCCCTGATGTATTTTTCAACTCTGAGATTCTTTTTGTGACATTTATAAAAATAAACTATAATATAAATTTAATAAGTGGAAAATAATGTACAAATATTATGCTGTGAAAGTTCAGAGAAGATAAGAACATGATCTTTTCAATATTCCCTGTTCCTTCTAAAAACCTTTAGCTCACATAGACCCCAGATTTGTCATGAAGGGGAGGGTCATGGGACAGAATGGGTCATTTGTGACTAGTCTTCCTGATGGACTATTTACCAGATCTATCCTTAAATTGTTTTTGGAGTAGAAATCTATCTTCCACCATCCCTATATTTTCCCAATTTCTTTTATAAGTGTGATTTCTAAGTAGGAGCAAACAGAAAAAACAAAAGGTATCATTAATTATGTTTCCAAATTAATGCATTAACTTCAGATTTTTACTAGTCATTTTCTAAAGATCAGAACATGCTCTATGGGTACAATAAATAAACAAAAATCTATTCAATACTATTCAATACTTCTTCTATAAAGATTCCTTACTTTTTTTGGTGGTTTTAAGGGACACTGAGAAAACGTTTCTATTACAACTTCTAATTCTTTGGTATTGCAATAAGTAACCTTCCAACCTTTGTGTCTAGCCTAGTTTTGTCCCTGAACACAGATACCTAAATAAATCTAAGGAAGTAGATATTGATGATTATTAATTTTCACTTTGAATTCCCATAATGAATCTTATAGCTTGATGACTGAGGACCATTACTATTTACCTTACAAAAGAATTTTTAACACTACATCAGCTTAATATAGTAAAGTTTGTCCAAGGTCCAGAAAGCAATAATAACATAAAATTTTAAAAATTGTAATTGTGAACTAACCCAATCATTCTGGAGAATAATCTGTAAGTATAACCCAAAAGTTATTAAACAACCTATATATTTTTGACCTAGTTATACCATTACTTGATCTATTTCTAAAGAATTTTAGGGAAAAAGGAAAAGAATTTATATGTTCTAAAATTTTTATAGTAGTTCTCATTGTGGTGGCCAAAAACTAGAAATTGCAGGGATGCCATCAGTTAGAGAGTAGTTAAACAAGATGTGGTATATGATTGTGATGGAATTTTACTGTGCTATTTAAAATGATGAGCTTAATGATTTTAGGAAAATGTGGAAAGTACTATAGGAAATGAAGAGTGAAATGAGCAGTACCAAGGGAATATTGTATACAACAGCAGCAATATTATCTCTTTTTTTTTCAGGTTTTTGCAAGGCAATGGGGTTAAGTGGCTTGCCCAAGGCCACACAGCTAGGTAATTATTAAGTGTCTGAGGCTGAATTTGAACTCAGGTACTCCTCCTGACTCCAGGCCCTGTGCTCTATTCATTGCACCACCTAGCTGCCCCAGCAATATTGCTTTAAGAGCAACTTTTATAGAATAAATTATTTTGACTATTATAAGTATTTAGATTAACTGTAAAGGATATAGTAAGAAAGATGCCATGTGCATCTAGACAAAGACTAATAAATAGAAGTATGTATAATACCTATTTATGTCAAATGGTAACTCATGTATCATTAGTGACCACTAATTCAATTATTAAATGTCTTTATCACAAGAGAATGATCAATTTTTTATAACCCAGAGAGGATGATTCCTACACAAGACAGACAGAACTTAAGCATCCACAATCATTTTGTAACCTCCCTATTTCCTCTTTAATTTACCCCTATCTCTAGGCACCATGCATCTAGAATGTGTGACCAACTAATAAACTCCTGGAAATATTCATTAATAGCACGATTGAGTTGTGCTACAGTCTAAATTATGGCACATATAAAGGTACTGTTGAAATCCTGCCTTTACACACTCTCTACTAATGGGAGAGAAGTTAGGTAAAGTGCTACTTTGTAATAGAATTTTCCCTATGACAAAAATGTCCTACAAATTTATTTTTATTCTTCTTAGATCATGATATAAATGCACTGTTTTAAACAAACAAACAAATGAATAAATAAGATAAACATGATGTTTATTTGTTGGTGATATATATGTGTACTTCTTTTTTAGAGAAGAGGTGAAGTATTCAAACTCTCTAAGTATCAGACTGCTGTCTGATGACTAAAATAATGGGAGCAGAGAATGGAAAGAGAGAACTACATAGATCAAAACATACTGAGCTCTTTTGAAGTGTGCAATTCCAAGGCTTTAGTGTACTTCATTTTGCAACTACTAATTCTGCCATTTGGAGACTTTCTGACCAATAAATCTTAAACATTGATGTGACATTAAAACATGACAGCTCATAACACATCTGTCCTTTATAACAAAGCCATAACTGGATCATAAATAAAGAGATGCCAAGACTCAATGTCTGCATAGTCCTTTCTATTACCACCTCCAGTCCCCAACACATGTTCTACCAATTTGCTGTTTCTCATTTTTTCCATTCATCTAAAATGATTATGGGGCTTTTAAAATATGGGGGGGAGGTAATGATACATAACACTGGGTAGTTAACATTTCTCATTTCAAATGATATTAATGAATTTTCTTTTTTACTTATAGCACTAACTTATCTAAAACAAGAAACAATATTATCCCTTTTATTTTAAAAATTTTATATATATATATATATTTTTAGTTTTTTGAATACTTTGTTTATCATTGTTTAAGTATCATTGTGTATTATTTAAGTATTCTTTATCAGCTGAAGGATGACCATCAGTCTATATCAATCTATAGTATGGTTTATTTTGCATATCACAGTTGGGTCTCAGAGCAGAACTAGGGAACACATACTTGCTAATAATTCAAATCAACTGCTTTATTTAGAAAAGCTATCTACAGGGATAACATACACTGCTTGCTCCTATAATTTTTACAATTCCCAGAACTCTGGCTATCCAAAATCTGTAGTGGTATAGATAATGGCTGGAACTTTTGGCAACCAGTGAATACCTACATGTGGATTGAGGCTCTCAGTCATGGGTCGAAGGTGTCTGAAGAAAGTGGATGTTCATGACAGATTTTCATTACAAACAGCACAGGGGAATAGGGATTAAACACTAAAGTATAGTTGAATGTCAAGGCTTAACCAGTCACTGGGAAATAATCAGGAGTCAGTGTGTGGCAAATACTTGGTATGGCACAAAATAAGTCAAAGCCTGGAAACTGTAGCAACCTGACAAATACTTCATATATACCTCCCCAGGCAAGGCTCATCTGAGCCCTCAGACCAAAAGAACAGTGCAAAAATTCACAGGACAAAAAATATGCAATAAAATCAAGGATTTTTCCAAGGGGTATTCAGGAGTATTGCCAAGGGAAGGAAGGTACTATAGCTTTCATAGACCACATTATTCAATTCCATTGTGTAGTCACATATTAAGCACCAACTATGGGCAGACATGTAAATTCACCATATGCCTACTGTACTCAGGGTCTTTCTCACATTTTGTAGATATAGTGATGATTCCATTGTAACCCACTAACCACTCAACAGTTCATCCCATTCAATTTGTCTTCTTTTCTAATTATGCATTTCTTTGATAAGATACTTTATTTTGATTTCACTGCTCTTTATTATTTTTTGAAGCCTTCTCACATCCATCCTGACCCTTTACATCACTCTGTGAGTGAACTTCAATTTTAATTCTTTAGAGATTATAGGTATTATTAAAGGGAACATCAACATAATAATTTTTTTTTCATGTCCAACTCCTTTTGACCCATTTTGGGATTTTCTTGGCAGAGATACTGCAGTGTTTCGACATTTCCCTTGCTAACTCCTTTTACATATGAGAAAAATGAAGGAAACAGGATTAAATAACATGCCTAGGGTCACAATGATAGTAATGTCTGAGGTCAGATTTGAGCTTGGAAAATGAGTCTTCTTTTTTTTGTTTAGAAAGATTTTATTTAATTTGAATTTTACAATTTTTCTCCTAATCTTGCTACCCTTCTCCCCCCTCCCCAAAGAAGACAGTTTGTTAGTCTTTACATACATCATGGTATGCATTGATCTAAGTTGAATATGATGAGAGAGAAATCATATCCCTAAGGAAGAAACATAAAGTAGGATATATATAGCAGAATTATACAATAACATTTTTAAAAATTAAAAGTAATAGTCTGTGGTCTTTGTTCAAACTCCACAATTCTTTCTCAGGATACAGATGGCATTCTCCATCACAGATATCCCAAAATTGTGCCTGATTGTTGCCCTGTTTGTATGAGCAAGTCTATTAAGGTTGATCGTCACTCCCATGTTGCTATTAGGGTGTACAGTTTTCTTCTGGTTCTGCTCATCCCTCTCAGCATCAGTTCATGCAAATCCTTCGAGGCTTTCCTGAATTCCCATCCCTCCTGGTTTCTAACATTACAATAGTGTTCCAACACATACATATGCCACAATTTTTTAAGCCACTCCCCAATTGATGGACAGTCACTCAATATCCAATTCTTTGCCACCACAAACAGAGTTGCTATGAATATTTTTGTACAAGTGATGTTTGTACCCTTTTTCATCATCTCTTCAGGGTATAGACCCAGTAGTGGTATTGCTGGATCAAAAATGTACATTTTTTTGCCGTTTGGGCAAAATTCCAAATTGCTCTCCAGAAAGGTTGGATGAGTTCAGGTTGGATGAGTTCACAGCGCCACTAACAATGTATTAGTGTCCCAGATTTCCCACATCCCTTCCAACATTGTTCCATTGTTCATTGTCCTTTCTAGTCATATTGACCAGGCTGAGAGGTGTGAGGTGGTACCTCAGAGATGCTTTAATTTACATTTCAAGATGAGTCTTCCTGACTCCAAGCCTTGTGCTCAATCTTCTGTTCCATATGGCTTCCAAAAATCAATAATAATTGCATTATGATAGAAATTTAAGAATTGCAAAATGTATGAGAAATATTACCTAATATATAGGTGATATTATTGTTCTCATTGTATGGACAGGGCAACTAAGGCAGATGAGTTGCAGGGTCCCAGAGCTGGTAAGTGGATGAGTTAGAACTTAAACTTAGGTCTTTCTTACTCCAGGTCCTGAGTTCCATCCACTGTACAAAACCTCATCTGAGTCCTTACTAGTGATGTGACCCTGGGTAAGTCACTTAACCCTAATCCTGTTTGCCTCAGTTTCCTCTTCTCTAGAATGAGTTTGAAACGAATGGCAAACCACTCCACTATTTTTTGCCAAGAAAATTTCAAATAAGGTCACCAAGGGTCAGACAAGACTGAAAGGAATGAGCAAAGACGTTTTAACATGAAAGATGGCTGAAAGATAAATTTACATATAGGAAACAAAATGAGCCAAGGTGTAGAGGTAAGGCAAAGACAATGAGATGCCAAAATATCTGCTCTGGACAAGGAAAGGGAGTAGTACGATCTGATCAGTGTGCAGAGTATGGGCAGTGGAACAGGCTGACACTATTTAGAGACTAAAGTGTATTATTAAAGGGAACATCTACATAATAATAATAATAATAATAATAATAATAATAATAATAATAAATTTCTTTCCTATATGACTTTTTTTGATCCACTTTGGGATTTTCTTGGCAGAGATACTGGAGTGTTTTGACATTTCCCTTGCTCACTCATTTTACATATGAGAAAAATGAAGAAAACAGGATTAAATGACACTGATAGTAATATCTGAGATCAGATTTGAACTTGGAAGATGAGTCTTCTTGATGCCTAGCCTGATACTCAGGAAGAGGATAGAGAGAAAAGACCCTGAATACCTCCTAAGGATCTTCACATTATCTAGTTATACACTGAGTTATTAATAATTAACAGATCTACTGATGTCTTCTAACTATATGATCGTGTCTTGAATGGGACTATTTACTTCCAATAGGCTTCAGTTTGTTCCCTTCTGTAGATGGAATATGGGCACTAACCTGTTCCCTATAATTTGGACCATCTCAACATGTACAGGCATTTTCTAGTCCTTGTTTTAATATCTTTGCCACCTGTGAGACAAGATAGATCTATATAGCCTAATTAACTCCACATTTTGCTACTACACATGGCCTAAGGCCTCATATTAAGTTCCTGAGAATATTTGACAGACTTACCCTTCCAATCTTCAATTTCCTTCAAAATTATCTTATTTGATGATGTTTTAACCAGAAACAAACAATCCTGATTTTTCTTGCCTTGCTGGAAGAATAATAGGTTTTTAAAAAACAATTATTTATCTCTTACAAGTGATTTTTATTAAATGGGAGAAAAATCTTACACAGGGCTTGCCTTTAGCCTCTTTAAACTATTAAATGGGAGCTAATGCATTCCTGTTATATTACTTTTAACCAGATGTCTTTTAAAATTTTCTTTACATTTTCATGTTTGGGTCCTATTAATTTGTACCTTACGAATAACCCTGGATACCTATTAAAGAGATGTCAACAATGTTGGCTGTCCTCCATTTCTGTGGAACAGAAGCTGTTACCTAAAATAAACTGACCTTTTAAAAAACTAATTACTAATGAAGACCTAGCTTGTTTTTTTCTTAGTTCTTTTAAAATTCTTGGATAAATGCCATTTAGTTTCTGGGCTCACTCATTTATTGCAATTTAATTTACAAATTTGTTTTTCCCACGCCTCTAAGCTACTACTTCCTATTACTGTTGAAATTAAAATGTGGCAACAGCTGATTTTTCAACATGCATAATTCCAGGTCACCTCTTATGGCAAGGATTATGCTTAAATTTTTTCTCTCTCTTGATGTCAAATATTTTAGAACAAATTGTGAAATAAAGAGGCAGGAAGGGAATATCTTAACAGCCTAAAACATTTAGGGTATATAAGCCAATCTGGGTAGTATTGAAATATCATTTCACACTCTTCAAAAGTTATTATTGGTCTCACTAAAACTGGAGTAAATGACTGCATTCATATCAACTGGGAAAAGACTATGATAGAGTAATTAAAATATAAATGTCACAGAAACTCTGTGAACTAATAGGTCTATTGGTCCAGGGAAGAAAAATAAATCATACATTTTAAAAATGAATACTGACAAATTTGTCATTAATGGAGTATACCTGTACTATATGACCTTTCTGTTATCTAGACACAGATTATCTAATTTGCAGCTATTTATCTCCCATGAATCTCTCTGTTTGACTCCTTGTTTTCTTTCTTGTTTGTTTGTGTTATTTCATTTTATTTTTTCCAATTACAAGCAAAGATAGTTTTCAGCATTCATCTTTTTTCTTTTTTTGAGTTCCACATTTTTTCTATAATCCTCCTTTCCCTCCTCCTCCCCAGATAGGTTATATATTTAGTCATTTTGTGAAAGAAGAATTAGAATTAAAGGGAAAAAATCATGAAGAAAAAAGAAAAACTATAAAATAAGTGTTAAAAAGTAAACAAAGTATTCTTTGCTCTGCAGTCAGACTCCACAGTTTTTTATCCTCTAGGTATAGATGACATTTTCCATCACCTGTCTTTTAGGATTGTTCTTCATTACTGATTTGAGCAGCTGAGTCCATCATAGTTGATCATTTCAGAATGTTGGTATTAGTTTATACAGTATTCTCTTGGTTCAGTTACTTCATATCTGTTTTTAATAATTTCACTTTTTTAAAATTATTTCCACAAGATTTCCAGCCAAGATGGCGGGGAGAAGATACACTGCCAAACTTCTCCTGATCTTCCCTCATATATGATATGAAACAAACCTCTTAACAGAAATCTGATCATCAAAACCCAGAAAGAGAGCCTGGATCAGCTGCTGATTAGCCTGATTAGGGCTGGGCAGGATCCTGGGAGCCTGAGGGCCTGAGAATCAGACTGCATTGATCAGCAGCGGGGCTATAGCCTGGTAGGCCACAGGGGTTCAGGCCAACTAGGCAGCAGAAACATTGGTTGTGATGTTGACAGTCTGAGCTTGCGGGCTGGGCTGGAGGGGGAGTTCCCGGGCTCCTCTGGTCTGGAGGAACTCAGAGTCCACACCTCAATTTCAGCTGAAGCCTCTTCCTAGAACAAACACAATCACAGCCCACCTTCCACCCCAGGCTAAGGCCAAGCAGCAGAAACTGCTCAGCTATGAATAGGGAGAGTGATTACCTCAACCCAGGGTAGAGACCACCATTGATCAAAGATAAAAGTATTTAACAGCTTCAACCACTCCCTCCAGGCCAAGAAAGAGGGCCTCAATCAAGATCCCAGACACTCCAGAGAAAGCAACCAGCAACTGCCACTGGTCAGCTGGAGATATTACACTCAGTGAGCAAAAGCTCTAGATAATGTGAAATGGTGGTGGTGGTGGGGGGTAAATACAATGAGAGGGAAGATAGCATGGAGGACAATAAAGAGTTAGTAATTATAACTTTAAATGTGAATGAGATGAACTCTTCCTTAAAATGTAAGTGAATAGCAGAGTGGATTAAAAAAACCAGAATCCTATAATATGCTGCTTGCAAGAAACTCATTTGAAACAGAGAGATGCATATAACCTAAAGGTAAAATATATTTTGCTTCAGCCAAAATGAAAAAAGCAGGAGTAGCAATCCTTATCTCAGACAAAACAACTGAAAAAATAGATAGCATTAGAAGAGATAAAAAAGGAAAATATATCTTCCTAAAAGGTATCATAGACAATAAAGTAATTTCAATACAGAATATGCACCCAATGGAACAGCATCCCAATTCTTAGAGGAGAAGGTGAGAAAACTACAGGAAGACATAGACAGCAAAACTTTACATAGGGAGACCTCAATCTCCCACTCTCAGATTTAGATAAAACTAATCATAAAATAAACAAGAAAGAAGTAAAGGAAGTAAATAGATTATTAGAAAATCTAGATGATAGAAAATCTATGATAGACTTAAGGACGAAATTGAATGGGGATAGAAAGGAATACACTTTTTTTCTGCAGTACATGGTACTTCCACAAAAATTGATCATGTACTAGAGCATAAAAACCTAAAGATCAAATGCAGAAAGACAGAAATAATGAATACATTTTTCTCAGATCATAATGCAATAAAAATCATATGCAATATTGGGCCAAGGAGATATAGAACAAAAGTAACTGGAAACTAAGTAACCTCATTTTTAAAAATGAGTGGATCTAAAAATAAATTATTGAAAGAATTAACTATTTCATCCTAGATAATGATAGTAATGAAACAACATACCAAAACCTATAGGATAAACTCAAAGAGACTGTCAGGGCATATATTATATCTTTAAATGCTTACATGAATAAATTAGAGAAAAAAGGAAATCAATGAACTAAATATGCAACTAAAAGAATTAGAGAAAGAACAAATTCAATCCCTCCCCCAATTATCAAATTAGAATTCTAAGAATTAAAGGAGAAATTAATAAAATTGAAATAAAAAAACCCTACTGAATTAATAGATAAAACCTAGTTGGTTTTATGAAAAAAACCCAATAAAATTGATAAACCTCTGTTCAATTTGATTAAAAAAGAAAGAAAGAAAGAAAGAAGGGCAGAGCCAAGATCGGGGCATGAAGGCATTTCCTGCTAACCTCTTCCCCCACAAACTCCAAAAAATAAACAAATGATGATTCTCATCAAAATTTAGAGGGGCTGAACCCACAGAAAGACTGAGTGATACTTTTTCCCAGTCCAAGTTAACTTATAAGTTCCATAGGAAAAGTGTGTTTCACCAGGACTGGGGGTTGGAAAAAAGCATCCTCTTTCAGGGGAAAAGATGGACTTTCAATGAAACAGGGGACTTTCAAATTTTCCTATTGAAACAACCAGAGCTGAACTGAAAGTATGATCTCCAAGTACAGGACTCTAGTGAAGCATAGAGGAGGTGGATGAGAAGGACTAATTATGAGGAACTTAATGATATTGAACTGTTTGTATTCCTGCATGGGAAGAAGACATTGATAACTCATATGAATTTTCTCATTTATAAGAGCTGTTAGAAGGAGCATAGATAGACAGGACATAGAAAGGAGCAGAGTATAATGGTATAATATAATAAAAAGATGGAGTCAGTGGGTGATAAATGAAAGTACTGGGAGGAAAAGAGATGAAGAAGAAGCTAAGAAATTTCATGTAGGAGTCAAAAAAAGCTTTTTTCAATGAAGTGGAAAGGGGAAAGGCAAAGGGGAATGAGTGAGCCTTTTTTCCTAATTAGAAATGGCTCAGAGAAGAAGTAACATACACACTTAATAGGGTGAGGAAATCTATCTTACCCTAGAGAAAAATGAGAAGAAAGGGATGGGATAAAGGGGGATGGGGGGAGGGAAGGGGGGGAATAGGTGATAGAAGAGAGGGAAGATTAAGGGAGAGAATACTCAGATTCAGCACACTTTTGGACAGGGCCAGGATGAAAGGAGAGAGAGAACAGAATAGAATAAAAGAGAGTGGGGAGGAATAGAGTTGAGGTACCGCTAATAATAGCAACTGTGGGAAAAATATTGTAGCAACATCTCTGGTGGACTTACGGTAAAGAAAGCAACTTACCCCAGAGTCAGAATTATTGAAATCTGAACACAGACTGAAGTACAATTTTTTTCTCTCTCTCAATTCTTGAGGTTTCTCATGTTTATGGGGGGAAGGAGTTTATGTTTATTCTTATAACACATTCAATTTACATCAATGTATGGCATGGAAATAATGTAGAGGCTATCAGACAGCCTTCTGTGGGGTGGGGGAGGGAAGGGAGGCTGGGGAAAATTGTAAAATTCAAAACCTGACAAAAAATTATAGGTACATATTACTATTGTATATAATTGGAAAACAAATAAAATGTTAAAAAGCCAAAAAAAACAAAAGAAAGAAGAAAACCAAATTGCCAGTGTCATAAATGAAATAGGTGAACTCACCATCAACGGGGAAGAAATTAACGTCATAATTCAGAATTATTTTGCCCAACTCTAAGCTAATACATTTGACAATCTAAGTGAAATGGATGAACATTTACACAAATATAAGTGGCCCAAGTTAAATGAAGAGTAGCTTAAATACTTAACCCTATCTCAGAAAAAGGGGAAGTACAATTTGTCTTTTTTTTTTATATTTATTGATGATCCCTCAAATACCCTAACTTCTCAGGTACTCATTTTGCTCATTTCTTACAAGTCACTCATTCACTTCAGATAGACAAAGAAATGGTCATACTACTTTCCTCAAGGACTATGTTATGTTTGTAAATTCAAAATTGTATTTTAAATTGTAACATTATGATATTTTTATCATTTGACCTTTCCCTAGGCCTTTGAGGTTCTTTAACCCTTCAGTTTTGCATTCAATACTGTCTACACTCCCTTTCCTTCCTTATATCTGCCCGTTGGTTAAAAAAATTCTAATCTACATTATCCTTTCCTTCTGTATATCTTAACCCATGTCCTATCACTGATCATATATGTCCAATACCAGACCTGGATTACTTCTCCTATGTGTTTCCCCTGATTCTCTGTATCCTGTGCTCCTAAATAGAGATGAATCAAATAGTGAAATATCATTGATTGTTTTAACTTAGTATGTTCCTGTTGCCTGATCTTGAACTAGGTCCTCATTTATATATGTGTGTGTGTATATTATATGTATATATGCATATATATATATATACATATTTAAATGCATATGTAATATATGTTTATATATTTTGGAACAAAATTTTGTAATCTTTTAAATACTCTTAAAAGGTTTCCTTTTTGACTTTTGTGAACCCCATTCCTGGTAAACAGTCCCTTCTATTCCTTTGTGAATTCTCAGTCATTTTGAATGACTTTGGCTACATATTCCCCTGTGAATCAGGTTAATTGTGCAGGAATGGTAAATGTTATCTTAAACCAGGTAGAAGATCCTCCTATATAATCCCTCCAATCCCAGATGTTAACCACTCCCAATATACTATCCTTTCCATTGATACTAGAGGGACATTTAAGGAGAGTCTTGTGCATTCCTTATTCTCTTGTCTTTCTTTTGCTGGTCTGCCTAGTTTTAACTACTGTGCATTATACTCCACATATTTTTAAAAGAATTCTTAAACCATTTTAAGATTTTTTAATTGACTAGCTTTTTTATCATTTTATCTATTATTTATTTGTTATACCTTTTCCTAATAAATTTGTTTTTCTTTTTTATACCTGCATCCCCGGGTCAGATGGTCCATAAAGTCTTCACTAATATAAACTGATAACAGTTTCCAAAAAAATTTGACATCACTCACTATATGCAGCCCTCAGATTATTCCAGTCACTTTCATTGCTACATTGCCACAATAGTGAGGGCTATTTTAGATCTTGTCTCTCCTATTCTCCCATATTACTTCTTTTCCAACTTTTTTTTTTGCTGAAGTCCTTGCCATATTTTGTTGAAAAATTGAGGTAATTAAGTTAATTAGTCAAGAGCAACTTCTCTCATTCTCATCTCATATCATTTAGATTTCTTTTGCAATGTTCCCCTCCTTTACTACAGTACTAGATACAGAATTGGATCTTATGCTTAACAAGGTTTTTGCTCTACCTGCAGTAGTAGATTCTAATGTTGCAGAAAAATATAACCAACTTCAGGAAACCAAGCTAACCTGGATGAATTCATTCAAAAGAGTCATTCTGACCCAGAAGAATTATTAGGGACAAAAAAGTTTTATTTTTTTTTAATTTTTTATTTATTTAAGGCAATGGGGTTAAGTGACTTGCCCAAGATCACACATCTAGGCAATTATTAAGAGTCTGAGGCTGGATTTGAACTCAGGTCCTCCTGACTCCAGGGCTAGTACTCTATCAACTGTGTTACCTAGCTGCCCCCAAAAAAGTTTTATTTATGTATTAAAGTGGTTAGTAGAAGCTAAGAGAGAGAGAGAGAAGAGGGGATTAATAGTAATATTAGAAGTGGTAGTAATAGCAGTAGAAGCAGCAGTAGCTACTGCCATCAGGGAATAAGTAGTATAAAAAAGGGTAAAGGAGCATGACAGTTTCTTTGGGGAATTATGCTCTCTAAGAGAGGACTCCCAAAGAAGACTATACAATTCAACTGAGGAGAGAGTGGGCTTTTAAAGGGTCAAGATGATGAGGTAATTAGGGATGTGTAGGTGAGGGGTGTAGATCAAAGACTTGATGATGATGATGATGATGTCTGTCCTTCATTCTTGAAGAGGACCATAACATCAGTGAATGTGATGTTATGAAAAGCACATGATTTGGTATTGAGTGAGGGGGTGCTGTGCTAAGACACCAGCCTCACTTTCTCCACCAGAGTCATTTGGGCTGGACAGATATGAAATAGAATGACTAGAGATGACCTTGGATATGAGTCAATCAGGATTAAGTGACTTGCCTAAGGTCACCTAGTGTCACATGTCTGAGTCTGGATATATATTAGCTCAAAGACTAAATCCTTTCAGGCTAGGGCAGGGATTCATTGTTTTATTGATTGAGGGTTATCTTGTGACTGGGAACAGGGATTTACCAGGAGTCCTTGACAGAGAGGGGCAATATTCTTTTCATTCATCTCATCTGACTAACTTGAACAGTGAGATGGGGGTTAAGGGCCTATATGCCTTGAACAATGGAAAAGGTCTGTATTAAATATAGGAAACTTGGTTAGGGTAGAGGGAACAGATAAATTATAGAAAATAGTTTTCTTGGTTGGTTGGTTGGTTGGTTCTTGTCCTTTATTGTCAAAGAAGGCCATAATTATATCTCTGTTTTGGGACAAATTACAGTGTGTCTCTGACTGTGGCTGATCAGACCAATACGAACTCAGAATGTTCTACCCCAGGCTGGGCATAAATAGTCCGTGTGAACACCTGGGGTGGGCACCCTAAACTTATCAATGTCACATTTGCTTTGAACTGCTTCAATTCTGCCTTTCTCATAGAGAGTAGCATCCTCATTGATGAGGGCATGCCATGCTAGGCAGTACTGTGCCACTGTCTCCCATGCTGTATAATCAATTCTAAAGTTCTTCAGTGAGATGTTCAAAGTGTCTTGGTATTGCTTCTTCTGACCTCCTATGTGAGTTCTTCATAAAATACTGGTTTTGACCAAATGTATGTCTGGTATTTTAATAATGTGTCCAATCCATCATAGTTGTACTCTCTGTATTAATGTTGGAATGCGAATCAGTTTAGTTTGAGAAAGGACCTTAGTTTCTGGTATCTTCTTCTGCTAGGGGGATCTTTAGAATCTTCCTAAGACAATCTAAATGGAAGTGATTCAGTTTCCTGACTTGATGCTGGTAGATTGTCCAGGATTCAAAGGCATATAGCAATGAGGTCAACACAATAGATCTGTAGACCTTCAGTTTGGTAGCCAGTTTAATATCTCTTCTCTTCCACACTTTCTTTCAGAGTCTCCCAAATCCTGAGCTAGCTCTAGCAATTCGAGTGTCAACCTCATTGTCTATGTGTATTTCCTTGGAAAAGACACTGCCAAGGTAAGTCATTTTGTTCACAACACAAAACTTTTCCATTTGCTATAATCAATGATTCCAAATATGGATGGTGTAGAGCTGGCTGATGGAGCACCTATGTTTTTGTTGGTGTTTATTGTTAGCCTAAAATGAGCACAAGCAGCAAAGCAGCAGAGAACTGATCCATATTTTGTTGCATCTCAGTATTGGAGGCTGCACAATCATCTGCAAATAGAAGATTCTCCCTCCATTTTGATCTCGGCTTGTAGACTTTTCAAGTTGAAGATTTTGCCATCAGTTCAGTAGCTGACCTTGAGGTCATGTTCATGGCTGAAAACATCATGCTAAAAAGAATGGGAACAAGGATATATACCCTTGTTTTACTCCATTGGTGATTGGGAAATCTTGAGAGCATTGTCCACTATCCAGAATACTCACAAACACCAAAACTGGTTTGATGAAAATGTTGGGTAAATATAGAAGCTGCTAAATGAAAAATGAGAACCCCACAGGGTTTATGCAGGATAATTCATCCATTTTCAAGAAGGCAGCATTTAATTCCATCAAAAGTAAAGTCCAAGTGAAACTTAGAAAGATGCTGGATTCTTGGCTCACTAAGAAGGGAGGTGAAATTCAATTTTATATGATCAGTAACAAACCAAAAATGCTTTTATGACACCCTGAAGGCTATTTATGGGCCAAAGTGCTGATAGATCCATATTGATTAATGATAGGGACATGATCCTAGAGAGATGGGCTGAATATTTCCATAGTGTTTTTAACAGACCAACATCAATCAATGCAGAAGCCATTGACCGTTTACTTCAAGGTGAAATCAATCAATCCCTAGCTGGAGTTTCAACTGAAGAAGAGCTTTTGAATGCCATTAGGTTCCTTTCAAGTGACAAAGCACTTGGTGCTGATTCTATTCCAGCTGAGATCTACAATGTGGGGGGTCCATTGCTCATCCAAAAACTGACTGAAATTTTCTAGGTTATTTGTTATGAAGAGGTTATCCCCCAAGAGTTCAAGGATGCCTCCATCTAAATGTAAAGGGAATAGATTGCTCTGTGACATTCATAGGGCTATATTCCTTTTAGTCATTGCTGGTAAGATTCTTGCCAGAGTCCTCAATAGACTGATCCTTCACCTAGAAGATGGTCACCTTCCTGAGAGACAGTCTGACTGCAGAAAGGGTCAAGGCAGAGTCGATATGGTGTTTGCTGCCTGACAACTCCAGGAAAAAATGCCAGGAACAGATCAGAGGTCTTTATTTGTAGATCTGACCAAAGCTTTTAATACCATTATTAATGGTATTAATAAACTCCATATGAGTTTATGGAAGATTATATCAAAATTTGGTTGCCTGGAGAAATTCATCATGATTGTGATTCAATTTCATGACAGTATGCATGCCCAGCTTCTAGACATATTTTTCTTAACATTTCCTCTACTTCACTATCCATTCTTATTTTCTCAATGAGATTGTCTCTACTGTAGATGATATCTATTTTATCTCTCCCTCTTTAGGGACTTATTCTCTGATGCCTACAAAAAAATACTCTTTTCCCTCCATTTTTAAAAACAAAGAAAAAAACAACAAACAAACCTCTTGTTGGTCCTATTACTTCATATCTCTGTTTCTCAGGACTACTAACTCTCCTTTATCTTTCTCTTTTTGGCTAAATTCTTTGAGAAAGATATAAACCCTCTGCAATATGGCTTCTGACTCATCATTCAACTAAAATTATTTGCTCCCAAATTTCCAATCATCTTTTAATTGTCAGTTCTCATCATTCTTGACTTCTCTGCAACACTGGGTATTTGTTAAATCATCTGGATACTTTCTCTCTGATAGGATTTCATAGCACTGCTTGTCCTGACTTATTAGACCATTTTACTTCAGTTTTCTTTACTGTTTCTTAATCCAGGCTACACCCAGTGAGCCCCCAGGGTTCTTTCCTCTTTTTGTTTTATACTCTTTTACAAGCTTATCTAATCAAATCTTTTGGGTTCAATCATCTCTCTGTAGATGATTCAAAAAACCCTATATATCCAATCCTAATCTCTGCAAAGCAACAAAATGACATCATCAGTTGCATTTTAGAATTCTAAATTTATATGTATATTTATATGTATATAATTTATATGTATATTGAGGACAGGAAAATGGGTGGTGCCACCACAAAGAAAGAGCAAGGTTCTTAGAAGTGTAAAATTCACAACTGGCCCTAGAATTATTAAAAAACTCAGATCTTTATTCACAGACTTATAAAGTTCATCACAGACCTGCAAAACAAAGCAATTTACAGAAACAGCATAGACCTAAGAAAGAATTTAGTTACAAGCCTAGAAAAAAAAATAGGAAAGAATTATCGTAAAGAAAGGTGAAAGAAATGGCAGGGAGAGAAACAAAGCTGAGATCAACATTAATCTGGTCACATGGATCTGGGGCTATATTGCTTCAGTGATATAGGTCAGAGCACATGGTTCTAATTTAGAGAGACAGAAAGTGACCTTCCTGCTTAGAAATACAAAAAAGAAAAGAGAGAAAAGAAGCCTCATTCCAGAGGACCTTGCTTAAATGCATTTTCATGTTGGTGCTTAGGGAGTGATTTAGCACCTGGCTCCAGGTAATATTCAATACATATGCTAAAGGACTGCCCTCCAAGGAGTGGCTAAGGCAGCATTGCACATATGCAATACAGGTACATATAGATAACACATATACAGAGACAATATGGATTGATTCTTAAGGAATGCCAGGTCTGTTCCTGATTCTCAAATCTTTCCAATCTTAAACAGCATGATCATTCAAATTCAGTGGGACATTTCCCTGTGCTGTGCTTCAGCATCACAGACTCAATGTGTTCATAATATGCTATTTTTACTTCCACTCTCCAAACCACATTCTGAAATTGTCTTTTCTGAAGAGGGCACTCAGCATAGCCCCAGTCATCCAAGCTCACAATTTTAGTATTAACCTTACCTTTTCACTTTTTCTTATCCCACATATCTAAATTGTTATTTCTTGAATCTTTTTTCCTAACATCTTTTCAAATATGTCTTGTATATCTTTCCTTTTCTCTATTCCTATAGCTACCACATTTTTTAAGGACCAAATCATCTCACCTGTACTATTGCTATTGTTTTTAACTTGTCTCTCTGTCTCAAGTCACTCCCTCCTCCATGTTCTTATCCTTCACTCAGTTTTCAAAGTGATTTTCCCCAATGCATAATCAGTCCATGCCCTCTCCCATGCTCACCCCCTCCCCATAAATACTCAATAAATATATTTCTCTATTGCCTCTAGGATCAATTATGAATTCCTTGTCATTTAAATTTCTTTATAACCAGTACTCTTTGTAAATTCACATTCTTTTTTTTTTTTTTTTGCCATGCAAATGGAGTTAAGTGGCTTGCCCAAGGCCAAACAGCTAGGTAATTATCAAGTGTCTGAAGCTTGATATGAACTCAGGTACTCCTGACTCCAGATCCAGTGCTCTATCCATTGTGCCATCTAGCTGCCCCCTAAATTCCCATTCTTAATGAACTTTATTCTTCATTAAGAACTTAAATTTACAAATTGTCCCCTCATGGTCCATTGTTCACAGTACTCTCTCTCCTTTCTCTATGACACTGCATTGGATAGCTCTCCTGCCTAAAATGTTCTCCCTCCTTGCCTCTGCCTTTGCTCCCTTCAAGACTCAGTAAAATCTCCACCTTCTATACCTTTTTATATCTTTCTTAGGCCACTTCTCTCCCCTCCCCTTCCTCCCATGTTTTAGTGTATAGACCTCTGAGAATAGAATCCATCTGTGATCTATCTAATTGATCTATCATCTGTCTGTCTATCATCTCTCTATCATCTATTTATTCAGTTAGCTATCTAATCTATCAATCTATATATTTAATCTATCAATATATCTACATATTTTTTATCTGTCTAATCTCTCCTCTCTCTCTCTCTCTCTACCACTTTAGTGATTAACAAGCACTAGGCACAGCAGTCAATGAATACTTACTGACTAATTTGCTGACTGACTGAATGATTTAACATTTCATTGCTTCAGGTAACATTCTAAGACACTAAGTTTCAGAACAATTGCACATGACCTTTGGTAGACAATATTTCCTCCCTGAGAGATCTCTTAACCATTGAAATTATAGGTACACATAGATAACACACATACAAAGACAATATGGATTGATTCTTAAGGAATGCCCAGTCCTCCTTTCCTGATTTTCAAATGACAAGAGATAAAATCTACCAAAAGTAACATCAGAGATTGATTCATTTGTAATTTTTTTTTCATGTTCATGCATCATTTTCTATCTCCTTCTCTTCCTTGTCCCACCAAATTATTTCTCATTTTAAAAAAATGATCGAATAGTTACATGCAGACAAAGTTAAAAGAAGAGTAGGCACCTATCTTTTCTCATATCTAAAGAAGTGGCTGTCCTAATGCTTTTGAGAACTGCTGACTGGTTCATTCACAGTTGCAGTAGTTAATAGAATTGAGATAATATACTTTGAGAAATATTTCTATCCTTGTTTCAAAGAGAGTATTCAACCTCTACACAATTACAACTCTGTTGGACTGTTGATATTTATTTCTATAATTTAGTATTTGTTTATTGATTTCTAAATCTTTCCCATTATGCAGTCATTTGCATGACTCCATTTTTGCATCCAGCAGTGATTTAGAAAAAATGCAACTAGTAATGGGAAGGATTTGGGGAATAGAGATAGCTAGACAGGGAAAATAGAAGTAGTAACAGAAGTGAAGATATGACAATATAGTGAAATTAGTTGTTTATATAGTTTTAATCCTAATTGGCTTTGTTCCTTAATGATATTGACATCATTTGGATTATGTACACTGCTGTCAGTCACTGTAGTCCTTTGAACATAATAGAACAATAGATTATTCAAACTTGGAGGCACAGAATTTTCTTTGGAAAATGTGTCTGCAAAATAATCTGAGGTTTAGATATATAAATCACCTTCTGAGTTCCACTCCCATGATGTCATTGCTTAGGGAAAGCCTCACTTGCTCTTGCTGATTGCTCCCCATGGATATTATTTATAGACATATATATAGAGAGAAAGAAATATATATATGGAAATTTATATCTCACACTGAGACTACTTTTTGTTATTATGTAAGGCTGACTTTCAAATTCATTTCAATTTCAATATAAAATATTCTTGATAGTGGTAGGTATAGTGTAACATAGTAGGGGATATCTAAAAATCTTAAATTGTAAGACGTGATCTACCTCAGTGACCATGTTGAGAAGCCTGCAGTATTAGAAGGAAGACTTAACCACTTCAATATATCCAGCCCTTCTCTTCCATTGCTCAATACCTGCATCCCTACACCTAATAAAATGTGAATTGCTATAGGAGAGTTATTTTCCAATACATATACTAGTAAGTTTGTGTTATACAAAATTCAAAATATGGTTCAAATCCATAATAAACAGCCTGTAATATAAGAAGCCATGGCAGTTTTACAGTAAAAGGTATGATTTAGGAAAATATTTCATTTTGAAGTCCTATTCTGAATGTTTTCATTTAGAGCCTTTTATTTTTTCTACACTATCATAATATGCTATCATAACTTCCAATTATTCTTTGAATGGCATCTCTCTCCATTTCACCTCACAGGAAACTGTAATGTATATGTAAATATGTTTCTATAAAGAATACAGTTCAGATATTTCCTATAATCCTTAATATCTTTTCAATGTAATTTAGAAATTAATCCTGTACTGCCAATGAATGAAATAAATACCATAGAGAAGCATAAATGTAAACTTTTTTCTAGATTTGTTTGTTCCCATACTCTTTCATAAGCACTATGAAAATCACTATTTAAAACTCTAGTTGATTACATGCATGCTTGTATTTCTTTATCTTTAGGACTTAATTTTGTTTGTTTTTTCAAGACAATGGGGTTAAGTGACTTGTCATACAGCTAGATAATTATTTAGTGTCTATGGTCTGATTTGTACTCAGGTCCTCCTGACTTCAGGGCAGGTGCTCTCTGCTCTGCCCCACCTAACTACTCCCTGGATTTACAATTTAATAATCCATTTTATTCATTTCAAACCTGGTTCTCTTAAAATGTTTTATCAAATCTCCAAAATAGTTCTTTGAGTTAAATAAGAGAAATTTATTGTCAGTTTTACAAATAAGATAATTGAGAATTAGAAAGGTTATATTCATTTACCAAGATTCAAACAAACATTTAGAGGTGGAACTCAGACAATATAGATTTTTTCCTTATTCTTTTTAATTGAATTTATCCCAATCTTGGTCCTTAAGCCAAAAACACTTGAAAAGGCAAGGAGCTGTCTACTATTTCATTTCTAGCTTCTAGAGTATCTCAGAAAACACAATGTGGAATTTTATTCATTCATAAAAGCACTAAGTATTGTGGACTTACCACATGCAAAGAAATTTATTTCGTTAGTGATTAGAGTCTGAAACAAGAATCCCTGACCCTTTCAGAAAACCTTATTGGTGTGGAAGGTTTGACTGATATGGCTCAGTTTGGTTATCCAAAGTTATCCATGTGAATTTTATTATTATTTTTAAGGGAAAAATATTTCATTCATTCTCCTACCAAGGGGGGGGGGAGCATGCTCAACTCATTTATTTTCTCCTACTATTCAACAAACATTCCATAAAACATTTGTAAGACAATCAGAGATACAGATAAATAAAGCAGAATCTCTGCCCTCTAGAAAATTAGGGCCCTGTAGGAGGGGTATTTTTAGGGCACATAGAGAAGACAAATAATAATAACATAAAAAATAGGATTTTTCATATTATATGCAAATCATATGAAAAGGCAAAGAACTGTATGTGTTTATTTGTTTTGGGGTCTTTAATGTAACTATGCAACTAAATATTTTGTGTTTTGGGAGTCTTTTTGAATATCGTTACATGGGCAAGACAATCTTAGTTTTCTCTCAGGAGAGCTCAATCTCTTTATGAGAAAAATGTTATTTTATTTATTGTTTTACATCTTCCACTAAAGTTCTACCACAGAACATCATTTTGGTAGAGAACTAACCCTAATTTTTTCTAAAAATTTCATCAGTATAATATAGTTAATTCTATCAAGCATAAACCATTGTCTTCTGTGGGATAACTTTCCAATTGCAGAGGAGCACTTCACTAGAGATTTAATCACCAGGTAATGAAATGTATTTGGGTTTTTTTTAAGAATATTTTTTTTCAGATATTTAGTCAGAAAGAATGGAGGGAATTAAGAAATTCTGAAGTAATAAAATATTATTTGAACTCCAGAATTTTAAGGGATATCCCTCACTCTCACATTATCACTGGGCAATCTCACTTAGGTCTAACCAATTTACAAGAGGAGTTGGAATGAACCTTTTTTTGGGAAAAAATAATGAAAAGTTTTAAGTGCATGGATGAATGGCATCTTTATGATTTCCAGTACTTTTCATACTGATTCTTATGTTTTCATGATTGAACTCTCTCAATACTGCTCTTCTTGAATATACCTAACATTAAGCCCATGAAATGAGGAAAGATCATAATTTTCTTATTTCCCGGATTTTAAAAGCAAAAAGTTAGCACTTCATCCAAAATAAAGATAAGAATCAGGTCTATAGAATCTACAATTAGAAGAATGCTTAAAGATCTGATACTTCAAAGTCAAAGAGAAATGGAGCCAAATATAAAGATTCTTGTAAGCTACAAATTGACTTAGAAAACAACAAATTAATGTTATCTATGTTTTATTATATTTTTATTTATTTTCACAAAAGTTTTCTAGCCACAATTTAATCTTGTTGGAGTATAACAATCTATAGCATTATTAAGGGCTGCCTGCATATTTTCTAACTCTCATCTAGTTAAACCCATTAATATTACACAAGGAGACTATGAGTTAGTAGCAGAAAAGGTCATATGCCCAGGCCATATGCCCAGGTTAGTGGAAGAGTTAGATTTCTGACTCCTAGTCAAATACTCTTTGCACATACACATGTACTAAGGAATTCTACCTCCCCAATGTCCCCAAATGTATGCCTGTTACAGTACTGTCATAATTAATCAATAGTCTGATATGTAAAAAACCAGTGTGCTATATTAGAAATAACATGACAGCAGTTATTTTCTCTATTATTTAATGCAATAATAATTCCCCCCAAGACTGCAAATCTCATTTCAAGGAGAAATTTACACAATTTCCTTTTAATCCAAAATTTAGATGAACAAAAATTTATCATGCTATTAGCTTTTTTCTGTATCTTTGAGTTTTATTAGTTGAAATATAAATGGTTATGCTGAATTCTTGCTATGGTGGTCTCTCTAACACTTCCCCAAATTATTCTGCTCATTCTCTTACTTATCCCAGGATATATCCCTCAAATAAGATATGAGTTCCCTGATGTAGTCTTTTTATCTTCAACAGTTAACAAAGTGTCTGGAACATATTAGGTATATTAAAAAACATACTGCTTGTACTGAATTGTATTTTATTGAATGTATCAGTGTGCAAATAATTTTAAAGCCATTGTAAATATTTTAAAAAAGATTTTTATGGACTGATATTTGAAATACAAATTTACATTTTATCTTGAATTTCTTTTACCATTATCTTCAAGTTATTATAAAGCAGCAGTTCACAACTTTTTTTGGTTTCAGGATCACATTATACTTTATAAAATTATCAAGGTCGTTCCAAAGAGATTTTGCTTATGTCAGTTGCATCTATTCATATTTTCCATGTCAAGGGTTAAAATATTTCAGTATTATTATGAAAATTCTTGACCTAAGTGAACCCCTGAAATGTTGTCAAGAATTGCCAGGGGTTCCAAAATCAATCTTTGATTTTGACAGTTATAAAGAAAAAGATAAATATATAGAACAATTTACTGGGACTCTTGGTGTTTTGAAGAGTGTTGAAGTTTTTTTAATTTTTTTATGAAAAGCAAAATGAAATTGGGTTCATTAACCCATCTCTGTTAGGCTCCTTTAATTGTGGTTTAATCTAATTTGCATATATTATTCTTTATCTTTTATAAACAGCAGTCAAGTGGAGGCACTGTGCAAGCCAAAGAAATGCCTTATATTACATTACAATTCAATTTCTTATTTAATATGCTTGCTAAATTGTATTTCTGTAAAAAAACAGTAAACTGTCAACTCTTTTCTCAACTGACCCAAGTTTTGCATTTTTAATAATTCAAGATGAAAACAGCTGGAAGCCATTGTTTTAAGCATGGTCATAACTTTTATGCATGAGAGCAGATAAATGTAGTAACAACCAAATAAAAATGAAAGCAACATTTCACAATAATGATTCTTTCCTGTCAGAAATAAACCCAAAAGTTGAGCAATGTTGTTTTTCTTGTAATCTTATTACTTATGATTATAGCTCTTGTGTGTATTTATTTGCATGATGGACAGAGTAGAAAATAAAAAACTGGCAGTGCTACAACTAGGAATTGATGCCCTAGTGAAGTATCAATAATTGTCTTTGGGGCAAATGACATGCTCAGTATTTATGGAATGAAATAGGGGAATGACCCAGTGATAGGCACTGCTCTATGAGATTACTATTGGGAGGACAGGTATGAATGGTGGAAGGATCAGTGGACATCAGAACAGGAAAAATTTTGCCTCAATCTTCTACAAATGATAGCTTCATATTGGAAAAAACCTATTCTTGCTAATTATGTACTAAACTATGATGATTTTACTCTATTCTTTGCAAGCCTGTGCAAAGCACTTATTTTCAGTATCTTAGAGGAAAATGCAATTTTCCTATCCTGGTCACGGCTCCACAGATAGGTTATACTCCTGAACGTTATAGATCACCACTGTACTTTGGTTATTTTATATTTATCAAATGGATAAAACTAAACATTCATAAACTGTACGGTAAAGTTCTTAAAGTGCTCTGAAAATAGTCTGAAAGTATACTATACATTGCAAGCAAAGTGATTACCTAAGTTAGGAAAGAAGAAATTTAATGACATAACGTACCAACATAACTCTCTCCTGTTCTGCTTAATTAGAACATTTTTTTTCTTTCTTTTTTTCTGGATATATTTAATACATCCCCCCTTGCCCCCCCATGCCTCATTCTACGTAACATAAACTGATAGAGCCAGATAGACTCTAAGAAGGAAAGTTAATTTTATACCTGTTTTATAGTTGAGGATACTAAAGCAAACAGATTAGGTGATTTACCCAGGATCATACAGCTAGTAAGTGTCTAATGGTTTAATTTGACCGTCGGTCTTTATGCTTTCAAATCCAGAGATCTATGCACTGTATCACTCAGTTTCTTCAAGCATTTTCATCCAAAATCTTCCATTTTCCACAGAAGAAATTTAGCCTCTAAGAAGTTAAGTAGTGACTTAAATAGTACAGGTCATAAGATAGGGAGTTGGAACTGAAACTCAGATATTTTTTCTCCAAATCCAGTGTTTCTTCCATTAAAATATGCTATCATCAAGGCTTAGATTTATGAACCTTAGCATAGATTGATTAAAAGTTGGATTTGGAAAATAATTAAAAGATCTATTTTTCTAAATTTTATTTAGTGTCTTGGTTTCAATCTTCAATTAAATCCCTAAAAATATCAAAATTGTATTAAATTCACAGAATATGAAATAATTTCTACAACATTTTAAGTACCATTGTGTAAAGTGACACCTTCTCACTAAAACATTAGTGTAAAATGTGTAAGTATAATGATAGTCATTTTATAGTTGAGGAAAATGAGAGATTTCAAGTGATTTATTGATGGTCACATAGTCAAGAAATGTCATAATTAGGATTTGGGGGGCGGCTAGGTGGCGCAGTGGATAGAGAACCAGCCCTGGAGTCAGGAAGACCTGAGTTCAAATCCGACCTCAGACACATAATAATTACCTAGCTGTGTGGCCTTGGGCAAGCCATTTAACCGCATTGCCTTGCAAATAAAAACTAAAAAAAAAAAAAAAAAATTAAGATTTGAATATATTCCTCTGGAATCTAAATCCTGTGTTTATTCTACTTTATTAATCTTCCTGTTGAAAATAATCAATCAACAGCAAGCATTTATTAAGCATCTACCATGGACCAGGCAGGACAGTGGATAGAGTGTTGGTTTTAGTGTCAAGAAAATTCATCTTCATGAGTTCAAATTCAGTCTCAGATACTTACTATCTGAGTGTCCTGAGCAAGTCACTTAACCTTGTTGGATTCACTTTCCTCATATGGAATCATGAAGAATTGGACAGGACTGAAAAAATGACTGAAGAACAATAACGAATGTGTCAGACACCATGCCGAGCTTTAAAAGCATCATGGATTTAATGTTATTTAGTGCAACACCTATCCAGATCATGAAACTTGAGTAAAATATTCTCAGTATATTGCCTCTCTACTTACCAGATAAGTGATCCAAAGATGCACTAAGTATAAAAAGTACTGAATGACATAAATAAATTAGTCTTATATGAGATTCTTTAAACTCTCATGTGGGGGAACGGGGATTTAGACGAAGCATAAGCAGGGAACTCTCCAAATTGAATGAAAAGGAAAATAAATTAGGTGATGGTAACAAATTTTCCCTTTAAAAATTTTTGCTTTTTAATTATGGAAATACCCATATTAGGGGAGGGGAACTTTTGATTTTCACTTTTTAAATTTTTTTAATATGTAAAATATTTAAAACAGAATCATAGCTTGTATAAGTCAAGGGGAATATTAGAAATAATGTTGTCCAACACTTAATTTTTGTTTTTTAGTTAAGGAAACCGAAGGTTGGAAGGTTGAATGATTTGCTCAGTCACATAGTATAAATCATTATAATATCAAGTGAATTTACTCCTAAAACTGTGATCTTCAGGAGGTTTGATTTAGGAAGGGGGGGGATAGAGAAAATAATCTTTCTATCTTATTTTCACACAAATACAAACTTCCAAAAAACTTTTACAAATCTGATTTAGCCACAGTTTGACTAACTCATTATATTTGCTTCACCACAGACATTTGATTTACATAAATGTTCACTGCAATTTTAATTGCAGTTTCTTTCATGTTCCATTTTACTGCTACAATCTATGCCAGTAATTGAAAGGGACTTAATTTTTAATCAGCATGATTTTATGGTAAAAATATGTATCATTTTAATGTGACAAAAAATTTACTAGGAAGAAAAGAGTTACTGACATGAAAGTGCAGAAATCATTATTGTAAAGTTATATTAGAAAATGGAAGCAAATGTAGATATAAAAAGATATTTTCCTTTTCTGTTTTAAATATGTGTTTTAATAACATCAAATTTAAAAATCATAGCACTATTAAGCAAAATGAAATTTATCATTATAGTTTACAAATCCAAACTATTCAGAATGTAAATTCTATGGAATATTATTCAAGTTTAGTGTTTGCAACAGAAAAACATTTTTTGAACATGAAAAATATTGTTGCCCAAAAGACAATTTACAGATAAATTTTGATTGTCCTCTAGAATTATATATTTTAAAATGACTCCTTTTCCTGTCATTGAAGTGGAAAGTGTCCTGTGCACTTGAAATAGTAGGAGGAATGGATAAGAGAAAGTTATTTTTTGAACTAAAAGAATCATCAACTTTAGAAATTAGAAGAATTTCAAACAACTCATTAAAATATATATTTTTATGCTTGAAGAAGATGTGTTTTATATTGACTTGGATTCTTTATGTAAATAATTATTTTTATTATAAAATTATGTCTAATATGTTATTTAGTTTCATAATAAATAAGCTAACTTGTGTGTTCTGTATATCATAAAATACTCTAGAAGTATTATTATTGTAGATTGAAGTTACTCAGAATCTTACTGCATACAGTAATTTTGTTCACCATTAGTACAGAAACAAAAATATCACAAAGATTCTCAGACTGAGTGAGGACCTCCAAAGTCATGTGGCATGGTGTATCTTTTCTGCTTACTAGTGGTTATCCTGACATTGTGTGAGGTTTCCAGTGAGGTGGACCCAATGGCAACCTATTCCATTTTTGGTAACTCTAATTGTGGGGAATTTTCTTTTTCTCTTACTTCAAGTCAAAATTGGCCTCTTTACAACCTTTGCTCTTAATTCTTCTCTCTAGAGTCAAATCGAACAAGTCTATTCCCTTGCATAGATGCCAGCCCTTCAAATATTTGAAAAAGATTGGGCTAAATATAGGATCAAAGAATCATTCTCTGAAGGGATCTAAGAGACCATGGAGTCCAACATCATCACTTTACTGGTGAGCAAACAATAGACCTGGGATATTAAATAACTTTCCAATGTCACCTAGGTGATAAGAGGTAGAGGCAGAATTTTTATCCATTTTTTTGCTCACTCCAGAGGCAGGAAATTTCCATCTATAGTACATTATACCCTAGTCTTTACCCAAAACTCATATAGATTTATCTCAAGAAACTACATCTACTTCCTCTAGCTTTTCTTTAGATGATCAAAGTTCTTCTCTGACATTTAATACAAAATACTAATAAGGCACCAACACTAAATGTGGAAATGAAAACTAAACACAGTTTTCATATGTGATATAACTGTAACAGCAATAATAATAATAATAATAATAATAATAGTAATAATAAATTTAGATGTGTATATATCTGCCTAGGTTCTAGGCATTGTACTACATTAATTATTATTCCATTTGATTCTCACAAGAATCCTGAGAGGCAGATGTTATTGTCTCAAAAATGGGGAAACTGAGGCAAACAGAAATTAAGTAGTTTGCTTGAGTTCATACTGCTAATAAGTTTCTGAGGCCATATTTAAACTTAGTTCATCCTGACTTCAGGACCTAAACACTGTACAACCCAGACTCTCAGGTAAGAATCTAACCATTCTGCTTCTAGTAATGTATTCGAGGATTGGATTAGTTTTCTAGGTAATGATACGATATTGTTGACTCACATTGAGTATATGGTACTCTAAAATCTCTGGATCTTTTGTTCAGATAAACTGCTATCTAGCCCTGTTACCCCCCCCCCATTTTAGTCATATTCAATAAACAATGGTCTCATCTCATTTAATAATGATGACAATGATAATAAAAATAATAACTAACATTTATATAAACATCTATTATCACATACTACTGTTGTTCAGTTGTTTCAGCTGTGTCCAACTCTTTGTAACTCCATTTTTGTTTGGGTTTTTTTGGCAAAGATATTGACATAGTTTGGCATTTTCTTCTACAACTCATTTTATAGTTGAGGACCTGAGGAAAAGGGATTAAGTGGCTTTCCCAGGATCAAACAACTGTAAGTGTGTAGAATCTCTGAAGTCAATAGAAAAGAACATATTCAGAAAGATACTGTATATGTCAATGACAAAAGATACAGAGAAATCAAGAAAGATGAAAAGTGAAAAAAAGAGTCACTGAATTTGGCTTACTGACAATCTTTGAGGAAATATTTGCTATAAAATTAGGAGGTGGAAGCCATATTACAAGGTGTTACTGAAATAATGGAAAAGAAGAGATAGTAGGAATTCAAAATAGAATGATGATTTTAAGAGATTTAACAGTGAAGAGGCAAAGGAAATAGAATGTGATATATATATATATATATATTTTTATGCATATATGTATACAAAAAGGAAATATGACATGATATGATAAAAAGAGCATATGGTGGTATAATACAGGAAAAGGAGAAGTTCAGAAAAATGGAACTAGGCATGATGGAGAAGGGTCAGAACAACTTCAAAGGGAGAAATCTGGAAAGGTTATACCTTACAAAGATAGTAGTAGCTAATCAGCGATATGAAAATAGTTCTCCCTGTGTGTATAAACATATGTATATATAAATGTACATAACACTAGATATAAATAGATATTATAGGCAGACATATTTATATTTATTTGTATATTGTATGCAGTATACATCTGTGTTTATAGTTGTGTATTTTTTTACATCAGCTTCATTTCCAAATAAGGTCCCCTGTGTTACCTTACCAAAAAAGCTATCTCATAAAAATAATGGGAAAAAAGCAGTTCAGAAAAACCAAACAAATAATCATTTCTTGTATCGCTTAGTCCTATATTATGATACAATAAACATTTAATAAGTATTTACGATATGCCAAATACTGTTCTAAGTTCTGAGAATGGTGGTGAGTTTATGAGCAGGGGAAAGAGAATCCCTTGAGTTTTTTTGTGGTGGATTAGAAATCAAACAAAGCATTTGGTGGAAAATGAAGAGATAGTTGGCATTTTGAACCCTCTATAAAGGGAGATTATGGGAGGAGTACTGTTCTAAAAAGAAGAGAGGGAGAGACATTCTGTCTTCTGGGGCAAGCTCATCTATTATGATTTCAGAGTATTCAATGTATTTTTTCAGTTGTATCCTTTAATTCATTGTATATATTTTTCCTAAGAAAATTTCTTAAATTCATTGTATATATTATTTTGTCCTATCAGAATCATCATATTATTTATTATTTATAACAGTAATATTCTATTATATTCATGCACTATAACTTTATTTTAGTAATTCCTTTTTTTTTATTTATTTAAGGCAATAGGGTTAAATGACTTGCCCAAAGTCACCCAACTAGGCAATTATTAAGTGTCTGAGGACAAATTTGAACTGTGGTCCTCCTGACTCCAGGGCCAGTGCTTTATCCACTGTTCCACCTAGCTGCCCCCAGTAATTCCTTAATCTTTGTGTAACTACTTTGTTTCTTTGCCATTACCAAATACTGCTATAAAAACTGGCATTTGGAGGAAGGACTAATTGACTGACAAGGAGTTAAAAAAGACAGAGATATGAAGGAGAAAGCTTCATAAAAGTCCACAATAAGGTCTTGAATTAGAGAGTATTAAAAATAGAAGGGGACTGATCTAAGAGATGTGTGGAGGTAAAAAGCAGGACTTCATCATAAATGAAAGTAAGGACAGAAATAAAAAAGTCCTGTGGAAGGTCAGATTTGGAGATGTTAAATTCTGTTTTGAATATGTGGTGATTAAAGTGGTAATCACACATCCAGGTGGAAATATCTGACAGGAGATATCATATGGAGAGGAAGAAAAATGCTAGATTTAATATATAGATAGCAATCTTCAACATAGATGTATTAGTAAAAACTGTGGTAATGAATGTAATGAACCAGGGAGAAAATATAGAAAATGAAAAGAAGATCCTAGCATCTCTTTGACTGAGACCTTTATTTTAGGAATGAAAAAAGGAAGGAAAAATATCAAAAGAGACCAAAAAAAGAAACAAAACACACAGGAGAATCAAGAGAGGACAATATTATGGGAACCAAGGGAAGGAAAAAATAGCCAAGAAAGAATTAATGGTTTCAAATATGTAGAAAAATAAAAAATAATGGATTTAGCAATGAAGCTTTTGTGAACTTGAGGGTGAAGATTTTAGAGCAATTTGCTCTCAATTGCAAGGGATTTAGGAATGTGTTGGTAATGTGGAAAGGGGGATAATAAGCATTTGCTTATTTTTACTTTCAGATGAAAAAATATGTGGTGGTCCAACATTAAATAAAATAGCATAACATAACAGAAGAATAATTTGACTGAGAGAACAAGTCAAGAGACTAAATTTTGCCACTAATATACAAATTATTTAAACTCTCTGGATCTGAACCTGTACAATGAATTACTTAAACATGATCTCAGTGGGACTTTCATCTCTATTGTTCTTTGATTTTGTATCTAGTTAAACACTACAGGAAATGGGATCCAATGCTAGGTAGACTCTCCTATTTTATCTAATTCTTTAACATTCCTTGGGTTGGACATATTATTTTTTTGGTAGCTTTATTCTTAAATAATGTAGTTTATAATAGATAGGCAATTCTAGAATAGGTGAAATAGATCAATGAGAAGATATTTTCTCTTTCCACTGAGAAAGGTACAGCAGCACATCTGCAAAAAGTTAAAAGATTCTTGTTTTTAGCTTTTAAAAATGTCAGTATGTCAATAAATATTTGTTAAATATCCTCTATAAACTAGATACTGGGTTAAATGCTGTGTTTAAAGGGGGTTAAAATAGTCACTATTTTCAAGTCATTCACAATATAATGGGGGGCATCAACAAGCAAACAACATGCATAAATAATCTATATACAGAATAAATAGAAAATAAATAAATTCTAATTCTAGAATTAAGAAGGGTTGGTAAAGGCTTCCTGAAGAAGATGAGATTTTTATGGGATTTAAAACCACTTCATTGCTGTCAGATTATCACCGTCAAAGTACCTAATTTCTGTTTTGTTCATTTACACATACACACACACATACACACAATAGCTGCCTCAGGTTCATTTTATTTCACATAGTTACTACAAAGCAATGAAAGGGACACCCTGGAGAAAAATAATACAGTACACTTAAATAGTTAGCCTCCAGAATTGACATCCATATATTGTACACATATGCATGTGTACACAAATATATTTGTGATTATTCCATGGATGTGTAGTAAAGATCCTATCTTTCTCTTTCAATTTGTTTTGTTATGATTTCCCTTGCTTTGCAAATTCAGAACTAAAAAGCATCATAAATATCTGGTACAATATCCCCATTTTCCACATCAGGAAAAAAGACCCAGAGACATTAAGTGATTTGGCAGGTCATAAAAGTAGAAAGTGGCTCAGTTGAGTGTGAATCTACATCCTCCATTTTGATTCCAAACTGACTTTTTTTCACTTTATCAGGTTTCAAATCTTACTGGGGGGGGGGGATGTTGACTATGAAGTATAAAGAAGCAGTACACATAGATCATTTAAATAATCCCCTTATTTTCTTAACTGAGTCTTAGAAGACTAAGCTGAGAATTACTTTCAGCACTTTAGCATCTGAGTTAGAAAGCTCACTTTTCACTAAGTAGTGGAATAGGCTATTAACACTTGTATTTATAGTCTACTGTACAATTTCATATATATATATTTTATGTATATGTATAGGCACATATATACACACACAAGTATATATCTATTTCTCTCTATATGCTGTCTTTTTAAAATAAAAAAATACTTGGCATTTTAATAATACAAAATGTCATTTCTGTCTACAAAACATTTCCTGATTCTCTTGATTTTCAAGGACCACACTCAGAACAAAAAACAACTTTTTCAAATAGATTAACAAGGTTTTTCTTTTTTTTCCAATAGTAAGTTTAGTCACATTCATTTGTAACACTTAAAATATGCTAGAAATCTTTGAATTCCTTGGTTTTTCCAATTCATTTAAGGCAAAGTAGCTTGCTCCTGCACATGCTTTACTAGGGTTACTTATTTAAAGAACTATCCTTAAAAGCAAGTTTCCTCTGTATGTGTTTTGGTGAATTTAAAGAGTAGTTTTTCCAACCATGTCAATTCATATGCATAACAATCCAATTTCTTGCTTCAACACCTATCCCCACCCCTGCATTCCTTTTGTAACCTTCTTAAGATCTGTAGTGCAATCATTTATAATAGCTCCATATAACATTAAAATACTGCTCTCTGCCTTCCTCCTTTAATTTTGTGAAGGAAGGAAATTGTTTGGTTATCAACCAAAGGCAATGGAAGCTTCTGTAAATCACTTCAATTTATAGACATCTTTTGACTTTATAAAGCAGAAATATCTGCTGACAGCAGACCAGAACTACATTATTCTGGGAAGGAAAATTAACATGCAGGCTAGTAAATGGATTTTATTTCATTTTTTGCTACAATTCATTAATACATTAAGTATTTTTTTTTGAGCTATCCATGTACAGACGTGACAACATCAGCTCCTGACAGCTGGCCCCTATATGCTTTCTGTAAACACAGAATGGAACTGCATCCTACTCTGTCTCCCCAGGAAGAAGGGTTTTCAGAGCTTTATGCAAATAGCATGACCCTCTAGCCGTGGCACATTCTTCAAACAGACACCTACCTTCAAAATTGACAGCAAGCAATAATGTGACAAACGAGCGTGCGGTCTGCACATGTGCAACATACTTCAACTAGACTATCTGGATGTGATGAAATTAACATGACCTCTATGACAAGGACATTATAATCAAAGGAGGAGAGTGGAGGGGGAGAAGCAAAAGTGTCGGGTGCTATGTACTCATTTAGGAGGCTTTTAGGTTAGACCATCTCTTAATCATTCTGTCCACTGCTTGCTTTTTCTTTTCCCTCAAATACAGCAATTCCATTGTCTTCATTTTGAGTAAACTGGATTGCATTTATTGATGGTCAGAAGGAAAAAAAATCTTGAATAATGGGGTGATTAGTCTGGAGGTAGGCTTTATTCAACTTGATGAATATTGATATTGGGATTACAGATATCTGCTTAGTGTTAGATTTAGCAGGCTCTAAAGTTTGCTCTGTTTCATAATGGATTTTTTCCCTTTAAAGAAAGAAGACAAATTGTGAATCTCTTCTTTTTTTATTGATGAACAAATTATGCAAAAAAGTATAATCAAATATTTCCAACTGACTTTGCATAATAGGTAGCATATAAATGAATTGTTTTCTGTATATCTACACACATGAATGCAATAAGCACCCCATGAGAGCTTTATGGTCTTCTAATTGTAGCAATCAAATTTAAGGAAGAACCATAGGGCACTTTTTCAATCTGTCTTGACAGACTTTTGGCAAAAATTTCCTTGAACAAAAATAAATCATTGTAGCATCAAGCTGAGATCAATGCCACCAACTGATATGGACATCAAAATGCAGCAAAAAGTAGATTTAGCTGGTTGCTGATAATTTTTAAGCTACTGAAGGGAATTATGTCCCTAGATTAGTTGAGTCAATTCTGATTGAGATTTTTATTTAAAACAAACAAACAAAAAAAAGCAACATTTTGACAGTGAAGAAAATAGAAAATAATATGACTGAAGTTGTAACAATGAAAGGGGGAACACTTGATCTCATCTGATGATGCAGGATCTAAAGAATTTTAAGACTTGGGAAATAACATTTTATTTTTTAATAAAAATGAATATATCTTTTCATTTAGCAGCTATCTATCCATCCCTGAAAATGTGTTTCTATCTGTCTATTTATCTATCTGCTCTCCAAAATGACAAGAAAACTAACAGAAACAATAAGCACAATATGCACAAAACGATACACTTGCAAAAATTCTCTGATTAAATTCACTTACTCAGGACCTGGTCAATCAATTATATTTTATGGCAATATGGTAAGAAAGACAAAAAAGGGAAACCTAAAGGTTATTAATTATTCTTTTTTAAATAAAGGTATTTTGTATTATTGGGAAATGAAATTAAGAGCAAAGCTTTTGAGTATTTTTTTTTTTGTAGGAATTCCACCCATTCTCTTATTTGTGGTTTTAATTTCAAATAAAAAGTCTAGTCCAGTAAAGAGGTGGAGTGAGGAGGAAGTTGAAAGATGTAAATGGATAGCATGCTGGGAAAATAAAAAAGTGGCTGAAGTAGATGCCTAGTATTATTTCTAAAACCTGAGGAAACTGAAAAAAAATCAACAAAGAATTTCAGCACTTAGTAATTTTCTTCCCTCCTTTAGGATTAGTTTGTTTTTTTAAACTCATATTTTTATTCAGAGAGCATTGACTAAACATCCTTGGCTTCCAGAAAGAAGAAGAATGCTGATGTGCTTCTTGGCCAACTTACAAATTCTCCAGACACTCCTTAGCTTTACTAATTTACTCTAACTTAAATTCCCAACAATTTGGATGTAGTGAATATGTCTTTTAAGGAGCTGCTCAATATCTCCTTGTTTCTAATACCCTTAGGTATCCAATATCCCCTAACTGAGTAGCTAACCTGATAGAAAAACACTGAAAGCAACAATAAGAAAGGATTAATATTTTCACAAATTATACTCCATTTGAGGAAACAATTAAAATGCAAGTCAATAAAGAAGCAAGTTAAGGAAGACAAATGTATTTATTTCTGTTAGAGTAGCAAAACTAGAATCCAAGGATAACTGAATTAGAAAGGAACTTCAGAAAGTCAGCAACTTCAACACCTTGTTGCTAGATAGACAGAGATTTAGCTCACATATATGAAACAGAGTAGTACAATACTTTCAAATCTGACTCAGCCATTTACTACCTATGTGACTTTGAATAGATTACTTAACTTCTGTAGAGCTCAGTTTCCTCTTGTACAAAATAAGTGAGTTTGACTAGTAACTGTAAGATGCCTCCCATAACTAAATATATGATCCCAAGATCGATTATCCTAAAATAATGCCCTCTATTAGCTCAGTGCATTATAAATATAGTAAACAAACATTGCTCTTGTCCTTGAACCAAAGTATTAGGGGAAATGTATGCAATTCCTTTGAATAATGCCAGGACAGCAGTTTGGGAAAACAGCAGCAACAACAACAATAGATCAGTTTAACTCTTTATATTAAGTAGTATTATTCAGGCAGTACATTAGGTCATAAGATTTCCAGACACACATTCATTAGATAGACACCATAAGCAATCAAAATATATGCAGAATGATGTAATAAAATGAGTTCTGTATTTAAAAGAGTGAAATTTGAGTGAATTCCAATTTTGCCAATTTCCTAGCTGTGTGATCATTGGTAAGTCACATTATTTTTTCCATCAGGATAATATCAGTAATATCTCCATCAGTGATAATAATATCCTTAATACCTAAATTCTTGTGAGTCACATATTTTCTAAAGTATAAGATATGCAGTAGAAACTTATGTTTTGTTTATGATAAGATTTCATTAAAGATATTATTATAAAATATATTCAATGTCTATAATTGAATAATATGTTTCAAATTATACTGAACAGCATATTAGAGGAGCAGTGAGGTGGCACAGTGGATAGAACACTGGCCCTGGAGTCAGGAGGACTTAAGTTCAAATTCAGTCAAACACTTAATACTGTGTGACTTTGGGCAAATCACTTAACCCCACTGCCCCACAAAAACCAAAAAGAAAAGAAGTCATAAAAACTATAGAATGAACTAGAATCTACCCCGTTGTAAATTAACACTTTAGTGTCACTAATTCTGGGACAGTTTATATGTCAATTTTAATGAACATTTGAATAATATGTCATTTCCCCTAATTTAACCTTTTTAAAATCAGCTTTTCCTTCTCTTAAGAATTAAGAAATTACATCTCTGCATTAAATTGTCTTTCAATTTGAATGTTTAAATGTTCAAAAAGGGGAATATTATTAGTTAAATCACTTCCAAAACTTTAATTAAAGAGAGTATGCTAAGAGAAGAGCTTATAATGTTAGTATTAGAATAAATTGTAATACTGCTATTATGTTCAGCTAAAATATAGTTTATAGATTTACAAGTACAAATATCGTAATCTAATAAATTAAATTTAATCTCTCATTAAGGACCTATTCTAAAGATAGATCAGTATCTGTATTATTTTCTTTGTTGGATGGTTTAAACTTCAGGAAAAGCATAATACATATAAGAATAATGGATCAGATTCTAACTAAACAGCTATTGCTATGAAAAAAGATCATATTTTATGTATAATTGATACATAAATTTTACTAATAATTTCTAGCTTTGTGAGTTTCATGAAGCTTTTGATTTATTGCAAGTTATTTAACATTTCATATTAGGAGGTATAAGTGCTTACATGTGTCAAAATTTTGGATTTAATTTAATGAAATGTCAGTTTTTCTGCAATAGCTAAATGAATTTTCAGTCTTCTTAATAGAATATTGTGATCTTTACAGGTCCCCAAAGAAGTGTAATTATATTAAATAGATTTTAACGTATATCAATTTTGTCAGTAAACTACCAGACATTGCTAAAACATAGATATCCTCTGTGTATTTGTGTTTTAGCATGAAACTGCTAAATTCTATAGCAAGTAAAACATAAAATAGTTGAATATTTAAATAAAAAATTAGATACATTTTTCCTCTTTCTTTCCCATCAAGCTAAACTGCTTCTAATTTTCCATGAAGCATTTCCAAATTAATCCTAAAAATTTTTAGGAGTAATTCAAAATAGTTTCAATGCCACTTGAAAATGGACATCTTTCTTCCATAGGGTTTAGGGCTAAGATTACTTCATTTGCCTTCACTTTGGAATTGGAAACTATATCTTTATACTTGAAAAAGAAAATTTGCATAAAATGGAACTACTCAAAACTTTGAAGAGTTTCATTAAATGGATTTAATGTTACACTATAGAAAATGTTCCTACAAAGAATTATTGGTTCAATTACTCTATTTAAGAACCTCCAGTGGTTCACAACTCTCTTTCAAATAAATTAAAATTAATTTGACTGACACTGATTCCTATATAACAACTTCATATTATCTTTTTCAGTCTTATTTTATGGTGCTATTATAATTCTACTATCTATCCAAATAGAATACATAGTCTTCTTCAGTGTTATGAATTAAACTAGATTCTATTAAGTAAGTATATAATGCGCCTATTATGTTTAGATATGTTTTCTAGAACAAGAATTCTAGCAATACAAAGAATTAGTAATATACATATATGTGTATATTTATTTATCATAAGGAAAATATATCATAGAATAAGAAGACAGGCTGTTCATGTACTGAGGAATGACAAATGAACAATCTGAACACTTCACTAATGTTCTCTTGCTGTCAGGAGAAAATGAGGAAAACTTACAACAGTTTGAGGAGATCCCTAATGTGTTGTTAAAGGCAATCATTTGAATAGATGAGCTAAGTAAATTATATTGAATGTCAATTTAAGAACTATAATATATATTTCAGATTTCACTTTTTTATAAAAAGAGCCTTTATTTATTTTGCTTATGCATCCTGATATAATCTAGTAATAGTTTTAATCTAAATTTTTAATAAAATGAATGTTTCTGAGAGCTAAATAGATTTTTTCTTTTTTGAATTTGCTAAGTTTTATTTTTGGAATTTCTATGAATTTTTTTTAATTTTGATTCTTGCAAGGCAATGGGATTAAGTGAATTGCCCGAAGTCATACAGTTATTAAGTATCAAGTGTCTGAGGTTGGATTTGAATTCAGGTCTTCCTGAACCTGGAGTTGATGCTCTTTTCACTGTACTACCTAGCTGCCCCCAAGTTAAACAGATTTCAATCCACATTTTCATAGTTAACCTGTCATTTCTTATTTTGAATCTTCTCATCAGCACATGATTTTCATTGGCTATTGGATTTTTCCTATTTTTTTAATTCATCTTTGAAATGTTATGCTTCTCTTTTAAATAATAATAAATTATTTTCCCTTAAGATTTTTCAATAAATCATTTCTTTATTCTTTCCATTTTAAGTCTCCCTACACTAAAAAAAAATGTACTTCTCTTAGTGGGGATTGCCATGCAATGTAAATAAGAGAATACATTCAAATATATATCTTGAAACATTATTTAAGGGATATAGTTATTTCTTGTTAACTAACCTAACAACTACCATTGAGACTTAGCAAGACAACATGTAATGTCCTTAGTTCTCACCAAATCTTAACATCTGCCCACATTGATTCTTGGCAACAGACCTGTCAGTTGTTCAATGTCAATTCAGAGAATTGCCAGACAATTTTTCCTACAAGGGATAATTATATGTGGTACTCTTACCAGATGTTTGGTTTCTAGTATATCTGTGGACAGTATGATATTTCTCTGTTTTTGACTTCATGTCTCTATTTAGTTTTTTGAGTTTTTCCCCCCAGTTTTCTTTTTCTAATTTCATTGTTCTTCTTGATGCTTGAATGTTTGGGAATGCTAATTGTTTTCAGTACAAAAATTGTTAAGGCAAGATGGAAATTGAAAAAGAGTTCTCCTTATTTAATTTTTCGGAAAGTCTGTAAAAATATAAATTGTTTATATTTCAATTGCATTTCACAAGTGAAAATGTCAACAGTTTATAGAAATATTCAATTCGACTGAAAGAAGATGATTCATGGAGGGTTACTGAGTTTGACCTTTGTGATGATGGAACAAACCCATTGTAACATTTGTCAATATCACTTCTGAAACTTCTAATAATCAAAATCACTTCTGATTATTAAAAAAACAAATAATGCAATACTAACAGTAATATTTTTAAGAGTACTACTAGTTGTGGTAATAGGTAGTGAGTAGTAGCACCACTACTACCACTGCTGGTATTACTAATGGTAGTGGTGGTGATGGTGCTGATGATAGCAATCATAGAGGTAGCAGCAGCAACAGCAGCAGCAACAGCTATCTCATTTTATTGTACATTAATTAGCTTTTTTAACAGAGCATTAGACTTAAAGTTATATAACCAGATCTGTAAACAGTGTTATTATAAACTTCAAGTAGATAAATATCTAAACTTTATGAATTTTAAATTGCTATATGACCATTAGCACTATTAATATTATTCTATCATAGGGACAATTATTTATATTCATATTATACCATGTAAATAGCTGATATATTAGCACTCCACTATTTGGATGGTTAGGCTTAGTAATTATTTTCTCTCTAACAACCCTTCCATCTTTACCTAATTTTCATTCCTCTTAAAACTATTCTAGCTTCTTATCAAGATTATGTACCACCATAATCACCATTCACCCTCCATTCTCACAGTATATCATTCCTGCTTTGGCTTATTCTCCTCCAGAAACTTAATGTTATGCTTTAACAGTTTAATTATTTCTATTTTATATTCTGAAATGACTTGTCCTCATCAACCTACCTGCAATCATTTTTCACCAAAGCCCAAATCAAGGTTAACCAACGATCTGCCATTTCAGTTACAATACCTGACCTCCTATGCCTCTGTCGGAAGCCACAGAAGTATTCCAATGGGATCACTAGACATTTTCCCTACATATTCTTGACTATCATCTCAATAATGATTTATGCCATATATTCTCACCACCAGCAGCAGCTATCATTAGCCATCTTTCCTATTCATCATCAAATTCTTATAGGAAGCTATCTATACTTGTTTCTACTTTCTTAGCTCCCCCTTACTTCTAATCTCAACCATGATTATGTTCTCAAAAATTACCAGGATTATTTGAATGACTAAATCCAAATTTATAGCAGCTTGTTCTACTCCTGACCACTTTAACCTCGCCCCTTTATCTACTTCCTCCTTCCTTGGTTCATCTTTATCTTTATGATATCTCATACTATATCTGCTTTTCACAAAACTGTCTTGTGTCTTATTTCTTCTTTATCCAGACTCCTTCAATATGGGAATCTCACCTTTTCCCATTTACTCTCTAATTTGTTAAAAAAATTCTTTCTTTTTTTTTTGCAAGACAAATGGGGTTAAGTGGCTTGTCCAAGGCCACACAGTTAGGTAATTATTATTGTCTGAGGCCAGATTTGAACCCAGGTACTCCTGACTCCAAGGCCGGTGCTCTATCCACTGCACCACCTAGCTGCCCCTAAAAATTATTTCTAATAAAGCAGGTCAACATTATCTATGTAACTTAGAGCTCAGAGAGTTGTCAGGAAGCTTGAGAATTTATATTGTCTCCCTTGAAAGCACAAAACCAGCATGCAAAAGAGACAGGACTTTATCCCAAGTATTTTTGACTTTGGGTTCAGCTTTCCATCCACAATAGTATATTACTTCTCATGGGGTTATTTTAAAAATATTTTTTTTATTTTGGATAAGCCATAAAAATATTTGCCCTGGAATTGATATTCTATCTACATCATTGCCAAAAGGGAATCATATTCCGCTGAGTGTATATATTCCAATATATTGACAAACTCTTTAGAATTCACAAGTTATATGGCTACTATGCTAAAGAATATATCACTGAATAATCTAAGATTTCTTAATGAGTGCTTAACTCCACTTTTATAGGAGTAGTAGAACTAAGTTTTGAAATAGTCACTAGAAACCTCCCAATGGAAGGCAGGAAGAAAGAAGAAAGGGAATAAGCTTTTTATTTGGCATCTATTATGTGCCAAGAAATATGTAAACTCTTTAAAAATATGTCATTTAATAAGAGGATAAAGTTCCATCATTATATCCATCTTACATTATGGGAAATTCAAGAAGACAGACTCTAAGTGGCTTGCCTGATCAAACAACTAGTAATTATCTGAGACCAGACTGAACTTGGGTCTTCCTGCCCTTTCCACCATGTCACTAATTCACTTCCAGGCAGACAGGCAACTGAAGAATGAAAGAAGTAGAAGGGAGAAATAAGAAAGAGAGAAGGAAGGAATGAAGGAGTCATTTCAATACTTTTGTTCAATTGTTCCCTCTGACTTTGTTATCTCTTACTTTCTGCTGAAATATAAAGTCATTTCTAACTGCTTGCAAAACTTTTAAAAATTCTTTAACATCTGGCATCTTTGTATACATTAAATCCAATAAGAAAACCTCTACAGGGCTGTAGTTAGGACTGCTTAACTTGAAAACTCATTAATTTCAAAGTGGCAAAAAGTATATAAAACCCCACCACACTTGCTTCACTTACAGAGATTTAAGAAAAAGAGTTGCTTATATTAGATCTTATATACCTTATATATCTATATATATAAATATGTTTTATTAAATTCATATATCCAGTTCTAATCTCTCTCCTGTTATAGCCTTGCATCACTAAATGCTCCATCACAGTAGAAAGCATTATATGAAAATATAATATACACATATATATACAGATATATATGATCATATGTAGATTTATATATGTACATATTTACATATAGGTACTCCCATATGTATTTCAAATCAGATATTTATAAGAAGCACTTAGCACAGCACCTGTACTTAATTGGTGCTAAATGATTCTATCTATCTATGTATCTATGTATCTATGTATCTATGTATCTATGTATCTATCTATGTGCCTATATGTTCATTGGAATATGTCCTGTGTGTTAAGCAAGGTTATATTAGGAGTTCTTCAAAATTAGATTAACATGGAAGAGAGAATATTAGCTAGGAATATAGTTAAGGTTCTCTTACTAAAGTTCAATTGAAAGGTGAGGAGAAACTAAACTGAAAATTTACAAGCAAGCAGAAAGAAGGGAAGATGCAGCTATATATAACAAGACTAACTTGTTAGAAATAGAAGCAGAATGATGGGGAAAAAATTGAGGATGTCTTCAAGGTTATATACCTGGTTGACTGAAGGGATAGCAGTATCCTCAAAAAAAACCCAGTTCTGAACAGAAAAATTATTGTTGATTGATTTGGTTTGGTTTTGTGAGGAAAGATTCTTGTTTGGTACATGTTGAGATTGATATGCCTAGATGGACCTTATAGTTCAAGAGAAATGGTAAGAGAGCAGAACAGAGGGCAAGAAAGCACAAACTGAAGACAAGTTCCCCCCAAAGGAGTCAATCAGCAAGAATATCTCTGAAATCTCCAAGTAGATTAATGTTTGTTTGTATCCTTGTTTTTCAATGACTTGAATAAGTGGTATACTTAGAAAAAAATCAGGTTAACATATAACTTGAAGTAATAGCTAACACATTGGCAGAACTGAGAAAATGGAAGCAGATAAGAGGTTAAGTGACTCACTCAGAGTCACACAGCTAGTGAGGTCAGATAAAAAATTTAGGTCTTTTTAATTCAAACCCAGTTTTCTAGGTTTACAGCTTTCTTTTTTCTTTCCTTCCTTCTTTCATCAGAGTTATTTTATTTTTTCAATTATATACAAAATAGTTTTCAACATTTATCTTTTTGTAAACTTTTGTGTTACATCATTTTTTTTACCTCTCTCCCTTCTCTCCTCCCCTCCTCATAACATCAAACAATCTGATATAAGATATACATGTACAACAAGGGAGAAAAGGGCATAGAATTGGTAAGTGACAAGTTGACAATCACTTTCCAAGTATGGCACCATCTCCTCATTTTCTTATATTCTGGACTTGATGGGTCCCCCTGGTCAGAGTAGAGAAATTTTCCAAGGAAAGATACAACTACTACCCAGAATCAATTCCACTTGGTTATAATCCACTATTGATTATTGAACCATTCCAAATAATGGTTGGCTAGTGTTATGTAGGTATTTGCTCTCTAAAAAGCTTTGTGACAACTTCCTAAACTTTGCTATTTTTATCAAAACAGTGGAATATGGTAGAAAAAAAGAGAGCACTCTATTTGAACCAGAAGACCTGGTCTTCAATCCTGGAGCTAACTAATCCTATCTATGTAATCATGGATATTCAAATTTTCTGAACTTGAGTTTGCTTAAATGTGAAAAAAGTGCAATAATTTTGACTACCTACCTGCTAGGATGGTAAGAAAAATTCAATATGCTTATGGTATACACAATCCAGTTGCATAATAAAGTCAGCCAGGGCAGGATCAAAGAAAGAAGAACCCTGTTATATTTCTTTGAAGGCATGTCTATAGGTTTATAGAATTTCAGATACTACTTTTAAGTTGTAACTGTTCAATCAATTCCAAATGCACCTGTGTTCTATCGTGAAGTCACTTTTTTCCTTAAGAAAATTTTACTTCTAGAACTTTTATATTAGTGGGTTTTTGCTTATAATATCATAATTATAATGCTAACAGACTGATGTTTATTGCCAGGGTCTTTCTTTTCACAAGGACCATTTGGTCTAGAAAGCTTCAGTTTAACTCATCATGTTTTTGTTCCTTGACTCCATATGCTTGTAATGACATAACCAGAAAGGGCTTGCTCTATTAAAAATCTCTCTTGAGGGAAAATGTCTATGAATAAGAAGACAATAGTCATTATTTCTCCATTTACCAATACCTTGCATTCTTTAACATTATGTTTATTGCTAATAATACGAACAGATTCACTAGAAGAGAGCTCATAAAAAGACTGTTGATTTTTAGTTCATGCACTATTTAAGTAAAAAAAATGTTAGACACTCATTTATTAGAAATATAAAGTTCACATTTAATGGACATGGGACCTAATTTGCTAAAATGTATGATCTAATACTAAATAAATTGCATATATGAGCTATACAGAAAAAATAGCAAATTTTCATTAATGTACAATCAAATTCTGCTGAAGAGTGCTGCTATAGATTAAAAAGTAATCACTGCTAAAATGTAAGTAGATGCAGATTTTTGAGGTGATTGATTTCTAATTATTTTACTAGACTTCTCAGTATCTTAACTGTAGTAAATACAGCTTATCATAACAGAAGTCATATTATAATAATATTGCAAATGAGTGCAGCATCACAGTGTCAGTGTTTCTATTTTTAGAAGGGCCATCATAGGGATAGATACACAATTTTCTAAAAAAGGTGGAAAACCTGTATTACTGAAGTAGGATATTTTAATTTATGTGCATATATTTATAGGAATGAAATTAATAATTCAGGTAAATTTACTCAATCAAAAATATTCACTCGATTTCCACTGTGAAACAACATCATATGGATTTCCTATGACAGAATTGATCCGAAATAGAATATATTATTTCATGTTACCATTTATTAGGCACCTGTTATGTGCAGGGCATAAATGAATGATAGGGTATTTTAATTCATGTTTAAATGGAGGGAATAAAGAGATATAAAATGATTAAACAAGACCCTTGCATACAGCAAAAGTTTCTGATATTGTTATAAACAATTGTTTCAACATAATGTTTCAATATGGAAATGACAAAAAGTTTCTAGATGAATACCACAAGGATCTGTATTTGACCCTGGGGTGAATAAAATTTTTATTAATAACTTGGATAAAAGTATAGAACAGTATGTTTGTTTATCAGATTTGCAGAGATAGTAAAGTTGGTAGGGGTAGTTATTATATTAAATTACTATCCAAAATCAACTTGACAAAGTAAAGCATTAGGCTGAATCGAATAAGAGAAAATTAAATGGAGATATGAATATAAAGTCTTACCCTCATGTACAAAAGTTAGCCTACAAAAATAATATAGGAGAAGCATGAAAAGACATCAAATGTTCTGAAATGCAAGGTTTTTAATGGACTGAAATCACAGAATGTATCAGGTTATAGTGGTGTCCAAAAAAAAAAAAGGTAATCAAACAGTTACCAGGAATAGGGATGTGATAGTCCCATTGCACTCTGAACTCATCAGACCTCAACTGCAATAGTGTGTTAAATTTGGAATATCATGGCTTGATGAACTTTGATAAGCTGAGATTGTCCACTCATTCCTCAGTCCCTAAAGTGATTTTTCTAAAGCACAGAAAAGCTCAACCATCTCAGCTCCTCTCCAGTGTTCCCTATCATTTCCAGGATCAATTACAAAGTTCTTTGACATTTGAAGCACCTCTTAACCTAACTCTACCTGACTTTTTCTCCACCCATCCCCAACTTTTCCAGTCTTCATATACTTAATACCTGCCATGTGCTCTTCAGTCCAAGAACACTGATTTCATTACTGTTCTAAGAAGTCATTCCATCTCTAGCTCCAGGCATTTTCTCTGACTGTCTCCTATGACTGGAATGCTTTCTTTGTTCATTTTTACATACAAGTTCCTCTGGCTTCCTTCAAGGTCTAACTAAAGTCTTACCTTTTATGGAAAACATTTACCAAGTTCTCTTTTTTTAAATTTTTTTTTGCAAGGCAGTGGGGTTAAGTGACTTGCCCAAGGCCACACAGCTAGGTAATCATTAAGTGTCTGAGACTGGATTTGAACCCAGGTACTCCTGACTCCAGGGCCGGTGCTTTATCCACTGTGCCACCTAGCCGCCCACCAAGTCCTCTTGATTCTAATGTCTTCACTCTGTTAATTATTTCTTATTTATCTAATACATTGCTTGCTAAAATATATTCATTTTTTTCTTCCCTGTTAGAGGGTGAGTTCCTTATGAGCAGAGCATAATTTAATAATTATTGACTGTTTAAAGGTGAAAAACAAAGATTCCTCCACTTTCTTTTGCCCTTTTTGTATTACCAATGCTTACCTCTGGTGCCCAAACTGTACCAGGAACTTAATATATGCTTACTGATTTATTGACTATCAGGAGAGCAATCAGGATGGTGGAGGCTTAGAGCCCATAGGATATTAGTGGAAGGAACTCTAACCTTGTTTTCCCTTGAGTAAGAGAGGATATCATAAGTAGTCTAAGAGTATTTAGAAACTGTCAAAGGAATATTGAACTTGACTTATTATTATTATTATTATTATTATCTTTTCATTTTATCTCAGAGAGCAGAACCAAGGGCAATAGAGAGAAATTATAAAAAAATTAAAAAACAAACAAAAAATCCTAACAATTAGAGGTATCAACAGTGAAATAAACTGCCATAAGAGTTAATGGATTCCTTCTCCTTCAAGATCAAAGTACTTGAAGAAGACCCTGTATGATCACTTCTCAATCATGTCATGGTAAAGATTCCTTTGGTATGTGAGCTGGGTTAGATTGGTGGTATCAAAATCAAATAAAAATTGGGGTCACTAATCTGTATATAAAAAACCCTTGGGGACTGCATATTGGCTTACTTTTAAAATGTAGTACTACTTATATTTTATTTTATTAAATATTTTCCAATTATATTTCAGTCTAGTTCAGACCACAAGTGGACACTTAGCTTTATGCAGCCCACAAACCACATGCTTGTCACTTCTAAATTATCTAACTCCTGATGTCACTCTCAAATGCTATCATGCTCATAAATATTTGGTCTAATTAATTTCAATAAATATTTAGCAACAGCCTACTCTGGTTGGAGCTCTACATTAGAGAGAATACAAAATTTAATTAAACTCAGTACCTGATAACATAGACCTTACAGTCCAATAGGGAAATATTATACTTATAAAAGTTTAACTGCAAGACAAAGTGAAACATGATGTAGGAGGAAGGGATATTTTTTAAATGGGAAAATATAAAGCATTTCACAGAGTGAGAAATACTTGGACTATATATTGTAGCATAAATAGGATTTCAACAGGGAGAAAAAGGACTGGGAGAGGCATTTTAGCTATAGACAACTGTGAGCAGTACAGAACTGAAATGGTGGAGTGTGGAATGTTGATGAAAAGTTGTTCAGTTTGGTTCATGCCTAAGTGGTTGCAGGCAGACCATAAGATGGAAAGCCTGGAAACCCTTAAATGCCAGATAAAAGTCATTATACTTTATTAAAAAAATAAGAGTCATTGAGTCTTCTTAAGGATCAAATGTATCCCCAAAGAAGACATATCTATCAGCAGTACATTTACTTCTAAGCAATCAATTAACCATGAAGGTTTCTCGTATCTTTCTCAAAAATCTAAGCTTCCCCCACTTCAATCAAGAATGCCACTCTGCTTATCCATTTCTTAAGTATTTATCAAGTATTTTATTTTTGATCAATTTCTATTTCCTATAAAATATAAGCTTCATGAAGGCAGAGACTATATCTTAATCTTGTATCACATCTAATAGGGAGTTATGCATATAATAGATATTTAATAAATATTTGTTGAAGTGAATTTATTTGAAATGACATTACATGAAAGAAACTATGGTAAATGAGTAGGGAAAATAAGTATGTCATGATACTTAACCCTTCTTGCCTAAATGGAAAGTAAAGAATATATTACTATTTTTTTTAAGAAAACGAAATCAACTGGTTAAGATTGATAATCTCTCTAGCAATGATAAAATACAGTCTCAATAAACAATAATTATAAGAATTATTCCTCTATACAATAAGTAGCACTTTGGTGATGATTTAGTTTATTTATGTTGATGTTGTGTCTGAATACTATCTCCCTCAAAGTGGATTTAATGCTTGATAGACCCAATCAGCAACCATCAGTACAGACGAATGAAGCCAGATTATTTAGAAAATTTTCTTAGCTCTCTTTTCTACTCTGTGCTACACAGATGTATTCTCTATTTACAGGATTCCATTGTCCATTTTCTACAATTTAGCATGGAAGGAAATATGTCATACTAAAGAATATGTTGGTCATATTTCATTTATAGCGTAATTTATGGCTGGATGAGAGTGCTGTCTTCATTTTTGACCTTTTTTGATATTTATTGCTCCTTAAAAGAATATCAAATCCTCATCCAAAAGTAATGAATTAGGAAAGTCAATTGAACAATTAAAATGAGCTATTGTGCTACAAAATCACTATTTCCCCCTTGATTCAGAGAAAATAGAATTTTATTTATTTTAACTCCTTGCTACCAATGTTTGAGATTCCTCTATCCCAAATTTTTCATATTTTGCTCAAAAAGGAAATAATAATTTTGGATAAAAGAGGAACATTTAATTTCATAGATGAAAAAATTAAAAGAAAAGCAATCCTTCAGAGTATTCAAGCAAGAAGTCTGTTGATCAAGGCCCTATGAGGGCCTATTTTTAAGTCTATGAGACTTAAAAATAAAATGTAATTAGATGCTTTTTCCACTCTGAAATGATAATTAATTATGAGTTAGTGACATTTTTACTAGGATTATGGGCTAAAGATGCTATTGCATTTTCTAATGTTCACACTGATTTGTCACAGACTGAAGACTCTAATAGCCCCAAAAGGGCCAAAAACATAATTAAATATTAGTGTCAGAATTCACAAGGATTACTGTGCTTGATTCATGAAATAGGATATGGGCATAAAAATTTAAGACCTGAGCCAGAAATCAGGAGAGTCTAGTCAGAAAAAAGTTAGTACTTGTCTTTCCTTCTCTTCCCTATCCCCTTCTTTTCTGTCTTTCCCTTTCCTTTTCTGGTCATATTCTCCAGGTTACCATGACCATGCAGTTATAAATTTTCAGTAAAGAGTAAAACTATAACCTATAACCTATATGGAGAAAATATTGACATTTGAAAAGTCCTAAAACTTAGAGGCAGCATGGTGCAAAGAACAGATGACTGGGCTTTACGGTAAAAAGTAGTATCAATTCAAGGTTTGCCTCCATCTAAGCTATGTGAACAGGAGCAAATGATTAATACTTTCCTAGCTATGGACAACTCTCTGGGATTGTAAATTTTTGGTGTTACAATAGTGGAGGGAATGTTCACATTAGGGCTTTCTCTATGTTGATGAAATCTGTACATACTTGTGCATATATAAGTGTGAATATATATGTATATAGACACATGAATATTTGTACATATGATAAGTATCACCTACTAGGTACAAGATATATGGGAGAAAAAAAACATGGTTTCTGTCCCTTAAAATTTTGGTGGGGAGACATGAAACATAAATACAAATAGATAATTAGTACATGATGGTATGTTCTAAATGCCGAATGTGCATTTCATGTTATGACAATTGGCCCATCAAATGCTCACAATATTCTGTGCCAGGTCTACCAGCCCAATAGAATTTTTATTCAATGTTCAGATTTGAGGCAAGGATGAAGCAAATATGGTCTATTTGGTCAATCAAAGTTCTTTATGTATTGACAAGACTACCAAAAAGAAACTTCTCCTTGTACTTGCTTCTGGGGCATAGATTTAACAAATACTAAGGAACTAGGTAATAGAGAATTTGTTTCAAGTAGGGAATAGAGGTTTTCCATGAAAAGACAAAATTCTCAGTTGAGAAGTAAGTTAGAGAAGGCTGGTTGTAGAATAGTGTTAGAACTTTCAGTGACAGCACAACTCTCAGCAGTATTACAAAAAAAAAAGACAAACAAAAAAAAAAGACAAAATTTGCAAAATATTGTCATTTGGGAGACCTGGAAAAAATCAAAACTGAGGAAAGGATTAGTTCTTTAACAAATGCACTAGTATATATTTTTCAATATTGATAAGAACTTGATTCATCCATTTAATCGAAGATACATTCAGACATATATTTGAAACCCTGTATTTCAGTGCACTATTGACAGATTTAAAAAATTAAAAAATACAAAATATAATTTTATATGCAGGAAGATGACTTTTTCCACTGAATGAATAGAACAAATTAGCAGAGTTATTATATCATTCTAGATTAATTTTTTTAAAATATGAATTAAATAATCATTTAAAAATAATAGATTGGGAAGCATCTAAAATTTGATAGAAATTAGATTTCTAAACAATATGAAGAACGAATAAAATTTAGGAAGTAAATTCTATTCTATAGCTGAGAAATGGTCAAAAGATATGAACAAATGATTTTGAAGAGGAAATTAAAATTATCCCTAATCACTTAAAAATACTAATCTATTAAATCAAAAATATAAACAAAAACAACTTTGAGGACACATTTTACATGATAATATTGACGAAATTCAAATTTGAAAGATTTGTGGAAAATAAAAGAATAGATTTGATTCTTTACTTTTAGAATTATAAACTTGTAGTTTTTGGTGTTTTATTTTTTAAAAACTAATCTGGCAGCTGGAATAGCAGCAGTAACAGTAGTAATAGTAAAAGTAGCAGAAGTAGCAGTAGCAACAGTAAAAGTAGCAGTAGCAGTAGTAGCAATAGCAATAGCAACAGTAGTAGCAGTAACAGCAGCAGAAACAGTAGCAGTATTAGAAATAGTAATAGCAGCAACAATAGCAGTAGCAGCAGCAGTGGTACTAATAGTATTAGCAGTAGGAGTAGCCGCAGTAGTAGCAGCAGTGATAGTAGTGGTAGCAGCAGCAGCAACAACAACAGCAGTGGTTAGTAATAGTAGCAGCAGCAGCAGTAGTAATAGTAGAACCAGCAGTAGTTGTAATAGTAGTAGTAGTAGTGATGGTGGTGGTAGTAGTAGTAGAAACCTATTCAATTTTAAGATCTGCAAAGGATTTTATAAATATTATCTCCTTTTACCCTTCTAATTCTAAAACATAGGTTCTACTGCTATTCCCATTGTACAGATTAGGGAACTGAGATAAATAGAGGCTGAGTGATTAGTCTATCATCACACTAGTAAGTGTCCGAGACTGAATTTGACCTGTTCCTTTCTTTGTATCCCTAGTACTTATTCCAATAAAAGCTACATAGTAGGCCCTAAATAAATTTGTGTGAACTATTTTATTAACTGATAACATGTTTTATTGCTCAGTAGATTATAAATTGCCCAGTAAATTATAAACTGCCCAGGAGATTATAAATAAAAAGGGTAGGGCTTGCTTTATGTTTGTCTCTGAGTATACATTGTACTGCATATTATAGCTATAACTTAATAAATGTTTGTTAAATGGAATTGTGGGGTTGAATTCTCTACCTCTAACACAGACCAAAACCAAAACATAATAGAAAAAAAAAAGATTTCACTGATTTCAGTCTTCTTATTCTTTAACAGAATTCAGTCTAGCTAGTTTGTACAGAAAACCCCTATACATATGCATTTAAAAGAAAAATTATAATGTGTTTCTGAACTTTCATTAAAGTTCACCTGCAAAGTTACAGGGAAAATACTGAAAGTATTTAGTATATGTCTATTTCTATATACTCACATAGAATTTAAGGTTGAGGAAAAGAAAACAGTTTGATTCAATTCATTAAAATAAGGTTGAATTCATTCAAACTGTGAATTATTTCTCCATGTATAAAAAGCACATACATCATGACTCAGGTAACCACCATTCTAGTTTAGAGACAACTTCAGTGTGTAAAGAACCAGATGGAGCAAAATAAAATGGGCAGATAATAGAGAAGGGAATAATCACAAGGAAGCAAGAGAGAGAAAGACTCCCTGGGTCCTGACATGAAAGAATGAAGGTTGATCTTAAGATAGATCAAAATGACATTTTTACTAATTTACTCTAAGCATAGTCCTTAGAATGAGTAGTCAGTGAGATAAAGAAGGGGTACCATGTCAGGTGGCATCAACACAAACAGAGGCAGAGGTCCTCCATTGCAAAGTTGTAACAGGTTTGGGTTTTCATGCTAGCATTCCAAAGGCTACTACTGGGTATTATGTCTTCAACTGGGTTAGAAGGAGGCTGGGGGGGGGGCAAGTTACCAGAGAGGGGCCTTTTCTATGATTGTGGGTAGAAAAGTCAGGATTCCAGTATCCCTTTCTCCCTTTCCCCTAAAATTGTAATAACTTGCTATTTTTTACTCAAATGAAATATTTCAATAAACCAGCTATTAATGAACTATTAAAAGTGGTAGGTGACTATTTAAAATAAAATTTCAAGAAACATACTCAGCTATTTTTCTTCTTACAAGAGTAAAATGCCTTTCTAAAATTAAATTCCCCTTTACCTAGTTGTAATTGTAGCCTACATTTTACAAGCTCATGTTGAATCATTTCCTGCTAAGCTTCCTATTTGCCATAGGTACTGATAATGATACCTAATAATGATAATGATGATGGAAATAATAATGGTTAACATTTATATTGTAATTTTGTACTTTAAGGTAGTCAAAGAGCTTTACTTGCATTCTCTCATTTGATTGACAAAGGAGGAAAGAACAATGTCTTCTTACTTATAGCCATGATGCTGAAAAAGAAAGCCCTTTAAGTACTTTGAATTCAAATACCTTACTCCCTTGGCTCCTGGACTGCAGCTTTCTTTACCTTAGTGATATCTGTCTTCCATTCTAGAAGACCATTACATAGGGGAAGTGATGCTATGACAAGCTGATGAATTGGATTTGAGTGACAGGAGAAGGAGTTCTGTGCTAAGTCACCAGATTCACTTTCTCCTCCAGTCACCTGGGTGTAATGGTCAGATATAGATTAAGATGACTGAAGATGGCTCTGGATGCTAGATAACAAGGATTAAGTGACTTGGTCAAAGACCCACAGTTACTAAGTGCCAAGTGCATGAGGCCAAATTTGATCTCAGGTCCTATTGACACTAGGGCTGGTGCTCTAGTCACTTCATTTCCTAGCTGCTAAAAAGAGTAATATTTACAGTAGTAGTGGTTTGCTATCTCAACATTTTCTGCCTATTTGCTATTGAAGCAACTGACCAGAGATCTTTACCTCCTCTCTCTCTTCTTAGCTCTACCTTTCTCTTCCATGTGGTTTGATAGAAACAACAAGAGAAAAAAAATATTAGAGTCATAAAATGTATCTGTAATATGTGTATATGTTCACTTATCTTGGCAGTATACTTTCCAGGGAGGTATACATTGATCATAAGGTTGACACCACATTGCCAGGCATAGATCAGCGTTTGGGAGGGTCTGAAAAAATGTGGGAGAGAAAAGGAATTAGATTGACTATCAAAGTGAAGGTCTACAGAGCCATTGTAGTGCCCTGTCTACTAGTAGTATTATAGGAAACTCAATTGCTTCCATTTAAATTGTTTTAGGAAGATTCTGAAGATTACCTGATAAGAGAAGATACCAGATAATAAGGTCCTTTCTCGAGCTAAACTACCTAGCATTCGAGCATTATTACAGAGAGTGCTTGCCAAAAAGATTTTTTTTAATGGAAAACTCACACAAGACAAGAGCTCACAGAGGGGTTAGAAAAAATGATACAAGGACAATCTTAAGATCTCTTTTTTTGTTGCTGTTTTTTACAAGGCAATGGAGTTAAGTGACTTGCCCAAGGTCACACAGCTAGTCAAAGTCTCCCTTAATGACTTTGGAATTGAATGTGCATATGATAATGTGAAGTTGTTTAGCTTTGTATTTTTTTTTTAGTTCTGCCACTTTAGGATTTATTTTGAGGCTTTACTTGAAGTTGTTTTCAGAAAAGTCAGAATATGCATGATTTTTAAATGGATATAAAACACCTAAACACCTAGCCTCTATGATTCCCAACCCTAACTCATAATATTCATGCTAAATTCTTTTGGTTTCAGGAGCTATTTATTGGATGCAAAATTTATGAAAACATTTCCTTGGAAGGACAAGTTTTGGCAACCAATGATTTTTAATCTCTTTCCACTTGTATTCACATCCATATGCTTTCAGGAAACAGCATGATCTTTTGGCTCAACAAACAAGGACAATTCAACTAATGTTAATTAAAGAATTTCTATATACAAGGTACTGAACTAAGCCTTACAAAAGCAGAAATTAAAGAGTTCTTGTCCTGAAGAAGCTTATATGTATCTGGCAGAAACAATATGGAGGTTCAAAGTAGAATAAATGATGCGGCAAGTAGAAAGATAAAATGATGTTCCAGGAATATCTGAATAAGGAGAGAATCCTAACATCTGGAGAGATTGTGTCTTTATGCAGGAGGAGCATCCAAGATCAACCTTTAAGAAAAATAAAAAAATATGGAAGTGGGAGAGGGAGTATAAACCAAATTTGGGGAATAACCAATGCTAAAAAAAAATAAAATGAGGTTGATGTACTTCAGAAAATAGCTAACATTTAATTTTGACTAGAAGCAATATAACTGGAAAGAAGATAGTGTATCATAATCTCCATCCTTATTAATGTTTGGATAACTAAGTTAACCTAGTTTTATAGATTGTTGTTGGAATTGGGAAGATGAGTTCAAATCCTTCCTCAGATACTAGGTAGAAATTCTCTTGGACTCTCTTGAACTCAAATTCCTCTTATATAAAATGGAAATAATAAAAGTACCTAACCTGGAAGGTTATGTGAGGATAAAATGAGATAACATATAAAGTATTTTTTAAACCCTAAAGTATTTTAAATGGTTATTATTGATATTATCATTATCATTATTATAAAGATGATCTATGTTTTGATGGACTACTGAGCAATGATATAGTTAGACTTGTGTATTCAGAATACTATTTTGGGGAGCAGCTAGGTGGTGTGGTGGTTAGAGCAACAACCCTGGAATCAGGAGGACCTGAGTTTAAACCTGACCTCTGATACTTAATTACCTAGCTGTGTGACCTTGGGCAAGTCATTTAACCCACTGCCTTACAAAAATCAAAAACCAGAATACTATTTTGGCAACTTTGACTACAGAGGGATGGTGTGAGAGAAAAAGAGATTAATTAGTTGGATACTATAATTGAAGCGAGAGAGGTGATGATGGTCTGAACTAGAATTGTGTGCCTGTTAGAGTAGAAGAGGGGAAGAAAAGTTAACTATGCTCTGAAAGCATGGGACTTACTGACTGAATATGGCAGTGTGGAGAGGAAGAGTGAAGAGACTACTGCCTGATATCTGATCAACTTAACAGAAATAAGAAAATTAGGAAGATAGGTGGCTTGGAGTAGAGGGATAAAGATTCCTCTTTAGCAAGTGATTTTTGTCATGTAATAAGGAGTTGCTAAAATATTTTGCTGTTTTAGTTAGTTTGCTTTGTTTTTTAAAGGGAGTGATGTACTCAGATTTACATCTTGGTTTCTTTTCATAGTTGTGAAAATGATGTATTTGGGGAGAGAAAAGCTTTCAACTAAAATGCAAGTAAAAAAAAAAGTTGCTTTGCCACAGAAATGGGGTTGAAACTGTAAATAAGGCTCATGTCAATATGATAAAGACAGATTATGAGAGAGAGGTTATTGAATCAGGTTGGAACTTAAGTCAGCAATGAGTTTAAAGTTTTAGCTTGGATACCTGGGGGAATGATTGAACTTTCAAAAGAGAGAATTTTTTAGATGAGGTGGTTTGGTGTGGTCAAATAATGTGGAGAAAATGTTCTATTTAATTCTTTTTTGACTATGTTGAGTTTGAATTACTAGTGGGACATTTAAGGCAAGATGTTCAATGTATTGGTGGAAAGTAGAACTATAACTCTTGAGAGATGAGAACTGGATTTGGAAGTCATCTGCATAGATGTGTTTGTTAAGTTGGATTGAATTAAATTGAATGTTATTGCTTTGTCATTTCAGTCATGTCTGACTTCACGACCCCATTTGGGGTTGTCTTGACAAAGATAACGGAGTGATCTCCATTTCCTTCTCCAGCTCATTTTGCAGAGCAGACAATAAAGTCAATAGGAGTGAGTGACTTGCCCAGAGTCATACAGCTAGTAAATATCTGAGACCAGATGTGAGCACAGGAAGATGAGTCTTTCTGCATCCAGGTCTATCTCTACTGTGTCACTCATTTGGCCAAAGTGAATGAGGTGATGACAAAAATGAAAGAAAGGGAGTTCTTATTAAGGTAAAGAGTAAAAAGAGAAATGAAGAAAGTATGCAACAGAATTTTTAAAGACATTTAGAGAATGAGGATGTGATATTTAACTAGGAAAGGAATCAGGGAAGTAAGAAGAAAACAAGAAGGGAACAATATCATGAAAGTCAAGAGAAAGTATTAAGGGAAATAGTAGAAATTTATTTGACATGAAATTGCAGTGAACCATCTCCAATATCTTTAAAGTTATTTCTATTTTTATATTTATAAAAGCAATGAAATATTTCTTTTACTTACAACTAAAAGTGAGCTATTAATAAATGATCAAAGGAAATGGAAACTAAACAACTAATATATTTGATAGCCCAAAGATACTAATTTCTGGGATAGTTCATTTACATTTGCCACACCATTTATTTCTCTTCATGAATCTACAAATAGACACACCATATATTTTCTTCTCCTTTTAAAATTATTGAGAACTTTTGCTGTAAACTATCTTTTTCTCCTCCTCTACCTTGAAAATAATCTCTTGTAACAAGGACCTGTTTTTCAAAGAGAGAAAAGTATGTAATACAATTATAGACATTTTTAGAAGTTGGAAAGGAGATATGCAGATATTAAATAGGTTGCCCAAGGTCACATAATTTAGGGAAGGATAGAGATCAACTTAGAAACTAAGCATCTAAACAAATATACTTTCTTTTAAAATATGGGCAACTAGGTGGTACAATGGATAGAGTCCTGGGTCTAGAGTTAGACACTTCCTGTCTGTGAAGCCCTAAACAAGTTGTTAAACCTCTCTTTCTCTTAAAATGAAGATATTAACAATGTCTATCTTTCTTGATTGCTGTGAGAGTTAAGTGAAGCATTATTTATAAAATACTTAGCACAGGGTCTAGCACATAGGATACCCCAGATAAAGGCTTATTCCTCTTCTTCCTTGACCTAAAGTCAAAGTAAGATATTTTTTAAATCTAAACCTACTATCCATGACAACCAGCAGGATTAATTTGATGGTCAATTAATGAGATGAATTTTTTTAAAAAGTATTTTATTCATTTGTTTTTCCAACTACATACAATAGTAGTTTTTTTTACCATTTTTTTGCAAGGTTTTGATTTTTTTACAAGGCAATGGGATTAAGTGACTTACCCAAGGTCACACAGCTAGGTAATTATGTGTCTGAGGTCGGATTTGAACTCAAGTATCTGACTCCAGGGCTGGTGTCTATCCACTGTGCCACCTAGCTGTCCCCATGGTTTTGATTTTTACAATTTTTCTCCCTCCCTCCCTTTCCTCCCTATCCCCTGACAGAAAACAATCTGATACAGACTCTCCATTTATAATCACACTAAACATAGATCAATATTGAACATGGTTTTAAGAGAAGAATCAAATTCAAATGGAAGAAAGAAAACATGAGAGAGAAAAAAAATGACATAATGCATAAGACAACTTTAAAAATTGAAGATAATAAGCTTTAGTCTTCAGTTAAACTCCACAGTTCTTTATCTGTATATGGAGGGTATTTTCCATCAAAAGTCTTTTTAAATTATCTTTGATTATTGTGCTGCTGAAATGATCAATCCATTATGGGTGATAATCATCCCACGTTGTTGTTAATGTGTATAATTTTCTTCTGATTCTCCTCCTTTGACTCAGAATCAATTCATGGAAGCCTTTCCAGGATTTTTTGAAATCCTGTCCCTCTTGATTGCTTATAGGACAATACCACAATTTGTTCAATCATTCCCCAATTGATGGCCAATTCTTTGCCACTCCAAAAAGAGCTGCTATGGATATTTTTGTACATGTGGAATTGCTACCCTTTTACATGACCTCTTCAGGTTACAGACCCAGTAGTGGTATTGCTGAATTAAAGGGTATACACATTTTTATTATCCTTTGGGCATAATTCCAAATTGCTCTTCAGAAAAGTTGGATCTGTTCACAACTCCACCAACATGCAATAGTGTCCCAGTTTTCCCACATCCCCTCCAACATTGATCATTTTCCTTTCTGGTCTTATTGGCCAATCTGAGAGGTGTGAAGTTGTACCTCAGAAATGTTACAATTTGCATTTCTCTAATCAATGTTGATTTAAAGCAATTTTTCCACACAACTATAAGACAGTTGATTTCTTTGTCTGAGAATTGCTTTTCTATTTCCTTGGACCATTTATTAAGCAAGAAATGACTTGATTTTTTAAAATAAATTTTACTCAGATCTACAAGTCCTTTGTCAGAAACACTAGTTGTAAAAATTGTTTCCCAACTTAGTACATTCCTTTTAATCTCAGTTGCAGTGGTTTTGTTGTGCAAAACCTTTTAAAGTTAATGTAATCAAAATTATCCAGTTTAAAATATTCTCTATCTTTTCTTTGGCCATAAATTGCTCCTCTTTCCATAGATCTGACAAATAAACTATTCCTTGTTCTCCTAATTGCCTTATAATATTATCTTTTATGTCTACATCCTCCACCCATTTCAACCTTATTTGGTATAGGGTATGAGATGTTGGTCTATGCCTAGTTTCTGCCATACTATCTTCCTGTTTTCCTAGCTGTTTTTAATCAGAGTAAGTTTTTATCCCAGAAGCTGGTATCTTTGGGCTATCAAAGAGCAGATTATTATAGTAATTTACTGAAGTCTCTTTTCCATCTAATTTATTCCACTGATCCACCACTCTTCCTTAGCCAGTAACAAAAAAGTTTTGATGATTGATGCTTAATAATATAATTTTAGATTCTGATGTGGCTAGGCTGTGTATAGGAAGAATTTTTTTTAAGTAATCCTTTGGTATTCTACATAATATTTAAATAATTTTTACATAACATACAAAATTCCTGAGACACAGTAGATGCTTAATAAATGTTTCTAAAATGAATAGTTGACTGATATTGGTCATAAAAACACCTTTTGACTTTTTGGATGGTCTGAGTATAAACCATAATAGATTTATTTACCCAGCACTATTTAAATTAAAAGGTATTTGTGATTTAAGAATGGAATTCCAAACTCAGGCCCCTATAAAATAAGAGCTAGAGAAAATAATGGATCATAACAGGATAATTCATAAAAATATTTCATGAAGCATTATTTTAATTCTGCTGGTACTAATGTTGACTTCCAAAGACTTCTGATAAGGAAGATCAAGAATACTTAACATTGTTGAAATAATAGTTGGCACAAATAGGTTTACAGATTAACAGCACCACAGGAATTATTCTCCCCCTAAAAATTTATTGCCAGATCAACTCACTCTTTCTTAAAGGCCAATTAGTCATTCCACCTACAGCTGCTCTAATTACCTCCATAGGTTGAAAGCTAAAGATATATATATACCTTCACATTCTGAATATTGAGAACAGACTAGCTCTCTGCTATAAGTTGATTAAATTCTATTCCTTTTGGGAACAGTTTGATACCAAAGAACAGACTGCTCTTTTTATCTAGCATATAGCCTTTTAGTTTTTGGTTCCTCCATTTTAGGTAAAAGACAGAGTATCAGCAATTCTACTGAAAAATAAATATCGAGAAAATGTGATGGCTTAATATTTGTCAAAAATGCAATTCCATGAAGGTTAAAAATGGAAAATAACAGCGATTGTACATTTGATATCGAAGTTTTGAATACAGCCTGAGGACAATCCTCCTTTAAAGTGAAGTTTAGAGGGATGTGGATATCTAAAGAAAGTGACATGGTACTGATATTCTTAACACGAACCTTTTAAATAATTGAATGATAAGAATAAAGGAAAATTAAACTTAGAATGATGGAATCATAGAAATGGATGAGAATCTTAGAGATCAAGGAACTACCAGTTTTCCCATGAAAAGAGCTATTAAAAGTTTTATCTTCAAAGAAGAAAAAAAAGAAAACATAAGTGATCTTTCAATGCCATTAATATTATATAATTTTCATCAAAACAGAATTTCATTAAAGGTTACACATATTCTACTGCAATCATTTTATTATATTTATAATGAAAATATTTTCCAGCAAAGAATTGTTGACTCCTAAGATATAAACATGCTATGAAAAATAAACTCTAATTCCTTTCAAAAAAGTAAATTGAATATAATAAACATGACATTTGAGCCATAACTTGTTCTCAGCAGTCATGTTGCCAGGATACTGCTATTTAACAGATGACCTCCATAGTACTAGAAAGGTGAAGGAAGATAAACTAAGGAAGAAAAGGTTATTGTTAAAATTTGTTTTCCAGCATTGAAATATTTTTATTTTGATTTCTCCACTCATTTCAAAATAGTGCTAGAAAATGAATATGACTTAACTAGTCTGCTTGCTCACAGATAATTGATCTCTTACCCAGAAAACCAAATGTGGACTTTTCCTATGCAGCCTCAATCACTGTCAATGTACAATAAATTATGCTATTCCAGTTGCCTTCTAAATTCATCTGAGGAATGTATTACAGAAGTTGAATATTATTCATTTCTAGTTTTTTGTTTTTAAAATTTAACACAAATGTCATTTTCTTTTAAAATTATTTTTGTAATTTTTATTATAATATTGTAATATTCATTATAACTTATACACACACACATATATATGTATATGTATATGTATATGTATATGTATATGTATATGTATATGTATATGTATATGTATATGTATATGTATGGATTTCTAGACTTTGAATTGAAAGAAATTGTCCTGAAAGATTGAGTGGAATTTTTAGTGTTAGAAAGAGAAAAAAACTTGTGTAGGACTACTAGCTTCTATTCCGTAATACTGATAAATACAGAAAAATAATTATATAATTTAGAATTACTCTCTACAATTGATCCATTAGCTGGCAATATTCAATCTCACTTTTAGAGTAAGGTATGTGTTATGATGTACAATATTTTCTTCTGAATTGTTCCTTGTCTGTCTAGTGGAGTCTACAATGTTTTCAGACTACCAACTCAAACCATATTAAAACATAATTGAGAATTATATTACAAAATAAATTAAAATATAAAATATATTATTAATTTGAGGTTTCTTATTCAATATTCAGCCTCAGTTAATCTAATTGAGTTGGACACTACTCTGGGTGATCAGACATTTAATTGTTTCTGTCTAATTAAAAATAGTTTGTTAAATATTGCCCAGTTATATTAAAAATTACCATATTTCCCCATATTTACCTTAATTTGGGAGCCTGAAATTTGAATAAAATGTATTACATAAAGTTATTGATCTCAAGTTTTATAATCATGAATTTAAAAGAACTTCTGCTCATAGCTTTCAGGCATCTTTGGGCAAGTCTGGTGTGTGGATGCATGAACATGAAGCACCAGTTGTGTCCTCTTTTGAAATCAGTCACTTCTTTTTCATCAGCAATTCTTCTTGCCTCATACTTAACCATCTTTGTGGACACAGGAATTCCACTTGCCCTTTGCTCTTCGATCTATAATTCCATTCACTCTCAGCCATTTGATACATTCACTCCAACAGGCATTTGACTGTTTTCTCTCATGGTCTTCTTCTGCTTTGGCATATTCAGGAGGGTTGCTTCTTCTCATAGCCAGTCTTGGATTTTTTTCTCAGTTGTAGGAGGACCAAATTTGTGTTTGGCAGCAGGATTTCCATTCACTTTTGCAAACTGGATCACTTTTGACTTCAATTCAATATTGTGCAAAAATCTTTTCTGAGCCATTTCTGGGCACAACATAGCAAAAAACCTAACAAATATCAAACAATGAATGCAAAGACAGCAAGCCTGAAAAGGGGGAAAATGCAAATAAAAAATCTACATTAATGATTACAAAAACAAGCACAAAAAATTGGGAAATGCAAAGAAAATATATACAACCACTGTATAAAACATTCCCAGATTTTAAATCACAATTTTTTTTAAAAAGTGTGCATCTTATACATGGGGAAATGTGATAATATTAATATTTTAAAATTTTGAGGTTCAAATTCCCTCCATCCTTTCTATTCTTCCTCCTTGAGTTGATTTGATATCAACTCTACATGAAGTCATACAAAACATATTTCAAATTAGTCATATTTACAAAAGATAAAACACAAATAACTAAGTGAGAATACAAAGCTAACTCTGCATTCAGAGTTCATCAGTTCTTTTTCTCAGTGCAGATAGCATTTGGAATTGATTTGAACCATTATTTTGATCAGAGTGGCTGAAGCTTTTATACTTGATCCTTCCTTACAATATTGTTCTCCTATGAAGTTGCTATGTTCAAACATAGTCTTTGTGAAAGTTTCATGTATGGTTAAATGAATTATATATATATATATGTGTGTGTATATATATATATATATATATACACACATATATATGTATACATATACCTTTCCATTCAAATTCAGTTTTCTCCAGAAGTTTATCATAACTAAACTTTCAAAAATTCTATTCATGTCTTTAATTTTTTTCTTTAAGAGGGGAAAGTTGAAGTCCTCCACTAAAACAGATTTGCTATATATTTCCTATTATAATTCATTTAACATTTCCTTAAAGAAGTTACACTATTTAGTGCATATTATATTGATATTTTTTTGGCCTATAGTACCTTTTATCAAGATGTAGTTTCCCTGCTTATTCCTTTTCATTAGGTATATTTTTATATTTTTACATGTCAACTGAAGCATAATAGATTTTGCTCTAGTGTTTTATTTTAAGTATGCCTTTCTGTTTCAAGTGTCCTTTTTATAAGCAACTTATTACTGGACTTTGGTTTCCAAACCATTGTGTTCTATTGACTTCTGTTTTATGAGTGAATTCATCTCATTCTCATGTACAGTTATAATTACTAACTCTGCATTGCTCTCCATTCCATTTTCTTCTGCTTATCCTTTCCTCTCTTTTTAATTTTCTCCTCCCTGAAGTATTTATCAATGCCTTCTTTTATCTTATTACCTTTTTATGACCTTCACTTTCCATTAGTCACTTCTCATATTTCTCTATTATATGAGATAGATTTTGCATATTATCTATATACACCACATATGTGTGTGTATTTTTGAATCCACTTATATGTAAGACTGAAGCATTGCCAATCCCCCTCTATTTTTCCTTACACTGAAAAACTCTTCTTACCATGACTCTTTTATATGAGATAATTTTTCCTGTTCTTCTTCCTTGCCCCTTCTCCCATGGTATGTCTCTTTCTCACCTACTCAGTTTTTGTTTTTTTTCACATCATCTCAGTATAGTTAACATATTCCTGCCCCTTCTTTCTTTATGGAATTTAACTTCACTAAAAATAATAAAGTTCTTAGAAGTTATATGTATCAACTTTAAGCTTGAGTATGTTATGATTTCTCTTTCATGTTTATTTTTTTTTACTTGAGTTTGTATTTAAACACCAGACCTTCTATTCAATACTAGTCCTTTTCATCAGGAATGTTTGCAAGTCTTTTATTTCATTAATTATCCATTTTTACCTTGAAAGAATATAATCAGTTTTGATGGATAGGTTATTCATGGTTGTAATCCAGCTCTTTTGACACAGGAATATCATATACTAAGCCCTCTACTTCTTTAATGTGGTAGCTGCTAAATCTTGGGTGATCCTGACTGGGTCTCTACAATATTTGAATTGTATCTTAATGTATTTTCTCTTTGACTTGGGAGTTCTGTCTACATGGTGACTGGTAGATTCTTTAAATTTCTATTTTGACCTCTTGTTCTAGGTTAGTTTTATTATATAATTTCTTGAAATATGATGTTTAGGCTCCTTTTTTAAAAATCATGCCTTTCAGGTAGTCCAATAACTTTTAAATTATCTCTCTTCAATGCATTTTTCAGATTTTTGTTTTATGATGAGATATTCCACATTTTCTTCATTTTTCATTTTCTAAACCTTTATAATTGTTTAATGTCTAGTAGAGCCTTTGGCTCCCATTTGCTCAATTACAATTTTAAAGGGATTATCTTCTTCAATGAACTTTTGTATTTCTTTTTTCAATTTGATCAATTTTTAAGGAGTTTTTTTCTTAAGTGAATTTTCTTACCTCTTCTATTTGGTTAATTTTTCTTTTTAAGGTGTTATTTTCTTCACTACATTTTGTGCCTCTTTTACCAATCTATTGTCTTTTCATAATTTTCTTTCTTTGTTCTCATTTCTTTAAGTAATTTTTCCTCTACCACTTGGATTAAAAAAATCATTTTTTAAACTCTTCCAAAATTTTTTGTTGGGCTTTTGTCTAATTCACCTTTTTCCTTTGAGGTTTTCCTTGAAACTGTTTTGATTTAATTGGAGTCTTCTGAGTTTGTGTCTTGATCTCAGTCATCAAAGTAATTTATCTATTTATGAAAAAGGTTTGTTGTTTTTGTTATTCCTTGCTTGCTCATTTTGCTAGCTTGTGTTTCTTTATTTTAAGTTTTATGTAAAGTTGGACTTGTGATTAGGAAAGGGCACTGTCTGAAGGTTCAGGTTTTTTCACACAAGTGCTTTCAGAGATAGTTCTGTAGGGTAGGAAATTTGGGGATATTTCCAAGGTGGTGTGATTTCTGCTCTCCTAATTGTGATCTGGTCCTTGCTATATAGAAATATAAATAGTATAACTTTATTGAATTTCTTTTTTTTTAGTTTTTTGCAAGGCAAACGGGGTTAAGTGGCTTGCCCAAGGCCACACAGCTAGGTAATTATTAAATGTCTGAGACCGGATTTGAACCCAGGTACTTCTGATTCCAGGGCCAGTGCTTTATCCACTACGCCACCTACCTGCCCCTATTTTATTGAATTTCTTATGCTTTTTTTCTTTCTTTCTTGGTTCTTTTTTACCTTTTTAAGGTTTCCTTAATGCTTGTATTTGGAGATCAATTTTACTCTTCTGTTATTTTAATTAGAAGTTCTTGAAATTCTTTTTTTTGTTAAATATTCATCTCCCCCCCCAAAAAATTATAAACTTCTGGCTTATATTCCAAGCCTTCTGGTTCTTTATTGTGGAAGCTGCCAAATCTGGTGTAATCACAACTGCAATTCTATGATATCTAAATTGTTTCTTTTTGGCAGTGTACTTTTTCATTGTCCTATGAGTTCTGGATTATGAAATAAGCTATGAAATTTGAGGGAGTCTTAATTTTGGGTTCTCTTTCAGGTGGTGATAAATGTATTCTTTCAATTTCTATTTTTATCCTCTGGTTCTATATAACAGCACAAGTTTTTGATAATTTTTAAAAATTTTATTGATATTTTATTTGCTTTTTCCAATTTTTTCTGTTATGAAAGTTTTTCAACATTCATCCATTTGCATATTTATGTTACACAATTTTCTTCCATCCTCCCTTCCTACCTGTCTCCTCTCAGCAGTGAACAGTCTAGTAAACATTGTACATGTACTTTTGTATTAAACATGTTTATATATTAGTCGTTTTGTAGAATGAGGAATTAAGAGAAAGGGAAAAGAAAGGAAAAACATAAGAGAAATTTAAAAAAGTGAATCTTTAAAAAAGTGTTCATTCAAATTCTGTGGGAGTTTTTGTGAGTGTGTTGGGTTTTTTTCCTCTAGATGTGCATAGTGTTGCTCATAACAGGTCTTCCAGAATTGTCCTAGATCTCTGAAATGCTGAGAGAAGTTGCATCCATCATAGTTATCAACTTAGAATGTTGTTAGTGTGTACAATGTTTTCTTGGCTCTGTGATTCCTTTCCAAAAAGGTCAACTTAATTTTCAGGTGAATTGCATTCCTTTTCCAGTTGGTTATTTTTACTTTTAAAGGAATTGATTTCTATTATCAATTTTTCATAATTTTCTTGCAATGTTCTCATTCTACCCCTTTTTTCTTCCTTTCTTCTTAGGTTTTTAAAATCTCTTTTAATCCTCTTCCAGTAGGTATTGGATTTGAGACTAATTCATAAATTCCTTTGAGATGTTCCATATAGGTAATTTGTGACTGCTTCTTCCGAGATGGCATTTTTAGCATCTCTATCTGGATAGTAGTTTGCTATAATTAATGCTATTATTTTGCTCATTTTGATAGTTGAGCTCTGCTCCTGGGGTATAGAGGATATAGTCCTGACTTTTTGTGCTGGGGTTTGGGTCTAGTCCCTGGCTTATGGTTTGCCAAGGTGTTGCCTAACAGCCAGGCATTGCCTTGTAGAGGTTTGTTTGTTTTTTTTCCCCTTTATGTGTAGATTCTGCCTGTGCAGTGGTTTATTCCCAACCCAGTCCTGTCTGTTGCCCCAGTGTTCGCAGGGTTCAAACTCTGTCTGCGGTTAGGACCTTCCTTGCTGGCTTGCTGTCTAGCTGAGTGAGGGCTTTGGCTGCATTGTGACTAGAAGCCTCTCATGGGCTTTCCTGCTCTTCTGACTTCTTGGGTTCTATTTCCCCCCTTTCCCCTGAAGAGACAGACCTTCATTGAAGATTCTCCATGATGTCTACAATTGAGAAATTGTTTCACTCTTTTTTTTTGGGGGGGTAGGATCTGTAGCGTTAATGTCTTTTAGAGACCCCTTTTAACATTGTATGGGGAAAAGCTCCAAAAGCATGCTAGCTTCATATTCTCATCTTGTCTCTGTTCCAGAAGTCTGCTTTGATAAGTTTCTAAAAGATGTTGTCCAGGCTTTCTTTTTTTTCTTTTTTAAAAAATATTTTATTTTATTTTTCCAAACATGTACGGACAGCTTTCAAGAATCATTTTTTCTAAGGTTTTGAGTTTCACATTTTTCTTCTTCCCTCCCTTCTTTTTCTCTCTCTGAAAGAATGCAATCTAATGTAGGTTATACATATATAACTATATTATACATATATAACATATATAAATCAATATTAATCATATTGTGAAAGAGGAATCAAATCAAAAAGGGGGAAAAGAAAGAAGGAAATCCATAATACATAAAACAAATTGAAAAAATTGAAAAAAGTAGTATTTCCTAGAAAATGAGGGGTGAACCAAGGATGCCCACTATCATCATTACTATTCAATATAGTGTTAGAAATGCTAGCTTTAGCAATAAGAGAAAAAAAGAAAAAATTAAGGAATCAGAATTGGCAATAAGGAAGCAAATCTTTCACTCTTTGCAGATGATATGACAGTATATACTTAGAGAACCCAAGAAAACCATCTAAAAATCTTGAAACAATTAACAAATTCAGCAAAGTAGCAGGATATAAAACAAACCCACATAAATCATCAACATTCTTATATATAAGCAACAAAACTCAAGAGCAAGAGATAGAAAGAGAAATTTTTTTAAAGTAATTATCGACAACATTAAATACTTGGGAATCTACCTCCCAAGACAAACCCAGAAACTGTATGAATACAATTATAAAGCACTTCTCACCCAAATAAAGTCAGATATAAATAATTGGGAAAATAACAATTGCTCATGATTAGGTCCAGCTAATATAATAAAAATGACAATTCTACCCAAATTAAATTACTTATTCTGTGCCATACCAATCAAACTACCAAATAATTATTTTACCAAACTATAAAAAAATAGAAACAAAATTCATCTGGAACAACAGAAGGTCAATAATAGCAAGGGAACTGATTAAAAGAAATGTAAAGAAAGGTAGTCTAGCTCCACTCTTCTTCTATATCTTTACACAGCAGTCATCAAAACTGCCTGGTTTTGGTTAATAAATAAAGTAATGGATCAGTCGATGAGAACAGGTTCAAAAGAAACAAGTAGTAAATGATTATAGTAATCTACTATTAGACAAACTCAAAGATAGTAGCTTCTGGGATAAAAACACATTATTTGACAAAAATTGTTGGAAAAACTGGAAAATAGTATGGAAAAAGCTACCCATAGACCCACATCTCACACTCTATACCAAAATAAGGTCAAAATGAGTACAGACTTTAGAGATAATGGTGACACCATAGATTAATTAATAAACCAAGAAATACCCTTATCGGATCTATGGAAAAGGGACGAATTTATGATCAAACAAGAAATAGAGTACATTATAAACTGAAAATGAATGATTTTGGCTATATTAAATTTAAAAAAAAATTTTGTACTAATAAAATCAAATGTTGCCAAAATCTGAAGGAAAGCAGAAAGCTGGGAAACAATCTTTACAACTAGGAGTTATGATAAAGGTCTCATTTCTAAAATGCATAGAGAATCACATCAAATTTATAAGGTTACAAGTCATTCCACAATTGATAAATGGTCAAAGGATATGAATAGACAGTATTCAAATGAAGAAATTAAAGTTATATGCAATCATATGAAAATACTTCAAATCCTAAGAGAAATGTAAATTAAAACAACTCTGAGTTATCACCTCACACCTATCAGATTGATTAAGATGAGAAAAAGGCAATATAATCAATGTTGGAGAGGTTGTGGTAGGATTGGGATCTTAAAGCATTGCTGGTGGAGTTGTGAAATGATCCAACCATTCTGGAGAGTAATATGGAACTTTGCCCAGAGAGCAATAAAACTAATCATTGCCTTTGGCCCAACTATTCTAACTCTAGGCCTATACCAGAAGAAATCACCAAAAAATGGGAAAAGTTCCACATGTTTCAAAAGTATTTATAGCAGCTCTTTTATTAGTGGCAAAGAATCAGAAATTGAGGGAATGCCCATCAATTGGGAAATGACTAAACAAGTTATTTTACAGGAAAACAATGGAATATTATTGTTCTATAAGAAACTATAGTCAGATTCTAGAAAAGTATGGCAGGATCTGATGCTAAGCAAAGGGAGCAAAACCAAGAGAACAATGTACACATCAACAACAACACTGTGAGATGACCAACCTTGATGGAAACAGCTCCTCTCAGCAGTTCAGAGAGATAGGACAATTGTATTAGACTAGCTATGGACAATGCTATCCCCATCCAGAAGAAAACAAAATTAAACAAGACAAAATAAAAAAAACAAACCTTTAGAAACTGATGAACACTTTATAAAAAATATCTCTTATGTATCTCTTTCTCTTAATCTTAATTCCTCAGACTGTAAATTACTAATCTGTAAACATGTTTATCGCAAATATGTATGTACAATGTTAATCAAACTGTTTGTCACTGAGAGGAGGGAGATGGGAAGGGAGGGTGGAAGGAAATTTTGTACCTTATACATATGCATGTGGATGAATGCTGAAAAACTTTCATAACATGTATTTGTAAAAATAAATTATCAATTAAAAAATAGAAAAAGTAAGCTTTGGTCTGTATTCAAGTCCTTAATTATTTCTATGGTGAGGATGGTATTTTCTGGCATATATTCTTTAAAATTCTCTTTGATTAGTGTACTTCTGAGAGCAAGTCCATCATAGTTGATCATCACATACTTTTGCTGTTAGTGTGTACAATGTTCTTCTGGTTCTGCTTACTTCATTCAGCATCAGATCATGAAAATATTTTCAGGATTTTCTGAAGTCCCATCCCTCTTGATTTCTTTTTTTAAATTTAATTTAATTTTTCCAATTACATGTAAAGGTAGTTTTCAAAATTCATCTATTTGAGGTTTATGAGTTCCACATTTTTTATAACCCTTCTTTCTCTCCCCCTTCCCCATGGCAGTGAAAAAATCTGGTAAAATTTGTACATGTTCATTCATGCTTAATGTATTTCCATACTGGTTGGTTGGTTCTTGTCCACTATCAAAAAAGACCAAAATGATATCACTATGTTAGAGATGAATTACTGTGTGCCCAATTCTGGCTGATCAGACTGATACAAGGTCAGAATGTTCTACTACATGTCAGGTTAAAATAGTCAATGTGAAGATTTGGGGTGGTTATTCTAAACATATGTATCTCATATTTCCCTTGAGATGATTTCATTCTGCCTTGTTCATAGAATGCAGCACCTCTCTGATGAGGTCATGCTATTCTGGGAAGTCCTGTGTCAGTGTCTCCCATGCTGCAAAATCAATCATAAAGTTCTTAAGAGAGACCTTCAGCGTGGCCTGGGATCATTTCTTCTGACCCTCTTGTGAGCACTGGCTCTTTGTGACTTCTCCGTAAGTTGTCTTTTTGGCAAAGGCACTCCAGCATTCAAACAGTGTGACTGGCTCATCATGGTCTGGCTGTCAGTAGTAACGTTTGAATGCTTTGCAGTTTCCCTCAAGTTAGGATTGCAATATCTGCTATCTGTTCCTACCTGGTATGTGACCATCTTCCAAGTGAAGGAAGAGTCTGTTGTAAAGGACTCTGGTAAGCATCTTGATGAACACAGTGTGTGTCCCAGAGTGCTGGACTGATCACAGACTCATCCTTTCCAAGTTAAATATTCACTTTCAACTAAAGTGGCAGTCCCAGTGTAAAATGACTAATAAAATAACTAAAGTCAAGAGATTAGAGAATTACTCTGAGTTGGAACAATTTGTAACTAATTTGTAAAGAAACTTGAGCCAACATACAGAAACAAAATTGGAGCAGAAAAGGAGTGGGCAACTTTCAGAGATTTGCTGTACAACAGTACACTCACTCATTTGATTCAAACACCCTGGGATGTCTGAGCAGTCTTTTTTTTTTATTTAGTTTGAATTTCACAAAATCCCTGTTCTTGCTTCCTTCCCCCCACTCCCCACAGAAGGTAGTCTATTAGTCTTTACATTGTTTCCCTGGCATGCAATGATCTAAGTTGAATGTGATAAGAGAGAATTCATATCCTTAAAGAAGAAAAGTAAAGTATAAGAGATAGCAAAATTACATAATAAGTTAATGTTTTTTCCCCTAAATTGAAGACAATAGTCTTTGGTCTTTGTTCACACTCCACAATTATTTTTCTGGATATAGATGGTATTCTCCATCTCAGATAGTCAAAAATTGTCCCTGATTGTTGCACTGATAGAATAAGCAAGTCCATCAAGGTCGATCATCAACCCCCAAGTTGCTGTTAGGGTGTACAATGTTTTTCTGGTTCTGATCATCTCACTCAGCATCAGTTCATGTACTTCTTTCTAGGCTTCCCTGAATTCCCAACCCTCCTGATTTCTAATAGAACACTAATGTTCCATGACATACATGTACCACAGTTTCTTAAGCCATTCCCCAATTGAAGGACATTCATTTAATTTCCAATTCTTTACCACTACAAACAGGGCTGCTGTGAATATTTTTGTACAAGTTATGTTTTTAGCCTTTTTTAAATCCCTTCGGGGTATAGAACCAATAGTGGTGTTGCTGGATCAAAGGGTATGCATATTTTTGTTGCACTTTGCATGTAATTCCAAATTGCTCACCTGAAAAAAGGTTGGATTAGTTAACAGCTCCACCAACAATGTAATAGTGTCCCAGATTTCCCACATCCCTTCCAACATTGATCATTGTCCTTACTGGCCACATTGGCCAGTCTGAGAGGTATGAGGTGGTGCATCAGAGATGCTTTAATTTGCATTTCTCTAATAAGTAATGGTTTCGAACAATTTTTCATGACTATGGGTGGCTTTGATTTCCTCTTGTGTAAATTGCTTTTGCATATCCTTTGATCATTTGTCAATTGGGGAATGGCTTTTTTTAAAATTTAACTCAGTTCTCTGTATATTTTAGAAATGGGTACTTTGTCAGAAATACTAGTTGTAAAAATTGTTTCCCAATTTCCTATATTTCTTTTGATCTTGGTTACAGTGGTTTTGTCTTTGCAAAACCTTTTTAATTTAATGTAATCAAAATTATCTAGTTTGTTTTTAATGATGTTCTCCATCTCTTCCTTCATGATAAACTGCTTCCCTTTCCATAGATCTGACAAGTAGACTACACATTGATCTTCTAGTTTGCTTATAATATTGTTTTTTTATGTCTAAATCCTGTATCCATTTTGAGCTTATCTTGGTATAGGGCATGAGTTGTTGGTCTAATCTAAGTTTCTTCCATACTAACTTTCAATTTTCCCTAGCAGATTTTATCAAAGAGTGTTTTTATTTCAATAGCTGAATAGTTTGGGTTTTTCAAACAGCAGATTACTATAATCATTTCCTACTATTGCACCTGGTCGATTCCACTGGTTGGATGCTCTATTTTCTAGCCAATACCAGACAGTTTTGATGACTGATTTTTTATAATATAATTTTAGTTCTGATAAGGTTAAGCCTCCTTCTTTTGCACTTTTTCATTAAATCCCTGGAAATTATTGGCCTTTTATTTCACCATATGGGTTTACTTACAACTTTTTCTAACTCATTAAAGTAATTTTTTTGGAATTTTGATTGATAGGGCACTTAAACAAGTAGTTTAGTTTTAGTAGAATTGTCATTTTTTTATTACATTAGTTCAACCTATCCATGAGCAGTTGATGTTTGCCCAGTTATTTAAATCTGATTTTTTTCTGTGATTAGAGTTTTGTAATTGTTTTTTTAGGTTTTTGCAAGGCAAATGGGGTTAAGTGGCTTGTCCAAGGCCACACATCTAGGTAATTATTAAGTGTCTGAGGTCGGATTTGAACTCAGGTACTCCTGACTCCAGGGCTGGTGCTCTATGCACTGAGCCACCTAGCTGCCCCCTGTAATTGTTTTCAAAAAGTTTTTGAGTCTGCCTTGGCAGGTAAACTCCCAGGTATTTTTATGTTGTTTGAGGTAACTTTGAATGGGATTTATCTTCCTAACTTTTTCCTGCTGTTCCTTGCTGGTTATATATAGAAATGTTGAGGATTTATGAAGTTTTATTTTATATCCTATGATTTTGCTAAAGTTGCTAATTATTTCTAGTAGTTTTTTGGATGAGTTTTTGGGATTCTCTAGGTATACCATAATGTCATCTGCAAAGAGTGAGAGTTTTGTGTCTTCCTTCCCAATTCTATTTCCTTTGATTTCTTTTTCTTCTCTTATTGCTGAAGCTAACATTTGTAATATGATATTTAATAGTAGTGGTGAAAATGGAAATCCTTGTTTCACCCCTGATTTTATTGGGAATGCCTCTAGCTTACCCCATTGCATATAATGCTTATTGATGGTTTCAGATAGATACTGCTTATTATTCTATGGAACAATCCATTTATTGTTATATTCTCTAGTGGTTTTTACTTTATTTAGGTTTTTAATTTCCTCTTCATTTAATCTAGTCATCTTGTATTTTTGTATATATTTGTCCATTTCACTTAGATTGCCAAATTTATTGGCATAGAGTTGGTGCTTAATTTTGTTAAAAGCTTTTCCAGCATCTATTGATATAATCATATAATTTCTGATAGGTTTGTCAATGATATAATTAATAATATTAACAAGTTTTTGTAATATTGAACCAACCCTGCATTCCTGGGATAAATCCTACTTGATCATAATGTATTATTTTAATGATAATATGTTGTAATCATTTTGCTAAGAATTTTTTAAAGATTTTTGCATCTAGATGCAGCTAGGTGGTGCAGTAGATAGACCACCAGCCCTGGAGTCAGGATTAACTGAGTTCAAATCCGACCTCAGACACTTAATAATTACCTAGATGTGTGGCCTTGGGCAAGCCACTTAACCCAATCGCCTTGCAAAAACCTAAAAAAAATGATTTTTGCATCTATATTCCTCAGGGAGATAGATCTATAATTTGCTTTTTTATGTTTTAACTCTTTTTAGTTTAGGTAGCAGCATCATATTGGTGTCATAGAAAGAGTTAGGCAGAGTTTCATCTTTGTCTATTTTTCCAAAGATTTTATTTAGAGTTGGAACCAATAGTTCCTTAAATGTTTAATAGAAATCACTTGTGAATCCATCTGGCCCTGGAGATTCAATAATGAGAGTTCAATAATGGTTTGTTGAATTTCTTTTTCTGACATAGGGCTATTTAGGTTTTTAATTTCCTCTTCATTTAATCTAGTCATCTTGTATTTTTGTATATATTTGTCCATTTCACTTAGATTGCCAAATTTATTGGCATAGAGTTGGGCAAAATAATGCCAAATTATTAGTTTAATTTCCTCCTTGTTGGTGGTGAGTTCACCTTTTTCATTTACGATACTATCAATTTGGTTTTCTTCTTTTTTTTAATCAAATGAACCAGAGGTTTATAAATTTTATTTGTTTTTTTCATAAAAACTGCTCTTGATTTTCTTCATTAGTTCAATAGTTTTCTTGCTTTCAATATTTATCAATTTTTCCTTTAAGTTCTCAAATTTCTTATTTGGTATTCAATTGGAGGGGTTTAATTTGTTCTTTCTCTAATTTGTTTAGTTGCATATTTATAGTTCATTGATTTCCTCTTTCTCTGACTTATTCATGTAAGCATTTAAAGACATATAATATATACCCTGATAGCCTCTTTGAATGAATCCCTTAGGTTTTGGTGTGTTGTTTCATTATTGTCATTATCTAGGATGAAATAATTAATTCTTTCTATAATTTGTTGCTTGATCCACTCATTCTTTAAAATGAGGTTATTTAGTTTGCAATTAGTTTTGTGTCTATATCTCCCTGGCCCAATAATGCATATGATTTTGATGTATTATGATCTGAGAAAGATGTATTCATGATTTCTGCCTATCTGCAATTTCAAATTAAGTTTTTATGCCCTAGTACATGGTCAACTTTTGTGAAAGTGTCATGTACTGCAGAGAAAAGGAATGTTCCTATCTATCCCCATTCAATTTCCTCCATAGGTCTACCATAGCTAGGTTTTCTAACAATCTATTTACCTCCTTAACTCTTTCTTGTTTATTTTATGATTATATTTATCTAAATCTGAGAGTGGGAGGTTCAGGTCTCCCACTAGTAGAGTTTTGCTGTCTATGTCTTACTGTAGCTCTTTCAACTTCTCCTCAATGAATTTGGATGCTATGCCATTATGTGCATACATATTTATTATTGAAATTACTTTATTGTCTATGGTACCTTTTAGGAGGCTATAGTTTCCTTCTGTATCTCTTTTAACACTATCTACTTTTGCAGCTGCTTTACCTGAGATAAGGATTGCTACCCTTGCTTTTTTCACTTTAGTTGAAGCAAAATATATTTTGCTACAACCTTTTCCCTTTACTCTATATGTATCTCTCTGCTTCCAATGAGTACCTTTCAAGCAGCATATTGTAGGATTCTGTTTTTTAATCCACTGTAATTCATTTACATTTTAAGGGACAGTTCATCCCATCCACAATTAAATTCAAACCCAAAATAAAAGGAATAACATTTAACTCAGGTAACTGTAACTATTTCAGATCTGAATCACACACACACACACACACACACACACACACACACACACATCTCTTGTATAAAAGTTTCAAATTTATCAAAGTGAGGTTGTTGGATACCCTGTCCAGTACCAAATCTCAGAATATAGAAACATTTTCCTGCCTCTCCAGGCCTGTAAAAAGTTGTGAAGATGTTCCATTGATGTTTAAATACACATGTACAGACATATACACTCATATATTGATATATTTTTAATGTACCAATTAAGAGCAGTCAAAAAAATAATTTTTTGAATCAATTAGAATTTCTTGAGGAACCTCATATATAATACATACACACACACACACACACACACACATACACATTAAGATTTTGAAATAGCCAGTCAATAGTTAAAATTGAATGCATTCTTACATAACTTTACAAAATTCCAATCCATTTATTCTAATACAGATATGTTGGTTATTAGAACAGGCATACTTAAAGATGAAATAAGAATTTACTAATCCCAGAAGTTACCTCTCCCCTTTTTTTCTTTAACTAAATGACCATGAGGCTTCTCAACCAATCTGTCCATTTCCCCTTCCCCCCTCCCAAGGGTGAGACTTTCTCAGCCCAGGTAATGTCTTAAGGGAATGGGGCTTGGAATTGAAAACATGGTAATTGCACAAACCCACCTCCTCCCCAAACCAGGAAAAAGGTATGGGGGTCCCTTGTTTTCTAAAACAAGTTGGGGGGAGGGGGGCTTACCCTTCCTGTAGCAAAGCATGTATTCCATCTGAGACATAGGTTTGAGTTTCAAAGTTCTAAAAAAGGATGATTTCCTTCTCGCTCCACCTTTCCTCTGCCAAGAAGGACTTAGAAAATTTCAAAGAGAAAGAGAGAGAGTTCTACCCAAAGATAATTTCCAGGAGCTCAGGTGTTTTGCTTTTGTCAAATCCAATTCCTTTCAAGGAGCAAGCACATAGCTGGGGGTGGGGTGGGGGTAGGGAATGTCTTTGTACCAAATTTTTTAATTCTCCATCAATTTATAGGTAGGCAAACATGTCAACTGAACATATGCCAAATGTCCTTCCTTAACAACCCTCAGTCCACAGTGGGATATAAACAAAACACACCTCAGAACTGTCTTCTCCAGTCAGTCTGAACAGCAGGGCAGGCCCACATAAGGGTGGCTGAAAACAACACAGGCAGACCCACACCAGGGCTATTGTGAAACACCACATGTGATTAGTTTAGATGATTCTCAAAAAAAACTCAACATTTTTTTCCTGCTTAATTCTGGTGGCCTTTAATTCTAGAGTAGGCTCAGAGTACCAGATATGAGAGGAAGTCTTTGGGAGGAATGGAATTAGACATAACTACAGCACCTAATAATGAAGACTTATGTATTTCTTTTCATCACAAACACTATTCCTTTTATCTAAACACAATAAAACTTCCTTGATACAGCCTTGCAGAAAACATTGGCAACTAATAGACTTTGTGATTGTAAAGAAAAGAGAGACAGGATGAACACAGTGTGTATACCAGAATTCTGGACTGATCACAGATTCAACCTCTCCAGATTAAATATTCACATTCAACTAAAGTGGCAGTTATAGTGCAAAATAGCTAATAGAATCATTAATATTAACAGATTAGAGAATTTCTCTGAGTTGGAGCGGTTTGTCACTAACTTGGAGAGAAAATTGAGCCAACATACAGAGACAACAGTGCAGCAGAAAGGGAGTGGAGAACTTTCAGAGATGTACTGTACAACAGTGCATTTGCTCATTTGAGTCAAAACACTAAGAAATATTGAATTGTTTGATGAAAATAATGGAGAAATATAGAAGCTACTAAATGAAAAACGAGAACTCAGGGTTTACCAGCAGGAGAGCTCACCCATTTCTAAGAAGGCAGCATTCCATCAAAAGTAGAGGGTAAAATTGTTAGAGACATACAGAATTCTTGACTCAGTAAGAAGGCAGATGAAATTCAGTTTTATGCACATAATAATAATCCAAAATGCTTTCACGATGCCCTGAAGGCCTTTTATGGGATAAAGACATATAGAACATCTTAACTACTCAATGATGATGGAGCTATATTGATTAGTGATAGGGACATGATCCTAGAGAGATGAGATGAATACTTCCATAGTGTTCTTAAACAGACTGTTATCAATACATACAGAAACCATTGACCGCAAGTTGAAATCAATCCATTCCTAAATGAAGCTCCAATTGAAGAAGAGGTTTTGAATGCCATTAGACTCCTTTCCTGTGACTATAACCTGGTGTTAATTATCTTCCAGATGACAGTTACAAGATGGGGGGCACAATGCTCATACAAAAGTTGACCGAAGTTTTGCAAATTAAGAGCATAAAGAAATTGTCCTCCAGGAATTCAAGGATGTCTCCATTGTTCACATGTATAAAGGCAAAGGAAATAAAAAAACAGAAGTTTTTCTCTCGAAGAAGATAAGTTTTAGGCACTTTTCCTAGCCCCTTTCTCACACCAGAAGATGAGCAGTGTGATTTTTAAAAGGGCTGCTCAGCCGGCCAAGATGGCAGAGAGAAGATGGGGACTGTGTTAAGTGCTCCTAGTTCCCCTCAAAAATAACATGAAAGAAATCTCTTAACGGAAATTTGATTGACAAAACCCAGAAAGAGAAGCTAGGAGAAGTACACCTACCAATAAACTCGGTCTCAGGGGTCTGCGGGTGAACCAGGAGTGGAGACCAGAGGGCCAGCACAGGGACAGCAACTGGAGGAAGCCAGAGGACTGGCCTCAGCCACAGGGCCTTTGGTGAGTGGAGGGTCCAATAACCAACTTTAGCTGGGGAATCTTTGACTGGGGGTGGGAGGAGAGGAGTGACAGGAAGGTAAGTTCCAGCACAGAGAGAGCTTCAAAGCAATCCTGGAAAATGACCAGCTAGGCAAGGGACCTGAGGTCCATACTTTCAGCAGAGCCCTCTTCCCAGAACAAGTGGTAAATACCACCCCCACCCCTCAGGCTCAGGTTATGTAAGAATGCATTCAATTTTAACTATTGACTGGCTATTTCAAAATCTTAATGTGTATGTGTGTGTGTGTGTGTGTGTGTGTGTGTGTGTGTGTGTGTATGTATTATATATGAGGTTCCTCAAGAAATTCTAATTGATTCAAAAAATTATTTTTTTGACTGCTCTTAATTGGTACATTAAAAATATATCAATATATGAGTGTATATGTCTGTACATGTGTATTTAAACATCAATGGAACATCTTCACAACTTTTTACAGGCCTGGAGAGGCAGGAAAATGTTTCTATATTCTGAGATTTGGTACTGGACAGGGTATCCAACAACCTCACTTTGATAAATTTTGAAACTTTTATACAAGAGATGTTTGTTTGTGTGTGTGTGTGTGTGTGTGTGTGTGTGTGTGTGTGTGTGTGTGTGTGATTCAGATCTGAAATAGTTACAGTTACCTGAGTTAAATGTTACTCCTTTTATTTTGGGTTTGAATTTAATTGCTTAAAAAAGGTTTAAAATTAAGTAATTAGTGAAGTTGGGATCAGAGCCTATATGTTGCAAATTTTGTGAGTAGACTTCCTGTCCTCAAAAGGCTTTGAAAAGAGGGTGGGAAGGCCTTCGATAGGAAAAGTTCACCACCTTGTGTTTAAAAAAAAGAAACTATCTGAGATGAGAGCCATGTGGTCACCTAAGTGCTGCAACAAGTCTTGTGAATTTGTGTGTTATGAAGAAGGAAAATATAATTGGAATAAATTGTATGTCAAGGAATTTGGGAATATTGAATCATATATAATATATATATTTACTGATTTCTTTTGAGAAAAAATATTTTGCTATCAGTTATGTGATATTCTTTTCTAACTTCAAAAAATTATATTAACAGTGTTTGGTTCTCTTGTGAGCATGCAAGCTATTTGAATACTGTAATGTTAAAACCTGGAATTAACATGCGATTGCTTTGAAGGGGTGTTAAGGGAATGATCACAAATTATGACCCCCTTCTGGGATATATCTGTGTATTCATGTATAATATAATGATGGAAATATTATTTTATAAAATTTAATACCTCATGTTGTTAATCGACTTGAATGCCTGGTTGTTTCTACCATTGTTTAATTGCAATAGAATCGATAACACATGTTAGAAATTTAAAGTTACCTAAGATGCCCTAATTTTTTTTAAGAATTCTGAAAGTAATAATTTGTAGTTTTGAAGATGGCTAGTAGTGAGAAGTTGATGTATAGAAATTTCTAGCTATATATGTAAAATGGAACTAAACTGGTTATTTGCTTTGAGGGGAAAGTATCTATTTAACATGAGGAAGATAAAATAATTGTGTGGGATAAAAATCCAGTTAAAAATATAAAGACTCCTCTGAGCAAAAAAGAAAGTTTATTTTGGCTTTTTCTTGAGAAAAGGGCATACTTCAAGTCTCACAAAGGTATTGAAGATCAAGGGGCTGCCCTGAGGTGACAGACAAGCAAAAACAGTGAGAAGGATTATCTGTATGACTTCATAAGTCATGAAACTTCATGTCCTTGTGTCTCTTTCTGCTCTGTAGTAGCAAATTGCCATGATCATTCCAGATACATCATAATTAAGTACGAGAGTGAGTCAGTGGATCAGGATAATGCCTATTGGTATATTTTAACTACTTCAAAGAGGGATCCATTCTCCATCTAAAATTTTTGCTCATTCTAAACATGGCCAAAGCTAAAATAGAAAATTTTGTTGTAAATTACTTTTTGGACACATGCAGTTTTAAAATGCTTTTTCAGTACATTTGTTTATACTATTTTTTTGAGCTTTTGTTTATAACTTATGTGGCATCCATCAAGGAATCTGTGTTATATTGGAACCCATGTTCTTATGAAAAATTTATTGATACTGGCTTAGGTTCATAAAATATAATCCTTGCCCCTTATAGTCATTCTAGTTTTTTCCTAATTATTGGACCTCTGTTAAAAAGCCTTCTCTATTACAATATCTCTGTTTTTATCTTGCTCAATTTTTTCCCTTGAGTTTTGTTTCTGTTAGCTCCAAGGCCAGTCTCTGCAGGATGCCAAACAGATGTGCCAGCCAATCATTCTCTGGACCTTGCCTCAATGAAGTCTTTGCTGTAATGCATTAATCTCCAAATGGACTCTGAAAGGGCCAGAAGAATACGGGTCCCAAGTAATTTTGAGGGGCAAATAGTGCAGGGGAAAATGAAGAAAATTATGAATGTAGAAATTGGGTGAAGAAGTAAATTGACTACCACCTACTCTACTAGAAGTAGAGAATTATGATTGTAACAGAAAAAAAATGTAATCTTAAAGGCTGTTCAAATTGAGTGGAGATCCCCATTACCATTGATTCATTGTTTAATGTAAAATTTGTATCCTGTCTAGTAGGAAAAAGGGAGTTCACCTTTTGCCCTCTAGATGAGAGACAAGACATACAAACCTGCCTTGGACCCCAGTTCAGGACTGCAGTCTTCTCTGACTTGTTGTGGCTATTCTCTCTCTCTCTCTCTCTCTCTCTCTCTCTCTCTCTCTCTCTCTCTCTCTCTCTCTCTCTCCCCTCCCTCCTTCCCCTATCCCTTCCTATGTGCTGTAACTTCTTTTCATAAATTTTTGTTTTATTTCCACCCTTGCTTTCCCAAGTCTGAATAATGATTCCTTATAGGCAGAATCAAACTCAAGTACCCAGCGGCTACACTTCTCACTTTCTTCTTTAACTTTTCTTTTTAGCTTTATCTTTTCCTTTATTTTTAATTTCACCCTTCTTTTTACCTTTGTTTACCTTCTTCCCCCCACCCCACTCCTACTTTCTTGAAGGGTAGGATACAATTTTAAACCCAATGGGGAATGTATATTATTTTTTCCTTGGGCTAAATCTTTTGAGAGTATTGAGTGTAAGATTTACTCCCTTCTTTTGCTTTACTTTAATAGGTCTTTGGGCCTTTTTATGTGGTGTTATTTATCCTCTAATGCCTTGACTTTTCCTAGTATAATCCTTTTCATGATTGATTTATAAGCAACATCACCTCATAGTCACTTAGTACATATATAGCCTCTGTCCATGTATACTCTGCAAGAATAATTTTCCCTTAGAATTACAACTCTCAAGACACAAAAACATCATCAGATACCATACCCTCTTTCCAATTACCCTCTATAGAAATCCAGTCCTCATGATCTAAGTATCATGTAAAACATCACTCAAGAGCTAAAAGTCTGATGACATCACAGATACTTTATACCTGCACCCTTTGTCCTAAGAGAAATACAATTCTCAAGAGTTAATTTACATTCCCCTCTCTCCTCCAACCACTTCCATTTATTTCTTTATATATCTCTTGAGTTCTGGATTTGAAGATCATATTTCTGTACAGTTCCGGTCTTCTAATCATGAAAGTTTGAAAGTCCTTTATTTCATTGAAAAGTCATCCTTTCCCCCTAAAAGAATATTGCAGAGTAGTTGATTCTTGGTTGTAATCCAAATTTCTATGTCCTCTAGAATATCATATTCCAGGCCCTCCAATCTTTTATTGTTGAAACTGATAAGTCTTTTATAATCTTGAATGTGACTACTTGGTATTTAAATTATCTTTATTTGCCTTCTTACAGCATTTTCTTCTTTAGCTGAGAATTCTTAAATTTGACTAGAATATTCCTTGCCATTTTATTTTTTTGCTGTCTTTGTAAGGATGATGGATGGATGGATTCTTTCAAGGACTATTTTATCTTCTTGTTTTAGGATATTAGGGCAATTTTCTATGATAATTTCCTACAAGATATTTTTCCAGGATCTTTTTTTGATTGTAACTTTCAGGTAGACCAATAATTCACAAATTATCTCTGGTGGATCAATTTTCCAGGTTGGTCATTTTTCCTAAGAATTACTTTATATTTTTTATTTTTTCAACCTTTTACTTTTTTTTAAAAAGTTTTTTCAAGGCATTGGGGTTACAGTGGCTTGTCCAAGGCCACACAGCTAGGTAATTATTAAGTGTCTGAGGCCGGATTTGAACTCAGGTACTCCTGATTCCAGGGCTGGTGCTCTATCCACTGTACCACTTAGCCACCCCCCCCCTTTCCTGATGGAATTCTGGTGTCCCACAGAGTCACTCATTTTTTTATTTGTTCAATTTAGGTTTTAAGGTTATATTTTCTTCAGTTAGTATTTTTTGTTTTTTCCTCAGTTGGTTAATTTTATTTTCCAGATGGTCAATTGTAGTTTTAAAATTATTGTTTTCTTAAGTCAACTTTTCATAATTCTTCTACAAGACCCATTTTTTCTTCCATTTTATTCTTCTTCTCTTCTTTGGCTTTTAGAATCCTTTTTGAGTTCTTCCAAAAAGTCTTTTTTTGGAATAGATACCAGTTCATCAAATTTTTATGTAGGGGTTCATGTAGATTCACATGTAGGTATTTTGTCATTGTTTTCCTCTTCACAATAGCAGCTATCAATAGAGTTTTGTTTTCTTTTCTTTTCTGGTCACTTTTTCAGTTGAACTCTGTTTCTGAGGCATAGGATATATTGTCCCAAGATTTTTTTGCTGGGGTCAGGGTTCTGATCCCTGGCTTTCCTCACTTCCCTGCTGGCATTTCTGGTGTTCCAAGTTGTACTAGGTAGATGATTGCCACTCCAATTTCCCAGGACTCGAAACCTTGCTTTCTGATCTGGAATTGGACCCTCATTGCTGGCATAGCTGCACTGAGATCTTAGCTGTACTTTGGCTGGTTTCCCAGCTCTCCCACCTACACCAGGGCTTTTATACACCATTTAACCCACATGACAGGCCTTTTCCTGAAGTTCTTCCAAGATATGTCATTCAAAAGTTGTTTCATTGCTTTTTTTTGGTGGGCTCTGTCATATTAGGATCTGTTTAGAAACTTCATTCTGATTTGTTTTGGGAAAAGCTCTGGTAGCTTCCCCACTGTGCCCTGGATCTATTTTCTAAAGCAGTTCTTTTTTCCAATGAGAAATTTCTCATTTTATTCTATTTCATTTTATTTAAATATTTTTTATAATATTTTGATGATTCATAGTGTCATTTCTCAATTTTCAAGGAATTATTTTCTTCACTAAACTTTTGAATTTCCTTTTGTCACTTGACTAATTTTATTTTTTGGGGGGGAGTGATTTCCCTCAGTAAATGTTTTCCTATTCTAGTTACTTTTTTCATCATTCTCTTACTTTGCTCTCATTTTTACCCCAACTTTTCTTCTACTTCTTAAATTTGTTTTTTAAATATATTTTTAAGTTCTTCTAGGAATTTTTTTTGGCCCTAAGATCAAATTACATTTTTCTTTGAGGATTCACATGTAGTCATTTTGACACTACTTCCCTCTTCTAAGTTTATATCTTGATCCTTCTGATCACCATTGTACTTTTCTATAGTTAAGCTCTTTCATTTTTGATTCATTTTTCTGCCTTTTTATGACTTGTTGTTTTTTTTTTGTTTGTTTGTTTGACAGTTGAGCTGTTTCTCCAGTGTCCCAAGTTTTTTGTGTTTAGGTTCTGGTTCTTTCTGTTGGCTTTCACAGAACCCCTGAGGGGCTTAGCTTCTTGCTTTCTCTGGAGTGTAAATGTTCCTTCTGGCTTCTAGAGGAGTTGGGGCCTCCCTAGAGGTCCCTGTTGGACTTTCCTGGATGTGGGGTTTAGCTATTGACCTGCTCCAGGGATGTGGTTTTGCTATTGATCAGTGATAGTAGCAGTCCTTTTGGTAACTAGCTGTAGGTAGAATTTGTAGATTTAGCTCTAAGGCTGGGTCCCTGCTGATAGGTTGTGATGAAAAAAAGGGTCTCTCTGCTGGTAGACCCTAGGGATGGGATTTCATTAGAGGTCAGCAACAGGGTCAAGACCTTGTTTCTGGCTGTGCTTGGGCTAGCTAGGGTTGTTGGGGTGGGGCCTTTTAGTGCTATACAGATTTTTCACCTGTTTAGGGAGCTGCTTCCTTGTAAGAGGGTGGGGTCTCCTGATAGATTGCTTAGGGTCTTGCTGCCTATTGAGACATTGCTCTTGGACCTCAATCCCCTCTCACTCTAGTTAGCAGATGTTTCCTGCTAGGTTTCGCTGATCCTAGATCAATTCTCAAATGGTTTTCTAGTTGTTTGGAGGAAAATTTGAGAGGGTTTCAGAGCCTTCCTTCCTCATTTCACCATCTTGGCAACTGAAGTCCACTTTTTTTAATCTTTAAAATTAGTATGACAATACACCTACCACTAACCTCATAGTGTTATTGTGAGGATCTAGTGATGTCTTGTATATCAAACATTATCAAAACCATAATGTATAAATAATAGTTTTGGCTGCTATTAAGTGATGAAGTTCTGATGCCAAATCAGTCTTCTAACTTCTAGTCCATTATTCTTTTTATTACTATTTCATAATCTGTGCAACTGTAATATGTATCTATATGTATGATATAAAGAGAGATATAATTATAATATCTGTCTTGTCAAGATTATGATTTTTATATTGATTAGTATGATATGTATAATGAATTTTATGATAATAATTTAGTTTCCAGAGATCCTTTTCACAGGCAGGCTCTGAGTCTAGGAAACAGTGAAAATAAAATAGTAATTTGTTGCAGTCGTGACAGGTTCTGCCTTGAATTGTGCTTAGCTTTTTTAAATGAAGAAGTATAACTGTACTACACTGTTCTGTACCCCCCCCCCAAAAAAAAACACAATATAATCAACTTAGGACTCCTACTTGGATGATCACAGTAATTCCAAAGTTCCACATCCTATGTGGATGTGATGCAATGATTGTGCTGTCCTAAATGGTGTAACTGTCCTGGGAACATCACTCATGACCTAAAAATGCAGGTATATATTCTCTACCTGAACTTCAGCAAGACAAAATCCCCCCAAAATGGAATTAATTCCATGATTTGCCAATTGGTTCCTTACAAAGAAAGTAGCCTACAGTGGTCCACTTGTCTCTGGCTAACTCTGTCAAGGCCAGGATAGAGATGGCTCATTAAAAATTTAGTTAATCTATTAGATAGTCTAAAATATAAAATATCTCTTTATAAGTATATAGAGAGATAAATATATATCTACAAGCATAAATAGATGGTATCTATTATCTAATTGATATATAACTGATATAATGGCTTCACAACTAACAAAGTTGGTTTAGGAGTATCTGAAAAAAATAAATACATTGAAAAAAATGCAAAACCTTTGGCTGATATGGACCTGATGATTCTATGATAAACAAATTCTTTGTCTCAATGTGGCACAGTGGGAATGTACTAGATTTGTACACAGATGATTTGGGTTTCAATCCTGGCTTTTCCATTTTCCATCTGTGAGACACTGAACAAGTGGTTACCTCTATCTAAGTCTCAGTTTCCTCAGCTATAAAATGAGAGAACTAGTTTAAGCTGGATTCTCTACCTATGATCCCAGATACTTTTATTTTTTTGGAAAAAAATCTAAGAACATATTTTTCACACAATCAACTCATTTAGTGATGGAATAAATCATAGGGGAATTAAAATAATAAATACTGCTTCAGAAGATAAAAATCAAATTGTAAAAGAAGACTTATTCTTTATTTACATGAGAGACTATTGGAAAGAGATTATCTTTAATCAGCTTGATGAGCTAATCAGTATGTTTAATTGACAGTCAAACCCTCTAGTAAACATTACAAGAAGAAATAGCAGGAAGCATCTGAAAATGAATTAAGAAAAAAAAAGCAGCAAAGAAGCCTAAAATTATATCTTAGGGGTACAAGGTACATGTAGTTATAATACTAACATAAAACCAATTTGAGACCAAGATATACAGGATAAGGTTAGGAAATAAATGTAGATAAAAATATAAATGAGGGAAAAAAATGAGAAGTGGATAAAAAGAGAGTAAAAACATAATGGAAAAGCTTCTCCCTTATTACCAGTAATTCATGAAAATTGACCTGTAACTGGGTTTAATGACTAAGGTCTGGAACTGATTGCCCAGTGTGCCTATTGTTGTAGAATTATTGCCTCCATCGTGGCTCAGCTGCAGTGACCTCATAATCAGACAGCTGCAGGAGAGAAACTAAGAACTCAGACTTGGATTTTAAACATCTTAAATTCTTTTTTCTAGCTTTATGATGTTCAGTTTTGAACATTTTTAGAAAGGTAAAGGCGAGAAAATCAGTGTTAAAGAATGCTAAATGATTTAGGGGAGTTGCTTTTTTTGTCTATGTATGCATGCACAGTTACTAAATAATCACTGCAATAAAACTATAACTTTACTAAACTAGAATGAACCTTGGATTTCATATCTTGATTTTTCCTGTTTTTTTTAAAAGTCATGCATCATGTCAGTGGCAGAATAATAGCTAGAACATAGTGGATCCTAAACCAAGCCATGGTTCATTTATCTTTTGTGTGTTTGGTATTCTGGCATTTTGGGGTGTGTGTGTGTGTGTGTGTGTGTGTGTGTGAGTGCATTCACGCATGCCTATGTGTATGTATATGAGAGAGGGGGGAGGAAGGGAGGAAGAGGAAGAGTGGGGAGAAGGGGGAGAGAGAGAGAGAGAGAGAGAGAGAGAGAGAGAGAGAGAGAGAGAGAGAGAGAGAGAGAGAGAGAGAGAAAACGAACGAACTTAAAGCATCTGGGGGATTCAATTTCTTAAACTACAAACACAAGCAGCCTGAATGAGGACACTTCTGAGGTCCCATTATATCTGGATATTAAAACAGATAATATAAAACAAAACAAATTTTTATACTTCATAAGTAAAAGAAAAATTGTACAAAACAATGATGAAATATTTTAAATTACTTTTATTAGAACATATGTTTGGACAAACTTTGTCATTGATAGCTGATGAAAAAAGTAATTACATAATTGAAATTTTAAAACATGAAATAGTTATGAGATATTTTTCAGGTGTTATAGTTAATATACAGTCAAATAATGTCCCAATATCTAAAACTTTAAAAAAGTTATAAACAAAATGAAACAAAAATAACTATCACAATCCATGGTACTGAGACCAAAAGCAATTTCAGTTTGGAAAATATGAATGTGGGGTCAGCTACATAGATAGGGCACTGGCTCTGGAGTCAGGAGGAGCTGAGTTAAAATCCAGCCCCAGACATTTAATAATTACCCAGCTGTGTGACAGGGCAAGTCGCTTAACCCCATTGCCCTGCAAAGACCAAAAAAAAAAATATGAATGTGAAATATAATCAACAGCTGATATCACGTCAGATTAAATGACAACTCCATTGGTGAGCACATCATTGAATTTCAATTATAGGTTGACTATTGATACAAGAGTATTGGGGAAAGCTAGTTGGTACAGTAGATAGAGCACCAGCCCTGGAGTCAGGAAGACCACAAGATCTGGCCACAGATACTTAATAATTACCTAACTATGTGATCTTGTGATAAATTGTGATAAATTAACACCATTCTGTAAAAATTTATTGTCTATGAGATTCATAATAAAGAGTATTGCATGGATAGATACATAATAATAGAAATCATCTTCCCTCTTAGAATGGAAGTTCCTTGGCTTTTTTTAAATAGCACATAGCACAATGCCTATATAAGACCTGTATAAATACTTACTGAATCTCTAAAGAAGCTAACATATTTATGTGTCACATAGCAAAAATGTGATGAGATCCTAAAAAACAGTGATGAAAAGGAGGGAACAAACCTTTAAGATAAGAGTGGTAAGAAGGGGACAGAGTCCTCAAATTTGTTGGAGACAGAATTAACAAAATTTAGCACCTGATTGAATATGGAAGGAAGCTTAGTGAAAGTAAACAATCAAGGATGACTTCAAAGATGTGAACTAGGATTACTGGAAGGATGGTAGTGGTCTTGATACAAATACAGTTTGTAGGGGAGAGAGAGAAAGAGGAGAGTGTTGGAGGGGGAGATCATAGGATTATAGATTTAGAGCTGGCAAGGACCTTGGAGGTCATCTAATCTATTACCTTTAGATAAGAAAATTGAGGAACAGAGAGATTGAGTTGATTTGCCTAAGGTTATACAAATATGGAATTCTGATTTGATTATATTGTGTTTAAATTCATGTCATTGAGATGGTTTTGGGACATCCGGATAGAGATATATGATTGGCACTTGGCAATAAAGTAGGGAGATCACAGAATTAGAATATTTAGAAATGGAAGGCACTAACTAATCCAGTCCATACCTGAAAGAAATCCCTCAAGAGCAAAATCAGGTCAGGAAAACCAACAGTCAAAAGTATCCGGGAGGAAGATATGAGCAAGTGTCAAAGCTCCATAGAGGCATTAATCAACTAATGAAATTTAAGCATCTAAAATTCCATCTTATCCTGGACTGTCCATCAGGGTTTTAATTATATATTACAACACCTAAGGATGTCAGATAAAAGTATTTAAGCCTGGAAGCTGAAATATGAAATTAGTAAGACTTTAAATAATTGGAAATACTTATATAGTCAATTATGATAAATTATTTTATTCAGACTATAACCACATGAAATAATTTAGGACAAGTGTTATGATTAATTCTCCCATCCCCTATTTTTTTTTAGGTTTTTGCAAGGCAAACGGGGTTAAGTGGCTTGCCCAAGGCCACACAGCTAGGTAATTATTAAGTGTCTGAGACCGGATTTGAACCCAGGTACTCGTGACTCCAGGGCCGGTGCTTTATCCACTGTGCCACCTAGCCGCCCCCCCCCCCATTTTTCTTAAAGATGAAGAGTTTGTATATCATAGTTGCCAAGTGACTTGTTTAGGGTGACATATTGACAGTCTTGATTAGAATACACATCTTCTATATGAAAACTCAAAGGTCTTTTCATTATATCATAGCAAATTCTAATGGAAAGTCCATCTTTTACTTTTTTTTTTTTTTTACATTTTTTTAGCCTTGCTTTCCTTTTTGTTCTGCCTCCAACCATGGTTGCCATGACAGTTAATGGAGATTTTGTCTGGAATGAAGTCCAGATTCAGAATACACAAAATACCTTCTGAACATAGGTCCCTCATGACCTCAGAGTGACATACTGATTTTCTGTGCATATTCCCCTTCTAGAATGCTGAGATCAGAAGAAGCATTGAGTATGCAGTTTGTACTTGGTTCTGTTTCAGCTTTTGATCTCCTCTAACTACAAGTTATTACATCTACAGGTCTCAATCACTCAGGTTATGTCCACCTACATAGTTATCATCCCAAACCAACATCCCATCAACTAGCTTTTAAAATGTATTTTTTGTGATATGGATTTAAGATGTCTTTAATTATTTATTTCTGCTTTGTAGATGCTGTCTCCCCCCCAAAGAATAAGTACTCCTCAAGGGCAGGGAGCATTTAATTTGTGTATCTCAAGTACCTAGCAACATGTCTGGTAGAAGGGGCAGGAGGTGGCACAGTGGATAAAGCACCGGCCCTGGAGTCAGGAGTACCTGGGTTCAAATCCGGTCTCAGACACTTAATAATTACCTAGCTGTGTGGCCTTGGGTAAGCCACTTAACCCCGTTTGCCTTGCAAAAACCTAAAAAAACAAAACATGTCTGGAAGATTGCAGATACTTACAAATGTTTATTGATTAATATTGGTATGTCCTTTATAATCTGATAGAACTTATATTTGAATCAATACAATAATCATAACTCAGGTTAGATTCTAAAAAGTTACAGTTATGTTTTTTGAGAAAAAAACTAGGATACTAATATATATGCAAATACTATGTGCATGAGTGTATGTTTATATATATATATATTTAATGTTTGGGTATACATAATATGCATACTATATTAAATTATAGTATAATAAAAAATTTAAAAAGTATAGCATAAAAATGTATAATATAATAAAAAAAATAAAACACAGAGTTTAGGTGAGGCAGGCATGACTTAAAATCCTGCCTCAAACATTGAACAGTTGTGTAATCCTAGGTAGTGAGTTATTTAACCATTCTCAGTCTGTTTCCTTTTTTACAAAAAAATAGATAATAGCACATAACTCACTGGGTTTATGAAATAAGCTAAATGCTAAGCCTTTTTCAAACTTCAAAATGTTTTTATCATTTTAGATAATGTTAATTATGTATTATAATAGGGAATGTTACTCCAAAGAAGGAGTGGGGGACCTTTTTTCTGCCAGGAGCCATTTGAATTTTTATAACTTTTATTCACAGATTGGTCAAATATTTAATTCACCCCTAAAAAGCACCTAGATTTATTGAATTTTGAGTCCCACTTACAGTTGTCTTGACAAACCAGACCAATATGACCCATGGGTAAGAGATTCCCTGCCCCTACAAAGTCATAATTCATACTCATACCAACCTCTTGCCACCATTAAAATGATCTGTCACCTTCCCTATGGTGCTGTCCTCCTCCTCCTCTCCAATCAATTTTCAGACTAGGCTGTATGATCTGAGTAAGAGATCTTTATGAGCAGAGAAGCACCAGAGGTTGGGGGAATGAAAAGCCCTGATGCTATCCCTCAGCTATCTTTACTCCTCACTGAGATATAGGCATGAAAAGAAAGGCACAAGGAGGCAAACAACAACAGCAGACTTTCTTTAATGACTTGGAGTTGGGGTGCATCTTTGAAGCAAAACTATGCTTTCTTGCTGGGCCTCACAAGATTTGAAGGAAGCAGCAGGGCTTATATATCATGAGTCTACATCTCACTTTTTCCTTAGTGTACCTAGAGCATGCAACTAATTTCTCCAGGTATTTTTTTTTTTAATGACTGCATGAAAATTTGTATGCTTTCCTGAATGGTCATTTTAGTATTTTAGGTACATTATCCTCCAATAGAGGTCATAATTCCTTGCTCTGGTTTTTACAAAAAAAATAGTCCCTCCCTTACATCCCCCTTCTCCTTCCTTTGCCATGTGGTAGGCCATCCTCTAATCAATGCCACTTTGGCTGGGTTGCATATGACAAGTGTGCAATACATTGCCCAATCCACATCGGTACAATTTGAGAGGCCCTACTAGGATTTCTGTTGTCTAGTTTTCCTTTGGGAGTTCAGGGCTACCAGGACACTGGGAGGTATCAGCAATTCAGAGGAGCTCTTGGCACATGGTATTATATATATTAACATCAGTAATTATCCCACCAACCTGAATTGTATCTGCACTCAAAAAAGACAATTTAGACAAATATCATATTATAGAAATATGTTTCTGTCTAGAATATCACAAATAGTTGAAGTTGTACTTTTTTTTTAAAACTCCCATGAAGGAAACTGGATTCATATTAATCCAATCCAATTCAATTTTGACCTTGGAGACCAGGTGATAAAGGACTTTTCTCAGAAGAGATGGAGAACAATGGGGACTGGGTGTCATACACAATTGTTTTGTTAATTTTTATTTGTTAAGTAAAAATTTCAGTGGAATGGAAGGGGAAAAATATCTGGAAATAACATATATAAACAAAATATATAAATCTGTAATACTTTGAAGAAGAAAAAAGGAAAACAAGGGAAATAGTAAATCTCTCAATGGACATTTTTCTGAGATTCCTAAGTTATGGAAAAATCACTGATCTAAGTTGCTTCAGAGAGTTTCTGCATTATACTTTCTCAACTGTGGTGAATTTATACTTCTGTATAAATGTGCAATACACAAATATATATAAATATGTACATGTGTTTATATAAATAACATGTATACATTTGTATCTATCTCTATAATATGAGCAGAGTGAAGTGGTGAGGAGGCTTAATAGAATGTTTGTAAAACTGTTTTTTTTAAAGTATATTGGTAAGACAAATGCCCAGAAAAAGACAACAACTTTAAGAGGCAAGCATGAATGGTCAGTTACACGTTTTATTAGATAAAAATATCTCATATCATCCCCATACACTTGACAAATTAAAAGCCCAACTGCACAAAAATGAAATATTAGAGGGAAAATAGAATTTTAGTTAACGTGACAAGGTTCATCAAGGATAATTAACTTATAGAAAATGAAAAACTGTTGCATATTGCTGAGAAATGAAGATGAAGTTCAAAGCTACTACCTATTCTGTCTGCATTTGCAGAATAATATTCCAGAACCAGCCAGTATGAGATATCCAATAATATGAAAGGTTATGCATAGCAAACCTAATCAGGAAAGACCCAAACAAATATTTGTTCATGAATGGTTTTAAAAAAGCAATCACATTTTTACCCCTAACTTAACCAAGTGGAATAAATGATTCCAGGTTTGTGATGATAAAAATGTCTAGGACCCTGAACACTTTAATCTTAAAACACTAAATTTGGTCTTGAATTTATGTTTAATGCCACAAGTTTAAGGTCCTATACCCACGAACACTGGTAGACTGCAACGATCTGAAGGAAATCTATATATTTTATATGAAAACATTTTTTATTTTTATCATAAAATTTATTAAAATATATATATATATATATATATTGTTATTTAACTAATACAGTTTTCCACAAGTCATCAAGCCAAGGTAATGTTTTTGTTATTTTTCTGACAGTCAAAACAATTCTAACCTTTACTTTCTTCTGTGGTATCTTCTCTATAATAACCTAAAGGGAAAAATCTAACTATATAAAAATAAATTTTAACTTTTGTACTGTCAATGTATTATATCATTTATTTGAAAATATTTTTATGGTTAGAATTTGCATCTTTTAAACAGTGTCATATTCACACTTTTATAAAGTTGTGTTTTGTAATATAAATTCTCTTAAATTCTTTAATATTTTATAATAATACACAGAAGCATCTTGCAAAATTTTGACCAATAAAATTTATTCTAGTTATACATCTGATCACTACAGATAGCATTCAATTGCATTTTCCCCTTTCTTTACCCTGGGAAATGAGCTCTTTAGTAAATGCAATAAATCTGGGAGACATTAATCAACTTGTAGATTCAGTATTTCCAAATCATTACTGTTTGTCCTATTTTTTAATAAATGAAAGCTTACTATATTCTTATTTTTTTAAAAATATGCCACTAATTTAGTCCTATTTCTCATTGGTCATGTTATTCTGTAAGGTGGGTGGTTATGTGTTGATTGATTAATTACCAAGTTCTCATAGGTATTTCAGACAGCAGTACCATTTCATCCCAAGGACATACAGGCACTAAGCAATCCATCAGCCCCCTTGCTGGAGTGGTGGTGGATAAAATAACCCCTACAGGCTGCATTGGGAAGCAAGCTCAGTAAATAGTTATTCATAACAATTTGGTCCAATTCATAACCTCCTCTACTTTTCAACTCCCTGGACAGAGATTTGTTACACATACATAGCAGTTCTATTTGGGTTCAGCAAAGTTAGGTAGGAAGAAAGTGGGAGATGTGAGAGCAAGATATAATAAATTTCCATAAAATGCAGAACAAATTTCTAGGTTTGAAAAGTCAGTATTGTAGGTCCTCACTTCAGATACAGGGAATTTTTCTTGATAATCACATATATATAGTTTTACAAACAACAACAAAACAACAAAACAAACAAAAATATTATCTAGTCACATATGTATCATCTTATTTCCCTAATCATTTTCAATAAAATTCACATCCCAATCCATAGATCCTTTCGTCCAATGGCAATGGTTTTGAGGTGTTTTCACATTTTCTGTCAAGAATATAGACTTTGAATTCATTCATAATGGTTATAAATGCCAGTCTTGTTTATAATTTGTTGATTTGGTTAACAGTTTGGGTTGTCAACAAGCATGTATGGAGTCTTATCATGGGGTAGATACTGGAAACAAACACAGTCAGAAATACACTCCATCTAACACAACTTTATACAATAAACATTTACTAATGTCCTACTCTGTGTCAGGAACTGTGTTAAACACTGGGGATACAACTAATAAAAAGAAAGCCAGTTCCTGCCTTCCAAGAGCTAACACTCTAAGAGGAAAACACCTCCAATGATTAGGAAGGTATTGTAGAGAAAGTGCAAGAAAGGGAGTCTGATCTTGACCTGAAGCCAAGGGAGGGTCCAGGAGGCCCTGGCCAGTCACAGTGAGGTGTCACAGGCTGCAGTGAACTTCCAGGGTGAAGAGCTTTTGGGGGGGCATCATAAAGAAGGGTTACTTTAAGAATTGGGATCACAGATTGAGAAGAATGAAGACATGGCAGGTGTGGGTGGCCTCCTGTCAAAGGAGGTTCTAGGAAGAACCAACCAATGATACTGGCACTATTAATTTCAAAAACTGTTTTGCATTAGACCATTGTATTATCTCTTCCTTTTAAAAGTAATATAGAGGTGGTAGAGCCTGGATGGCAGAGAAAAGACAGGGATTCAGCTGGACTCTCCCCAATTCCCCCCAGATCATTTTAAACAGTATCACAAAATAAATTCTGGAACCAAATCCCATAAAAAGATGGGGTGAAACAATTTCCAACCCAATTCAACTTAGAAGGTTGGCAGGAAACTCCTTTCACATGGGTTGATAGCAGAGCACAGTTCAGTATAGCGGAACCACTATAGTCCATGGATTAGGAAACCATAGAGTTCTTTTTTTTCTTTCTTTTTTTTGCAAGGCAAATGGGGTTAAGTGGCTTGCCCAAGGCCACACAGCTAGGTAATTATTAAGTGTCTGAGACCAGATTTGAACCCAGGTACTCCTGACTCCAGGGCCGGTGCTTTATCCACTGCGCCACCTAGTCATCCCAACCATAGAGTTCTGAGAGAAGAGTTCTCAGCCCACAGATGGGAAGGAGGTCAGATACCTGGTCGGAAGACCACAGGGATACCTTTGCTAGCTCTGGGTACAGGATATTATTGCATTACCCATTCTTGTTTGAATCCAGGTCACAGTCTCAGAGCAAAGAGAGCATTAGCATGCTACGGCTTGTGGCTATAGGGAGGCAAGGACTCTGGTTGCAGTTCCAGGTCAGAAAAGATTGCTGGACTAGACCACAGGCCAGGAGGAGACTAAACACACGTGTAACTTGATCCACCATCTCGGAAGAACTGAAATCCTGAAGTTAAGGGCAGTCCCCCCCCCCCCACCAGGAGCAGAGCCCAAGTTTAAAGTTAAAAGTCAAGAAACAGAAGAAAAAGAAACAAACAGGTATGAAAAAGATTTTAAACAAAGAAAATTACTCTGGTGACAGGAAAATCAAAACACAAAACGTATAAGAAGGAAAGAATGTCAAAACTACTACATTCAAAGTGTCAAAGAAGAATATGATTTGGTCTAAAGCCCCAAAAGAATTATAGAAAGAACTCAAAAAAGAAATTTTAAAATCAAATAAGAGAGGAGAAAAATTTGGAAAAGACAATGATACAAGTACATCATGAAAAAAAGTAAACAGCTTAGTAAAGGAAACAAAAAATATTGAAGAAATAACATCCTAAAAATAAAAGAGGCCAAATGGTAAAAGAGGCACAAAACAAAATGAAGAGAAAAATGCTTTAAAAATCTGAGTTGATCATAGGGAAAAAAGATATACAAAAATTCCCTGAAGAGAATAATTTCCTAAAAAGTAGATTTGGCTAAATGGAAAAGAAGGTACAAACTTCAATGAAGAAATTTATTCTTTAAAAGTCAGAATTGGACAAATTAGCAAATGATTTTAATAAGACATCAAGAAACAATAAAACAAAAAAAAACAGGAAAAAATAGAAAAACATAAAAAATATTTCATTGGAAAAACTACTGACTTGGAAAATAGATCAGAATTATACCAGACTACCTAAAACTTATGATAGAAAAAAAAGCCTAGACATCACTTTTAAGAAACCACAAAGGAAAACAGCCTTGATATCCTACAACCATATGGTAAAATAGCCATTGAAAGAATCTATCAATCACATCCTGGAAGATTCAAAAATGAAGCTCCCAGGAATATTCTGTTCAAATTTCAGAGCTCTCAGGTCAAGGAGGAAATATTGCAAACAATCAGAAAGAAACAATTCAAATATTTTGGAGCCATAGTCAGGACCACAAAGGATTTAGCAGCTTCTACATAAAAGGACTGGAGGGCTTGAAATATGATATTACAGAATGTAAAAGAGATAAGATTACAATCAAGAATTAGCTATCCAGAAAACTGAGTGTAATCCTTCAAGTGAAAAAATAAAAAAAATATTCAGTGAAACAGAAAACTTTCATGCATTTTGATAAAAGGACCACAGTTGAATAGTTCTAATAATGAACCTGGAAGGGTTCACATAATTTCCATCAGATTATTTGATGTCATGATTATGAAATATGTTAATTATGGCTCAATGGAAATATGCAGCATAATGATACTATTATACCAGATTCATTATTTGGAACACAGGATTCATTATATTAGTAGTTAGCCCTGGACCCCCTTAGCTCACCACAAGATTCTGAAGCTTTTCACTACTTCCCAAGTTCAGTGCTAGTTTAGCTCCTCAGCTATGATAACTAAACTTGACTTTATGCCCTACGAATGCCATGTCATTTGACAGATATTACAAAAGACACCAGAGTCCAAGAGAAAAAATAAAAACAAAGTTAATTACTTTATTTCCTTATGTTTAATATGTATCTTAATTTGGGGCCCCAAATTTGAAAATTAAATATATTACATAAAGTTATTGAATCAAGATTTATTCACCATAAAATTCATACAGCTCCTCATCACTGTAAAAACTCCTATCCAGGGCGGCTAGGTGGCACAGTGGATAAAGCACTGGCCCAGGAGTCAGGAGTACCTGGGTTCAAATCTGGTCTCAGACACTTAATAATTACCTAGCTGTGTGGCCTTGGGCAAGCCACTTAACCCCATTTGCCTTGCAAAAACCTAAAAAAAAAAACTTCTATCCATTAGCTTGTCCTCATCTATATTTGGAGAGGCTTTGACTGCTTGCCTGCCTGGGCTCTGATCTGTGGTTGATCACAAGCACTCCCAGATCTGGTGTGTGGACGCATGCTTAGTCAATTCTGTTTCATGAATCTGAAGCACCCCCTGTGTCCTCCTTGGAAATCAGTCATTTCTTTTATATCAGTAATTCTTCTTGCTTCCTGCTGAACCATCTTTGTGAACACAAGAATTCCATTGGCCCTTTGCTCCTCCATCCATCTCTTCAATTCCTTCTCTAAATCAGGCTGTTTGGTTAACTTGCCTCTTATGGCCTTCATCTACCAGGACATTTTCAGGAGGGTTTCTTCTTCCTGTAGCCATTCTTGGATTGTTTTCTCACTTGGTGAGATAGTTTTCTCACATGCTGATATTCAGCAGCATGATTTCCATTCAATTTCGCAAACTGGATCACTTTTAACTTGAATTCAGCACTGGTCAAAAATCTTTTCTGAACCAGTTCTGGACAGATTATAGCAAAACATCACCTAATAATATACTGGTAACAAATGTGAAGCAATGAGCCCAAGACAACAAGCTCAAAAAAGTGGGAAATACAAGTAAACAAAAAAATCTATAACCAATATATGAGACTCAGTTTTTAGACCCAAAATTTTTCAAAAAGGTGTATACATGGAGAAATCTGGTAAATCTGAATATAAAGGTAAATTATAGTGAATTATTTAATAAATATTTTCTGTACTCATATCCAATAGAAAGTGTCAATGCCTCTATGGCATGGATAATTATGAGTTGCCCTGGTTATTGATGTGCCTGAGCCACAGATTTTTCCTACACGAGTATATCATCATGTATGTTCCATATCCATATATTTTCCTGTATGTGTACATACTTTTCCCTCTTTGCTAGTAATATAATTACCTTGGGAAAATTCTTCACTATGAGTTTGGAGAGAGAGGAGGATATTACTTGTTTTTTACCTTGCTTGTTTGAATGTTATTTGCTTTGAACAAATATGCCATTTCTACTTGGTTTGAAATGAAAGTAAACAACAGGGTACTGTGAGCTTGGATGAGGTGCTAATTCAAAGATTTTAGGGTAGCTTTCTGAGGATTCAAACATAATTATGAAAAAAAATACTCCATTTATATATTAGTACCAGTATTTATTATCTTCTTCAAACTAAAATTGGAAACTATATATGAAAAAGTCATAGATGTGGTGGTTTTCAATAGTAGATTCTATTATAGTATCTCTCTCCTTATTTGAGAGAACCTCTGAGAATAATGTGATGTTAAATGTCAGTCTCAGAAAGGAAATTTGGGCAATATTCTCCTCACTCCTGAAGCTAGAATATGTTATCTTCTTTTCAATCCCTAGAACATGAGACCTATCAAATGGATCAGGCCAAAAGGAAACTGATTGAATATCTATAAAGTTTTTAAATGAATTGTGCTAGAAAGTATGATAGTAAACAACAAATTTGAACTAAAAAACTCTACATATATGGAATATGCTTTCAAAGAGTTTAATTTCTATTTGGGGAGGATAATAGAATTTTGGAAACAGATAATTATAAATGTGAAACAGATCTGAAGTGGCAAATGATTAGTAAAACAATGGGTTAAAACAATTTAGAAGAAACAACTATATTTCCAAGTTCAAGATTTGAAGAAAGAGTTTTCATGGAAGAAAGAGATTTGAATTGAGTTTTAAAGGATGGTTAGGATTTACTCAAACAGAATATGAATCATTCTAAACAATGAAAACTACATGATCAGAGGTATAGAGGTGACAAACAGAGAAAGTTATAATAATTATAGTGATAAAGACAAACTGTTCCTTTCTTAGCAATCTTATGATGATGATCATTTTATGAATAATGAAACTGAGGCCTAGAGAAATTAAATTTTGTGGTTCTAGTTGACATAGTTGCAGAGATTCAAACAAAGTATGCTACTTTATACTATAATATATATAGTTTAAACCAATCTGGCATCGCTAGATTTTAGAAAAATTGCTTCTTTAAGTCAGAAGTTTGTACACACAATTGTTCCCTATTGCTGAATGTCTGTGCCATTCATTTTCCTCCAGAGATATGAGCCAATCATTAGAAGTTTCCATTACTTTACTGCCAGGGAAAAGGATGAACAAAATACAAAAAGACCTCCTGTTTTCTTCAACCTTTTCATGGCCTGATTTCAAGAACCTCTTTTAGTTATCTGGACAGGAGACACATGAACACAACTCTAGATATGCTTTAAATAAATAATGAGTCATTTCAAAAATTGTTCATTCAGAAACAGTCCAGTTCCATTACTGGCATGAATATCCAATATTTAGGCTGCCAGAAGTTTTATTACTACTCTACTTTTCACACTGGGGAAATAATTCTACTGCCATAACTTTAACACCAACACTATTGGATCCATATGGAATTGTATTATATCGTTATTATCTAGTCTGATATCCATGCAGACTTCCTTTAATTTTGATGGGACATGTCATGGGTCACTTTATCGATAAGATGTGAGAAAATACTGGCTTCCTATTTCAAATATTTCACATTCCCACATACATAAGGTATCTCTGCATAGGCAAAGGGAAGTAACAGGAAGAACTGTTCGTAGAAGGACCAACAAACCATTATATTAAAGAGGAGGTAGATATAAGAGTAATAATCACTTACATTTAAATAGGTTTTGATAGCTTACAAAGTTCTAAAAAAATTCACAACTCAGTGAAATAGATAGCACAGTTATTGATGTATTTTCCCCCTTTAGTGAACAGAGAATATCTATTCTTTATTTGCCAAGTTTATTGTCCTAGTCAATCTTCATGGGTATCTTCATGGTTATCTATCTCTCTATCTCTATCTGTCTGTCTGTCTGTCTATCTATCTTTCTGCACATAAGTTTATATGTGTATAAATTTGCCATATATTCAGTATATAAGTGTATAACTATCATTTCAAGGATTGTCATTTTTTCATAGTATCCCTAGTGCCCAGTAATACCTCAGCACATTGCAGGTGCTTAATTAATACAGGCTTATTGATTGTGCATATGAGGAAATTCTCCATAATTTTTTCCTCTATATTTATATTTCTTTTGTAAATACTTTATACTTCATTTTCCATTCAAAACATTTTAGTCAGATTTTCAAAAACTAATAGCCTTTCTTTTCTAGGTACATTGTGTTTCTGGTTTTAATTTCCCATCATTTCTTTTTTTTTTTTAAAACCTGGTTCAGAAATCCAAAATTCATACATCACTTTCCATTTTCAGTTTTTCATTGTCCAAATTAATCTTTCCATATTACCTGTTTTACTTGTACAATAGATAGTAGTATCAATGAAATGTCACCAGTACCCCATGAAGTTCAGTTTCTTGCAGAAGACTTCAAAGCTTTGGCAAATTTTTAAAATTCCTTCTGAAAATATAATTTGTGCTGAAATAATAATCATAAGTGGACAGTAGCAATTTTAATTACCTGTATTATCATAGGTTATATGCACAAGGCAGAAAACAGACTTTTTTTTGGTTACTTGCATTACTTATATGGCATATACAATTCTTTCACAGCCAGGTGACTGTAATTTGTATTCAATTTTCATACTGATCTTCCTAGAAGATAAGTGAAAAGGCTGGAGCAATCTCCCTTTGTGCCCCAGTTAAATTTGAGAAATTAAGTATTCTAAAACATCTAACCAAGAATATCAGAAGAGGAAAAAGGTGATTAGAAAAAAGGATCTGAATAGGTAGATAGGATACCTCACCTGGATCAAGAGTTTGGGGATTAGAAGAATGTCATACAGAGGATCAAGGTGTGGTAGCATTTACCTATAATCCCTACTATTAGGGAAGCTGAGCCCAGGGATCTCTTAATCTTGGGAATTCTGAGACTGGGCACTAAAATGATGAAGAATTTACAATAAATTTGACTGTAATACTTTGAGTCCCCAGAATCTAGGGTCACCAGGTTGTCAAAGAACAGAACAAACCATCCCATGTTAAAAACGAAGAACAAAGCTTCCATGCCTATCAATCAGAATAAGTTTATACCTATAAAAATAAGTATTATATGTCTAAGGTGTGTCATATAAGGAGCTAAAAATGTCATACAGAAGGAAAGAAAAATCTACAGTACTTAGAGCTAAAAAACAAACATGTTCTTTCTTTAAAGTGCTAGATGATCTCAGGAGGAATCACCTGCCACCTAATTTATTCCTTTAACATACTTGTATTACCCTTTTAACTGACTTGACAGAAGTATCCAACTATCTCTTTTCTTCCTCCCCACAAACCTTGCCTAAATTTTTCTTTGATCTTTTCTTATTTCTTTTAGCAATTACCTTTCTCCTTCAATTCTTCTATCAATCCTTATATCCTTCTCTTCACTCCTTTCCTACCTTTAGAAACTCTTCATTCTATTATATTGATTTCATTTGCTTCTGTTTCTTAGCAGATAATGCCTGAGGCATTGTTCTTTACTTTTTCCTTAAATTCTCTCAAATTTTTCCTTTCCAGATTCAGTCTTAGGCCTTCTTCCCTAACTCAAAAACCTTCTAAATCACCTTCATATTTCCCTTACTTTTATTCAACTAAAACTCTTCTGGTTTTCCTGACCGTTCTGATGTTTATCTTTCACATCCAGAAGTTGAATTAGGCAAAGATAAGTCCCTCCCACACCCCAAAATTATAGTTTAAATGACTAGACCAAGCCTAAATCATAAACACATAGAAGACCCTTGAACTGCAAGCAAACTCCTCTGACTTGGGTGTAATCTACTTCTGTAAAATATTCTAACTTTATTACTAAGGGGTATATTCAGATTCATTACAAATATTGGTTGAATTCTCTAAAGGTTTGCATTATTTTATGTTTGTGTAGATATAGGTTTTGTTCTGGGTTAGACTGCGTATAAAAATTAGGCACTTGTAAGTCAATCAATTGTTGACAAGAGATCTATTTAGACATAAAAATGAAAGGATGTGTAATGAGGAAACTAACTTGATTCAGTGGAGCAAAGAACCAGAGATGGGTTAAGAATTCTTCCTGTAACTGTTTTTAATACTTAGGTGAAGTATTGTTAAGCAACTCAAGACTTTAGTCAGCTGAGTCAGTAAGAGCTCTTGGACAGTTTCAGTAACTTTTAAGGAAAAATTAACCTAACTTTGGTTGAAGATAACAGGGTGAGTCTATTGCTACCACTACTGCCTTAAAAACGAAATTAAATCCTGACAGCTTTTCATGTCAGTGACAAATGTTTTTGCCTGATCAAGCAATTTTTCTAATGAAAGCCCAAATGAAATGATCTGACAGAAATTGTTCTAGTATTAAAAAAATAAAAAAAGAAATGAACGAACATTGTTGGAGACTTTGAATTAATTAAATTAACATTTTGAATAATGTAAATGTGCATAATGTAAATTAAATCATAATTTGCAAAATATAATTATGCACATTTGTGCAATAGCATAACTTGCCTTTCTACAACTTTCTAGCTTTATTTTTAAAACCAAATTCTTAACCCCTTAACTCTCCACTATAATATCAATGATCTTAAAGAAAGAGAAATATTTTATATTTGTTTAAATATCTAGCATTAAAAGATTTTTCAAAATATGTCATTAAGAAATGACACAGCTTTGACAACTTACTGTCCCATTTTCTAATCATATTGTCTTAATAACTCATTAGCTTCCACATACAACAATGACTATCTGACTATGTCATAGGCATTGAGATATGTATTCCATATTTTAACTATTTTCCTTAGAATATAAGCAAAGAAGTCATACTACTTTATGACCTACTTATACACCAGGAAGTTCCTATTCCCCCCAATGCTATGTCAGTCAACTTCACCTAAGACAGATATAAATGATCTACAAGCCTGTACTGATTCATCATCAGTTTAGCAAACTTTCCAAATTTCAATGATCTTGTGATTAATAAGGGAAAAATCACAATGCTCATTAACTGTTTCTAAGGTTCCACTGTCACTCAGTCCCCGTGAATTTGAATTGCCCAGCAATAGAAATCAACACTCATCTTTTGTAAGATTTTGAGTTTCACATTTTTCTCTTTCCTTCCCTTCCCTCCCTCCCCTCTTTCCCTGACAGAATAATCTGATATAAGTTATTCATGCACTGATATTTTGTACATATTTCCATATTAGTCACGTTGTGAAAGAAGAATTAGAACAAGAGGAAAAAATGCCCAAGAACAGAAAAAAAAGCCCCACAGCATAAAACAAATTTTAAAAATTGAAAATAGTATGCTTTGGTTTGCATTCAGACTCCATAGTGTGTTCTCTAGATGTGAATGGTATTTTCTGTCATAAGTCTTTTAGAATTGTCTTTGCATTGTACTGCTGATATGCGCCAAATCTATCATAGTTGATCATCTCACAGTGTTGCTGTTAATGTGTAGCATGTTCTGTTTCTGCTCAGTTCATCTGTTCATGGAAGTCTTTTTAGGCTTTTCTGAAGTCCACCTGTTCATGATTTCTTACAGAACAATAGGACTATGACACATTTATATACCACAACTCATTCAACCATTCTCCAAATCATGGACATCCCCACAATGTCCAATTCTTGGCCACAACAAAAAGAGATGCTATAAATATTTTGGTACATGTGGGTCATTCCCCACTTTTTTAGTGATCGCTTTAGGATACAGATCTTGTAGTGGTATCAGCACTAGAAATTAGATATGAGATCTGAGCTCCAGAGTTCAGGACTTCTGACTGGGATATGTGCGTCCCATTATAAACCGGAGAAAGTCATTTCTCAAGGTTTTGAGGGGATAGGAAACTGATACTTGCAGCCTTGTGCTTATTCTCAGTACCTCACCCATAATCTCTAACCACTAAGTAATTAGGAATATAGTATTAACATGCTAGAAAGAATGTTAATGTGATAATTACCCACAATATATATATATATATTTTCACTTGAACTGTTTCTCACTTCTCAACTAATACTTTTCCCCAATCTTCCAAAACAACAGTTATTTGGGACATCCTGTGTCAACCTTTTTCTTTTTTTTATTAATCTCAGTATTACTTCTAAAGACCCCTCTATGAATTTTCCTCTAAAGTAAATTTATTCACCTGAATTATTGAACCATTTAATCCTAGAGCATTGTATCTTCCTCTAGCTTTATTGTTTAATGTCCATAGACTATTTGCATAAAGGGATGATTATAGATAAGTCTGCACCTGACTTTTTAAAAAAGCTAAACTATTTTGAACCACCACACATATTTAACCATTTCTTACAATCAATTGAAATAGGAATAATACTTTGAAGGGAAGCAATGATTGCCATAAACAATTTCCTGTTTCATACCTAAATTATAGATCATCAATTAGCATGTTCATATGATCAATGTTCAACATGAAAGACAGTCATATATTATATGAACACAGAGGCATTTATATAAATCATACAGGCAAAATACTTATATAGAACTAAAAAGAATTAATATAATTGATGTCTGTTTTTTCATCATGGCAATTCTAGAAATAACATTTATCCCTTCACCCCTATTTACCTTGCTTTCAGAAAAAGAAAAACAGATGAAAATACATGACATTGTGAACCTGTCTACTAAGCCTGCCATCTTTGCTGAGAGAGGATATTCATTTCCTGTTCTTCAAAAAGAAAGACAGAGATGTATTTCATTTTCTTCTCTTCAGGAAAATTATTAGTGTTTCATTTGTTCAAAATTTGTCTTCCTTTAAGTAAACTTTCATGTGCTTTTATTTATTTCATTCAGTTTTTATAAATCTCCATGTTTCACTGAGTTGTCCATCATTTCTAGTAATATAAGAAGTTTTCATTATATACAGATACTTATATTAAAGAGCTGTTATCTTCTTTATAAAAATTTTTCAGCAGAAACTTCACTTGTAACTACCAAACTATAGAACAATGTCATGCACAAAGTCATTGATAAATGAGTTTTGGATTGGATTGGTCCACTGCTTTGCCTCCATATTAAGAACAGTTGGATAGAGAATTGAAGACAAAAGTGATCCTTCAGCACCTCTGTAATGCTTGTATTCTTTTATGGATTTTATAAACTAATATATTTTAAAAAATAGGAAACCAGAACTATGATTTTGTTAAACAAGCTTTTTTAACAACTTAAAGTCTTAGATAATAGAAAAGTTAAGTGACTTGACCATAGTTACACACCTAGTATGTTTCTAACATCAAACTTGAAGTTTCTTATTCCAAGGACAGTATTCTATCCCCTTCATTATCACTGCTCTTAAGAGATCCAACAAATAGATGGTATCATAATATTCAATCTGAATTATCAAAAATTCTCAGTATAGTATTGGTTAAATCTAATCTTAGTGAGATCAATTTATTTGGCAAGTATCCTTGTAAGAGAGCGTAGTAAGTGAAAGTTGTGGGTACACAGCACTAAGAGTGAGTAACAGCTCTGAACAAGCATTGGACAACTGCTGATCCTTATAGCTTTGATTACTTAGATAGCTAAACATGACAGTTATCTCATATCCAAAAAACCACTTTGGTTACAGAAGTATTATATACAGCAAATGATCAAAATAGCTTATTCTTCTTGTATCCCAGTTGGTATTGTCCAGTAGAGATCACAATCCCTTTCAAGCTGTCTAAATAGCTTTCATGACTAGTTGTGTTCAAAAATATTATCTAGTAGCCAATTTTTCTGAAGATGAGAATCCAAACTTAATAAAGCTTGCTCTGGGGTGACAGACATAAAATCTTACTCAAATCCTTTATACCTTTGTAAAACCTTTGTAAAACTTACTCTTGTGCACAAGAATGACCCCATATAGTGCTGGGAAATTGGAACAAGACTTTAGTAGAGGATTTAAAGATCAAAAGATTTTTATGTACCAGTCAACTTAACCTAAACCTACTTGGAGTCCTAAATGATGCTCTATAGATTCAATGTCTTAATTTTTTAAAGTATAAGATCAAAATTACCTCTCCTGAGAGGAAGGGAAATCTTAAGTTCTTTCAGGGCAATGAATTTTAGTGGAGCTACTAGTCCAATGAGAAGATGGAACCAACTATATCATAGAAACCTACAATTGTATGGAAGTATGAAATTTATCATGAACTGGTATTTCCATACTTTAAACATTAGTTTAAAACTTAATATGTATATTTATAAAATTTATAAAATATATGCTCAAATAAATGTGTAGCTTCATGTATTGATATGTATATTTGTCATATATGTGTGTTTATGTATGATCTATCTTTCATTAAAGAGTAAGGCCTTATATGCCTTGACTATAAACAATCAGTTCTACTGATGGGAAAAAGTTGGGTTATATATTTTTATTTATTTATCTGTGTGCAAGTGTCAAGTGAAATTAAAACATTTTTGAAACAACTGTCAACTCCTATTTTCAAAGTGACATAACTGCTGTTGTGCTCTGAGAAACTGCCATAAAAACATGATAGCCTGTTTCAGATGTTCTGACAGTCATGTTGACATCACTGATGGCTTTTGTAAAGATGAGCAACCTCTTCTTCTCACCTTCCCATTCTGTCTCTCTCTCTCTCTCTCTCTCTCTCTCTCTCTCTCTCTCTCTCTCTCTCTCTCTCTCTCTCTCTCTCTCTCCCCCCATGCCACAATTTCAGGAAAACTGATACTTTTTCTCAGGCCAGCTAAAGTATCATTATGATTTCATCAAGAATTTCATTTATTTTTCTTTTGACTTTCATTCATATAGCATGTGTCTTCCTTGCTCATTATACATACATTTGTTCCTACTTTCACCTGAACAAAAGGAATACTGTGCACCAAAATATGACAGAATATAATAAATAGCTCAAGACACAATTAAATAAGCTTAAAATTCAAAAGATATAAAAATTTCTAAATACTCTGTCCTGATTGTTTGGTAGAATCATGTCTATCACAAAAGAAATTGCCTCATGTTCAAATTTATTTTGTAATATATATTCTTATGCTTATTAATATGATTGTTTAATTAAATGATAAAGAAATACTTTAAAATATAGCTACTGAACTATTCAGAAATAAAAGTACCCTAATTTGGGACCATTCTTTGAGGATGATACCGATCTAAAACCACCACAGAATAAATTAATTATTTACAATTCTAAATATTACTTTAGAAGTTATTGTGTTAGTTAAATTATAACCATTATACATATAGGCACATGCTCTGTATCTTACTAAATAATTTATTAAGTTAATTAAATTAACTTACTAATTTAATAAATGCTTATTTAATAAAATTGTATTGCTCAACCTTCTTTTTACTCTCACACTGAACATATTAGGCATATAATGGTTAGCTCTTTGTAATAACCCTACCAAAACATATAATGCTATATAAATCAGACTCACCATTCATTTTCCATGTGAGAAAATAGACCCATATAAAACCACCTGTTTTTCATTGATGACTTTTGACAGAATTTAAATATATATATATCCGATATTTTAATTCTATGCTTGTACAAATGCAATTTGTACCCTTATATTATTCAGATGCTATGTAACCTGATAAAATCCATATATATATATATATATATATATATATATATATATATTTAATAGATGTCTGAAGAAAAATTTAATCAGAACAGAAAGAAGTATACTCTATATTCCACTATATACATAGGACCTTCATAATAACTCATCCAGTATTAGGTCATAATGATTCTACAAACAAATGTGGAAAAGTAGAAATATTAAATGCATCCTTTTAAAGACCAAAATGCAATAAAAATTATATTCAATAAAGGAACTTGGAAACATAGATTAAAAAATAATTGAAAATTAAATAATCTAAACTCAGTGGGTCAAAGAACATCATAGGATTGTCAATAATTTCACTAAAAGTATGGAAAAAATAAACAACATGCCAAAAATCTTTGGAACATAGTCAAGTAATATTTAGGGGAAAGTTTATATCTCTAAACACTTTCATCTATTAAAATGAGAGAAGATCAATAAACTGGGCATTCAAACCAAGAAACTAAGCAAAAGAACAAATTAAAATTCTCCCAAGTAAAGAGCAAAATGAAAATCGTGAATATGAGGGAGAGATTAATGAAATTTAAAGCTGAAAACTAAACTAAACTAAACTAAATCATTAAAATAAAACTAGGAGTTTATTTTGTGACAAAGAACCAAGAAAACAGGGAAAACATTGGTTAATTTGAATAAGAAAAAAAGAAATATGAAAACCCAATTAGTAGTATCAAAAAATGGAAAGGGTGAATAAACTACTAAGGAAAATGAAAATAAAATATTTATTAGGAGTCATTTTGCTTGACTATCATACAACAAAACTGACAATTTAAATGAAATGTATGAATATTTATAAGAATATAAATTGCACAAATTAACAGAAGACAATTCAGAATAATTAATTAACCCTCTCTTTGAAAAATTAAATGAATGGGACATAAATGAGATTCCCAATGGAAACAGACTCAACTAGTTGGATTTATGAGCGAATTTTACCAAACATTCAAAGAACAATTGTTTCAATTATTACATAAACTGTTTTAAAAAATAGGTGAACGGGAAGTCCTACAAATCTCTTATATTAAACAAATATGGTTTTGATGTCTAAAGTAGAGAGAGCAAATTCAGAGAAAGAAAATTATAGACACATTTCTCTAATGAATATTGATGCATACATTTTAAGTAAAATACTAGCTGGGAGACTACATCAATATATCACACAATGACCAGGAGGGATTTATACCAAAAATTCAGAACTGGTTCAATATTTAGAAAATTTGCAAATAAAATAGAACATATTAATAATAAATGTAACTAAAACCACAGGATTATAGTACTAGATGCAGAAAAACATTCCTCTTAAAAACACCAGAAAGCAAGGCAATCAATCGAACTTTCTAGAAATAATGGGTTGTATCTATCTAACATCAACTATTTATAATTAAACTAGTACATTGACTTGGCCTACTCAGAATTAAACTATTAATTGCAAGGGCATGAAACTAGAATTCTTCCCAGTGAGATTAGAAATGAAATAAGGATGTACATTGTTACTATTATTAATATTTTAATATAATTCTAATTATAGAAATGTGAAAAAATTGAAAAAACATAAATATACGAGGAAACAAAACTCCCATTCTTTGCAGATATTATGTTTTACTTACTGAACCCTAGAGAATCAACTAAAAACTACTTGATAAAACAACTTTAGCAAATATAGATATGTAAATATATATATATATATATATATCTCATCAGTATTATAAAAATAGTCGAAAGAGAAATTTTGTTTAAAATATAAATACTGGAAGAATTTATAACTAAACAAGAGGTATAATGGATCATAGGAAATATATATATATATATATATACATATACACACATATATGTATACATATACAAAATTCTGACTCAATATTTTCTTTAGTGCGCTTTCTCCTATATACCCATATATATATAATATTTACAATTACAGAAAATTCAAAAGTTTTTCACAAACAAAACCATTGTACCCAATATTAGGAGGAAAGTAGGAAACTTGGGAGAAATATACAGAAACAATCTCTGAAAAAGTTCTCATTTCTCAAATACATAGGGTACTGAAGCATTTTACAAAAGTAAGCCATCCTTTAATTGATAGATTTAAGAAAGGAAAGGAACAGATGGTTTACTGAAAATTAATGATATCAAAAGTTATGTGAAAAATTCTCTTATTCCTAGTAATTAGAGAAATACATATTAATATAATGTGGAGGCACTAAATCACATCTGATTGGCTAACATGACATAAAAAAGAAAATGACAGAGAGGATGTGAAGAAGTTGGGACATTAATTCACTATTGGTGGAGTTGTAAATACTCCAATCGTTTCTGAAGAATAGTTTGGGGCTATGTGAAAAAGGATTATAAAAAGTATACATAAATTTTGACCCATCTATCACTAATACCACTAGGTTTATATTTTAAAGAGATCAAAGAAAATGAAAAAGAACTAATAAGTTCAAAAATATTTATAGCAATTCTTTTTTGTGGTGGCATGAAATTAGAACTATGTGAAAAGAGTTATATAACTGTGCACACCTATTTGTGTCTAATGGTAGCACATCTAAACTGGGGAAGGGATAGGGAAGAAAAGAAAAATAAATTTACATAATAACCCTACAGTCTATTTGGAGGGAATAAGTTGCATATGGTAGATTTGCCATTTCACATGCAATCATACTTCTATTTTATTGTTATGGAAATGTTTATTTTGTTCTGTGAATTGAAAAATGTAAAAAAAGAGATAAGGAGTATGGTTTCAGAAAAAAAAAACTAAAACGACTTATTTGAATCAATGCAAAGTGAAATGGGAAAAAATCAGGAAATTATTGTACACAATAAAAGCAATGTTATAATGAAGTCCTTCAAACTGTGAAGGACTTAAAACTACTTCGTTCAATGTAATTATTCAAGATAATTCCAAAGGAATCATAATGAAAAAGGTTATTCCTCCCCCCCCCGAAAAAAACAAAAAACAAACAAAATAAAACTGATGAACTCTGGATGAAGACTGATGCATTTTTTCATTTTCTTTATTTTTCTTATATTTTTTGCAATATGTCAAATATGGAAATCTGTTTTTCATGATTTTACAACTACACTGAATATCAATCACATTCCTTCAATGGTTGGCAGATGAGCTGGTGGGAAGTAAAGTGCTTGGAACATAAAAATTCAAAAAAATTAATTCCTATCTTATTTTATTATGTCGAAATATTAAAAATTATTATATAAATTATAAAAATGATCATAATCTTCTCCTAGCACCTTCCTGTTGTCTATTTGCACCCAGGGTTCTCAATTATAGCAGACGTACATCAAGGGACCAAAGTAGACAAAATAGATGTCAGAAAAGGGACACTGATTTTAAAGAATAATGTTGGTAGACACTTACCAAAGAAGATAAAGCTTGCAGAAATATTTATCATCAAATTCATGTAACTTTCTTGCCACAATACTTCTTTCAATGACTCCATTTCAAAATGAGATCAGCAGTAGTATACTGCTTTTGCTATTATCTCTTATGGGTTAGGCTGACTACTTTTAATAGAAATCAGTTCAGAAGCAGTTCATTTAGGGTTTCTATACCAAATATTGCTCATTATTTAATTACCTGGCTTTGGACAAACTACCTCATCTTTTGAGCCTCAGTTTCTTAATTTTTAAAATGAGATGGTTCAATTAGATCAACACAAAAATTCCCCATAATTTTAAAATTCTGACTCAATATTTCTTTAATAACGTACCTGTGATTTTTCGTTAGTGCCCTTTCTCCTTAATACCCATAATCTTACTGTTGATTTGCTTTCATCATGTAATTTTTTTTGGGGGGGGGGGGTTGTACTTCAAGATAGGCAAGACTTTCTTTTTATGTATCATTAATTTCATTGATTTTATCCCAAATCTTCATGTTTGAGGAAAAAAAAAAAGAATCCTTCCTTGTCATTCAAATTTCATTATCACAACAAATGTTGCAACTAACTGGATACAGGCATTTGGAATAGGGACAAATCAAATCAGCCACCAATGTTCCCAGAATGGCTCTACTGGATGAAGAGTGGTATCCTCTACTTTTTGGTATTCATGGGGTATTTTTGTTGCTAAGTCCATAGACCAATAGCCAGGTACTCTCGAGCTGCCACTGGCAACTAGGAGTGACTGGGTCTGATGTCAGGAAGACTAATATTCATGCATTCAAACCTGGTCTCAGACACTAACCGGCTGGATGACTCTGGACAAATCACTTATCCCTGTGTGCTTCAGTTTTCTCATATATAAAATTAGGTGAAGAAGGAAGTAGCAAACCCATCCAGTATCTCTGCCAAGAAATTCCCAATTGGAGTCAAAAAAAGATTCAGACAAAACTGAACAACAACAAAATGTCATATTCCAATGTGTATCTTGTGGGGTCCTGTTTCAGAATATCCCACTATGATTCAATATAAAGGTTGGAACAGTCAAGTGTGGTACAAAAGCTGATTGGAAACCCCTCCCAATGGAATTTATTATGAGATTATAAAATCAATTCAACCTTTTAGGCAAATAGGAGATATTCATGACTCAAGCTATTTATGTTGAAATTGCTCATCAATGATCCTCTCTGTGCTAGTTAGGTAATAAGTTAGATAGAACATTGGGCTTCCAGTCTGAAAGCCCTGAGTTCAAACTCTGCCTAATATACTTACTAGTTGTATGATCCTGGGCAAGTCATTTACTATCTGCCTCAATTTCCCCAAATATAAAAATGATGATAATGATAATAGTCACTTCAAAGGATTGCTGAGAAGATCAAATAATATATTTGTAACGTGATTAGCACAGTGCCTAGAACATATAACAAGCTAAAAAAAGCTTATTCTCTTTATTTCCCTCAGTAGAAAGTGCTATACACAGAGAGATGACACAGTACATGGAGAGCTAGATGTGAAAGCAGGATACCTGAGTTCAAATCCTGACTCAGATACTAACTAGCTGAGGAATTCACATTAAGCATTGAACTTCTATTCCTCATTTGTAAAATGGTGACAACAATCGTGACTACCTCACTGAGTTGTAGTAAAGCTAATATTTAAACATAATAATAATGTGGAAGATGCTAAATTTTGTGGTTCCACAATATTTGAATTACTTCTTTCTGGCTGTTTGAAGTATTTTCTATTTAATCCAGTAGCTTTGGAATTAGGTTATAATATTCTTGGAAGCTATCATTTTGAAATCTCTTTTAGGAGATGATTGTCAAATACTTTCAATATCTATTTTTCTCTCTGATTCCAAGATATATAGGCTTTTTCCTTTACATTTTTAGAAATCTGGTGTATAAGCTCTTTCTTTGAACATGGCTTTCTGATAGTCTGCTAATTCTTAAAACTATCTCTCCTTGTTCTAAGACCAGTTCAGTGGTTTTTCTAATGAGATAGTTGGCATTTTCTGCAACTTTGTCATTCTATTAAATTTGTTTCATTTTTTTAGGTTTTTGCAAGACAAACGGGGTTAAGTGGCTTGCCCAAGGCCACACAGCTAGGTAATTATTAAATGTCTGAGACCAGATTTGAACCCAGGTACTCCTGACTCCAGGGCCGGTGCTTTACCCACTACGCCACCTAGCCGCCCCTTGTTTCATTGTTTTTTGATGTCTCATGAGGTTATTACTTCCTTTTGCCCAATATCTTGTTTAAGGAATTATTTTAGTCAGAGAATCTATACCTTTTTTTCATTTGACTAATTTTTCTTTTGAAAGAGTTCTTTTCTACAGTGAATTTTTATATCTTCTTTATTTTATGTCTATTGTGCCCCCCCCCCCCCATTTTTTTGCAAGGCAATAGGGTTAAGTGACTTGCAGGTAATTATTTTGAGTGTCTGAGGTCAAATTTGAACTCATGTCCTCCTGACTTCAGAGCTAGTGCTCTATTCACTGTGCCACCTAGCTGGTCCTATTGTGCTTTTCTTCAGTGGATTTTTGTGCCTTTTTTTTTGTCAATAGGCCAATTTTCTTTCTTAAGGCTTCATTTTCTTCACTTTTTATGCCTCTTTTTATGCAAGTTAATTCTCTTTTTATAATTTTCCTGCATCATTTTCATTTCTTTTCTCAATTTGTACTCTATCACTTTATTCTCTATGCTCTATTTTTTTCTCTTTTTTTAACTTCTAGAATTCTTATTGACCTTTGGTTGAGTTAGCATCTTTCTTGAGATTTTTGTTATAATTGTTATTCACATTGTTGTCTTCTGAATTTATGTCTTGATCTTTTCTGCCACCAAAGTAGACTTTAATGTAAAACTGTTGTTGTTTACTCATTTACAACTCATTTCTTGACTTTGAACTTTATGTTAAAGCTGGGCTCCGTTTACCTGGAAGTGGGGAGGCACTATTACAGCTTCAGGTTTTTTTATACTGCTGTTTTCAGAGATGGTTCTGTGGGGTTGCAATTTTAGGAGCTTCTAAAGTGATGTGATTTAAGAAATATATTCAATGTCATTCTGATCTGTACTCTGGTCTTTACCTAGGAAGGGGCTTTGGTCCCCTACAGCTGCAAGTGAAGCCACAAACTTCCCCTAGATATTGCAACCATGGCTCCTGCTCCCTTTTGACTGACCTTCAGCAATCCTCTCTGCCATAGAACTATGTCCCTGAGCTACACATAGGAGATACATGCCAGTCAGTGTTAGCTGGATAGGGTGTCAGCAAAGAGTCAGTTGTCTGAGGCCTTTACCATCTTGGCCTGAGAGCTTCCAAAGATGATGCTGTTGATGCTGACCCATATCTGGGATCCAGAGAGACTTCCATCCTCTAGTCAAAAACTTCTCCTACTTACCTTCTAAGTTTTCTTAAATTGGAAAAATGTCTCAAATTTTTTTGTAGCATTATTTTAAAATTGTTTGGAGGGGAATGTTAAGAGAATGCAGCTTTTTTTAAAAAATCTGGTTCAGATTACTCTCTTTCACATACTTTATAGTTTATCTTTTTTTTCTTTAAAGAAAAGAATCAGGTAGTAACAAATAATGCCATACAAAATGAAATATCTTAGATTTTAAGAAAAAAGAAATGAGTAGTTACTCATTTTGGACATAGTTTTGGAATAGCTTTCTGAAAACAGATTACAACTTGTTTAGAGAAATGATGAAAATCAGAATTTTAAGAAACTTAAGTTTAAAGGTAGGAAAACTAATAGAGTCAACTCCAGCCTAATTTATTTAGGCTAGTTATTGATATCTAAAAATGAGAAGTGGGCATCAGAAGACAATTCAACACAAGTTAACCGCTTTAGTCAACACAAGTTAACAGCTTTTTCAAGGAAATTTAAGTGCTGTAAATGAATTATCACCAAGAAAAATAAAAAGGTGAAGAAAGCTTGAAAAAGAAATCATTCAGCAAATACTTGTTCTCTGTGCCAAGATCAGAAAAATGGCATGCAATAGTGGCAACAGCTTAGAATATAAATGCATTTGTAAAGTCTTAGGAAAGATGATATTGGAAGATTATAATCACTTTTACTTTATATGAATACAGAACATTAGTAAATGGCAAAGCATGATTTTAAAATGTTTGATATGAGACCCATTAAAGTCATATCATCCTAAGAAATTTAAAAAAAGAGAGATGAAAAACAGAAAATGCTTGTAAATATTTCTGTCAAACTATTTTTTCCACCAATAATTATATAACCAACACTTTTATATTTGTACTTTATAGTCCCCAATGTTCACTGTGTGAAATATTGCAATTGGTACTATAGGAATTGATAGGAAAGCAGATAGACAGGCCCACATATATACAGAGAAATCTGTGCTGCAGGCAGTTAAGTCTCGGGAGCATTTGAGAGACAGATCCCCAAGAGATCTGAAAAGAAAAAAGAAAAAAAAGAAAGATAAAACCGTGGCTACTACTGTAACACAAATAATTAGGAAGACAGAAATAAGAGAACAAGCACTGTATGAGAATTATCTATATTAATAATCTAATATGTTTAAGAATACGACTGATAAAAATGACAAGGAGTCAATCTGACATTCTCCTTTCATACTGTATAGTTGAGAATTTCTTTACAGATACTAAATTGAGCCCCAGTTGAAAAACATGTTGTCACTGTTTACTTTTTTTAATGATTAAAGATAAAAGCACTGTTCTAAGTTGATCAAAAAGTAGTCTAAATATACTTCTTCCCATGTAGTAATATTACAGAGGATTCCATAATAGAAACAATGTTTTCTTTAATAATATCCTACTGATGGCAAACAGTTCATAAAATGAGATCATAATTTACCAAAAAGGATTGTCATTTTCATGGAATAGTTGCAGAAGGGAGTCCAAATCGAAGCTGTTATGTTCTAAAAATGCTAAGGTCCTCCAAATTTTCCTGTTTATGAATAATAGTTTACGCATCCTCTGTAAGCACAACCACTCAAAAGAGTTCAGTTTTACTAGAGAACCTATATTGAAGAAGCAAATTGGTTATCTAGATTATGATAGTCACTTCTTTGTATAAATCCTTTAGATTGCTCTTATAATAAATCTTGAGAATTACATAAGGAGATTTATGTGCACCAGATTTTTTAAGAGAATTTTCAAGACATTTTAAATGACTACAAACTTTTTGAAAAGAAAACTCCAAAACTAAAAAAAAAAATCTTTTGTTATGCCAACATTCTTCCCAGTAATCATTCTGGCTAATTGGTAACCATAATTTCTAAAGAATCAAAATTCTGAGCATCCATGGGGCAAATAACAAATATATTTGGAATAATATAAGCAGGGTATTACCAATAATAACTTTCACAAAAAGGGATTCTTCAAATATATCATCCAATGTGTATATGTAAATTTATACACACATACAAACACACATGCATACAAAACAATAGACATACAAATTTTATATATATATATATATTATATATGTCTACATTTATATTGGAAAATACCCATATCCATAATAACACAGATCCATCAAATATTTTAAAAATATTGCTTCTTTTCCTAATATCATGACACTAATCCTATTTTTCACATTCTTTGGATATTTCCAGTAGTGATTCTATAATTAGATTTATCAATTTTTCCAATATCTTGAAATATGGCAAATCTTGATTTGGGGACTTGAAGTCATTTAAAAGGAATAAATGATTTTCAGCAATGGTAGAGTTATACACATGCATGCACACACATGTATTTCTGTCTAAACATTACTACATAGTAGGGCATTTATTGTTTATACACACATATTTATGTATGTATAAACATTTCCATAGAAATGTGTATATGTGTGTGAATGTACACATTAATATTTGTTTAATAAATATAAATCCAGAATAAAATATAAAAAATATCCTTTCAGATCCTTTTACAATCTTAATACTTACTACTTTTCTAGTCTTCATATACTTTGTTTCATTTCATATACTCTACATACTCTTACAATGGCCTAATTTCTATTTCTAATATATATCTCCTAACCTTTTTACTTAGTTTCCCTCGCCTGCAATGCACTCCCCTTTCTCCTGCCAAGACCCTGCTAAAATCATACCTTTTGCAAGTTTTAGTCCCCAGCCCCCTGCTACCCCATTCCCTCTCAGATTACATCTAATTTACAATTAATTTTTCTTGAATGTACATATTTGCATTTTGCTTCCCTCAATTAAAATTGAGCTCTTTTTAGGCTAATTCCCCCCACCTTTCTTCATAACTACAACACAAGATTGGATCTAGTACACAGTAAATAAACACTTAATAAATGTTTGTTGATTTTTTTTTTTAGGTTTTTGCAAGGCAAATGGGGTTAAGTGGCTTGCCCAAGGCCACACAGCTACGTAATTATTAAATGTCTCAGACCGGATTTGAACCCAGGTACTCCTGACTCCATGGCCGGTGCTTTATCCACTGCACCACCTAGCTGCCCCATGTTTGTCGATTTTTAGAAAATAATCTGAGGTAGTAGATATGTGATTGGAGAACAGTGATTAATAAAAACAATAATTAGCATTTACATATCAATTTAAGGTTTGCAAAGAGCTTTACTTAAATTAAGTTAAATCTCACAAGGGCCCCTAGAAATAGGTGTTATTATGATGTTCATTCTTGAGAGACTGTAAGAATAGTGGTGTTCTTAAGAGAAATTGGAGTGTTTAGAAGTTTACAACCATAAACCCATAACATTTATGCACATATTTAAAGGGATGCAAGCATGTACTATGCTACAATAATCTAAAAATAACCACACAAATACTTGGAACATTCTGACATATTTCCAACCAAGTTATTAAAAGCAGAACATATATGTAATAAGTTCGAGGACTCAAAGTGATTATACAACATCGATGTTTAACAGAACAAGAAAATAATTAGTGAAAATGAATAATTAAGCTATGTGTTCACAGTATATTAAGACAATTATTGGGGGGGGGAAGAACGCTTCTGCTTCTTCTAGGATTAAAAATGGCAAGTATATGCACAGGATAAGACCTCTTTCCTTCACCCCATTTGAAAAACATTTGAATCACTAGAATAAGAGCTTCCCTGTCCTTAAATAATATTTCCCTTCACACTCTTTTTTTTTATTATGATCTTCCTTTAAGTGATTCCTGGAACTTTTTCTTCAGTATCAGTTTTTAGGGTTTTGCAAGGCAAATGGGGTTAAGTGGCTTGCCCAAGGCCACACAGCTAGGTAATTATTAAGTGTTTGATGCAGTATTTAAACTCAGGCACTCCTGATTCTAGGGCTGGTGCTCTATCCAATTTGGCACCTAGTTGCCCCACTTCATTATCACTTTTAAAAATAATCAAATGAATTAATCAAACTCTTCCTAAATATAACTTCCTTCAATTATTTGCAAAATACATGTGGAAAACTAACATCATTTGTGATGTACATTTAGGGAAAGAATCATATTTGCACTTTTTCAATTTTTTCTTTTTCATTCTCAATATAATACAAGAAAGCAATGCATTTTTAATAAAGTAATCACTAGTGATCTAAGCTAAAATTAATCCATTTAGACTAACAATTATAAGTCGATTCCTGACATTTTGAAACTGCTTAATTTGTCCTGCATGTTTGGCTGATAAGGGAAAATACTTGTTTGTTTTCTTTATAAAAATTAGCACTCTGAAATGAGGAATTCAGTCACAGTATGTACAACTATGACCAAAAGGGGAAAAAATATGTATATCTACCTTTGATATGGATATTTTCCTGGTAACATGTCTAACTTCAGAAATGAAAAAAATGCATAATGTATAAAGAGATGAACATTGAATAACAAATTCTGTACCTTAAATAAAAACCTATTTCTCTGGAGGTTCAATAGTTTGATCAACACACTCTGTTTTAAAATGCAGCTTATCACCTCCCCTACTGCAACTGGTAAGAAATTGAGTTTAAAAAAATGTGGTTTAAGAAAACTCATCCTATGGTTATATGTCTCAGAAAGTTGGATTTTTCCCTTTAATAAATATTTCAATCTAAAGAGCGACATCTCAGCAAAATGAAAACAAATGACAGTGCTATCTCCAAAGAGACAATGTATTATTTCCAAATGGATGAAATGGCCCATGCTCTGCCCTATGACAGCTAAATGCTCAAAGGGAGACAGTCAAAAAATAGAGTTAACTCATTCTTGGAGACATGAAACGTGAGTCTCCCTATTTTTTGCTTTAATGGGAAATGTAGAAGAAAAGGAGAAAGAGAAAATATATAAAAGGGATGTTTGTTCTACTTACAGTGTATGTAATGGAGACATTTCAAAAAGCACAAATTAAAACCTATTCTGATGTTTTGTATGGAAAACATTATTGATTCTGAACTGCAAGCCTTTCATCAGATATGTTTACAGAAAATAAAAATAAAGTCAATCAGAAGAACATTTATTAGATAATTGAGAAATTAAAATTGGAAATAATTGATTTTGAATAAATATTACTTTCCATTGCATGAATTTGAATTTGAAATTTTATTACACTATAAATTTAGAGCTAGAGGGGAAAAAAAAACTTAAATGGTATTTGAATGCTGGGAATAAATTGTGGGAACATGTCCATCTTACTAAACAATTACCAGAATACCAGTAATGAGGAACTTTACTGGAAAATAAAACTTTAAAGAGTGCAAAAAAATTTCCTCACCTTCTAGAGTTTAGACAGATTCTTATGATTTGAAAATCAGGTGAACATGAAAGGAATATCAACATGGGGAACTGAATTTTTGTCAGTTATTTATTTATTTGATAATATCATTTAAATCACTCTTTCAGAGAACTAGTAAAAATTTTATTTTCCTGTTGGCTCAACTGTTTACCTTTATGCATGATTCCAGTATATATTTGTTTATTTACTTTATGTGGTTGTTCATTTTTCAAGATGTTGTCTAATAACTATATTAATCTGAAAAAAATCACATTATAGTCAGCTTTGGGTAAAGGTATCTCAAAAGAAGATAGTCAATTTAACTCGTTGATTAGAATTTACTAGGAAGTACATCATTTTCTGATGATTTCAATGTAGCTTTTGTTTTTCTATGTGTATTCTTTTTTTTTAGGTTTTTTTTTTTTTGCAAGGCAAACGGGGTTAAGTGGCTTGCCCAAGGCCACACAGCTAGGTAATTATTAAATGTCTGAGACCGGATTTGAACCCAGGTACTCCTGACTCCATGGCCAGTGCTTTATCCACTACGTCACCTAGTCGCCCCTGTGTATTCTTTTTAAAACAGGTTGTGTGAGATGAAATATAACAGATACAGTACAGGGGGTACCTGCTAAAATTAAGAAATAAAATTTTCTGATGACCTAGCTATGCAATTAATACCCCCTTACACCCCCTTCACACTCTTTTTCATTTCTAGACCTAGACTTTTGCTCAATGTCATTTAATGTGGAGTGATCAACCTAATTGACTGACTGCAAGTCATGTAAAGAAACTTTTATTAAATTCCTTTTTAGGTATTATCGAAGAATTTGGAGCAGGAGGAACCAAAGATAACTTGAGCAGAATAGAAGATGATATCTGAATTCTGTCCCTGTTCTGTCAAATACCTTTAATATGTTCTACTAATATGTAAAATGGGAAAAATAGTATCTAGCTGAGGTATCTCACAGAACTGTCCTGCGTATGACATAATCCCATTGTTCTGCACAAAACATGAAATTTCTACTATTAAAGTTATTTCTTTTTAAAGAGATAAAATTTCCATCTTTTTTAAGTTCAAAGTCAATGAAAATATTATCTGGGAGAAGATAATTCCCATTAGGTTCCATAAATTTTATTATCTGGGTTGGATATAACCTTCAAAAGTTGATAGCAGAATCTTAATAAACAGTAACGTTTATAGAAAGACAGGTTAAGTTTTGAAGGAGAAAGACTACATAAGACATGAAACATTAAAACCTTTCCAAACATGCATAAACTTCTGTGGATACAGGAAAAGAAAGTACTTGTTCAATTTAATTAAACACAGCTATTAAATACATACCGAGGGACAGCTAGGTGGTGTAGTGGATAAAGCACCGGCCCTGGAGTCAGGAGTACCTGGGTTCAAATCCGGTCTCAGACACTTAATAATTACCTAGCTGTGTGGCCTTGGGCAAGCCACTTAACCCTGTTTGCCTTGCAAAAAAGCTAAAAAATAAAAAAAATAAATGCATACCGAGGGCCCTTGACCTGTTCTAGGAAACGAGCAAAGAAAGATGAAAACAAAACAGTTTCTGTCCTCAAGGACTTGAATTCCACTGGGCAAAGTCTATGCTCAAGTAACTAAATACAAAGAAAATACAAAGTAATTTTAAGAGAAACAAAATATTGTTGACGTGGAGGAGACATCAGGAAATGCCTCAAGCAAATGATAGCAATAAAACTATGCTTTGAATGGAGCTATCATTTATGGTTTCTTTTGAATTCTTAGAATATAGATATTACTCTATATCATAAGTAATAAAATGATAAAGGATACTGGGTCATCCCACCTAAAATACATAAAAAATGGAATAGAATGGATTCTGAATTATATTTCATCTTCTCACAATGCAGAGTGAGATGAGAAAAGGTAAGCATCTGTTGTCTTGAAATTAAGACCAAGTACCACAATTGGAAAGAATAGCAAAAAAGAAATCTAGTCATGTTTGCACTGGATCCTATTTTCTCAATTTGATGATTGTAGCCAAAAATGTATTTTTCTTAGATTCCTGGAAATTTTGTATCTATTTGATAAGTTTATAAGAATTACTTATGAACAAATGTGTCTGGATTATTACTTAATATAAAAAGAGTCCAGGAATTCTTAAAGATGGCTCCATTTTCCTTAACCCTAGAAATAACATAACTATTTTTCTTTGTTTCCACCAAGACTAAAAGTGAAAAACTATATTGAATGTATGTAATATGTATGATAAAATAGAGTATTAAAAGTTGGATAATAATTACAAGGTGGAAATTGCAGTTCAAAATCCCTTTTAGAGTAACTTGAATCTCATAAATCCATAATTGCCTTAGGGAAACCAAAAGGCTTCTTTAGCATTTATTTTTGCAGACATGACAATCAAGCCATTCACTTTAATGGTTAGGGGGAGACAGGAAAACTAATTAGATATACTTTTTTAGTTTATCAGAAACAATATGTTTTTGTCAGATCATTAATTTTTTTGAAATACATTATAATTTTCAGGATAAATATAATATTCAGGGATTATAATATTATTATTTTATGATGCAAAAATTATAAATGCTCAGGAATATGTTGTACATAGCTTAAATATATCAATAAGTAATAAGTTCTCATACTACATTCAAACATTCATTTGCTGATAGCTTTTGTGCAACTTTTCCTATTTATTTACAACTTATTTTCATATTCCTCCTGATATGTAAAGAATGCTAACCTATCAATTTAATTCTAGGATTCAAGCTCACTAGACAATGAAATTCTCTTCTAATAAAATTGTGCTTATTCATCATTCTTAATTTTCAGTTTTGTGAATATGAGTCTGAAATAGAGTATGAAAGTAGATTTACCAATTAGATAAATTCATTAATTTGAGTATATTCAATTGAACTGAGGCTACTTAATGATAATGCATTTAATTAATATATTAGAAATATTTTGAACTTTTTTAAGAAAAATATATTTTTATATGTCAGTCTTACTTCCCTTGCATATTTTAGTAAATTAGCTAAGATGACTCATTGAAAACAGTATACATATTTTAACATCAACAACCAGTCATTTAAGAAACTAAACTAGATTTTACCCTTACATGAATTATGAGGAAGGTGAGGTATCTATGACATTAGCATTTATCTTACTTTGCAAAGAGTGAAAGTCTGAAGCGGTTGTTTACAGTGTGTGGAATATATGTGACAGAGTTCATGGATGTGTATCTTTCTAAGACCTGAGTGGCAGGTATGAAAAATGGCTCTCAAGAGTGGTAACTATGCCACTTGCCTAGGTGAAAACATTAGGAGTATTTCCCAGAAGAGGAATTCAATATTAAAATTCAAAGTTAAAGTTTATATGGACTATTTGAAAGGCCTAATGTATCCATCCATATGAACTGCATATTGAGTATAGACTGAACCCTAAAGTCTGTCTCTCTCTCTCTCTCTCTCTCTCTCTCTCTCTCTCTCTCTCAGAGCTAATTTCCAATTTGCCTTCTTAAAACACAAGGACTTATGTTTTCACTTTTCGAGTACCATTGTAGTCTTCTAATGTCATTTCCCCCATACTAGAGTAAATGAAGTCAATATATATTTATTAACTGATTAAGTTAATTATGGAATTAGATTCTAGGTGAAGTTAAGGTTTTTCAAATTATTGTTTACATTCAAATATCCTAATAACCCATAAATTTGGGTCTGCTATGAATAGTATTAACTAGGTTTACTCAATTATTCATCCATTTATTTAAAAAGCTAGTGTTAAGTAATGTGAGCTGAAAGCTTAGCATTGTAGAGAGGGAGCTGCTCTACATGTCTTAAATCACACTGTTTATACATATGGGTTGTGTAACTACTTTGCTCCAAAGACCATAGATCTGGTCCAAAAGTCAGACAAAAAGATCCTGCTTGGCTAACTAGTTATCTAACTACCTAGTTATCTTTGTGCCTATCTATGTATTTATCTACCTATGATGTTTAAGTAGCTATAGATTTGTTTAAGTTTTAAAATCTAGTTTCCTCAATATAAGAATGTAAATACCTTTGATACAAAAGTCTGCCTAGATATTTTTTTATTGAAAACAATAAACTTTAATTTATTCCAAGAGTCACAAAGTAAACAATTCTCATTTTTTTGTTTTGTTTTTAAAATCCTGCCAGAAGAAAAAATGGACTAAGAATTTTAACCAGTTTAGCTTTTGTTGTTATTCTAGTTCACTGTTTGATCACAGAAAAGTTTAAAGGGAAAGAATGCAGGCCTAGGCAAGAAATGAGATAGGGAAAAAATAACTCTGTGGGGTAACTAGAAACTCCCTTGTCTAGAAGGCATTTTAGTTTTAGTTATAAAAGCAGATCCATAGAGTTTTCTAAGCTTCTCAGCAACCTTGTAAAGCAAGCATTGTTATTTATCCCCAGTTTCTAGGCCAGGTAACTGACCATTAAAGAACAAAATGCCCAGTGAATTTAACTAGCAAGTGTGAGAGCCAAAACTGAAACCCAAGTCTTCTGCCTCCAAGATCCAGTTCTTCTTTCTATACCATGTGACCTTCATTTCCAGTGTTATGATTTTTTTGTTATGGGGAATACCATAGCACCATTTTTCTCTGTGCTTTAGCTGCTCCACTTATTATGTAGGGACAATCTCCAATAGAGCTATTGTATTAACTGTTAATACAATAACGATATATTAATGGGGATAATAAACTCTAACAGGTATAAAGATCAAATCAGATAATATATAATAAAATGATCTGAATAATTACAGAAGGTCCATTTAAAGGAGATATTTGGGGAAAATATTATACTAATTTAAGACACAGAAACTCCGATACAATCTCTGAAATGTGTGTGAAAATATTTTAAGAAATCAGGGAAATACTGCTTCAATTTTGCTTTCTCCTATCTAAATGTGTATTTGTTTATATACTGAAAAGTTTTGTTTACTCCTTAGAGATTAATTCAACACATTTATATGCTTAAATTGCTTATTCGATCATTAGCTGCAATTCAAAAACATATATAGACACATTTTATATGTATGTATGCAAATATATATGTATGCATGTATATGTCTCACACACATACTCTATAAAAGTGGCACAGATATGTAGGGATAATTCTTCCCTATCCAGAAGAGCTAATAGCATTAGGAAAAGGAAAAGGATAAAGAATGAACATGAATAACTAGAACAATCATACAACTTGTGTTGGTTTTTCTATTTATCCTTACTATAGTTTTGATGCCAGTTCTGCTGACATCAAGAAATAACAGTCATGCACAAACCTAAAATATCATTTAGAGATTATCAAGTAAAATGTTCCCTTCTGTCCTTCACCTAAACACTCTGACAGAAAAGACTATACTCACGTGACTTCCTTCTCCAACAAACCTGCTGTCTTGCATTATTATCTGTTTTTACCAAGGTTTTTTAATTCAGATCAACATAGGAGAAGTGTTTTTACCTCACCTTGACAGGAAGTCTTTAAAAAAATGTAACTTTAGCAACAGATAAAAACCAAAACAAACCAAAAAGGCTTCATAATATCTAAATATGTTGCAAATAACCCTGCACTGAGATTAAGATGACTTTGATTCCTAAATTTATATAAGACTTGACAACTCTGTGATTTTGGTAACAGCATAATTTGGTTGAGTTTTCTCAAAAGTAAATTTAGGATATTATTAAATGTACCCCTAGTTTTGCTTTGGGATAAAATGAATTATATCTGAAAGCACTGTCCATGGGAAATACTATTTAACTACAAATTCTTACTAAAAGTTTTATCTTTTAGTAGGAATATAATGCAATGATCCAAATTACAACAATTTCCAGAATAATTTCCATACACTTTATGGAATGTTTTATATTTGCCTAAATAAAGTGACAACTTCATGAATAAATAAATGAAAGAATGAGTAAATGAATAGATCTGTAGTCATTTACTTTATGCAAAGCCTTATAATAAGCACTGAGGATATAAACTGAGAAACCAGACAATCCTCATTCTAGAGAAAGTTATATTCTACTAAGGACATAATATGAGTGGTTACAACTGCAGATTACATGGAATAAATAGGTAACCACTGGGATGCAACAGGAAAACATACCAATGCATATACTTCAGAGTTGTTTTCATTGATAAAACCTTATCCAAATCATCCGATGATGCTAAGGACTTGGGTGCTCAGAAGTTCTTTTCTGGGTCTTCAGTGGCTTTTATGAAATTTCTTCAAACATTTTTATTCCATACTCTGCCTAACTCTTTCTATGACACCAATATGGTATTGAACCTAAACCAGGAAAAGCCAAAACAGAGATAGAAATTTATAGACTTATCTCCCTAATGAACATTGATTCAAAAATCTTTTTAAAGCATTCTGGGCTTTTTTGGTTTATTTATTTTATATTATTACAATAATCTTGTTATGAGAGCAAACATAAACCCCCCTTCCCCCCAAAATATGAAAAAAACTCAAGAATAGTGAGAGGAAAAAATGTGTGATTCAGTCTGTGTTCAGATTCCAATGGCTCTGTCTCTGGGATGTTGCCTTCTTTATCATAAGTTCACCAAAGAAGTTGCTCCAATATTTTACCCATAGTTGTTATTGTGGGCTGTATTTCCCCCTACTCTATCCCTTCCTACTCTCATTTATTCTATTCTCTCTTTCCTTTTACCCTGTCCCTGTTCAGAAATGTGTTGTATCCGAGTATCCTCTCCTACAATCTTCCCTCTCTTCTATCACCTACTCCCTCCTTCCCTTCCCCCATTCCACCTTATCCCATCCATTTCTTCTCATTTTTCTCTAAGGGTAGATAGATTTCTATACCCTATTGTGTATGTTATTTCCTCTCTGAGCCGTTTCTGTTGAGAAGGAAGACTCACTCATTCCCCCACCTTCCCCTGTTCCACTCCATTGTAAAAAGCTTTTTCTTGACTCTTATGTGAAATATCTTAGCCCCCTTCTACCTGACCCTTCTCTTCCTCCCAATACTTTCCTTTATAACCCATTGATTCCTTTTTTTTACTATATTATACCATTATATTCAGCTCCTTCCCATGCCTTGTCTGTATATATGCTCTTTCTAACTGTTCTTATAAATTAGAAAATTCATATGAGTTATCAGTATCTTCTTCCCATGCAGGAATGAAAACAGTTTAACATCATTAAGTTTCTCATAATTAGTCCTTCTTGACCACCCTCTCTGTATGGTTCACCAGAGTCCTGTACTTGGAGAGCAAACTTTCTGTTCAGTTCTGGATGTTTCAATGGGAAAGTATGAAAGTCCCCTGTTTCACTGAAAGTCCATCTTTTCCCCTGAAAGCAGACTTTCAGTTTTGCTGGGTAGTTGATTCGTGGTTGTAAACCAAGATCTTTTGCTTTCTGGAATATCATATTCCAAGCCCTACGAGACCTTAATGTAGATGTTGCCAGATCCTGTGTAATCCTGACTATAGAGCCACATAGTTGAATTGTTTGTTTCTGGCAGCCTTTAGTATTTTCTCTTTGACTTGGGAGTTGGGAATTTGGTTATAGTATTCCTGGGAGTTTTCCTTTTGTGATCTCTTTCAAGGAGTGGATCAGTGAATTCCCTCAATTTCTATTTTTACCATATGCTTCTAGGATCTCAGGACAATTTTGCTGTATTATTTCTTGAAAAATGAAGTCTAGACTCTTTTCCTGGTCATGATTTTCATGTAGCCCAATAATTTTTAAATTGTTTTAAGTTGTTTTAAATTGATCTGTTTTTGAGGTTTTCTCATGAGGTTTGAGGTTTTCTCATGAGACATTTCACATTTTCTTCTAATTTTTGTGTGTTTTTGGGAATAGTTTCATTTCTTCATTGGCTTCCTTTAGTTCCATTATGAATTTGAAGGAGTTATTTTCTTCAGAGAGCTTTTTCATTTCTTTTTCCAGCTGGCCAACTCTGCTTTTTAAGCATTCTTCTCCTTATTTGCCTTTTGGGTTGCTTTTTCCATTTCACCTAAACTGGTTTTTAATGTATTATTTTCTTCAGTTTTTTTTTGGTATTTCTTTCACCAAGTTGCTGATTTGGTTTTTATGATTTATCTGGCTTGCTCTCATTTCTCCTTTCAGTTTTTTCTCTAACTCTCTTAATTGCTTTTTCAAAGTTTTTTTTTTTTTTTTGAGCTCATTCATAGCCTGGCAGTGCAGATTGGCTTCCCCATTTCCTACTGCAGATTCTTACCAAAGGGCTACTCTGGGGCTGGCACTGATTCTACACTAACTCTCTCTCACCACCCCTTCAAACTGTTCCAGGTGATCTCAGTGTCAGGAGGTCTGAAAATCTTCCCCTCTTCCATGACCCAGGAGCCTCCAGGGATCATGGCACCCACCTGTCTGCACTACCCTTAGATTGTGGCTGAGCTCTGAGTCGCTTCTTCCAACCCCTTGTCCCGGTGAAACAGACTTTTCCCATGGAACTTCTAAGTTGTCTTGGACTAGGTAATTGTATCACTCAGACTTTCTGTGAGTTCTCCCCCTCTAAATTTTGGCTTGAGTCCTAATTTGATGGCTCTTTGGAGTTTTTGCGGGAACGAGTTTCCAGGAATTCCTGCCTTCACACTGCGAAATCTTCAATAAAATCTTATCAAAGTGATTATAGCGAGTTATCACTAGGATAATACTTTATGACCAAGCAGGATTTATCCCAGGAATGCAGGATTGCTGCAATATTAGGAAAACTGTTAGTATAATTAACTGGATCAATAACAAACCTATCAGAAATCAAAAGATTATATCAACAGATGCTGAAAAAGCCTTTGACAAAATACAGCACCCATTCCTACTAAAAACACTAGAGAATATAGGAACAAATGGATTGTTCCTTATTAATGATAAGTAGTATCTATCTGAAACCATCAACAAGCATTATATGCAATGGGGATAAAAGCTAGAGTCATTCCTAATAAGATCAGGGTGAAACAAGGATACCCATTATCACCACTACTATTCAATCATATTAGAAATGTTAGTTTTAGCAATGAAAGAAGAAAAATAAATAGAAGGAATTAGAATTGGGAAGGAAGATACAAATCCTCACTTTTTTTTTGCAAATGACATGAGAATAGATATCCTCAAAAATCATCTAAAAATCTACTAGAAATAATTAGCAACTTCAGCAAAGTTGCAAGATATAAAATAAACCCTCATAAATCTTCAGCATTTATTTCTACATATTACAAGCAAGATATAGCATCAAAAACTAGAAAGAGATATTCCAAAGTAACCAGAAAATATAAAATACCTGGGAGTCTACCTGCCAAGGTAGACTCAGAAACTCTATGAAAACAACTACAAAACACTTCTCACACAAATAAAGTCAGAGTTAAATAATTGGGCAAAAATCAACTCTCATGGATAGGCTGAGCTAATATAATAAAAATGACAATTCTACCTAATTTCAACTACTTATTTAATGCACTACCAAAATTCCAAAAAAGTTCTTTAATGAGCTAGTAAACATTATAAGTAAATTCATATGGAGAAATGAAAAGTCAAGAATTTCTAGGGATTTAATGAAAAATAATGCAAAAGAAGATACCAGATCTAAAATTCTATTTAAAAGCATCAGTCATCAAAACTATCTGGTATTGGTTGAGAAATAGAGTTGAGGATCAGCAGAATAGACTAGGTACAAAAGAGAGAGCAGGAAATGATTATAATCATATACTTTTGATAAACCCAAAGAGTCCAGCTTCTGGGATAAAATGTTTCTCTTTGATAAAAACTATTGGGAAAATTGGAAAGTATGGCAGAAACTTGGATCAGACCCATATTTCAAACACTAGACAAAGATAAGATCAAAATAGGTACAGAATTTAGACATAATATTATAAGCAAAGTAGGAATAGTTTACCTGTCAGACTAAAGAAAGTGAAACAGTTTATGACCAAGGAAGAGATGGAGAATATCATTAAAAAGAAACTAGATCATTTTGATAAAATTAAATTAAAAACTTTTGCACAGACAAAAGCACCACAACCAAAATCAAAAGAAAAGTAGTAAATTGGGAAACAATTTTTCCAGCTACTATTTTTGACAAAGGACTCATTTCTAAAATATATAGTGAACTGAGTCAAATTTATAAAAACAAAACAAGCCATTCCTTAATTGACAAATGGGCAAAGGATATGCTGAGGCAATTTAGAGATGAGGAAAGCAAAGTGATCCATAGTCATATGAAATAGTGTTCTAAATCTTTACTTATTAGAGAAATGCAAATTATACCATATCTGAGGAGCAACCTCACACCTCTCAGACTGGCCAATATGACCAGAAAAGACAATGATCAATGTTGAAAGGGATGTGGGAAATTTGGGATACTAATGCATTAAAGTGGAGCTATGAACTCATCCAACTTTTCAGGAGAGCATTTTGGAATTACACCCAAAGGGCGATAAAAATGTGCTTAACCTTTGATCCAGCAATACCCCTACTGGGTCTATACCCCAAAGAGATCATGATAAAGTGTAAAAACATCACTTGTACAAAAATATTCATGGTACTTTTGTTTGTGGTGGCAAAGAATTGGAAATTGGGTGAATCTCCATCAACTGGGGAATAGCTGAATGAATTGTAGCATATTTATGCTATGGAACACTATTGTTTTATTAGAAACCAGGAGGGAACAGGAATTTAGAGGAGCCTAGAATGATTTACATGAACTGATACTGAGTGAGATGAGCAGAACTCCTATTCCCTGCGCCGCCTAGCCACCCCAATGATCAACTGTAATGAACTTGCTCATTTCATCAGTGCAACAATCAGGGACAATTTGGAGGTATCTGCTATGGAGAATACTATCTGTGTCCATAGAAAAAATTGTGGAGTTTAAACAAAGACCAAAGACTATTGCCTTTTATTTTTTTTAAAAAAAGTTAAATATTATTATGTAATTTTGCTATCGCTTTTATTTTATTTCTTCCTTTAGGATATAATTTTTCTGTCAACACATTCAATTTTGATCAATGTATAACATGGAAACAATGTAAAGACTATCAGACTGCCTTCTGTTGGGGATTGGGGAGGGAAGCAAGATTAGGTGAAAATTGTAAAATTCAATAAAAATGAAAATAATAATAAAAAGAATTCAATTCCATTTACTAAACATTTTACCTACAGTACTTCATGCAGAATGCTGTGCTAGATTATAGTAGAGATAAATTTAATATAATCTTATTCTCAAGATTACAGTATAGCTTTACAAAAAAGGATCAAAGCTCTTCAGAAATATATATTTTATAAAGCTTCTCTGAGGTACCACCTCACACCTCTCAGATTGGCCAATATGACCAAGAAGGATAATGATCATTGTTGGAAGGGTTGTCAGAAATCTGGGACACCATTACACTGTTGGTGGAGCTGTGAACTCATCCAACCCTTCTGGAAAGCTATTTGGCGGCAGCAAAAATGTACATACCATTTGACCCAGCAATACCACTACTGGGTCAATACCCTGAAGAGGTGATGAAAAAGGGTAAAAACATCACTTGTACAAAAATATTTATAGCAGCCCTGTTTGTGGTGGCAAAGAATTGAAAATCAAGTAAATGTCCTTCAATTGGGGAATGGCTTAGCAAACTGTGGTATATGTATGTCATGGAAGACTATTGTTCTATTAGAAACTAGGAGGGATGGGATTTCAGGGAAACCTGGAGGGATTTGCATGAACTGATGCTGAGTGAGATGAGCAGAACCAGAAAAACACTGTACACCCTAACAGCAACATGGGAGTGATGTTCAAACTTGAAGGACTTGCTCATTCCATCAGTGCAACAATCGGGAACAATTTTGGGCTGTCTGCAAAGAAGAGTGCCATCTGTATCCAGATAAGGAGCTGTGGAGTTTGAACAAAGTGCAAGGACTATTCCCTTTAATTTAGGGGAAAAAAACAGATATCTTATTGTCTGATCTTGTTACCTCTTAGACTTGTCTTCTCTTCTTTAAGGATATGATTTCTTTCATCACACCCAATTTGGATCAAGGTACAACATGGAAACAAAGTAAAGACTGACAGAGTGCTTTTCATGGGGAGGGGAGGGAAGCAAGATTGGGGGGAAATTGTAAAACTCAAATAATATATTTAATAAAAATAAATTAAAGAAAGAAATATACATTTTAAAGAGACTAACTGAAAATCAAATAAAAATTTTATCTTATAAATAAATATAGAGATGTTAAGTAATTTGCCCAAATTCACACAGCTAGGCAATTATTAAGTGGTTGAGGTCAGATTTGGACTCAACCCTCTTGACTCCAAGGCATGTCCTCTATCCACTGTGCCACCTAGCTACCCCAGATGTTCATTTTTAATGGGAAAGGGTTTTAACTAGGGAACATTTTCATGCTCACTAGTGACCTGTGACAAAATGACTATCCTGGAGAGAAATTTGTTTTGAAGAATTCATATTTTTTTGAAAGTGAGAAAATTGCATTTTTTTTCCTTTCTTCGTGGAGATTCAATGTCACCAAAGAAATTGCCTGTAGGACTGTGCAAACCTGTAATAATAACACATTTGTTTCTACGTGGGAGCCTCAACATTTTGGTCAGTCAATTCTGTAACTAGACTGCTTTGCAGAACTAATCATTACTTAGTGTATTAAAAGTGCATTAAAGTCTAAAGAATGCCATCACATTTTTATTAAAATATCAAAGACCTTAAAAGTTATAAATGCAGCTGAAATTCCTTTCTAAATGTTTCATATGAAGATCACCAAAATAGATAAAGTATAAGAATCCAGGTGAATGTCAATAACAATGAAATCTGCTTGACATTTAAACAATTGGTGGCTTCTATTGGACAAGCAAGAAATATGAAACTTGCTTTTTACTCAGATAATAAAATTTCCTGATTGGACATTGTAGGAATTTTTTTTTCTTCAAAAACATACCAAAGTAAACAAACAGAGAAGTTTATGACTGCATTCTCCTAGGCCTATTTCCTGTTATCCAGCTGCAGTAGGCTTCAGGTTTAAACTGCAAACTCACTATGGTGGCCCAGGCACAATTCTATCTTCTTCATCCTGATATAGCCTTCCTGGTTAATTTTTTAGACAACACCCTTAACTCCCTCTCTCATCAGCATGTGACAGCTGCATTGGGCAGATCATCTCTCTAAAACCCTATTTAAGCTCAGACCCCCCAGTAGTGACTGTCTACCTGAAGGGTCTACCTAGCTTTTGATCTGTGCTACCACCCAGCATACTGCTCCATGAGTTCAGTTGGAGTGGAAGAAACCTCATGCAACTCTTTCCCTGATTGAATTGATGGTATTCATCTCTCCATAGCCTCCCCTGCTGGGCTTTGGTTATGAGTATCAATAATGCATTCTAATTCATTCTAGTATTGCTGTCATTCCCTCAAATTTTGATTTAAATTCATATGAAATGTCCTCATTCTCAGTAAGATGTCTACTTATATGATTTGATAACTTTACAAATGATTTCAAAATAGTCACTGTAATTTTTAACAAAATGTATAAATTTTATAATAATTATCAAAATGGGAGGTCATGTATATCCGTAGAAGGGTACTGATTCTGAAGTAGGAAGACCTTGATTTCAATTTCTCTTTGGATGCTTAATTATTGTATGACCTTAAGCGAGTCACTTAAACTAATTGGACCTTAATTTTTCCGTTCAAAAAAATGGAGGAATTAGACAAGTTGGTCTCTGAGTTCCTTCTAGCAGTAGCTCTAAGATTCTATGATTATTGATTAATGATAGGTTTTTTGAATGGGAGGAGAGAACTAATATTTCTCAACTCATTCCTCTAGTCAATATATATCATATAAATAGACCATCTGGCAGGATAAATTTAAACAATAACAATAACAATAATACCAACAATTCAAGATTCTTCTTAGAAAGGAGGGAGCTAGACACTTTCAGATGGAAGTAGATGCTTTTCCTTAAGCTGTCAAGTGAGAAAGCATTTATTATACATCAAAGTAAGAAAATAGAGATGGTTGATGGTTGGCTCCCTGTTCCGGGATTCTAAGGCAGCTATTTGTTGACCTGAAAACATTGCAGATATCTTTTGCTTTCTCATGGCATGTACCCAAGATATAAGAGAACCTTCCAAGACCTGTCAAAATTGATGACTACTACTATCATTTTTGATGATTTAAAGAGATAGAAATGAGATTGCCAAGAGAAACATAAAAATCACTGCAAAAATTACAAAGTCCTAGGCAAGAAGCTAAAATCCAAAGCAGGGTAGCCTGTGTACTTGTCTCAGTGATGCTATTAGAGGCAAAGAAGAATACAGAATATCAACCTACATGAACAGCTAACTTAGAAGATTGAGTATCAAACTAAGACTGAAGCAAAGTTGAAAATAAAGGGGCAAAACAGATTCCAGTTTGGCAAAGTAATCATTAATTAATTCATTGTCTCAGAGTCCTATTTACAAATGCCTAGAGTTTGGGTAGCAATCAAGAAGAAAGAGAAGTTTGAACTTGGGGAGGTAAACTTTATTTCATCATTGAGACTTGGTGACATGAAAGCTACAATTTGAATAGTTATATATACATATATATATATATATATATATATATCAATAAGGAGCAGGACACATAAAGGTAACGAAGGGAAAGGGGGGAGTATAGTAAAGTAATACGTTATACTGAAGAGAGTATTCAGGCAAAAAGAAGAGGAAAGCATGAAGGAGAGAACATTTAAGTGAAGTCTGAGGAAAGGGGAAGGAGAAGTGATCTTATAATTTTTGGACATCAGAGTTTATGCCATTCACCTAGATGAAGAAAAATAGTTGAGGAATTTAGGAAACCATCAAGTAACAAGTATTTATTGTGTATGTTCTGTATCAGAGGAACATGCTAGGAATTGGGGATTAATTGTCTTTAAGGAGTTTATATTCTATCAGAGAAGAAAGCATATAAACATTTATAAGTAAATAACCATAAGTATGGTACAGAAACTTAATATAGTCATTTTGGGATAATTTCATTTTATCCATAAATCTGCTTACCTTTTAAAATGTTTCAGATATTTTAATTTTTTGTATCACATACCTTTCTCGCCTATTCCCTACCTTTCCATCTCCAAAACAGCCATTTTATATATTTTTTCAGAGAAAAAGAGAGAAAATTCTGCTGATACATACAAAAAAACAACTACCCAAACCAACTAACCAACCTACCAGCCAAACCAAAAATACCAAACTTGACAATAGATCTGCACCAGTGGAACGCCATCTTTGCAAGAGTTGATGGTGTCTTCCCATATTACTTCTTTATCTCTATGTTTGTTCTTTTTAGTACTGTAACATTCATTTTTTTATGGTTTTATGGTTGTTGTTGTTTTATAGTATGTGCCATTAAAATAGTTGTAACAACAATAAAGAAGATGATCCTTCTGCCTTAGTAGACCAACAAGCATTCATTAAAAAGCACTTACTATGTGGCAACCACTGTTTTAAACTCTGGGGGGGGGTAAAACACTAAAACAAACAAACAAACAAAAACCCAACAAACCCAGTATAGTTCTTATAAGTCTCTAGGGAAGTCTCAGAACTGAAATACTGGGAAAATTCATAACTAATTCTGGGGAGCTCAAAGATTGAAGATGAACAATAATTTCTAAAGTCTCTTGACAAGATCAGGGATAGAATTAATTGTTTCCAAATCACAGACCATCTGTTGACCAATGAAGATCCTGAGGTCACCTCTCATAAGAGTCTCATATCATCAGGATTCTCCTGGCACTGGATACTTGGAGCTCATCTTGTCCTCTCATATTACATGGGGGACATGAAAACAGAGAAGTTCTTGGCAAGGAAGAGCAGGAGGAGACACAACTCTCCAAAAAGCTCAAGAAGTAGATTTTACTGACCTGCTATCAGCTCCTTTTTAAAGGCACATGAATCTAACAAAATGATTTAAATAGAGAAAGAACATTAAATGGAGTCATATCCATTGCAACAGTCATTAAGGCCAGCAGTAGGGATGAAGGTTTAAGACACTTTGTGCCTTTCTAGCTGCCCACTACAATTGAGGTGGTCAAGTTCTGTGCATATAAGCCTTAATGTCTTCTTATAGAAGAGATGGGATGTAGAAAAATCAACTTGTGAGTAATATGGAGATGAGAATAACAGGGAGACACTATCAGAGCACAGAGGGCAAGGGACTAATTTTTTAAAGTAATTTAAAAGTCTAGAGATCATTAAAGTGGAAAGTTGTAACAGAGCTTCAAATCTAAAAAATGATATGTGAGGGCATAGCCTTTTAAATTCTGAAAAAAACAACAGACTAGATTACTTAGTACACAGTGATCAGAAATGCAGTGGTGTATTTTAAGAATATATAAACTTGCACTATTTCTAACTGGATCATAAAACTGTGGGGAATGTAGATCAAAGCAGCATAGAGAAGGCATGCAATCATACAAAATGAAGGATACAGTTTGGTCACATTTTTTTCCCTTATACCACAAGAAAATCTCTATATTTTTAGATACTTTTTGAGAAACAATCAAGGGATGACATAAAATACTTTGGATTATAACCCTGGAAGCTAGGTTCTAGGCCAAGCTCTGTCCCATTTTTGCATTTCATTTCTTCATAGGCAAAGTAAATAATTATGCAGAGCCAGAAGAGGTCTCCTTTACCTCTAAATCCTTTGACTTCTCTATTCAAAGACATAAAAGGGGGTGTCTTTATTATTATTAGCTTAAACCCAAAGTTTTCAGTCCTCCAATTCTACAAATATTTTGATATCCTAGTACGTATTAATAATAAACTGACTCCCTTCTACCTTATCATTACTTATTCATGCCAAGAAAGCAAATCTCCTTAATAACACTATTAATTTCTCTGCTTTTTTGCTCTTGTTATTTACTTCATAAGCGAGTCCCTTCCACCTGCTTTGCAATAATCTGTGTCCCACAACCAAGTAGAGTATCTCTGGGTTCTTGCATTTATTAGGTACTTAGCAAGCATTTGCTTAATTAAATTGAACTAACCTCAAACCCAGTTCTTCCAACCTGAGATCCAGTGCTTATTGCATTACACCATGCTGCCTTCCTCAATTGTTGTTCAATTTGTTTCTAATCCATGAGTTTATCTTTAAATACAATTAACATTGAAACACTGCCTATTTTAAATTTTCTTTTCAGTTTATAATTTTATATATTTTATCAATGAGTTAAACAGGTTTTGTTTTAAATTTCAAATCTACACATCTTTCTTAAAGGATAACATATTTCATCATGTAACATCGTTGTACAAAGCTTTAATAATCCTTCTTGCTTCTGTCCTTTACCTTGATTCAGCTTCTTTAGGAAGAGGCCTTCTTATCTTGCCTTCCCTAAGGCAATCTAATAACAGATTCTGGCAGAAAATCAATAATTGCTATGAGGTGCCTGATTCTCTCAATCTGATTGTCACCGAAAAACAATTGAACATCATTTCCGTGAATATGTTAGTACTCCCAACTAGCCCCATGCTTGTAACAACTCAGTTCCAAATCAGTGACTTTTTCAATTATTTTCCCTTCAATTTTTAATTCTTTTTTGCTTGAGAGGATTTATGTTGGTATTTCAAAAGCCTTTCCCGAAAGAGACACGTTGTCATATTGCAGGTATCCTAATTTTGAAGAGTCTAAGAAGCAAAATGGTCTTGTCTCCTTAATGTTGTCATTGTACTTGGTCATTTATACAAAACTTGCTTCCTTTACATATGTTACTTATTCTCACATTATTTTTTGTAGAGATAGGATAGTAAGCATATGCATTAATAAGTATCATTACTTTTTTAATTGTTAATGGGGAGGTCAAATTTTTTTTTCATTTTTTTCTCTATTATATGTTGTATTCCCTCTTTCAAATATATGAGGAATGTGTCTTGTGACAGCAAAATTGGGTCATCTATTGCACATGAACCCTTTTTCTCTGGACTAATTTGGTCTATATATTCTTTCCTAACTCATTTTTAATACCATTTCTAATTCTCCAAATAGACCAACAGGATTTGTGAAGTTAGAGGCAATAATAGATGTTATTATTCCTCACAAAAGATAATTCAAAAGATATCAGCATTACTAATTCATATATCTACTTTCCCATTTCTACAAAATATTTATGATAATACACACAGGGTGAAGATATGTTTTAAATATATATATATATATATATATATACTTATACATGCATGAAAAGCATTTTTTATGAAGTACAAGAAGGAATAGTCATGTAATCACAAATGTTCCATAGAAGGCCACAGAGTAGCATCAAATTGCAATGTGTAGACAATAAAATATGACTGTGATTAGCATTTCTTGAATTTACACAAATATTTAATTCCACAGAACAAAATGACAGCATAAAGGTTCTATTTCAATAAGGAACTTTTTATTTGTATTTTAAGAAATGCAAGATTCCTTAATAAGTTCAATAAAAGAAATATCTTTATCTTCTGATTATTGACATCAGGAAATATAAAGCTAGTAGATGTATGCTCATCAAAGATGTTTTCCTGCCTCATGGAGAACATCCAGTGCAGTCTAAATGGAAGAGATGATTCTTTAGAACGTCTTGATTAGTATGGCATTATGCTGATTTTATCAAGACTTAAAATATAGCAAGTTACTTAAATAAATATTTTGAATAAATGTTCAAACAGGATAAGACAAGCAAAATAAGTATTTTTATAAACTAAAATAGCAGTTCTTTATCTGATGTTCGTAAACCTTTTTTTAAAAAATCATTTTACTAACTGTACCTCAATGTATTTAGTTTTCTTTGTAATACTGTATATTTAATTTTAATCATTTAAAAATGTTATTCTTGGAAGGAGTTCAGAGCCTTCACTAGACTGACAAAGTAGAGCATGACTCAATGAAGTTTAAGAACACTGACAGGCTATGCTATACAGTCAGAGCGATAACTTAGAAAGCCAAGCAGGCAGGACATAGATCTTGGCAAGATACTGCAGATGGATAAGTTACTGGGCATATAGACAGGAGGAATAGAGTGGAATTGATCACATCTGGGAAACTGTAGTACTTTCATTAACACCGATTTACTCCTCAAGGCAAAAATCTCATTTTTAATAACAATGTTTTTTTACTGATACTATATAACTGTGAGTTATGGAATACCACACTCTGTGACAAATTAAAATTATGGATCATCCTAACTGCAATGGAAAAAATGATGTATTTAATAAGTCTGGAGCATTTTATAAATGATGAATTACATGAATGAATTGGAAAAAAGCATACAAATGGTTTTATGATTAGCAAAAGAGCAAGAATAAGGTATCTCTGATTGTCAGCCGAGTGTTACCCTGATATCTAGTTTATATAAAAAAATATTAAGAATGAAGGCAGCTAGGTGGTGCAGTGGATAGAGCACCAGCCCTGGAATCAGGAGGACCTGAATTCAAATTTGGCCTCAGACACTTAATAAGTACCTAACTGTGTGACTTGGAAAAGTCAATCAACCCACTGCCTTGCAAAAAAGAAAATACTTAGAATATCACAGGAGGCAGTTAGGTGGTGTGGTGGATAGAGCACCAGCCCTGGAATTAAGGGGACCTGAGTTTAAATGTGATCTCAGACACTTAATTACCCAGCTGTTTGACCTTGGGCAAGTCACTTAACCCCATTGCCTAGCAAAAAAAAACCCAATAAATAAATAAATAAATAAATAAGATCAACAGTCTTCCTTTATATAAAAAAGAATATTCCCCAAACCTTTGCATAGGAACACATGTATAACATTCATAAGAAGACATGGGGTAATGTTTTTCCTTCATTCTTGAAGAAAACTGTGACATCAGGGAGGTGATGTCATGACAAGCACATGAATTGAAATTAAGTGAGTAGAACTGTGCTAAGTCACCAGCCTCAGTTCGTGCTCCAGAGCCATCCAGAGAATGAAAAAGAATCAGGACTTGGGCAAGTCACTTAACCCTAACTGTCTTGCAACCAGGGAAATCTTCAGTAGTCTGGATTCATTTTTGACCACTGGACCCAGATAGCTTTGGAGGAGAAAGTGAGTCTGGTTGGTGACTTAGCACAGCTTGTTATGGCATCACTTCCCTAATATCATGGACATGAGATAGAGCCTCAGTGAATTAAAAAGAAAGGATCAGTTTCACTAAATACAATTCTAGGTGTCTTAATCTAGGATACCACAGATCTCATGAAGTATACTACTATTCCTTTCTTCCTTTTCTTTCTTTCTTTCTTTCTTTTCATTCATTCTTTCTTTCTCTTTCTTTCTCTTTTTCTTTCTTTCTCTCTTTTTCTCTCTCTCTTTCTTTCTTTCTTTCTTTCTTTCTTTCTTTCTTTCTTTCTTTCTTTCTTTCTTTCTTTCTTTCTTTCTGAATTTTACAATTTTTACCCTAATCTTACTCCCCCCATCCCCCACCCCGCAGAAGGTAGTCTGTTATTCTTTACATTGTTTCCTTGCTATACATTGATCTAAATTGAATGTGTTGAGAGATAAATCATATTCTTAAGGAAAAAGTAAAATATAAGAGATAGCAAAATTACATAATAACTTTTCAAACACCACAATACTTTCTCCATCACAGATACCCCAGAATTGTCCCTGATTGTTGCATTGATGAAATGAGCAAGTCTATTTAAGATTGATCATCACCCCCATGTTGCTGTTAGGGTGTACAATGTTCTTCTGGTTCTGCTCATCTTGTTCAGCATATTCCTTTCTTTAAGAAATCCAAATATTTGTTTACTTCTCTCAGTCTATCCAAAAATAAGAAAATCAGCTTATAGTGGGAAATTTAGATTCTCTTACAGGATAAACTTTATTTTCCTAGAAAAGAATCTATCATCTATCATGTCATTTAATCTTTTTTTTTTCCAGAATGCTAAATGGTACTCAAGTTAATCTAGTAAGAGGATCAGGATGCAGGATCTGTCTTGAAAGTTTACTACTGTTTGTCTAGGGGCAACTTATTTAATAGTGCATTTTCCATCAGCTGCTAAGCTTGGTTTTGGCTCCAGGTTCCACTATGCATTCCCTAAGTGGTCTTCTCTTCCTCCCCTCTTTTCAGCTTTTTTATATATTATCTACACCCCATTACCCAGTAAGCTCCTTGAGGGCAAGGACTAAATTTCTTTATCTAGTTGTATCCCTAGGACTTAGCACATGATTGGTATATATTAAGTGCATAATAAATGCTTATTGAAATGAACTGAGGGGCGACTAGGTTGCGTAGTGGATAAAGCACCGACCTTGGAGTCAGGAGTACCTGGGTTCAAATCCAGTCTCAGACACTTAATAATTACCTAGCTGTGTGGCCTTGGGCAAGCCATTTAACCCTGTTTGCCTTGCAAAAACCTAAAAAAAAAGAATTGAACTGAAACTGTAGCCCCTTGAAACTTTAGTTCAGTAATCACTACTATTTTTTAAAACTACCTCTGGGGCTTTATTCCTGAGTTCTGGAGAGAAGCATTATTAATTTTATCCATCAATATGAGTATAAAATATGCAAATAGAGTTGAGATTATGTTTGGGTATGAGAGACCTAAGCACAGTACCCAGAGAATACCAATCTGACCATATTCATGAATTCATAATGATCTTGTTTACAGGCATTCCCTCAATAGCAACGGTTCTCAATGTCATTTATCCCTTCAGCAGTACTGTGAAGTCACTTTCCTTTATGAGAAAAATGTTTTTAAATGTTCAAAGTAAATATCGAGGATTATAAAGGAAATCAATTATACTGCAACACATTTATATATATATATAATCCATATATATAATCCATATATACATATATATATATAAATATATTTTAAGTTTAAGAAACAAAGAACCCCTTGTTATATTTATAGATGCTGATGCAAAGATGTCCTTATTTTGTGAAGAAGAGGAGGAAGAAAGTTATTATTAACATTTTAATCACAGTTTAATTTTTACAAAGCACTTCCTTCAACAAGAACAGAAAAAAACCATTTCCATTAATCTCTATAAAGCCAGAGTGGATATTAAGTATAGATACACAAACCAACTATTCAACACATATTCAGCTAGAATCATATAAGATGGGCAAAACAAGGGCATTAGCTTCACTACCTAAAGTTATGTCAACAATCAGAACATGTCTTTAGAGGAGAAACAATACTATAAACAATTTATCCCTACATTTCAACCCTGAGTGACGGTAATTGGGGAGATTGTAATAGGTGTTCCATTTCTCCTTACTGCCAACTTGGTCTGAAATTTCTGCTATCTCATATACCTTAATAGCACACTAGGAGACACATTTGTTGGGTGTTAGCTTGGCTACATTAAGTAAATAGGAAGTTATGTTACTAAATGGTTATGATTTCAACTTCAGTTTCGATTTATTATTATGCACTCAGGTCATTTTGTACAAATGTCTAGAGGCTATATGTGTATCTCGCATTTTTTAAAAATATAAAACATAAAAATGAATGTAAACATCATGGGATCTCATAAAGACATCTTGACTGGAAAAATAAAATATATTAGGGAAGAGTTCATTTAGTATTTTAAGCACAGGTTTACATTTATTTACAGGTTAAATCATATTTTTTCTATGTCAACCATGAAATGAGTAACCTGGTATAACACAATACTTGGTGACATTTATATGTGGTTTATAGACATTATGTCATTTCAGTCTTCTAATAGCACTGCAAGGAAGATATTATATGAATTTTTATTTCCATTTTATTAGAGAAGAAACTGAAGCCAGAAAGGTTTAAGTGATCCATGGTCACAGATTGAGCAAGGGTCAGAGGCATATTTGAATTTAGATTTTACTATTTCATATCTAGTACCCTAATAATATATAAGAACTTTAAAGTTTACCTAATGCTTTGGATATGTTATCTCATTTGTTCCTCACAACTTTCCTATTGAGATGGATGCTATTATTATCCTGATTTTCCAGGTGAAGAAACTATGGAAGATTGAAGTTAAGTCATTTCTCAGTGTTACCTGATGAGGAAGTGTCTTTCTGACTCCAAGTTCAATGTTCTATCTGCTACACCTCATTGCCACCATGTCCTGGAATGGCATGGTGGTAGAGTTCTGAAGAGTTGAAATTAGGCTGGTCCACATATGAATTCTGCCTTACATGCTTATTAACAATGTGACTCTGGTCAAGTCATTTGAACACTATGAACTTTTCTCACCTATAAACTGAACCTATAATAATAGGTTCTAGTCATTTATTTATATCTATATGTTCATTTACTCATCTATAATAATAGAACCTACCTTCCAGGACTGTTGTATCAAGGACCAAATATATGTAAAGTACTTTGCATAAGTGATTTATGAATATTATCTATTATTATCAGCTACTTCTATATATGCCACACTAACCAACAACCGATAGCCAAAGTTTTTACGTGACTTTTTAAGATAAACATGGCTACAGGCAGTGATGATTTGGGGGACAAAGCAATATTTCTAATTGCTTTCCAGTACAGCACTTATGAGTCTGTTGAAGACTTTCCTAATTTTTAAATAACTTATTAATTTTTAAAGGAATACTGTCAAAGTTTCATTACAACTCTTTGCCCCTATGCAACACCTTTCATCCACAGAGGTAGAGATTATTTACAAATAAGAATTGTGATTGCTTTCTTTTTGATACACATGAAGGAAATGGTGGCCAGGGTAATGGAAAGTGACTACAACAAAGTCATAGAAGCCAGCAATTGCTGAATAAGGAAAAAGAGCAAAGATGTCTGTTTCTAATCTTTTCTGAGTATGCAAGGAAAATGCCACCAAGCATGAAAAGTCTGACTTCCATCTAGTAATGTGGATGTGGACTAAGGACATACACAGAACAAACAAGAAACTTGATATTATACAGTGTTCATTTTTACATTTTAATGATGAATAATGTTATTAACCTAAAATATATCCTAGAAATAAAGCTTCACTGTATTTAAATCCCATCAGCTTATAGCAAATTGTACAGTATCCAGATACTCAGTATTGATTAGTTTTTGGTTGAATTGTACAGTCATTGCCCTATCATGTGTCCTTGAGTCAGTATTGCAGAAATCCAATTGCCCTATCCTTAACCTTTTCTGCTACTGCTGATTTTTTTTATTGTGTGGATGAGGTTTGTGAAATAGCTATGTTCCCATGGGAATCATGATAATGGAAATTAAACAAACATAGGGACTGAAATAAGCTTACAAATTCAATGTCACCGACAGCAAGTTACATGCAATCCCAAAGTTATATCACTGGCAAGTCTCCTATTTGCTTTAATATACTTCAGTTTTCACTAGACTGTGAAAAAAAGATTAACTTATTTATCTGTCTTCAAAAATGACAAAACAACTTTGGCTTGAGTTCCATAATAGAATTAAGTATGCAAGCTAATATGCTAATATAGTATCCCCAAAGCAGTTGTATAATCAGTGATTCTATCTCTTTGAATTTTTGGCCTTGGAAATAGACATAAATCTAATTGTGCCCAGAGCATCAGACTGCAAACAAAAGGTGCACCTGTATGACATACACATTATATACACAAACACAAATAATATTTACTCACACATATATTCTTATATAGACTTCTCTTATAAAAATAAATATCTCAGTATCTATTTAACTATATATTATTATCAAGCACTAATCTCTAATTTTCATGGAAGATACCTTTCATTTTCATAATATTTATACAACAAAACATTTAGTGTGCTTTTTTAAATTGATCCTTATAACAGATATTTTTCTCCAATATTGCAGTTGGTCATAGAACCAGAGTTCAAGAGTCAGATCCTCAGACTCTAAATGGAGTTATTTCTCCACTGTATTTCAAAACTTCTAGGTTTTAGCAATATCACCTCTTAGAAATAATTTTGGAAACATTGTTGACTTCTCCATTTGCTCGAGGAGGTCATAAAACTATTCCCATCTTCCTTTTCCCTCCTATGGTAGGCTAATCAAATAATCCAATAATCAGGTTCTTTGATAAGAAATGGAAATACAAATCATTTTAAAAAATCATTGCTTGGGACAGCTAGGTGACTTAGTGGATAAAGCACTGGCCCTGGAATCAGGAGGACCTCAGTTCAAATGTGACCTCAGACATTTAATAATTACCTAGCTGTGTGACCTTGGGCAAGTCACTTAACTCCATTGCCTTGCAAAAACCAAAAATTAAAGACAAACAAAAAAGAATCGTTGTTCCCAAACAGTTTATAATAAATAATGATTAGGTCAATGAGATCTCTTATTTCTTCAACAAGAACTTTTAAGAGAGGAAAAGCATAGGTGGCAGGTTTCTTATTTTACTTGGAATGAACAGATGTGAATTTAAGGAAGTGATCTAGTGGACACTGTATTCTCTAATCTCTCCAAGTGGGAGAACTGAAATGATGGAAAAGCAATTATAGTAGAGTTTGATTTATTTATCTGTCTTGATAGGTTCTAGAGTAGGGATATGGTAGACTGGTTCAATCTGTCTCTGATCATAGATAGGTCACTTAACCTCCATAAACATTAGTTTCCTTAGATGTAAAATGCAGGGAAAGCCTTTGAAGTCACTTTTGGCTCTAAGTCTATGAGTGAATGGACAGCCTTGATACCTCTTAAAGTCTTTACCTTCTTTCATTTTAGGATGTTAGGTCAATTGTAGACACTCAAGAATATGTATTTATATTTTGAATTCAAATAGTAGATAAGGGTACTATTTGTGCTTAATTGATGTGAATTTTCTTATTCTCAATCCAGAATGGCTTTTCATTTTTCAGCTGGGAAATACATGAATAAATGAAGAAGAAAGTAAACAAATCTATCAGAAAAGTCAAATGAATTCTGACTATTAAAGGATGATCATATCACTTCATGATCATATCACTCTTTTTATTAATATTTTTTCTTTCTATTTGAATACAAGGAGCATAAACTACATTCATATAGCATATTCCTTGTTACGTTATCCTGTATTCTTTGTTATGTGATGATATTGACTTTGATCTGTCCACTGAAAAATATGGCGCTGCCTACATGAAGGGAAAAATAAATTTCCACTTAACAATCTGTATATTTACAAAGTTAACTGGATTCAAAATCACCAGATTTTTGGCTATATTTAATCAGTTATTTTTCAAAATCATATCTATTAATAGTCACATCTCTATGCAGAAGTTGAGGTGTTTATTACTTCTCACTTAAATTATTGCAAAAGCTTCCTAACTGGTCTCCCAGAATCCAGTAATTCATTCTCCACATGACTGCCAACTTATTATTGCTATAGCATAGATCTGGGCATGCCATTACTTTTGCTCTTGAAGCTCCTGGGTCTTATTCCCATCACCTTCAACAATAAATATGAATTCTTCTATTAAGCATTTAAAATCATTCAAAAAATGTTTAGCTTACCTTTCCAGACTACTTATATATTAATGTTCCTTGTGGAATCTAAACATCAGCTTTCTACTTGTATTTTTCTGAGTGCAATATATCATCTCCTGCCACACAAGTTGTATTTCAAGCCTATAAGGCAGCTAGGAGGTACAGTGGATAGAGCACTGGCCTTGGGTTCAGGAGGATGGGAGTTAAAATCTGGCCTCAGACACTTGCCACTTACTGTGAGACCTTGGACAAGTCACTTAACCCTGATTGTCTCGCATCCAGGGTCATCTCCATTGTCCTGATTCATATCTGGCCATTGGACCCAGATGTCTGGAGAAAAAAGTGAGGCTACTGACTTAGCACAGCAACCTAATCCAATTCACTCAAATCCAATTCACATGCTTGTCATGGGATCACCTCCTTGAGGTTGTAGTCTTCTTTGAAAATGAAGAATAAACATTTTTGTTTCAAGCCTATAATAGTCTGTATTCTCATGTGCAAATCTTGAAACATCTAACTCCCTTTATGAGATGTCTGTCTAAAATTCTTTACTTGATTCACCCAACTTGTAATTCCTCTACAAATCTAACAATCAATCATTGTATATTACTTAAAATATACTTAGAGATATATGTATAAGTGTATATATACATATAAAATATGTATATGCATATATAAAGATTATATGTGCACACATATACATAGAAGAATGATATATCCATATATAAAGACTGTGTATGTTTATATATATGTGTGAATGTGCATAGATGTGTGTACATATGAGACAATCATATTTATCTATGAACTTATATACCTCCCCCCAGTAGAAGTGAAGTTCATGAGCATTTGAATGACTGAACTTTGGATTCCTAATGAAATCAGAGAAAAAGCAACTGACATAAAAGTTTTCTTCTTACCCATTTTCCTTTCAGGATCTGTACTCATGTTCATTATAATTCAGCAGTGTGCCATGACATACGAACAAACTAAGTTCTGGAGAACAGTGGAACTGAATAAAATAATGTCAGACCTGTGCAGAACACACAGCATCACTCTACTGACAATGAAATACTGATGGTGAGTAATGAGGTCACCCTCACATTATTAATTTTTGTCAAAGAGCAATATGAATTTTGGCATATTGGTGCTTAGTATTAACAAAGATGTCTTATGTACTTTTATCTAGAGTTTTGATTATATATGTTTATTAGAATAGTTTAAATGCTGGTGGGATAAGTTTAATTAATCTTTTTGATTTAACCTTCTATCTTCTTATTGAGTTCTTAGCCCAAGTGGATTGCAAAAAATGAAAATGCTATTAAATATTTGATAATGCCAAGCTTAGGAGTAACATAGTCAGGCTTCAAGAAAAGCAGCCTAATATAGGGAACAGTAATTGGGGGAGAAATGATTTGTTAACAGTGAAAGTAGTCAAAGCCCTAAGGACAGTGAATCCAAGTGAAGTGAACTGAATTCTCTCAGGTAATCAACAGTGACCCAGTTAGGGTTGAGGCAATGAGCTGAAAATGGCCTGGCTGAGCAGCTTTTTACTCATCCTCTCAATATGTGCTAGAAATGTAGACCAGTTCTGAAAGAGCTGGAGGTAGCTAAGTTTATCTTTGGCAACAATCCTGGCCTGTTTCACCTTCTCATTCTCTACAGCTCACATCTCCCTGCTCAAAACCTAAATTTCTGCATTCTATAACCAGTTCATATCTCAGGGAAAAATTCTGTTATTTCTCCCTTTATGCCACCGTTCCTTTACATCAACCTGCAGCCTGAGTCCCTCCAAAGAGGGCCCCAGACCCCTGGGTAGTGGTGCTCCCAGGTGATATGATTGCACTTTAATCATGATTGGGTATTGGCAACCCAGAACAGCTGAAAGGTTGGACTCTTTGCTCTTAGTCCTCCCTTATCCATTCATGTAGCCATGGCCCTAGTCCAGGCTCTCATTACCTCTCCATGGCAATCTTGACATTCTAACCTTTCTCTTTTTCTCAACTACCACCCTGTAGTTGGCCTTATCTACAGACTATTTGGGCAATATGCTCTGCTCCAAACCATGCCTCTATGCTTTCTTAATCTTAATTAAAACTTAATCAACCTTGATCTCAGTGACCCATGACACTAGGGAATGATTTCTAATTTCTGATAAACTCATTAATTTTATAGTCTTAACAATTCAGAGCGTTTAGATTCCATATTATATGGTCAAATTTTTCTTCATTCAAGAACAATTCATGATTGTTTTTCACAAATAATATTACTGCATCAGTTTCCTATTTTTCTACTTTACTCAAACTGAACGCCTGCTAAATGACAAAAGCATGCTCCTAGGAGCCCTGGCTCTGCTATTCTCTTCCCCTGGTTACTCCTTATCTGACATTATTTATGCTATTTTATGTGTCTTGACTACCCTACTGTAACTTCTTAATATACACAAATCATATGCATCTTTAAGGTCCAACTCAAGCTTCTAACTACTCTGACTGAACATCTAAAAAGGATCAGACCACTCTCATGCTCAGAGGCAGGGAAAGTAAAAATGCATAGAAGCTACAGGGGGTCAGATTTTTACCTGGTCTTGAATCAGGCCTGACTCACTCTGGTCAGTGATTCAGGAATGAGCACAGCTGCTACAAGGCCTGGGAACCAAGGTTTGGAATTCTCAGGAAATTAAATGCACTAATAAAGGAATATTAGCCAAATAAACTATAATGAGTTACTTGAAAAGATACAGAAACAAATTAAGAATACAGGATACAGGGAAAAGGATTGCATAAAAGAGTCCTCTCACCTACCAAGAACCTACAAATATATATCTAAAAAGGAAAAGGTTTGTCAGTGTGCATAGGAGGAGGTTATATCATTTATAAGGAGTAATATGCCCTGTTTTAAGTATGGCTTGCTTTAAAGGTGTTCGTAAGCCATGCCTGCAATAAAATCTTTCCTACAGGTGCTAATGAAATACTTTGGGTCCTGGAAGAGTCTATAGGCCTTAGATTGTTTTTTACATAATATATTTACAAAGCCTTTTACTCTCCTTTGTTTGAGCTCTCATCACTAAAAAAAGCTCTTTGTATATATTTTTGTCTACTTCTCTTGGAACAGGTTGTTTCACTCCAGAAAAAAAGGAAAATTTAGGGCAGATACTACTTCATGCTTTTTTTGAGTCTTAGGACCTAGTTTGGCATGTTTGCTATGTCTGACTTCACAATCCCATTTGGTGTTCTTTGCAGACAACTTTCCATTTCCTTCTTCAGTTCATTTCATACATAAGGAAACTGCTAATAGGTTTAAGTGACTTGCCTAGGGTCACATAACTCTATTAAGTATTTGAGGTCTGATTGGGAAATTCTAATTTGATACTCTATTCTCTGTGCCACCTAGCTAGCCTTGGACATAAAGTGGACACAATTAAACTAAGTTTATGTGTACAGTGTGTTTTCATATTAATTTCAAAGTCTTGGTTATCCATCCACTCTCAGGAGCAATAATTCATTTTGTGTATTGAAAGGTTCTGATTTTGAAAAGACACAAAACGGAAGGTTGGGCCAAAGGTTTGAAATGTTTCTATTTTTGTCAATATCTTCTCTAAGTTTTAATGGTAGTTAGATAGATAGATAGACAGACAAATAGAGATATAAAATTTGATGGATGAGTGGATACTGATGATACTATCCAAATGGAAGTGGCAATTTCGTGATGGTCAAGGATTGTTTGACAACCCAAAGGAAAATAGCCTGTGGAAAAAGTTTGAGGAAATAGGACAAATAAATATCCCTGGAGGAGAAAGAGGGAATGAGATAAATAATTTGTTTAGACAATGGAGGAAAAGAAAGAAAAGATCAGCTCTGGGTTGGAGAAAAGAATGTAATGAGTAGTCATGGAGCCAATCATTGGAATAAATTACCTTAAGCCTGTAGATAGAGGAGGAGAAAGAGGCTTTGTGAATTATAACTAGAAGATTACCATCACTATTTCACCTTTTTAGCTATGTCTAATTCTTTATGACTTCATTTGGGATACTGGAATGATTTACCATTTTCTTCTCCAACTCATTTTAAAGATGAGGAAACTGAGTCAAACAGTGTTTAAATGGCTTGTCCAGGATCACACACCAAATAAGTGTCTGAGGCCACATTTGAACTTAGGAAGAAGAGGTCCGATACTTTCCAACTTGAAGTACAATACATTCTCTATTGTGGCAACTAAGCTTCTCAGAAAACAGTCATTAGCAGAAGTTAATAAAGGATAGGAGACCTAGGAAAGATATATTTGTTGAAGAAGTTCTGGGGCTAATTCTGGGTAAGTAAATAATTAGATCCAGGTTTAGAGGGTCTTAAAAGACTACATATGGCATGAAACAAAGATGTACCAGTATTCTCACCTGAAAGGACTGAGAATCAAAGTTTAAAGCTGACTGATCGTTCTTAAATAAAAAAGAAGCTTTAAACTGCACAATAAATAAAAACCATTTAAAAATAGGGATTTTATGGTAAAATACTCAAAATTCCACAATTTTTTTTAACCCTGAAGATTTAAAATAATATTTTGGACTCTAAAAGATCCCAGACAGCTGGATGGCACAGTGGTAAGAGCACTGGATCTGGAATCAAGATGATTTGTGCATTTAAAGCCAGTCTTAGATACTTTTAAGTGGTAAGCCATGGGGCAATTCATTTAACCTATTTTTGCCTCAGTTCCTTAAACTGTAAAATGGTGATAATAAAAGCATTTATCTTCCAAGGCTTCTGTGAGGATCAAATGGGATATATGTAAAGCTATCACCACAGTGCCTGACAGAGAGAAATTCATTATTACATCTATTATTAAAATGAAAGTACTAAATTATGAGCCCAAGGATGCATTGTTTTGTGTCTTCTGTCTAGGCATTAATTGGGTTATGTTTAGATAGACACACTAGAAGTTTCCTCAAATATTGTTAATTTCTATTATTATTATTACTATCAATATCAACATTATCATCATCACCATCCATAAATTTTGGCCCCAATAAATCTGAAAGTCTGTTTTCTAAGGTAAACAGGATTTTTAGGTATGGATTAGCAGAGTGGGTCCCCCAGTGATTTTTACGCTGCCAAAAAAAAAAAAGTGCTGAAAGAGCACTGTGCAGTTTTCATTTTATTTTCAAATTATGGAGTAATACAAACATTTCTATAATATTACAATAAAAAGATGATTGTACATGAAACTTCAAATCTAATATACACGACTTGCTATTCCTTTCAAATATACAACAAAATTGTCATGTAATTATTTTTCCTTTTTTCCTTCTTCCCTTCCCTTGCCCTAGAGATGGTTGCCATTAGAACCAAATATATATGTATGTTTGAATGCATTATATATTGTATATGTTCCCATTGTGTTAGGAGAATAGTCAAAACTCATATCTTCCTAGGTCCAGATCAAGCAATTGATTCATTGTGCAACCTCATTGTCACAAAAAATAAAAGCTTTCCATTAGCATAAAGGGAAAAATTAACTTCATTGTTAAATTTTCTTAAATAACACCAATATTGCTATTTTTGAAATTTGTTCTATACTTTCCTTGGTTCTATTAGGGTTGTTGGAGAGTCTATAAGGTTTAGAATTCTATGTTTGAACTCATTTCTTTTGTTCTTTTTAAAAATCAGCATAACATAAAAATGGGATGCTGGACATAGGAGGTTGTTGGATAGGTGAATCAGTAGATTCTATCACAGTTTATTTTGAGGAACACTATGGTGTGTCTTCTATTTGTCTATATTTCTCTCCCATGAACCTGAGGCCTAATATTACTAATCAATGCCAATTTCCAATATATTCTATCCACAGGGCTACTATAAAACATACATATTAACTGAGAGGTAATAAATGTTAAGAATCTAAACTTTATGAACAGATTCAAATGGAATTAAGATGGCTGGGTTTTTTTTTTTTGTATTTTTCTTCTTTAGGTTAGCTAATTTTTTGACAGATTAAGACACAAGCTAGGGGTTTTTTTGGTGCAAAGATGAAAATTGGAACTCTTTCTAGAGAGAACAGATCAAAATAGGGTATAGTTAGGAGTCCTTCCTGGCTATAGGAAACTTTTTCTTGAGGGGCATCAAAAACAAATAGAGTACTTTACATTTTTTGTCCAGAGGAATTAATGTCTGTGATTTAAGATTTCAGAATCATTTTGTCCTGAAATAATATATCTTTTTATATTGATAACAATTATTAAAATGCAAATTACATTTAATTCAATAAAAATCTAATGGAATCTGATCAACAGTGTCAGTATAAACATCATATCAACAGATTTTTAAAAAATTATTTAAGCATCTAAAGTAAGCAGTTCAATGCTACTTATAGAACTGATCTCAGAAACACAAATTTAGAGGTAAATAGTAACATTACATATATTCCAAAATCTGCATTTTACAAATGAAGAAATTGAGGTCCAGGGGAGGTTAAATGATGTGCTTTTCTATGCCATGTACTCTTTTTGAGGCCCTATGTTTGTCTTCAGTGTCAGCTTGAAAGTTCTTTGATGAAATGGCTATAATAAAGCACCCCCCACCCCAAATTCAGTGATTTTTCACATTCAAATATGTATGTTTGTCTTTCACTTGAGATATTCCAACTGATCATGAAAGTTATAATCCAGTCATGTATGAAAACAATACTATATGAATGGCAGTCTTTCCTATGTTGAATACATATAAATGTTGAAGATTGACATAGTTATAATTCATGAAGAGAGGTGGAGTTCAAATTGTATTGCTAACAGCCTAGCTTATGGGAATTTAGTGAGATCAAAGAGGAAAATGAAAGAGAAAAATTATTGAAAACGTGAAATCTACCAAACCTATAAAACCAGTTCTTGAAGGATCATATGATAAAAGAGATAACTTATAAAATTGTTTAGTGTCACTGGTAAAACATCAATGTCACTGCTGCTCTAAATAGCTTCAATGTGTTGTAAGGTTTAGCTTTGTCAGTGAAGTATCAAATTTTTGAGGGCTGTGGTGCTTTTTGTTGGTAATTCTTATAAAGAATTGAAAATAAAATATGCCAAAATTCTAGTTAGTCAACTTAATCACTCATTATTGCTTTGATAAAATGAGAGAAAGAAGTTACAATATGGTGACATGATACTATTCTCATCTAGGTTTCCCTTATTCATTATTCCTTTTATGTTGCTTAAACATCTGAAGTGACATAAATTAAGATTCAATCAAAATTTTATACTGATATTTTCATCAGCCTTTAAAGACTGCTTAATGCTTTTTTCCTTTGTCTCCTAAACTTGGCATAACTGCATCTCTGATATAACTAGATAATAGAAAAAAATGGTAGATATATATCAAAACTCTCTTCAACCATAAGCTTCTTGTTCTCAGGGAATCTAATCTTAAATTAATTCACAATTGAACTGAATGTAAGTTAGAATCAAGGAAACAATGTAGTTATAATGTGGGAACAGTAAAATAGTTGTTGTGAATGATTACATGGCTTAAATCTAAAAGATCTAAATCACATTACAAAAATTTAGAGGGAGAGGAAGATATCTTTCCCAACTATGTTTATAGGGAGCTTGCTTACCTAAAGAAGAGATAGAAGAGATCATGAGAATAAAATGGACTATATTGATTCATTTAAAATAATTTCATACAAGAAAAATAAAAATAAATGTTATTTGAAAAATGACAGTAGCTAATATTTATATAGTGGAGCTGATAATATAGTATAGAGATTCATTACTTGGGATACATTAATAAATTTCAGGAGATTATTGAACTTGTATGTGAAAAAAATCTTTATTTCATTAGAATTTAATCCCTTTGTAATATTTTATTTTATATATTTAAAAACACTGTGATAAAAAATCCATCCATCGGCATTGCTAGACAAAGAGATACATGACACAAAACATTAGGAAGTATAAAAACTGTACTTTAACATATTCAAAACACTTTAAATGCATTAAGAAGAAAAACCATTAATCAGAAAAATCCTTACAGGAAATTTTTCAAAAAGATCTATCATAAAAATATTTACAGAAGTGAAATATAGACATAAAAAAACAAGAACCAAAAACCGTTCATCAATAGATCATGGCCATATATTCAGTTCTCAAAGAAATAGAAACTATTAATAATCAAATTATTAATAATGAGAGCAAGACAATTTAAAAATAAATAACAGGTTCTAGGACACAATCATTAAATTATCAAAGGGGCGGCTAGGTGGCGTAGTGGATAAAGCATCGGCCCTGGAGTCAGGAGTACCTGGGTTCAAATCCGGTCTCAGACACTTAATAATTACCTAGTTGTGTGGCCTTGGGCAAGCCACTTAACCCCGTTTGCCTTGCAAAAAAACCTAAAAAAAATTGTCAAGATGATAAAAATGTAAAATAGCAATTGTTGGAGAAATTTTGGAAGAAAATGCACACTAATACAAAGAATGTACTTGACCATTCTAGGAACAAATTAGGAAATATATCCAAAATGTTACTACATTCTCTTTGATCCAGCAATAATAGACACCTTCTCTAGACTGCTCCCCTAAATTGCATTCAAACTGGTAGATTTATTTCAAATTTTTCCCACTTACATTATGATTCATCATATATACCAGAATAAGAAAGAAGGGAATTATGCACAAGAGTATTTCTAGAACTATTTTAAAAATAAAAATAATTAAGAAAAATGTTATCTATCATTGAAAAATAACCGAACAAATGTGGTCCAAGAAATTTTACTGAAATATGGAATTCAATAAAAATATGTCTTATGGTACTTTGCCAATATATTGCGGTTGAATTCTCATTGGAAAAAAGGAACAGATTAGTCAGTAGAGATAAATACACAACAGAAGTATCAATAAATGAGATTGATCAATATATAGCTTGCATATGTTTATGTAACAATACAGTAACAAATTACTTCCACTTGTTTTTCAATATTTTGGTTGTCTAAGTGTTGGTCAAAAACCGATAACCTTGCCTATTGTCCTTCTAATCCCTTCAATAATATTCTTGTGAATCTTTTTTTTAACTTTAAATTTTATATAATTTATTTTGCTTTTAATTATTTTTAGTTAATTTTAATTAAAGGGCTTTTATTTCCTCTCCTTTCACCTTCAGTCTTTCCTGACTGGAAAAAGAAGAAAAAGGCTTTGTAAGTGCCAATCAAGTAAAACGAATTGCTGCTTTGACAAGGTGAAAAATAATAATATGTTGAATATCTGTTTTTAAACTCTGTCAGAGGTGGTCAACATATCTTTTCAACAGTCCTTTAAAATTATGATTCATCACTCTTTGATCAGAGATAAGTTTTTCAAAATTTCTCATTTTTTACAATGTATTAAAGAACAAATTATTTTTCCTGGTTTATGATATTGCTATTATTTCATAAACTTTTTTCTGGTTCTGTTCACTTCACTCTACATTGGTTAAGAAAAGTCTTTTCATAGTTATCCTTTCTTACAGCAAAATAGTATTACATTATATTCATATATAACATTTTACTCTCTTATTTCACAGTTGTGAACAGGTCCTCATTTTCTAGTTCTAGTTCTAGTTCTAGTTCTAGTTCTAGTTCTAGAACTCAGCATACATGCAAACATATGGACCCTTTCTCTTTTTTCTTTGACTTTTTTCAGATCTGATGGTGCAATGGCTTGAGGTCAAAGAATAATACACACACACACACACACACACACACACACATATATATATACACATATATATATATGTATATACATATATATATGTGTGTTTTAAACTGTATGCCTGGATTCAAAGTGCCATCAACAATGACTGTTTTCTCAAAATCCTTTCAATATTTGTCATTATTTAACTTGTTTTTATCTTTTTTTTAAAGGAGATGTGTGACAATTTCATTAGTCTGATGATTAGGAGGTAGAATTTAAGAGTTAATTTTATTTGTACTTTTCTAATTATTAAAGATTTAAACACTCCAAATTTTCTTTGATTTGAGAGAGGGGGGTAATTTTTTCCCTTAAATTCCTATTAATAGCTTGGATTGTTTTTCCTTGAGAACTGTCCATTGACAATAGATGGTTTGATCTACTCTGTATCACAAATCCCCTGTGAGGCACTCTACCTTGTCCTAGACTAAATTTAGTACTAGGTATAAGGGATAGTAATGGAGCCCAGGAGCATTTACACATGTGTACATAAATTATATGCATATATAACATTATATATGTATACATGTATAATTATGCATACATAAATTCATATATACATATGTCCGTGAGTAAAAAATAAGGGCTTGGCTCAATCAAACTTTGATAGCAAAATGCAGCTATTCAAATTTAAAAAATAAAATATGTATTTGTTCAAAGAAGGAGAAGCATATGCTTAATTTACCTATTAGGGAAAACATAGTATTAAATTCAGGTGTCTCAGTTTTCAAAGATTCTATCTAAATTAGGGATCATTTATTCTCCCCTAAATATGAATAAGGGGCAAAACTAATCCTGATAGTAAATTATTTTCCTCACTCCTGTCATGGAAAAGAACTTTTTCTCTAGAGGGAAATGGAAATTCCATCAGTCACTCTAGTCCTTAAGAATAAACATGGCAGGATTGATTGAGTTGTCCAAAACTGATTGAGAGAAATAACTTTATCCATTTGATCAAGTAACCCTAATACAACCAATATATCCAAGGATATTTTTGGCCAAGTTGACTACTTACTCTTTCTCACTACACTTGATCTAATGAACAAAGAATATGACACAATATCCCAGAATTTCTATCTTCTCTATATTAGCACAGTTGTTGCCCTTCTCTGCCTGCAATACTGTAGTAGTATAGAGATGCCCTGAATCTCTCTCAAAAACTTTAGAATTGGTTGTACAGCATGGGAGACACTGGCACAAGACTGCCCAGAGTGGCATGCCCTTATGAGTGAGGGTGCTGCTCTCTATGAGAAAGGTAGAGTTGAAACAACCTAAAGGAAATGTGACATCTGTAAGTTTAGAGTACCCACCCCAGGTGTGCCCGACCTGTGGTAGAACATTTGAACTTGTATTGATCTGATCAGCCACAGTTGGACACACTGTAATTTGTCTTAAATATAGTGATTTCACTTTGATCTTCTTTGATAACAAAGGACAAGAACCAACAAGAAGTGTGGAACTGATGTGCAGCTAGTTAGTATTATGGGAATGTCCTTGTGAAATTATATACTATATGACATTGTTATGGCAAAGAAATAAACAGTGTCCACAGCTGGGAAGAGAAACTAGCAAACTCATGAATCAAGGTGATGGCTATATTTCTACTTTGAAAGAATGTTGAGGGAAAAAGACTTGCTGATTTCTCTTTTCTTCTCTCTCAACCTTGCTGGCCACACACACACACACACACACACACACACACACACACACAAACACACAGAGACACAAATACAGAAACACAGAAACACAGAAACACAGAAACAGACACTTTCTGTTTGGGATATTTTTAGATGAAGCTTAAAGCATTATTTTTATAACTCTCCCTACCAAACTTTCGCCAACCCTTAATTCTACACATAAACATATTTATTCTCCAGGAAAGAGCACTAGGATTATTTCTAAGCAGCAACTTCTAAATTTAAATGATGCAAGAAAAATATCAAGAGACAACAAAGGATCTCCTGAACAGATATAGTATGTACTAAGTACAACTTGCCATGTACCTTAGGGAAGAGATGACTTAGAAGGAAAATTTTAATAAGAATAAATAAATCAAGTTGAAAATGTCATCATTCTCAATTAGTTAAAAATTGATTTTATTTCACAAGATATATAAATAGACCTCCAATATTATGAATTTTCTAATTATTCTTATCTATTATAAATATTTTCTTGTATTTAGACTTCTGTCCTGATGTCAATGTGACAGCCTCAGGTAAGCAAACCTCCTTTCTCTTGTGTCTTCCTAATGCCCTTCACTACTCTGACATTGCCCTGGGCAAAGAAAATACATAATATACTATGGTTATGATGGATGTTCAGTCTGATTTCAAGATACGTTTTGTAACATTTTGAAATAACTCAAATTTTAAGTTTTGAAATCAGTTAAAATTACTTAGTTTCCATAAAGGTAGAATCTATATCTTTGAGGTTTATTTTATGACATCTGCTAGAGAATGTTTCCATCTAGTTACATTATACTAGTTAAGAATTCATAAAAAAACTGAATTAGCTAATAACTATCCACTTGTGTTTTTAATTAACATGTATGAGTTACATATGGATATTTAAATTATGGAGTAAAACATTGACAGAAATCATATTTAGTGGAACTAAACAATTCATTTTGCTCCCACAGCCAAATAATAGATTAATGTTTTGTGGGACAAAAATCTTGGGAAAAAATAATTCCTTTCACCAGGAGCAAAAAAGATGATGTTTTTCACAGCAATTTCCAGTGATTCAGATATGTAGATATCAATTCCTTATTTAAATAAATACTAATACTGAAAATCACTAAGATAATATTGCAGAAGATGGCAAATCAGAGAAGAAAAATGGATTAAGACAATCAAATGGAATTTGACTGGAAACAATTAGGAATACCTAGTGTTTCCATTACAAAAACAGATATTTGGGCTGTAATAATAACTGATGAATTATTCATTCAAACTTTAATTCTATAGAGGTTGTTCTACTTTTATAAATCTTCCATATGATGACCTGAATCTATGTAAATATGTAAAATATTTGGTATCAAACATGTTTCCAAAAAGTATTTTTTAATGAAATGACCAAAAAGAAATGTGCTTAAAATATAATTGAAACTTAGATAAATTTGAATGTAATCACCATAAATATAGTGACTTCATTTCAATAGCTGAAAACCCTTATTTCCTTTAGAGGATTTTTTTTGTTTTTGTTAAGTAAATATAGCTCTGTAAAAGAACATTTGAAATTGTTAATTGACAGTCAGTCCATTTGACCCAATGGTGTCTGATGAGAATGTTAGGATGTTAAAGACATAACCACAACCACATTAATTTATTCTTGGACTAATTTATATTTTTAGATTTCATCAAGTTTGTGGATTAAAAGAAGTTTCTTTCATGCTTTGTTAATATTGACAGAGTCAAGGAGGACTTCCTTTAAACTGTCTTTTTAGGCTTTAAAATTCCCTGTTTTTTTTAACAGAAACATGGAAACCAAAAGAAAAAACACAACCCAACATATGTATCAGAGAATAATTTCAAACCTCTGGTTCAAAGTTCTGATTATATTTCTATGGTGAAATATTATTATAAGAAAAGGACTATTGGTCTTCACTTTTTATTTTTCCTCACTTAGGCTTCACCATCCCTTCTCCTTTTTGTTTCTCTTCTTTCCAAATAGTATGGGGCCTAGAGTCACTTTAGATGAATATTTTAACTTAACTCTTCTCCCCCCACCCTATCCCCACACAACATACACATTTCCTTTATAATTTTGTAGTTTCATAATATCTTTTCATGACCACTAGATTTAAAGATAAGGAAATGTTGACCAAAGACTATTACCTTTAATTAAAAAAAAAGCTATCTTATTATTATTATGCAATTCTGCTATATCTCATATTATGTTTCTTCCTTAAGGATTTGATTTCTCTCTCATCACCTTCAATTTAGATTAATGCATACTATGGGAATGATGTAAAGACTAACAGATTGCTTTCTGTGGGGGTGGGGGGAGAGAAGCAAGGTTGGGGGAAAATTGTAAAATTCAAAATAAATAAAATCTTAAAAAAAGATAAGGAAATGTCATTTTTTGATTATTTGCCTCACTATGATGAAGTCTCTCTCCATACCTATTTATTTCCATCCTTATTGTATAATTGTAGAGGGGCAATCAAAGCTATGTAGGGGAACACAGTGATTTTTATAAAAGAAGGATATTTTAAAACTTATTTGCCATTCATTCCTAATGATCCCCCCCCACGAAAAATAAAAAAAAAAAACAATCTGAAAAATTCTTTGCCTAGTGTATTTAAAAAGAAGTCACCTGCAATGGCTCTCATAATTTACATTTTCCTAGGGTGTGTCTGAACCTCAGCTCATAAAATCACAGAATTTGAGAGTTGGAAAATGCCTCTGCTGTCATTTCCACACTGAAAGCATCCCCCTTTATAATATGTAATTGACTGTATAGGCTGTCCTTGAAGGAGGAAGTAAATAAGCATTTATTCAGACATTTGTGTGCTAGGCACAGTGAAAAGCACTTTAGAAATATGATTTCATTTGTTTCTCAAAAACAACCAAATGAAGTAAGGGCTACTATCACACCCATCTTGCAGCTGAAAAAATCGAGGCAGAGTTATGTGCCTCACCTGTGGTTATAGGGCTGGTTAAAAGCATGACATCCAGCTCTATCCTCTTCACCTCACTACCCACTTGCCCAGAATCCTACCTAACACTAGTCTGTGTCAGAGGCAGAATCTGAAGTTCTTCCTGCCTCCAAATTCACCTTTCCATGCATTATGTCAAAGAACCTCTGACATGTTGTTCTTAACATTTTGAAAACAGATTTCACACCAATGAGTTTTCAAATTTTTATTAATAAAAATACAAAGACTTCCAGATCCTCAGAGGAAATCCACCCTTTTTTGAAATGTTCTAATTGTGAGGACAATTTTTTCAACATCTAATATAGATTTGTTTTTGCTGCTATTGCTCCTGAAAATATCTGTTGGGGATGGACAGTTTTTTATGAGCATTTGAAATTACCTTTCACTAATTCTTATTATTTAATATATTCTTCTAGTTAGGAGATGATTAAACTGGTTGAAACCTTTCCCATGGGATGTGAAAATTTACTAAAGACTTAAACATTCCCTAGATAAGAAGTCATGGGAGTAATTTCAGTGGTCTTTGGCTTATTGGTGACATGTCCTTTCTCCCCTTTATCCTGTTTGTGAATTTTTAAACCCAATTTAATCTCTAACCTGGTTATAGATTTGTTTTCTTAGGGCTTTAATGAGATTATGGCTTTATTTACCTAAATTTCTTCAACTTTTATGTTAGTGAAGGAAGTTTGGGTTTTATATATACTTTCCCTTTAATTTTTTTGGCTAAGAGGAATGTATAAGATAACAATATGTAAAAGATTTTTTTCCCTCTTGCACTCATATGTTTAATCTATGTGAGGTCTTGTAAAAATACTAATCTTCACTCAAGTATATATATATCTATATATACATATATATATATATATATATAGATAGATAGATATAGATATAGATATAGATATAGATATAGATATAGATATAGATATAGATATAGATATAGATAGATACATATATGTATGTATATATTTATATGTGTGTGTATGCGTGTTTCTGTCTGAGACCTAAACCTAGGCATAAGCATAATAAAGTCTGGGTTTTTTACTTCTATAATTTCTGATTTGTGATAGACAGACCATTTTCAGACCATTTACCTAACACATGAGATATTTTCCCGATAATGCTACTCTACTTTCTTGTCTTTGTGATAGATTTTCAAAGATGGATATCATGCCCAATCTTTGGCCCCCACCAATATCATTTTCTCCAAACTAAACCCTAAATTTCTTCTGATGATTTTTATTTTATATGATATAGATTCATGCCCTTCACAAAATCAGTGCACCTTCCTCTAAACTTTATTCAGCTTACTAATGACCTTCTTAAATAGTAATTATCTATATAGTATGTACTGATTTAATCTAAATGAATTATATTATGTTTGCACATATTGCAATTTATCTGCCACTTTTATGACCACTCCCATGGGCTTTCAGTATCCTTTTGCAGTTTTTCATTGCGAGTTTGATATTTTATTACATTGAAACAGCTATCTTCAGATTTAAGAGATTTCAATACTTGCCCTTTTTTCAGCATACTTATAAAGGTATTAAATAAAATCAGTTCCAACTTCCAAACCAGGGCATACTCTATGCTTAAAACATTTTGTCAAAAGTGGCCCTTTATGTCTGTATTTATTTTGTGACTTGAAGTTAATTTTCTTTGCATGAGAAAATTTCATGAAGATATTACTTTAGCAATCTTTTATATGAAAGCTTCTTAAAAGCTTTGGCATAGTCAAAATAAATTAAACTTACTAGGATGATGCTACATAATTTTTTTCCATTTAGTTAACTAAGATATATCTAGAGAGATTGGTGACACAATTTTTATTATAGAAACTACATTAATCTCCCTCCTTGGAAGTTATACCTTCAAACTTGTTCACTCACCTTTATCAAGATTAAGACCAAAAAAAACCAATTCAAAAACATATAAACAGTTAAAATTATGGACAGGCAAAAATATTTCTCTATATCTGTATGAGAGCATAATCAGTATTTGGAGTCAGAAAATCTTATTTCCAATACATCACTCATTCTCTGTTAAAAGGATAATATTTTTGTTAAATGTGTCAAAGATATACTGTTTATAAAACCCCTTTATTAGCAGCATTCATTATTCTAATTTACTTTGAGATAGCAAAAAGTTATTATGATAAAATATAAAGATAAAAAATATATGGGGTAGTAGAGAGAATAATAGTGAGAGTAGTCCCCTAAATTTGTCTTACTAATTTAAGATTATGGGAATCAACCTGACCTGTTTTGTGGAGGTAGTCCACTGCTTATTCACCTAAAAGTAAAATATAAAAATAATGTTTTACTGTGAAAACAATGTAGAGGGGAAATTAAACTATTCAAATGGTTAAATGCTTAAATATTAAGATTCCTAGGGAAAACAATAACATGTTCAAGTAATTTATACATAGGATTTACACAATTATAAGCCAGCTCATTTTGTATGGGCAATGAATCAACTTTTCTCAGTGTTTAAGTGATTGTTTTATTCTGTAATATTACTTGGGTTTTGATTTTTTTTTTGGTTTATTCTTTCTTCCTTATTTTCTTTGTGGGAAGGGTTGTTCTGTGATTTCATTAGTTTGGGGAATTGTTTGATATGGAAATTCCTTCAATTAATTCAGATTGGTATTCAGAACTTGGCTATAATTTGCAGTCTTTTAGAACCGCTTAAATGCTCTAAGTGTCCATAGTTTCTGTGTTTGTTTGTGTGTTTGTGTGTGTGTGTGTGTGTGTGTGTGTGTGTGTGTGTGTGTGTGTGTGTGTGTGTGTGTATCCTGAGGCTGAATTTGAAGGTCTTTCCTCTAAAACTGGCTTTCCAATTATCATGTCAAGTAATAACTCAATATTGCTAGTAAAGTTTTGAAAATATATTCATGTTTAATCAAAGGAGTTTCAAATATTTGCCATTTACTAATAAAAATGCAAAACTGGTGCTGAATTGTATTTCAGGAATGACTTCAGAAGAACTGATGTTTGTACAAATGAACATGACGATACAAAGGGATAAAAAATATAAGGAAAAAATAACAAACTTAAACCATGGTTAAGTACTTTTATAAACAGAATTAAAATTCAAAGTTACTAGAATTCCATTTGGTCAGTATAGTTGTAAAGCATATAATATTGATTCCATCCTTCATCCTTCATTTCATTTTCTTCATTCATAATTTATATCACTATTCATTATTTTTCTTCATTGTAATTTTGACCCATATTGGTAGATCCATCTCTTGTACAAATTATTATTACTTCTGCCAAGTCTGTTTTAATGCCACAACATCAACAGACTGAATACTCTGGGAACTTGTTTACAGATCTGAAAGCTCACTAAAATAAAATCATGATTTTATCTTTGTCTTAATATGTGTATCACTTAATTAAACCTAGAACTGTTTAATTTCTTCCTGTTAAGCCTGAGGAAGCAACTGAAAAAAGTATAAAATATTACAAGAATCAGTGTGTGGCCAGCAAGTTGAAACTTTTGGAAGTCCTATTTGTTGAGTTTTTAAAAAATTTGCCCAATTTCTTTGTTGCAGGTTCTATTAAAGAATTCATATGAAAATTCATGTTTCTCTATAAATACATTGTATGAGTGACATCAAATAAAACACTTAAAGATTGACAATAAAAATTATAAAATTTTAAAAACAATATGCAAAATAATTTGCAGAAGGTATATATTTTTTAATCCATCTAACAGATAAAAAAGCAAAATAGTTATAGGAACAGTCTAATTAATTAAATCTTTTTATCTCCCCCCCAGTAATTCTTCTATTTCCAGAATAGGCATATTTGCTGAATGTGAAATAACAAGATCTTATCAAAAAATTTGGGTGCTATACCACTAGGTTCATACATATTTAGTATTGAAATTACTTCATTGTCTATGTTTTAGCAACAGCAACTGTGTTTTCATCTTTATCTCTTTTATGAGATCTATTTTTAGCTACTTTATCTGATATAAGGATTACTACCCCTGCCTTTTTTCACTTCAGCTGAAGGATAATATATTCTGCTCCAGCCTTTTATTTTTACTCTGTATGTATCCCGTGCTTCAAATGTTTTCTTATAGACAGCATATTGTAGGATTCTGGTTTTTAATCCACTCTACTATCCATTTCTGTTTTATTAGAGAATTCATCATTCACATTCAAAGTTATAATTACTGAAGTTAGGATTACTATTTATTGCCCTCCATGCAATCTTCTTTGTTTGCATTTTTCCCGTTTTTCACTTTATACCTGTTCCCTAGTATTTTACTTCTGAATGCCACCTCCTTCAGTGTGTTTACTGCTTCTTTACAAACCCCTCCCCTTTCTTTCCCCTTTCTCTTTTCTCCTTCTCTTTTCCCTACCTTCTGTCAGTTCCTCCTTTCCTCTCCCCTCCCCCTATGCTCTCTTAATACCTGAAAAGTGAGGTAAATTTTTAAACTCAACTGAATGTGTGTGTTAATTCCTCTTTGAGCCAATTCTGATGATAATAATATTGAGGTAGTTCTCACATCCTCCCTTCTTTCCCTCTATTTCAATAAGTCGTTTCAAATGATGTATTCATCTCCATTCAATTGCTCCTTCCTCCTGTCTCTTTACTGGCCCCCTCTTCTGATGGAGATTATTATTGTTATTATTATTATTAGGGTTTTGCAAGGCAGTGAGATTAAGTGACTTGCCCAAGGTCATACAACTAGATAATTAGTAACTGTCTGAGATCAGATTTGAACTCAGGACCTCCTGACTCCAAGGCCAGTACTTTATTCACTGCACCACCTAGCTGCCCCAAGAGATTATTTTAAATCATTCCAACAGAGTCATGGACAATTCATGCATGTCCATTACTTCTGACTAAATATATTCCCTCTAATAGAGTTACAATTCTCAAGAGTTATGCGAGTCTTCCTCCCAGGTGGGGAGATATATCCAGTTTCATCATATTAGATAACAGTTTTTTTTTTCTTTCCCCTATTTACCTTTTCAAAAAACTCTTGAGTCACTGGTTTAAGATACATTTTTATTTTGTTTAGCTCTGTTCTTTTCATCAGGAATAGTTGAAAGTCTCTTATTTCATTAAATATTCATTTTTTCCCCTGGAAGAGAAGTCTCAGTTTTGTGAATTCTTGGATGCATTCTAAACTCTCTTGCTCTCCAGAATACCATATTCCAGGCCCTTCGATACTTGAATGTTGATGCAGCCCGGGCCTGTGTAATCCTTACTGAGGCTCCTTGTTATTTGTATTGCTTCTTTCTGGCTCCTTGCAGGATTTTCTCCTTAATCTTTTAGTTCTGGAGTTTGGCCACAATATTCCTTGATGTTTGGGATCCTTTTCAGGAGAGGATCAATGTAGTCTTTCAATGACTATTTTGTCTTCTGGTACCAGGATATCAGGGCAGTTTTCCATCACTATTTCCTGAAGCATATAGAACAGGATTTTTTTTCAAAGTTTTTAGAAAGTCCTATGGTTCTTGAATTGTCTCTCCTGGATTTTTTTCCAGGTCTGTTTGCCAATGAGGTATTTTACATTTTCTTCTACCTTTTTTTAATATTTTTTTGCAAGGCAAATGGGGTTAAGTGGCTTGCCCAAGGCCACACAGCTAGGTAATTATTAAATGTCTGAGACCGGATTTGAACCCAGGTACTCCTGACTCCAAGGCCAGTGCTTTATCCACTATGCCACCTAGCCACCCCATTTTCTTCTATCTTTTAGGGTTTTTTTTTTAATTTGGTTTAACAGGTTCTTTGTGTTTCATGAAGTCATTAGTTTCCAGAGATTCCAATCTTTTTTTTATAAGAGCTTTCTTCATTTACCTTTTTTTTCCAGTTGATCTAGTCTATTTTTTAAGAAATTCCTGTCTTTTTCCATTTGTTCGATTGTGTTTTTGAGAGAAATTTTTTGTTTTTCACTTTTCCAATTATAGTTTCATAGGATTTATTTGCTTATTGTAAGATATTAATTTTCTTTTGCATTTCTTTCCCCATTTTTCCCTATTTGATTTTTAAACTCTTTTCTTCTATCTTTTTTTTTTGTTGTTGTTTTTAGAATGCTATTTATTTTTATTTTTTTGGTTAATTGGTTTTTATTTTATTTTTAATTTTTCTTTAATTTATTTACACATTACTAAAATATTCTTGTTTAAGAGTAAACATAATACCCCCTCCCCCACAAAACTATAAAGCCTCATGAGAAATAAAGTAAAAGAAAGAAAAAAAAATGTATTTCAGTCTGTGTTCTGAAACCAACAGCTCTGTCTTGGGTGGATCACTTAGTTTATCATAAGTCCATTATAGAAGTTACTTGCACATTTTTTCCACAGTTGCTGTTGCTAATTGTAATCCCCAACCTTGGGGTCAAGAGGCCCTAAGCCCACATCCTACCTCAGAGACCCAGTAACCATCCAATCCCATGGTCCCGGACAAACCACCCAATCCCAGCACCTTGCAAAAAAAGTAAAAATAAAAGATAATGTGTTATATCTGACTATCCTCTTCTATGATCTCCCCCCTCCTCTCCTCTTTCCCCCTTCTCTCCTTTATTTCTGGATGTGTATACCTTATTGAGTGTGTATATTGCTTCTTCTCTGAGCCATTGCTGATGAGAATGAAGGCTCCCTCATTCTCCCTTGCCTTCCCCACTTCCATACCATCGCAAAAGCTACATGAAATATCTTTTATAAGAAATATCTTAGCTTATTCTACCTCTCCTTTCTCTTACTCCCATTTCCATTTCACCCATTGACTCAATTTTTACCCTATATTAATTATATCTTCAAATTTAGCTTTCTCCTGTGCCTCATCTATAAAAGCTCCATCTACCTCTCTTTAAATGAGGAGGTTCATGTGAGTATTATCAGTATCATCTTTCCATGCAGAAATACATGCAGTTAAACATCATTAAGTCCCTCATAATTTATCCTTCTTGTCCACCTTTTCTATGCTTCACTTGAGTCCTGTACTTGGAGAACAAACTTTCTGTCTAGCTCTGGTCATTTCAACAGGAACATTTGAAATTCCTCTGCTTCATTGAAAATCCATCTTTTTCCCCCTGGAAGAGGGTGTTTAATTTTGCTGGGTAGTTGATTCTTGGTCACATTCCAAGGTCTTTTGCCTTCTGGAATATTATATTCCAAGCCCTATGACCCCTTAATGTAATTGCTGCTAAATCCTGTGTAATCTTGACAGCAGTTTCATGATGTTTGAACTGTGTCCTTCTGGCTGCTTATAATATTTGCTCTCTGACTTGGGAGTTCTGGTACTTGGCTATAATATTCTTTAGGGTTGCTGGTTAATTTTGATCTCTTTCTGGGGGACATTGGTGGATTCTCTCAATTTCTATTTTACCCTCTGTTTCTAGGATATCAGGGCAATTTTCCTGTAGAAATTCTTTAAACATGATGTCAAGGCTCTTTTCCTGATCATAATTTTAAGGTACCTCAATAATTTTAAAATTATATTTCCTGAATCTGTTTTCCAGATCAGTTGTTTTTTCAATGATATATTTCACATTTTCTTCTATTTTACATTCTTTTGGTGTTGAAGTATTTTGTCTTGATTTCTTGCAAAGCCATCTGCTTATTTTAGCTCCATTTTACATCTAAAGGATTTGTTTTCCTCGGAGAGCTTTCTTATCTCTTTTTCTATTTGGTCAATTGTGATTTTTTAAAACATTCTTCTCCTCAATAACTTTTTGAACTGTTTCATCCATTTGACCTAAGTTGGTTTTTAACATGTTATTTTCTTGAGCATTTTTTTGGATCTCCTTGACTGCTGACTTCATTTTCTTGTTTTTTCCTGCATCTCTCTCATTTCTTTCCCTAATTTTTCCTTTTATATATCTCCCTTACTTGATTTTCAAAATCTTTTTTTGAACTCTGTCATACGCTGTGCCCAACTTCTATATTTCTTGGAGTCTCTAGAGGCAGAAGCTTGTATGTTCTCATCTTCAGATTGTGTAGTTTGGTCCTCCATGGGACCAAAGTTATTGTCTATGTTCAGGTTCCTTTTTTTTTCAGTTGGCCCCAATGCTTTAAATAAAGGGAAAAAAAAGAATATCAAACTTGATCTAATGGGCAACCTTAGTATATTAAGCATGGATTGGAACTAAATGACTGATGATTCATGTCCTTTCAAAATTCATGCCCCTGTTTATTTTGCTATCTCACAATTTATTCCTCTTCTTACTCTATGTACCAAAATATCTGAAATAAATGGTAAGCTGAAAGAGCTGGAAGCCTGGAAGCCACTAATCAATGGTGACTTAGTATTCTTCCTTATATTTTCTCATTTTTGTGATCAGAAGGACCATTATATTTCCAGAAAATCTGTTCACTTCTCTCTGTTCAAAAGATTACTTTAGTTTATGTTGTAAATGTTTCCTAATTGAATATCCTCTACTATCTCCTGCTACCAACTTTTCTCCTTCTCCATCCAATCTCCAGACAAGTGGCAAAATAATTTTCTAAATGTTAGGTCTACCTTGATTATTCATCTTTGGAGATTCATCTTCTATGTTGTTTCTAGAATAGGTAGAAAGGAGATTGTAGAAAAGACTAACAACTATTATGTAGGAGAGGCACAAAAATGAGAAAGGAATTCATTTTCTAAAGCTCTGCATAAGAAGTTCAACTAAAGGGAACCCCTATTGGCCAAGGCCAATTCCCTTAAATAAATTTCTTCCCCTGATGTTCTTGTTTCAATTCTCAGTTTGATATAGGCTATACTAGAGTCACAATACATATATACATAGGGATTTTTCTCAGTTGAACCTAGAAATTAATTATGACCAGTGTTTCATTAAAGAACTGAAATATCTTGGTAGAACAGCACAGGGATATTTATCATTTTCTGGTTTACAAAGGCTCTTGAGATTGAACAATGATGTAAGTCTTTTGTTTTCTAAAAACAAAAAAATGATTGAAATATGTATTTTAAAGATATTTTAGAAAATAGTTTCAAATTTATGAATATTCAAATGTCCTTCCCTTCTAAACATTCATTATATGAGCTGTGAAAAGAGATTCACACAACCTAAAACCAGTGAATGTAGACTTGGATGTTCTGAAAAATAAGGAATATGAAAAGTCAAACTATTTTTTTCCTTTTTTTCAGATTAAATGGAATTCATATAAAAGACTGAAAAGGCAAGGAGAAAGAGAATGTAACAAAAAAAATCTTCCTTTCATTTCTTGATTCATTCCCTGTAGAGAATGTGCTGAAACATTAATTAGCTGATGGTGTTTAGGGGAAGATGGAATTTAGAAACTTTTCTCAGTATGATTCTTTTTGAAGATGTCTACTGAAAAAAATGATATTAAGCAACTCTTACTGAAAGAGGAAAAGACTAAATTGTCATGCAAAATCATTTTACTACTGACATGAAATAAACTCTGCCTCTCGACTTCTTTCATTTTTACATTCTCCCCCACTTTTAGAGTCTTCCTTCTAATATATATTTATATATATGTAAATATATATATATATATATATACATATAATTATAGTTGTTTACACATTGTCTTCCTATTAGGAATATGAGTCCTTTTCAGGGTAAGGACTGTATTTTTCTTTTTTTATATATACACAGAACTTAACACTATATCTGATACATAAATGCTTATTGATGGAAATGATGATGATGATGATGATAATTTGAAAAGAAAAATCAACTGCATTCTGAGGCTATACCTAGTTTTAATTCATACTAAATGATCATTAATTGTACTCTTGAAATTTATTCTTCTCTTAAAAACTCCATAAAATAATACCAGCATTTTCTCTAAAAAAATAAAACAATAAAAAAAAAGATTATAAAATACTCAATTGTTTACAGTATGTGGAAAATTCCCTAGATTGCTCCTAATACAGAATAATTCCCAGGATGCAGAGTCAATAATTTAATAAGCAATTAAACATATTTTCATGTAATATCACTGTCCTACATTCTGAAACTACAAAGACCTTCTATTGAGGGATACCACATGTATAGAAATAAATAAATATAATTATGTAAAATAAAATACAAAGTAATTTCAGGGGGAACATAGTTAACTGGGATGATAAGAAAAGACTGTGTGTAGGAAATGGCATATTAATTTAACTTTAAAGGAAGCTAGAGATGCCAAGATACAGAGGTAAAGAAAAAGAATATTCTTGGCTTGGTGTCAGCCTACAAAAGCATGGAAGTAGAAGCTGGCTATCCTGTGAAAGAACATTAAGTAGGTCAGGGTGTCTGAAACATAGGATGCATCAATGATTAAGTAGTAGAAATGTGGTTATATTTATCCTTTACTGAAATTATCACTGACTTAGCTGACAATTTGTACTGCTAAAAGAGACTTTTTTTCACTTGTCATAATGTTATAAATCAATGACATCAAAGACCTGAATTCTAATTCCACCTTTTCTACCTTACAAAAGTTAAAACTAGGTAAAGAATGAAGAGACAAAAATGTTAGGAAAAATGTCGCTGTATACATAATAAAAATATACATACTTACTTCAATAGATGCAGAAAATACCTTGTACAAATTACAGTATTTATTTATGCTAAATTCCATATAAATTATACCTTAAGAGACTTTCTCATATCCAAAAAAAAAACTATTTAAAAAACCAACATAAATTGCATATACAGTTTGGATACTCTAGAACATTTTATAAGAAACGTAAGGGTAAAGCAAAACTCTACACAATATAATTTCACTAATTCTAGAAACAATAGCAATATTTGCAGGACAAGAATAATTAAAGATTTAAAGATAAGAAAAGGGTATCTAAAAATTTACTATTTTCCAATGATATGATAGCTTAGCAAAAAAATCAGCAAAGAATTGAGACAATAACAGCTTCATCAAAGTACAGACTACAAAATAAAATAATGAAAAACAATAGCTTGTGTACAATCACAAAAAATGAGTCAATAATAGTGAGTGAAATCCAACTAAAATCACCTATAAAATGCAGAAAATAACTGACCAAATCACACAGAAAATATTTTTAAAGACTTAATGAAGGGGGTAGCTTGATGACACAGTGGGTAGAGCACCAGCCCTGGAGTCAGGAGGACCTGAGTTTGAATCCAGACTCAGACACTTTATAATTGCCTAGCTTTGTGACTTTGAGTAAGTCACTTTACCCCATTACCTTAAATATAAAATAAAATGAAATAAAATGAAATAGTATAATACAAAATAAAATAAAGACAATGAAGAATTTAAAGAGCTGGAGGAGTATTCAATGCTTAATTTCTGAAACATCTTTCTGAAACTTTTAGTGAATAAGCAATATAGCTTTTGGATGGGTTCTCACATTTCACTAGAAATGATTTCATCATTTATGTATTTCAAAGAGTTTTCTGAAATGAATATATATCAATAAACTTTTCAAAATTTGTTTCTCAATTGTCTCCAGATATCATGCTGAGTCTTGCTAACTAAATGATTCTGGGACTATGACTTAGAATTTTTAATCCTGAAAACGTTTTATTTTATACTGCATAATCTTTGATCTTCCCTGAAAAATTTGTGGTGATTCTAATTTTGTGATTCTAATTTTCTTTTTTAATATCTTTCCTTTATTCTATAGTGTCTCCCCCCACCCTGTTATCTTAATAGAATTTTAATTAAATTGTGATAAATCTTGGAGAAGCAAATCTTTTATCTTTACTCGTGAATGTTAGGAAGATTGTTTTCATCAAATCTGGGGAATATTCTTTTTAAATTTTACTGAAATACTGCAATTAGGTGGCACAGTAGAGTACTGGCCCTGGAGTCAGGAGGAACTGAGTTCAAATCTGACCTCAGTCACTTAATAATTATGTAGCTATGTCATCTTGGGCAAGTCACTTAACCCCATTGCTTTGCAAAAATAACAAAAAAAAAACCCAAAACAAGCTAACAAACAAATAAATAAATAATTTTAATGAAATATTAAATCTAGATTCTTTTGTTTTTCTAAATAATCTAATAGTCCAAAATCCCTCCGCCTTCAGTTGTACCACTTAATTCACACTGGGTATACAAAATAATCAGTTTACCAGACTAGTAGCAGGTCAGCAATAGAAACTTTTCAGAAAAATAACTATGGAGTTTTTGAGAGTAAATTTTACTGACCAAGGTCTGAAGCAAATCTTTTTATACTTTTTAGAAAAGCTGATTATTTTTATCTGCCTTGTAAGCATACTTATCTGAATTTATTCTTGTTTAACAGCTTGCAAGATTATTTTTTCAGGCTTACAACAAGGACAGTTTGGGATAGGTTTAAGCACAAGGTGCAAAGAAATATGTGACTTCCAAATTTGGATGGAAGACATTTTCTGAGATAAAATAAATCCTAGAGAAAAGGAATGCATGACCCAGGCATCATTACTTCCATTAAATATACTCAAAAGTAAGGGGAAAATTAAAAAGATTTTGAGCCTGTAGTCCTATTTTTGGCTGAATTCTATTTTATTCTATATTTATTGTTATTTCTGTGTATTTTAGGATGTTTTCTAACTTATCTTTCATATGTCATTTTCTTCATTATTCCTTTTGTTTTTTTTTCAGATTTTTTATTCTAGAATGTTAATTTTGTCACTTACATGAAAAAACAATTAAAAAAATTTTTGAATTCCAAATTCTCTTCTCCCTCCCTCATCTACTTCCACCATGAGAAGGCAAGCATTGTGATATAGATTATACATGTGCATTTGTACAAAACAAAATTCAATGACGATGTTGCAAAAAACAATGCAGACTAAAACCATAAAGAAAAAGAAAGTTGCAAAAGTTTTTTAGGCCTCTGAGGCCAGAATGAACTCTAGATCATGAGTCTTCTTGACTTTGGGTCCATAGTTTCCCCTCCTTTTTTCCTCAGAATAGGTGAACCAGCTCACAACTCCATTGTCAGTGCATTACTGTCCTAATTTTTCATATACCATCATTCTGAGAGCTTGTGTTTTGTTTTTTTCTAATAAGAAGTGATTCAGAAGATTTTATTCAAAAGATAGTTATGATTTCTTCTTCTGAGAATTATTTGTTTATGTTCTTTGACCATTTATGAATTGGAAAATGTTTTATGCTTATCAAATGTCTCAGTTCCCTATATAATTGAGAAATGAGACCCTTAAGTGGTATTATAGTTTTCTGCTTTCCTTCTAATTTTTTCTCCATTAGTTTTGTTTGTGAAACCTTTTGTTTTTTTTTAAATTTTAATTTGTTAATTAAAAATACAATTTAATTTAAATTTTTAAAATTAGTTTTACAATTTTATGTTTTACTTCTTTTGGTCTTCAATATCTCTTTTCCTAAACTATTCCCTTAATTCATAGATCTGACAGGAAAACTAGCTCATTTTTCTTAATTTGCTTATATCAACATTTTCTGCAAATCATGTAGCTATTTTGAACATGTCTTGATATATGAGTTGATCTATATCTAGTTTCTATTCTCATCCAATTTTCTCAAGAAGTCTATCATATGTAACTAAAATTTTCTTTGTCCCCCTGACCTTTTAGTTATTTAATGGATATATTTATCTATTTCTGAGAGGGGAAAGTAAGGTTCTTGACTTAGTAGAGTTTCAATGTCTATTACCTCTTATAATGAACTTTTCTTGTAAGAATCTGCCTTTTGATTTGAGTAGCATGGTATGCGGTATATAAAGCACTGGGCCCCACATCAAGAAGACTCATCATTCTGAGTTTATTCTGGCCTCAGAGGCTTAAACAGTGTGATGAAGCTATATGACCTCCAGCAAATGACAAGAACCTGCTTATCCCAGTTCTTCACCTATAAATTTAGCTAGAGAAAGAATTGGCAAACCACTCCAATATTTTTGCCACGAAAACCCTATGTGAACAATTCATTTAGGAGCATCTAGGTGGCCCAGTGAACAGCACACTGGACATGGAGTCAGGAAGACTCCTCTTTTGAGCATTCAAATCTTGCCTCAGATCCATGACTAAAAAATGATTGTTCCAAGACTGAATCAAGATACCAAGGTTGTTTGGTGCACATATGTTTACTATTGATATTAGTTCAATGTCCATATGATATCTTTTAGCAAAATACAGTTTCCCTGAATATTTGTTTTAATTAGATATAATTTTGTTTTTACTTTTTCTGAATTCCAGGTTGCTACCTGTTTTTATTTTGGAAGGTGGAGGGAGATCCCCTCAACTGAAGCATAATAGATTCTGCTCCAGGCCCTTCTATTAATATTGACTATTTCTTTTTGTTTCAAGTGGGTTTCTTTTAAAAGACATATTGTTGGATTCTGGTCTCTAATACATTCTGCTTTCTGTTTCCATTTTATGGGTATGTTTATCTTATTCACATTTATAGTTATGATAATATCATGTATTTCCCCATCGTACTACTTTTTTCTTTTTTTTACCTTGTCCCTTCTCAAAAGTCTGTTTTGCTTCTGACCATTGTCTCTCTTAATCCATTCTCTTTTGGCAACCCCCTCCCCTTTATCTGATCTCATTCCTATCCTATTTCCCTACTGGGTAAGATAAATTTCTATACCAAATTGAATATGAATATACATACAAATACATACACATATGCAATTACATACATATATTCTTGCCCCCTTGAACCAGTTCTGCTGAGAGTGAGGTCAATCATTACTGGCTATCTTACTAGTATTTTTCTCTTCAGTGTAGAAGCTTTTTCTCAAGTGCCTCTTATTTGTGAGTTAATTTTTCCTAACAGCCTTCTCCCTTCCTCTGTCTCTTGCAATCCATTTCCCCCCCATACATTTTTTGAAGTCACTCTATCATGATCGAGAGACAGTTGTGCCCTCTATATATAGTTTATCTTACTGTCCTAACAATGATAATGTTCTTAAGTGCTATGTGTATCATTTTCCTATATAGAAATGTAAACAATTTAACCTTATTAAATCCCTTATGATTTATTTTTTCATATTTACTTTGTATGCTGCTCTTTAGTCTTACCTGCCTCCTCAACTTGCCCTGTCTTCTTATATCTTATATACTTATATACTTATATCTTATATACTCTCATATACTTTGCAATCAAATGATATTGTCCTTTTTTTAATTAATCATATAATGCACTCCATCTCCACACTTGATAAATTTTCATAGATGATTAAAGAGAATTCTCAAATAGCCAATTTCCTAGCATCTTTCAAATCTCTCTAAGAAGCATTTCCAAATCTCCTTAATTCTAGTGCATTCTAATATTATGTCCATTGTATTCTGTATATGACTTTTTTTTGTTCATAGTTGCTTGCATATAGTCTTTAGACAATGAGCTCTGGGATAGCAGAGACTAGTTTTATTTTTATTTCTAACCTCAGGACTCAACGGAGTGCCTGGAATATAGTGGGATCTTCAAAAGTACATGTGGCCTTCACAAATAGATATTTCTCTTTGTATAAAATATGTATATACCACTGTATTCACAATACTTACCCACACATACACACACATATACTGGCCTGCCTGGCATTGTGCATAATCATTATCATTGTATATACTTTATATATCCTTATTCTCTTCCCTCTTCCCCCACCCCATGGTTCTTTCTCTATATGCACATATATTAAGTCAAATGTTAATGTAATATAAATGTTGCACATGAATGCTGTCAATTGCCTTTTATAGAGAAAAGTGTGTATCTGCTATATCAAATATCATCAAAAGTTAGATATAGGGAAAATAATCAAAGCAAAAGTTGACAATGACGAAAAGGAGTTAACAGCTTAGAAACTAAACTGTGGAGTAGTGAAAGCAATAGACCTGCATATTTTTGCACAAATAAATCTATTATGGATAATAGGTATGAAATTATAAATCTCAACATAAGGAGATGAACTTCAGCTTTATCAGTGGTATGGAAGTTTATAATATAATCACATAGGAATAGATTCTTTATTCAAAATTAAAAACAAAAATGGAAACTTCATGGATGCCCATCAATTGGGGAACTTCTGAACCAATTGTGGTATGTGATAGTGATGGAATACCACTGTGTCAGAAGAAATAATGATTGTAGGAAAACATAGACTTGCAAGAAATAATGAAGAGCAAAATGAGCAGCATCAAAAGAATGTTGTATAAAGTAATCAAATATTGTTTTAACAACTTTGAGCAAATAAGTCATTTTGGCTATTATAAATACCGAAATTAACTACAAGGACATATGAAGGAAGATGCTATCTTAGTCCAGAGAAAGAACATGAATAAAATGATTTCACATATGTGCATATTATATATATATATATATATATATATATATATACACACACATATAAATTTATTTTCCCCTTTTTCTTCTCTCCCTGAAAGATGGCAATCTTTAGATGCAAATTTATTTCACAGATGATAATTTTGTTATATATTTAAAAAGAATAGCAAATTGTACATAATAGACTTGCAGTTTCATGGGCAATTTATTTTACTATATTATGGAAATGTTTTATTCCATAAACAAAAATAAAAACTCAAAATTCATCTTTGTCAAAGAATTTTTAGATTGCAGCAATGTTTTTCTTCATAGTAGAATGAGTTGCACTGAGTCAAAAACCATATGCACTTGTGTTCTTTACAAATAAAAATATATTTTTACATAAAAAATACAGAAAAGATTATGAGGTTGTGAAGTGGAATTGTACATTAAGATATATTAATGGTCATTGACTAGCAAAGGGACTGAAAAGGAGTGGTTAAGCATGTATGAAAAGAACCAAAAGAAAAGTTTCATAGCGATTGAGAAAGATCATTACAGAAGCATTAGAAAGCATACATGATTGAGATCAATTTACCATTTTTATTTGTTTCAATGATTACCATGGCCAATAGATTCCTATCATTACAAACCTGTTTAGTGATAAGCTTTTGTATAATTTTATAGACTAGACCTTATTTGGCAGAACTACTTTCTTACCAGATCCATGTTGAAACTCTGCCTATTTTCATTAAATCTGCCAATGGCTGCTCCATTGGTAAAGCTTACTGGAACTCCATGTCACAAGAAGGCATTAACATAAGATTTTATGAAAAACCTTCTTCGTATAACATCATGTAAGTGTGGTTGTATATATGAAGTTTATACATCATCATAAATATGCATTTAGGTATCTATGTTGTTTATAAATAAACACAATTTGGGATGTTTATTTTATTACAGCATATACTTTTCCATCACTAGGATGCCTAAAAATCAAATTATTCAAGTCTTCTACCTTCTTATTCTCATTCTTTCAATGTTCATAGTTACTTTAATTGTGTATCCTAAAAATAATGTAAAGCTTCAGGTGCTCTGACAATCAGCTCCATGTAAACATTTATACATCCTATGATGATGCTGCACAACTGCAGGTCAGTCACACAGCATTGTTTAAGCAGTTACCATGGCAGTAGAACTGGACATTCTCTTTTTTGCCATTACTGCTTTCAACTCATTGTTCTTCCTCCAATAAGCTTTCATACAGAAACCCTTTTTTAAAAGTATCAACTATCTTTGTAATCTTTCTCCAATTATTTTCCAGGGGCAAGTCCATTTATTATGAACCAATTAATGAAAAGCCCATGGCAAAGAAATGAAAGAATGTTGTATTTCATTTTTCTATGCAGGAAATGGTTTAGTAATTCATTTTCTGCATATAAAAAAGTGATGATAATTTGCTGAGCCTGAAAATCTGAGATGAATATTATTTCAAAATAGAAATAAGAGATCTATCAAATCTTCAGTTTGGGTGTCAGTGTATTCCATCAACTCCTAGCTTATCTGTTTATAGCTATATTGTATTCTTGACCTACTGGCAACTGCTAATGTTGGAAGTCTAATAAATAACAATTTCATTCTATCTATCCCAAATAAGAAAAAAAAATGTCCTTTTCTTTTAGAGTTTTTAAGTTCTAACTTAGTTCTGACACTAATTGTCTATGTGATCTTGAGACTTTATATCTTTAAGTCTCAATCTCCTTTCCTGGAAAATGAGAGTATTCAACTTAATGATCTCTAAGATCTCTTCTTTTTCCTACTCCAATTCTTCTAACAATTGGGAATCTTTCTCCACCCACTCTATCAGTGTACCACAATTGCCACTATTCCTTGAATCGTCATCCCAGTCAATGTCCCCTCTCCTCCTAGTCTTGTACTTTCTTCTTTCTAGTTATCCTTTATTCCATTTTCTTATTCTCTACTGTATTTTGTGATCCTCCTCATATTGTCTGTTATAGTTACGCTTCTTTTCATTATTGTAGTCCACCAGTTGATTTCTTTGTTTGTAGTCTCTATCCTTTCCAATATAATTTATGTACTGTTGCAAAATTAATTTTCCTATATTACTGCTTACCTGCCCAGACGTCTACTATTGTTACCTTGTATCTGGTAGACAAATTCCAAACTACTTATTATTTATCACTTCTCTATTAGTCATCTATTCTACTCATCTTCAACTTTATTTTACATGACCCCCCACTATGGGTTTTTCATTCTCTCCAGTTTCCAGTTTTCTCTTTAGAGATACTATTTGCCTTGTTAGTGTCCCCTTTTCTTTTGTTTGTCATCACCCATGGTGGCTAGGTGGCATAGTGGATAAAACACCAGCCTTGGAGTCAGGAGTACCTGGGTTCAAATCCGGTCTCAGACACTTAATAATTACCTAGCTGTGTGGCCTTGGGCAAGACACTTAACCCCATTTGCCTTGCAATAAAAAACCTAAAAAAAAAAAAACTGAGACCAGATTGTTCCTCTTGCAGGAAATCCTCCATGATTAACACTTTTTTTCACCCATTTTGATTTCTCTATTTCTTGTGTTGGCTCAGCACTTATTTCCCATTTGTTTGTCATCATCTATACTCAGAAGCTTACTGTTTTAAAGAAATTTTTTAGAGCCACTATATGTGAACCAGTAAGATTGTGACTGTAATGTACATCACTGGGATGCCAGTGAAGCTTCTCAAGGATACCATGCCAAATATCTTCTTCACCTTGTGTCACATGGTTTTAGAATTTTCAAGTTGTAACTACCTCCCTGGGCATTCTGTCTTGGAATTGGTCACTTGAATATATCACACACTAGGCTACTGGGATTCAAAATTCCATCTAATCTTGAAAATTCTTTATCAGTCTCTCATGAACAAAGAATTTTGCAACATTTTAAAGAAACTTCTACCCTCCTCTTGATTACTACTCCTTAGAGCCATGGGACTAAAGAATGAAGGTCAGCCAAAATGCTCTCAAGAAATCTTACTCTGAAAAAGTCAATATCACAATAATAAAGAAATTTTTTGGGGACAAAAAGGATGAATGAATGAAAGAGTAAGTCTTGGCCCCCAAGGTCTCCTAAGTAAACTCACAAGAACTTAGCATTCCCTAAAATGAATTTGGTTGAAACCCTCTACAAGATTTGCCTAAATTTGATTACCAATAAGTTGTCAAGTTCTGTTATTTAAACCTTAGTAATATCTCTAGAATCACTCCCTTCTCTCCCCAGATACTGCCACCACCCTAGTTAAAGTTCTCCTCATCTCAGTCTTGGACTATAATCTACTGGTAGGTCTCCCTGCTTCAAGACTCTTGTCACTTTAGATCGTCTTTCACCTTAGTATCAAATTGGCCTTCCTAAAGGTTGCAAGTTTGACCAGATCATCACATCCCCCCCCCCCATTTCAACAAACATCTAAATACTTCATTACTTTGAAATATAAAATCATCTTTGGCATTTAAAGCCCTTCCTAAATGAATCCCTTCCTACCTCTCAAGTCTTCTTTTTATCTTTTACTTTATTACCTTATTTCTCTCCTTACTCCTTACTCCCATAAAGTCTTTGATGACCTTCTTGCTGTTTCAAGCAAGATATTCCAACTTGCAACATCAGCATTTTCACTCGCTGTCTCCAATTTTTTTTAATTGTCTCTATCTCTTAGCTTCACTGACTTTATAAATCAGCAAAAGTTGCACCTTCTGCAAGGAAACTTTCCCAATGTTTATTGCTCTTTAGTGCTTTTTCTCTGAAATGTCTCTAACTTATGCTTCATATATTTTTGTTTTGTTTTTGTTTTTGCAAGGCAATGTGGTTAAGTAACTTGCCGAAGGTTACACAACTAGGCAATTATTAAATGTTTGAGGCCAGATTTGAACTCAGGTACTCCTGACTCCAGGGTTGGTGCTTTATCCACTGCACCAACTAGTCACCCCTTGCTGCATATATTTTTATTGAGTTGCTTATGTATTGTTTCCACTATTGGAATAAGCTATAAGCTTCTTACAAGCAAGAACATGTTTATTTTTTATTTGTATCAGACCTTTGATCAGTTGAAAATACACACATACTCATGTTACTCAGCCTCATACTATTATTTCAATACAAAAGCAAGAGCAATAGACAACTCAAATTTTCACTTCTTCTGGATAAATATACCCAAGTTTTCAACTGATCTCAAGGACTTTTACCATCCTAGTTGCTTTTCTCTAAGTACTTGCCAAATTATCAACATCAGAGATCAAGTACAGCCCTTGAGAGCCTTGCTATGAGACAATGCCATTCACATCCAGAAGAAAAATTCATGGAAACTGAATATTATTTTCACTTTTTTCCTTTCTATCTTATGGATTTCTTTCTCTCTAGTTTTAATTCCTCTCACACAAAGTTACTAATATGTAAATATGTTAAACAAAAATGTACATGTATAAATTTTACCAGACTTTTGCCACCAAGGGGAGGATGTGGGGGGGAGATAAAGGAGGGTAGTAAAAAAATGTGAAACTCATAATTTTGCCATGGATGAATTGAAAAACTACCATAGAATGTAATTGGAAAAATAAAATTTTAATAAAAAAGAAAGAAATCAAGACAAGCACAACTTCAAAAACGTCTAAAAAAGCTTACATGAACTGATTCTGAATGAAATGAGCAGAACCAGAAGAACAATGTACACCTTAACAGCAACACTGTGTGATGATGAACCATATTTGACAAGCTCATTCCAGTGGTACAACAATCAAAGACAATAGTAAAGGACTTGTGATGGAAAATCCCATCCACATCCAGAGAAGGAACTATGGAGTCTGAATGCAGACCAAAGAACACTATTTTCAATTTTTTAAATTTGTTTTATGTCTTAAAATTTATTTTCCCTTCTAGTTTTTTCTTTTTGTTATGAATCTTCTTTCACAACATAATTAATATGGAAATATCTAAATATATTTAAACATGTATAACCTATATTATATTGCTCTCTATCAGAGGGAAGGAGGGAGAAAAATATGAAATTCAAATTACCAAAAAATGATTGATGAATGCTATCTTTGAATGTAGGTGGAAAAACAAATTTAAAAGGACAAATATATAAAATAATCTCACTCAATATTTTAATACATGGTAGGTATTAAAAAGTATGGAATGAGCAAGTAAAAGTAAAATCAAATAGCTACTGATATTAACACAAATGTAATAATTCCTTAAGTGAGAAAAATTATGATCACACAAAAATATTCTCTAGGATTAAAAAAAATACTCTTCCTACTCACTTTTCAGATCATACACATCCAAATACAAAGAGTAGTGCTAATACTTCAAAATGAGAGCAGAATTAGAAATTTTATTAAAGAAGACCTTTTTTGATAAAAAAGTAAATAATTTCCTGAAATTAGTTGTATATACCATCATCAAATTACAAATTGACTAAAATTACTAAACTAGTATTTTAATTGGTATAGGGGCTCCAGAAAAGATATCCTTCCTATACCAAAGGAAGTCAGTATCATCTCTACAACTGAGTCTTAGAAAGTTCCCTAAAACTCTGAGATCTAAAGTGACTTGCCCAAAGCCACACAGTCAAATGTTTCAGATTTTGGATTAGAACTCAAGTCTACATAAATTTGAGGTCTATATAATATAACCTTTCTATTCATGTGATTATAAGATAACTTGACTTATTTTTAGAAAAGGCATACAGATTTTGCTTTGGAACTCAGAATACTTGTAGTCACTTGTGACATATCAAATGCAAAGTTAATGTTAATCTACAAAATGGAATAGTTAATTCAAATACTTCTTTAATCTTTGCCACATTACTTTTCACTGTCCCTATTTTCCTAAAATAAACTTTACTAAATATTGATTCTTTCCCAATTTGATTTTTATAATTTTTCAAAATATCACTGTTCTCAGACCTAAATCTATTGTCTCATTCTTACCTCTAGTCTCAAATGAATGAAGATGTTTATTCCCAACTCTCTACATATTGTTTTTTCAATTCCTTCAGTTATTTCTGTCTCTCTGCACCATCTCTAATCTCTCATCTCTCCTTTGACATTGATTTTTTTCTTCTCATTTTTTTCTTTTCTTTTTTTTTGCATTCATACCTATCTAATGCAAAGGGAAGGTGAAGGATAAAAGGAGATTCCATCTCTTGAACTAACTATTTGGCAATAAGAATTAAAAAGAAATGATATAAAATACAGAACTATCTCATGACTATTTACACAAGGACAGCCTAAAGGAGAGTGAAGCTAAAATAAGCTTCTAAAAATTGACATCACTACTAATCATAGATAATACTTAGATAGATAGACAGACAGACAGATAGATATATATATAGACAGAGAGAGATTTATTTTTATTATTAAGCATTCATTACCCCCAAGCATGGTGCTCAAGCTTCAATCGGCAAGCTTTCTACACAAATATGGATTTAATACCCTTTTTTAATTACCATGGGTATAATTTATATGCCCATGATTATAATTCATAATATACCAAATGGCTCAGAATCCACCCCACTTGAATTTCTGATTTCTCATACAATTTTGTATGACTCCAAAACATTATTCATTTGCACATAGATTAAATGAACTCTGAACTACAAGGAAATGAAACTCACAAAACCATGCAGGCATTCATCTATTTTACCTTCTAATAAGGTCAGAAATCTCAGCTCCATCTAAATTCTTCTGTGCATGATCCTAAGATGATATTGGCCAGGGATGACCACTTTTACATATGTTTTCAAAAGGATGGGAACAAGTCGATCTTCCTCAGATCACCACATTCACCGCCCACCATTACTTCTACAGAAATTACTCCATAACTTGTTTGGAATACTTTTGGACAGCATCTAGTCAGCATCTTGATAGATGCCTTAGAAGTAAGTCCCTGGAGGGTGATCCATGTACTATTTTAACCTTTCTTCATGTCTCCAGAATATCTGTTGCTACTGGTATTTTTTCCAAATTTAATACTGACTACTACAACCTTTCCTTTCTGGAGAGCTGGGCAGATTAGATTTCATCTCTTCCTCAGTATTCTTTATGACCCTTATAGGGATTTGGGGTTGTCTGAGTTCCCTTTAAATGACTCCAACTCAGAATTATAGTGTTCTCCTCAAATGCAGAGGAATTCCCTGTACCCTAATTCCATTTAGTCACTAACAGTCCATTTAGTTTTTTTCAAAGGAATGCTATATACATATACATATATATGTATATGTATATATAATAACAAATATATAGCTACTCCCCTGACGGTAATATGCATTACCCCTTTCTGCTCCATGCCTACCTGACTCCCCATGCCTTCCTTCTACTTTCTCTGTATCTAAACAGGAGAAGATTATATTCATAGCTTAACTCATTTACTAGTTGCATGTCCAAAATCTCACTATGGCTCAAGTTCTAGATATCTTGGTTTCTCCCAGAAAAGGTTCCTCACTGGGTTGAATCTGCAATCTTGGTTCCAAATTCGCCATAGCTACAACTCCTGGGCTAGGTAGGGATCTCTGCTGATAGGTAAAACTGAGAACAAGTGTTTCTTCAAACTATCTACTGCACTTAAAATATCATCAAGTTTAATTATACACTCACTGTTTCATGTATTAGTTTTAGCCTTTCCAGTCAAAAAGTTTCTTTTATGAGGATGACTTTAGTGTTATATATTTCTGTATGTCCCAAGGAGCATTGTTCTTCATATTGAGTTCCTTAAAAAAGCATTTTCTGAAGGAATAAATGTAATTTTCTTCTTAGTCAGGTGTCTAATAAAAAGAAAATACCTACTCAAGATATTATTTACTGCTGACTTATCCTAGAAAATTCCTAGCAGTTCCCCCAGAACATGAATACTTTAAGTTTAATCCCAAAGATAGTTTAGCTCTAGAAGAAAGAAGAAAAAGGAGTGTGAAAGGGTAAAGAGAACAACTCATTGAGATTAAAAAATGCATTTCCTTTCTTTAAATAGATGAAATCTCTTCTTTACTGGATGCAAATTGACTTGACAGACCTGCCTAATGAACAGTATTATCCTTTAGGCTACTCTTCCTATAGGACATTAATTCAATTCAATATAGTAGATGTTAAGTATCTATTTTGTATGTGAAAAGCACTGATTGATTCTAGGTAGTTCAGATATCCAAATTTTCTACTTTGTAAAAATTTCTGGGACTTGTTTCCAGAAAAACCCTACTCTGCAACTTCTCCTGACATTATTTTCTCTCAAAGAAAACATTGATGCATATCTATGTACACACAGAGACACACAAAACATACATACATACATACATACATATGCACACACACACACATATATTAAAAACAGGCACTGTTAAAATGCTCACTCAGGTCCTTTTCCTCCACAAAGAGTCTCCACCTAGGGCACATAATTCAGAAAAGAGCAACATATCTGAACCCAGTTAGATTTCACCAATGGGGCTTTACTTGGAGAATAAGAACTACTGTATTCTAGTCTTGCATACTCTAGTCTCCAACATTTTTCCAATTCTTCTCTCATTTTCTTTTGTTACCAAAGACCAGTAAAATGACTTTGAAGTGAATTCAAGTTTATATGGTCATATTTTCCAAGTTGTAATTGTGTTCAAGGATGCAGTCAGTACAGCAGAGCAGACAGAGGCCTGAATTGGAGTCTGGGAGCACCGCACCCCCCACCTTAGTCATTCATAATAACAATGACCCTTAACGCCTTTATTTCTTCCTCTGTAAAATTTAGACCTTGGACAAAATGGCATTCAAGTCTCGTTCAAATTTCAATCTGCAATCCTATAATTGTCATCGATAGAAGACTTTAAAGTTATCATGGTATATTAATTAAATAGCCACAATTGCTCTTAACTAAATTCACCTTTCATTTTCTAAAGGACCCACTTGGGAAGCCTCCTGTTGATTAAAGTTACTACAATAATAGGATCTATTCTTTCTCTGTGTGTAAATAAAAAAGGGTCAAGTTCAGAGCTAGTGCAATGTTTGTGTCACTGATTTTGCATGTACTGATGAAATTCATCAGTGTTTGGGCAGTTCCTATACACCAGTGGCAGTGAAGCAAATGCTGTTTCCTTTTCTTGCAGCAGTGGTTGTTCTTTCAGGCATGAAGAGCAGCCCAATTCATTGAAGTAGGCCAGCCAGTGTGCCTCTTCTGAGCTCTCCCTCCCATTACCCTTTCCCTCATGTAAAAAGTATTTTTCATCTTGAACCTGAAAATGTTTCAGGCAAAAAATTATCACATGCAAAGATAAAGCAAAAGGTTCAGTTCTTGAACTGTTGAGGAACTAGGAGTATCATATACATAAACCTTTCCCTTTTCCTTTGAAACACCAGGATCTAGTTCTCTGATTCTCTAGGTTCCTCTGCATAATGATTTGGATAAAGTTGAATTTTTAGTGAATCACTGTCCATTAAATGGCATCCTACTAGCCTGAAAAAAAATCACTCTGCCCAATTTGGCAAGAACTGATTTAGGAAAAGGGGAAAATATGGCTCATCATATATTAGACAGCACTTAAAATAGGAATCCAGAGTTCATTTGATTAGATATAACTACAGAATAGTCATTTGTTCTACAGACATACAGACAGGCAATAATTCACAATAGTTACTGTGAAGAGAAAGACCTGCCTCCCTGGAATAAAGTTTTATGTTAGAATTCACTTCTTTTGGGGGCTGCTAGGTGGCACAGTGGATAAAGCACCGGCCCTAGAGTCAGGAGTACCTGGGTTCAAATCCTGTCTCAGACACTAATTACCTAGCTGTGTGGCCTTGGGCAAGCCACTTAACCCTGTTTGCCTTGCAAAAACCCAAAGAATTCACTTCTTTTGGAAAATAGTGCTAAGTGACCTTCTTCAGACAAGTGGGTAAAGGTGTGCTAGACAGAAAGCAACATAATATTTCATGCTTTGCATGCTGTGAAAATGTGTTGCCTAGAAAAGAGAACTAAATTATTCAACATTGCCCATGGCTAACATTGTTCTTGATTTCCTATGTACGTGGGTGTCAGTGGGACAATGTGGTGAATGATAACCATTACTTGTCACTATTACAAATACAAAATTCTCAAAGGATGGGTGCCAGGCACCCTTCAATCTAAACCAGCAACTTTTTTTAAAAACACATAATTATTCTCAAATATGTTTGCCAGTAAGAAGAAATATGGCAATTGGACTTTTTAAATGGATGAATTCTCTAAGAAGTCTACTTTTATTGCTTCCAAGAAGTTTACATGATCATTCTAGCACTTAACAATAATATTTGTTGCCACTGCCTTCACTATATTTGAGGAGTTAAACAAAAAGAAAAACCTACCGCCAATGAAGAAGTTTCATAAACTCTTTGGCACTGGAGAAATAATTGTTTGTTACTTAAACTATGTTCATTTGTAAATTTTCTTTGTGACATATATATCCACATTTTTAATTTTATCATTAGAAAAGTTCTAAGATTATGTACCTGAGTGTTCATGAGGTGATGAATCACATTTTCAATCCTTCCCAATTTAAAAAAATAAAATTATATATATATATATATATATATATATATATATATATATATATATATATATATTACTATTCTTAGAACCTTTGCCATTAGCTGGTGAGACCATGCTAAGACAAAATTTGTTCTGTACTTCCAGTAATTGAAATTCCTTGGATGAGATCCAAGTTAGACCCATGGGTCTCATTATAGAACGGTGTGATACATTTCCTAGATTTCCACTGAATAACTTAAAAATTTGAATTTATTTTTCAAGGGACTCTTCCTATCATAGAAATGAACTAGGTCTTATAATATAATGTTCTTTTCTCTCTTCAGTTTTTTCCCCATCAAAACATTTCGTCAGCATATACCACATACATACACACACAGAGGGGAGGGGAGGGAAGCAAAGGGTTTTTAGAAATGGTAGTGAACATTTAGTTCAATCCATTCATTTTACAGATGAGCAAACAGAGGTATAAGAATGTTAATTGACTTATTCAGTGTCACACAGGTAATAAGTAGCAGAGCAGAAATTAGAACCAATGTTTTGTGACTCTAGGTCAAGAACTCTGAATTATATTACCTCCTGACCAATTGCAGACATACAAATTAAGAAGTGCTGAAAGGAAATTCTGGCAAGATTTTGGTAATATAAAACATAAGTATTGTAGAGAAGTTGGCAGGCAAACCATATAAGTAATTGATGAATAATTTTAGCCATGGGAGTAGATTAGTTCCCCAATCAAGAGAGCATAGAAAAGGGATTCTTAACCATTTTATCATTATGTAACCTATTGGCAGTCTGGTGAAGTCTATGGTTGTCTTTTAAGAAAAAAAATTTTTAAATGCATACAATAAACTACATAAGATTATAAAGGAAACAAAGTATATTGAAATAGTTATAAAAGTATATCTTAAAAATTTACAAATCTCACATTAAGATTCTTTCATATATGAAAGAAAGGGAGAGAGAAGGACAAAACTATGGGAGGATGAAGTATTTATAGGAAAGAAGAACAATGAGAACACAGGGTGATAGAAGCCAAGTGACAAGAGAGACAAACAGGAACATGTCAAAGTTTATGGATAGATCAGTGTAGACAGAAGACCAATAGTAAAGAGCTGAGGATTAAATGGGTAGTTGAGGCAGCATGTGTGGATTACTTTTCCATAAATTTGGTTACTTAGGAGAAAGAGAGAGGATAAAAGTTTAAGAAGCTAACAATGCCAAAGCAACAACTGTATTATTATGTTGAGGCAACCATAAAATATTTGTGGCATAGAGGAAAGAGGTAGTATAGAATATAAGTTTACAGATACAAGAGAAGGTGTGACTAATATAGTAAAATCAGATGAGTTTGTAGAAATGAGGGATAGGTTATAAACCTTAGCATGTTGGGAGGATTTTCTAATATTCTGATATTCAAGGGAATGAAGAGTGGTAAGGACTTAGTAATTTATGTAAATATTAAGATATTTACAGGTTCTAAGGTTTATAAAGCAGCAATTATTACAACTGAATAAAACACTTCCCTCACCATAACCTTGCATTAAAAGCATTAAGCATTACTATACCAATTTTCTTACATGAAGATAAAGGCTCAGAGACGTTAAATAACTTATCCCCACTCATATAGCTAATGCTGAAGTTAGGATTTGAATTTAGGATTTCTTACTTCAAAATTAGCACCCCCCCCACACACACATTGTTAAATAAGGTTAAAGGAGAAGACACCAGAGTATTATGAAGAGAAGTCTTTTCTGATAGGAGCATTGGGGGTGGGGAGGGATAATTGAGGGATTGACTGTAGAAGAGAAGGTTTAAAATAGTTGGTTTGGGGTTATGATAAGAGTTTCAGAAAAGATAAATAAAAGGACTGACATGCAACAGTGAAGATCCAAGTGAAGCTATATAATAAACAATAGAAGTGATGGAATTAACACTATTTCATGATTCTGACAGCAAAGTGAGTGGTCTGGAGTAGCAACAGAGAAAGAAAATAAGTAAAAAACAAGACAAAGAAACCAGGAACTACCTAGGTTTCAAGTTTAGAGGAGAGGGTCAGAGTGAAGGTCAGAAAACTATCATTGCAAAGATGAATTTCCTATGTGAAGGAGAAAATAAGGTTCCAATATTTTTAATTGACATTTTATTTTTACAAATACATGTTATGAAAGCTTTACAACATTCATCCATATGGATATGTAATAAAATTTCCTTCCACACTCCCTTCCCACACACCTCCCCTCAGAAGTGAGTAGTCAGGTTAATATTGTACATAAACATTTGTGATAATAAAGATGTTTACAGATTAGTCATTTTTGGTATGAGGAAATAGGATTAAGGAAAAGAAGTACAGAAGAGATATTTTTTCAAAAACTGAATGCAGTGTTCATCAGATTCTGAAGGGTTTTTTTTTTTGAGTTGGTTGTCTTGTATTTGTTTTGTTTTGTTTTTCTTCCTCTGGATGGGGATGGCATTGTACATAGCTCATCTAATATAGTTGTCTTCACTCTCTGAACTGTTGAAAGGAGCTGCTTCCTCTAAGATTGCTTATCTTACAATGTTGTTAATGTGTACATTGTTCTGTTGGTTTTTCCTTCCTTCCCTCAGCATCAGCTCTTGTCATCCATTCCATGCTTCTCCAGAGTCTGACCATTTATGGTTTCTTATAGAACAATATTATTCCATCATATTCATATTCCATAACTTATTAAACCATTCCTCAATTGATGGGAATACCCTCAATTTCCAATTCTTTGCCATTACAAAAGGAACTGATATGAATATTTTTTAACACACAGGACTCATGATTTCTTCTGGATATAGACCCAGAATTGGAATTGCTGGATCAAAGGGTATGAACAGTTTTATTGCTCTTGGACATAATTACATACTGATCTCCAGAATGGTTGGATAAGTTCACACCTCCACCAGCAATGCATTAATGTCCTAATCCTCCCATAATTGCTGTAACATAGATCATTTTCCCTTTTAATCATCTTAACCAATCTGATAAGTGTGAGGTGTTTTAAGTTGAATTTCTCTAATCAATAAAGTTTTAGAGCATTTTTATATGATTATATATATAGCCTTAATTTCTTCATTTGCAAACTGAAATTTTCCAAATTATATGGTATGAAGAGGTTATCCCCAAGAAGTCAAAGATGCTTCCATCATACATGTCTATAAAGTTAAAGGTAATAGATTGTCCTGTGACAATCACAGGGGTATTTCCCTTTGAGACGTTGCTGGTAAGATTCTTGTCAGAGCCCTTCTCAATAGGCTGATCCTTCACCTGGAAATTGGTCACCAACCTGAGAGCCAGTGTGCCTTCAGAAAGGGTAGAATAGGAATAGTCAATTTGGTGTTTGCTGCCTGAAAACTGCAGGAAAAATACAAGGAATAGAATAGAAGTCTGTATATAACATTTGTAGATCTGACTAAGGCCTTTGATAGCATCAGTTGCAAGGGTTTATAGAAAATTATGTCAAAATTTGGTTGGCCAAAGAAGTTCATCATTAATTTCATGATGGCATGCATGCCCAGGTTCTGGATAGTAGATGATGCTTTAGAAATTTCCCAGTCACCAATGGAGTAAAATAAGGATTTATCCTTGCTCCTATGATGTTTCAGCCATGTTATCAAAAGCCTTCAATGAGTATGAACATGGCCTCAAGGTCAGCTACCAAACTGATGGGAAATCCTTCACCTTGAAAAGGCTACAAGTCAAGATCAAAGTGGAGGGAGTATTGGTGTATGATCTGTTTGCAGATGATTGTGCACTCAATGTAGCCTTTGAAGATGAGATGCAACAAAGTATGGATTGACTCTCTGCTGTTTGTGCTCAATTTGGTCTCAATTATCACCAAGAAAGTATAGGTGTTCCACCCGCCAGGGCCACATCATCCATATGTGGAACCATCAATAACAGCAAATGAAGTTTTGAGTAGAAGTTGACTTGCCTTGGCAGTGTACTTTCCAATGAGGTACATATTGACGATTAGTCAATGTCCAGAGCCATCTAAGCATTTGGGAGACTCTGAAAGAAAGTATGGGAAAGAAGAGGTATTAGACTGACTACCAAACTGAAGATCTACAGAGCCATTGTGTTGACCACATTGCTATATGCCTGTGAAACCTGGACAGTCTACCAGCGCCATGTCAGGAAACTGAATTACTTCTGTGAAATTATCTTAGGAAGACTAAAGATCACCTAGTAGGAGAATATACTAAAGACTGAGGTCCTTTCTTGAGCTAAACTGCCTAACATTCCAACATTACTACAGAGAGTGCAATTATGATAGCTAGACACATTGTTAAAGTTCCAGTTGTAAACTCTCCAAAAAACTCTTTTATGAAGAACTCACACAGGGCAAAGTACTCACAAGGGGGTCAGAAGAAGCAATACTGAGACACCTTGAAGATCTCATTAAAGAACTTTAAAATTGATTGTACAGCTTGGGAGATACTGGCGCAGGACTGTCCAGCTGTCCAGCATGACATGCCCTCATCAGAGAGGGTACTGTGCTCCATGAGAAAGACAGAATTGGAGCAGCTAAAAGAAAATGTGACATTCATAAGTTTAGAGTACCCACCCCGGGTGTTCATCATGGACTACTTGTGCCCAACCTATGCTAGAGCATTCTGAGCTTGTATTGATCTGATCAGTCACAGTAGGCCACACTGTAATTTGTCTCAAACATAGTGATGTCATTTTGATCTTCTTCAATAATGAGGGACAATAACCACCAACTTTGCTGAATTTGGTAATAGTTTCAATGAGTTTTTAATATTATTTTTCCGGGTTTTCTATGTATACTCTCACATCATTTACAAAGAGTGAATGCTTTGCTTCCTTGTTTGCAGGTCTCATTCCTTCCATTTCTTTTTCTCCTGATTGCTAAATCAAACATTTCTAAAGCTATATTGAATAGTAATGGTGATAATTGACACGCTTGTTTCACCCTTCATCTTATTGGAAATGCTCTGAATTTTTGCGCATTTCATATAATATTTGTTGATGGTTTTATCTAGATACTATTTATTATTTTAAGGAAAACTTCATTTATTCCTATATTGTCTAGTGTTTTTAATAGGAATAAATGCTGTATTTTAGGCTTTTTCTACATCTATTGAGATAATCATAAGATTTCTGTTGGTTTTGCTATTGATATGTTCAATTATGTTGAGTATTATCCTAATATTGAGCCATCCTTGCCTACCTGGTATAAATCCTACCTGATCGTGGTGTATTATCCTAGTAATAACTTCCTGCAATCTCATTGTTAAAAATTTTATTTCAGATTTTTGCATCAATGTTCATTAGGGAGATTAGTCTTGATATTTTCTTTGCCTATTTTGGTTCTACCTGGTTTACGTATCAGCACCATATTGGTGTCATAAAAGGGATTTGACAGAACTCATTCTTCTCCTATGTTTTAAAAAAATAGTTTATGTAGAATTGACATTAATTGCTCCTTAAACATTTAGTAGAATTCACTTATAAATCCATCTGGACCTGGAGACTTTTTCTTGGGGATTTTCTTAGTGTTTTTGTCAATTTCTTCTTCTAAAATGGTTTTTTAAATTATTTTTATTTCCTCTTCTGTTAATCTGGGCAGTTGATCTTTTTGTAAATATTCATCCATTTCACTCAGGCTATCAAATTTGTTGAAATACAGTTTGTCAAAGAAGCTCTGAATTATCTCTGATTAGTTAGTTAAAGTTAATTTACCCTTTTCACTTTTGATACTGGTAATTGGGTTATCTTCTTTCTTTTTTAAAATAAGATTAACCAAAGATTTATCTATTTTATCAACTTTTGTATAAAACCAACTCTTAGCTTTATTTATTTCTTGCTTTCAATTTTATTAATCTTACTCTTGATTTTCAAAATTTCTAATTTGGTATTTAATTGGGAATGTTTAATTTATTATTTTTTTCTAGCTTTTTTTAGTTGTATACCCAGTTCATTGATCTCTATTTTTTTTATCTTATTCATAGAAGCATTTATAGAAAAAATGTTTCCCTTCATCACTGCCTTGGCTGTACCCCATAAATTTTGGTATTATGTCTCATTATCATTTTCTTGTTTGTAATTATTATTCCTATGGTTTTCTATTTGATCCACTCATTTTTTAAAATTAAGTTATTTAGTTTCCAATTAATGTTTGGTTTGTCATTCCATGACCTTTATTTTATGTAAATTTTACTGTATTGTGGTTTGAGAAATATGCATTTATTATTCTTACCTTTCTGCATTTGATTATAAAGTTTTTATGTCCTAGTTCATGGTCAATTTCAGTATATGTGCCATATACTGCAGAGAAAAAGGTATAATCTTTTTTATCCCCATTAAGTTTTCTCTATTAAGTTTTCTAAGATTTTCTTCACCTTCTTACCTTCCTTCTTGCTTACTCTGTGGTTAGAATTATCTAGTTCTGAGAGAGGGAGGTTGAGGTCCTCATTATTAAACTTTTGCTATCTATGTCTCCTTGTAATTTATTAAGCATTTCCACTAGGAATTTGGATGCTATACCACTAGGTACATACATGTTTCATAAACACATAGTTTCATTGCATATAATACTTTTTAAGAAGATGTAGTTTCCTTCCATATCTCTTTTAATGAGATCAATTTTTGCTTTTCACAATATTATTAATAGACTAGGAGAATGTAGAGGGAAATTATAAAGGGTAAGTGCAGGAATGGTAGAAGTTAAAGAATAGGAGAGGGAGGAGAACAACAGTTTTTATTTGTGTAGCAGAATCACAGGATATCAGAATTTGTCTACATAAATAGGCAGCTTAGATAGAAAAGAAATGAAAGTCACAGGAAGTCAGGAGCTTCAAAAACTTTCAAGTACAGAAGACTTTAGAAATTATGAAGATAAAGCATATTGAAATTTTGAGAATGATGATAGTGAATATTTTCAGAATCCAGTTCTAAAATTAATATATGCAGAAGAAAATGTAAGCATAACATAATTAATATTTGTTATTTCTTTATAATTCAACCATATGGCATGTCAAGCATTTAAATAGATGTCAGTTTTTAAAAAGTAACTTTCACTTTTAGTCCTATGTACCCTCTCTCTCTTCAGTGAGGGTGGAAACTATCAGAGCTATTTAAAAATGTCAATCAGTACAACTGAGAATATTTAGCTATATAAGGAACTCAGAAGAGATCACATAATTAGCATGTAGCATTATTAATGACACCCTTGGTTTGTATAATACATTTCATAGAGGATATCCTAACCCTGTTTTACAAAATATAACTAAGCATTATAATCTTACTATCCATCAAAAAAGAACAGATATCAGTTCTGAGTATATTATGCTGGCTATGAATTGCACTGTGTCAACCTCAATGCTACACAACAATTTAATACTGAAACAAAACAATGTCATAAAACAGGGAGAAGTGACATATTGTTTTCACATAAACAAAAATGGACAGGTAATTTTTTAAACATAAAATCCTTCCAAAATGTCATGAGGTCATAAAGCCTGATAATTATCACTTCTTAAAAGTGTTAATTATACATTAAAATAATCTTGACAGATAAATTAGTGCAGTACTATCATATTCTGCATAAAGTTATTCTGGCCAATAATTTAACAATAATGCTAATAGATGTTCTTGACCTAAAGGTTCTTTCTACAATTATCTATTATTACCTTTATTAATCTGAAAGGTTGAGAGATCATCCCAACTCAGGCTTGATGTACAATTTCTTCTTTTTTATCAGTTAGGCTTTTATAGTACTCCCAGTAAGTTATCCATTTGTTACAAATTCAGATTTGCAGGTTGGATAATCCAGAAGAAACTGACTCTAAGATCAAAGTATATGGTGGACTATTTCTTTTAAATCATAGGAATGATGTCCCAATTCATTCACTTTTTATAATCAGGTAGAAAACATGATTAATTCAAATTAAATAAATTTGCTGAAATGGCATAATATAAGCATTCTTAATATGCCTTGATGGTAATGATTCTTCAAAAGGCAGAGGAGGTGACATTGGTAATTTCCACCGCGGATTCGATTTTAACTGAAATGTATATATGTATAAATGTATATATATATATATATATATATATATATATATATATATATATATACATATATATATGTATATATATATCAATAAAGAGAAACTAAGGAAAAGTGACTACTATATCTTAAATATGAACTAGAAAAGGAAAAACAGATGAAGTCTGACATGAATCTTAAATTTTGAAAAAAAGGTAATTTCAAAAATTCAGCATAAAAAGAAGTTAGAATTTCTTGGTCTACAATATTACAGTTTCAGTCAGGAAAACTTCTCTCAAGAGTTAAGTTTAAAAATTCATTCACATTAAGAAGAAGAGAGGCACTTCTTAAGAAACCAATGGATTCACAGGAAATTTAGCATTTTAAAAGGCATGAAAAAGACAAAAGCAGCTCAATTAACAGAGAATAAATATAAATAAATGCTACTGTTCTATAATAATGTTTAAGTGCTTTTGATGTATAAGAGAATGAAAGGATATCTGGATTTACAATGTGCCTATAATTAATGGGTAGCTGATGTAGAAAATAAATGAAATTCATAGCTTTTGAAACTCCAGAAAGAGAGAAAATAAAAGAAATCATATGATTCCTGAATTAAATAGATATGGTGATAATCTGGACAATGATAAGAAACCAGAAATATCAAATGCAGGAGATAAAATCAATTTAAAAGTAATAAATGGGGAAACCAAAGCTTAACAATCATGATTTGATTTAAATATGTGAAATAATCCAGTAACATGGAAGAAGTTAACAGAATAGTTAAGAAAAAAGTACAACAATCTTCCATATTTGACAAACCTATGTGGCAAGGTGGCAGAGTGAGCATTGGATCTGAAGTCAGGAAGACCTGAATTCAAATCTCGAGTCAGACACTTAAAAGCTGTATGACCCTAGTTAGAACAGTGGATAGAACACTCAACCCAAATTCTGGAACACTCATTTTCTAGTGTTCAAATCTGACCTTGAATACTAGCTGTGTGACCATGGGCTAGTTACTTAATCCTGTTTGCTTCAGTTTCCTCATCTGTAAAATGAAATGAAGAAGGAAATGGCAAACCACTGCAGCATCACTGCCAAGAAAACCCTGAAATGGGGCCCATGAAAAATCTGACTAAATGGAAAAACAATGATACTAGAGTCTAGGCAAATCACTCTATCTCTCCTAATGTCAATTTTCTTACCTGTAACATAGAAATATTAATAATAATAATAGTATTTACTTCCCATGGTACTTATAAGAATAAAGTGCTTTGGAAACTGGAATTTTATAAATGCTAGCTATTATTATGACTAAAAATTAAAGTATCCACTTCATTCATAACTTCAGCAGATGACAAAACAGGAAAATGTCAAATATTAGAAGAAAATGACAAATGTTGCAGAGGATATATTAATACTGTAGCAACTGGCTACTTGAGTTTGGTTCTGCCTTTGAGGAACCATTATTCAGACTTGGGAAAGCAAGGGTGGAAATAAAACAAAAAATTAGCTGGAATACAGCTCAGGTTTTTATGTCTTGCCTCTCATCCAGAGGGCAAAAGGTGAACTCCCTTTCTCTTACTAGACCAGGAATTAGGCAGAGGGTAAAGCCTAAGGAGATCTGAGATCAGGATACAAACTTTACATTAAACAATGAATCAATGCTATATCAAGAATGGGGGGTTCTCCACCCAAGCAACCTTTGAGATTACAATTGTTTCTTTTACAATCATAATTCTCTACTTCAAGTAAATTTACATCTCAAGAATAGGTGGTAGTCAACCCCACCCAATTTCTACATTGACTACTTTCTTCATCTTTCCCCTGCAACAATACCACTAAAGAATTCAAAGAAAAAAAGATTCATATCTAGGGAAAAATATAGAGAGATCTCTATCTGTCTGTCTATCTGTCTATCTCTATATCTCTTTTATTTTTACAATGCCAAAAATCTGGAAACCGAAATGATGCCCTTAAATTTGAAGAATGGTTGAACAAATTATGATCTGCAAATGCAATAGAATACTATTGTTTAAGAATAGATAAAGAGGTCTGATGAAAACATGATGAAATGAACAGAGGCAAAGGAACAATTTATATAATGGTGAAAATATTGAATTACTTCTAAAGATGTAAGAACTCTGATCAATATGATCAACCACGATTGTGAGAACAGATGATGAAGTACTACCTAACTTCCAAAACACAGGTGAATGTAGACAAGATGCATACTGATGGCAATCATTTCTAGACATGACTAATGGATGTGTACACCTTAGCCATTCTTATTTGTTATAAAGATTTTGCTTTGTTTTTCCACCAATGGGAAGAGAGGGATAAGAAAAGAAAAAAAAGTGATTTTTAATTCAAAAAACATAAAATGAAATAAATGTTGTCATCTTCCCCCCAAAAAACAGTATATATATATGTATGTAGATATATGATGAAAAGGATATGATATAGATAGAAATATTATGAGGAATATAGATATTATGGGAATGATTAAATAAACTAAAAGATGATTCTCTGAAAAGACTAACAAGTGATAACCTAACCTAATAAATAAAGGGAGGGGATTAAAAAAAACAGCATAAGTCTTTAAAAGGATCTGATTTACCAACAATTTTGAAGTTTCCCTCAACAATGGCAACTGAAACACATGCACACCTCCTCCTCCTTCATAACTCTTGCCCAGGTCCCAGACTATGAGTCTTCTAATTTTTCCCATAAAGTACTATAAAACTATTTTATTCAATTCTATTGCATATTCTTTAGAATTCAAAACATAAAACAGAAGTCACAAAATACTAGAGATCTTGCAGTTCTTCCATATATACAGATTAGCTGTGTCATCCTAGTCACAAAAGGCAGACTCCCAAGTCAACCATTAAGGATTGCTTGTTTGTGTTCTCTCTTTGGTTCCTCCCTTCCACTTTCTCCCTCTTCTGCCTTTCCATCCCTTTCCTTCCACCCTGCTTCTCCTCTCTCTTCCTTAATTTGTCTAGCTTCCTTCTCTCTGTCACTGTATCTCTCTCTTTCTGCATCTCTCTCGTTGTTTCAGTCTCTGTCTCTCCTGTCTCTATCTCTGTCTCCCCCCCACACCCCCCCCAGTCCTCTTCTCAATATCATCTGAGAGTTCAGCCAGTGGTTACACAGAGAGGTCCCAGTTAAAGCCTGGTGGACAGGGAGGCAATCCAGTCACAGCAAGCCCTCAACCCTGACTGTGATATCCTAGCATCATCAGGAAGCAAGTTCAGCTTTTGACCACTCCTCCAATAAGCCTCTACTGGTAGTCTGCCTTAATGTGCTGTCCATTCAGCAATCTACCCTACTTTAGCTTATCTACACCACCTGGACCTAGCTTGGCCAATGGAACTGGAAAGTGTATCCTTAAACAGCTCTTATCCCACACCTTGGACACATAGCACAGGGACTATCTGACAGGGTCCTTGAATAAAAGAGAGGTCACATATTGCTAGGAGCAGTTTCTCTGCTGCCCATGTCTCTCAGAGGTATCCTCTTTCCTTCCCCTTCCTTCTCCCCCTCCATCCCCCAAGGCTATAACCCTGTGAAGTCACTCAGTTGCCAGCCAATCACTAGTGACTAAAGAAGGGGGTATGATTTTTGTCTGTGTGTGTGCGTGTGTGTGTGTGTGTGTGTGTGTGTGTGTGTGTGTGTGTGTGTGTGATGGAGGCAGTCAAGTTGGGGAGCAAGCCTGGTTGAGGAACAAGAAGGTGCAAGATGTAAATTTCTTTCCATGGAAAAGAATCCTAAGGCCTCTCCTGAGTAAGGTAGACATGGGGAGTATTCTGGAGCCAGTAAAAACCTGAATTGTTGAATACATGAATCTTGATACATCTTGATAGTAGAGGACATTCTTCCTCTTCTTATTCTATACTACTTTGCTTATCACTAATGCCCAGGATTCAAATTTCAAATCTAAGGATATGATTTTCAGATCTGCTTTTTGTAGATCTAACCTCTCTCCTGATCTTACAGCTCCTACTACCTATTGGGCATCTCAAACTGGATATGACTTTACCAGTACTCAAACCCAACTTTGCTTTTCCTAATCACTAATAGGTCACTACTGTCCTTATAGGATTCCAGGCTCCCAAACTAGGTATCATGTCCATAATATCTCTCCGGAAAAACCTTCTCCTCTACTCTGACAATGCTCCTATCCAAAAGCAGACCTTATTGCTTAGAGTAAGACAATAGTTCACTGTTTGGTCACACTGCCTCAAATCTCTCCCTATTTAGTTCATTCTCCATTTTGATCCCAAAGTGATTTTCCTAAAGTGATTTCCTAACCATGTCAACTCCCTATTCAATAAACTCATATTATTTAGAGGACCAAATATAAAATCTTTGGTTTCCTTTTAAAGACCTCTATAACCTGCTCTTTCCATTTTTTTCTGGGTATCTTACTTTTCTCCAGGTACTCCAAAATTGTGTAACATTGGCTTCTTTATTGTTTTTCATGTAAGCCATTCTGTCTCCCAAATTTTTCACTACTAATTATATTTCATTTCTAATTTCTAGTTTCATTATGAATTGTATTTCCCTAGACACTTTACTTGATCTGTGCTTCTGTTTTCTCATCTGTAAAATGTGAATACCCACTCTGAGTTGTTCTAAAGAAAAAAAAGCAGTAAAATTTGTGGAATTTTGTAAATTTTAAAATTACTTCATCATCATCATCATCATCATCATTATTAGTATCATCATCATCATTATTATTATTATTATTATTATTATTATTTATCAACCAGAGTAGGCACTGAATCAAAGAAAGTTTGAAACGAGCACTTGCTGGGTAAGATCACAACTGAGAGCCTTCAACAGTCACTCCTAATGGTTTCTCCTTTTTCTTCTCTTCCCTCATTATTGCTGTTTCCACTAGCAAGTCCTCATTACAGTAATGTGGGAAGCAGTGGCAGATGGTTTTGGTAGGCATAGTGAGGATTGGGAGCAGAAAGTCTAAGTGTCAAACTGTGAACATGTAACCATCAGTGACTTTGTTTTTAATCTTACTATTCTTCATTTTCTTCTACTTCCCCATCCTATAATCAATACTTTCTGCTTCTAAACTTCACTTCCAATCAAGATTGAGTGAAAAATTGGGAAACATGATCTGTGGAGCAGATTAAGGAGGCTACTTGTAGGGAGAAGGAAAAGGGGAAAAGAAGAGATAGCTTGAGACAATTCAACTCCAAATTATCCTCTACATTTGAGTCACTCCTTTCTTTATCATTGATCATATCTTAACAAGATCCATCCTTGGATTACTCCCAGGCTCTTTGCCTTTTGCTGATATTCACATACACCTGATCAGAACTATAGAAAAATCTTAAAATTGTTCTGAATGGGTCTGATAGAAATATGTTACTTAATTACAATTGAGGCCTCTGTGAAGCATGGCAATCTTTTTTTTCTCTTTTTGCACTAAAACACTTTCTATAGTAGTTGTTCAAATCTCTTCAAATTTTCTTTTTGCATATAAATATGTATGTGTATATATATATATATATATATAATTTTAAGTTTTATTTTTTAATTTATTTAGTATTTTATATTTTTTCCAGTTCCAAGTAAAAATAATTTTAGCATTCATTTAAAAAACTTTGATTTCCAAATTCTCTCTCATTGAAAAGGCAAATAATTTGACATAGGTTAAACATGTGTAGTCATGTAAAATGTTTCCATATTAGTCATGTTGTGAAAAAGATCAAGAAAAATAAAGTAAAAATAAAGTAAAGGCAACTGTACTTCAGTCTGTATTCATACATTATCAGTTCTTTCTCTGGGGATGGATAGCATTTTTCATCATAAGTCCTTCTAAGTTGACTTAGTTCATTATATTACTGAATATAGCTAAATCATTCACAGCTGATCAGCTTATAATATTGCTGTTCATTTGTACACAGAGCAATGTGCTTTGCATCAATTCTGGTAAGTTTTACAAGGTCAATAATTTTCAAGTTTTCTCAAACCTCCCATTTCACTCTATCTCCCATCCACTCAGTTAAGAACCTTACCGCATACTAGACTTAACAAACTGAGGCAATTTCCCATAAACTTCTTTTCTCCCCTCCTTATCTCACATCAGCTAGCTTCAATCATCCACTATTTCCTTTTTTACCCTTGTATTTCATGAAGAGCTGACTATTTTTTGCTATGTCAAAGCCCTCTATCTGCATGAGTTAACCTATTCTTTACATTTTCTCCAGAAAATTGCCCTCTCTATCATCCCCATTTCTCCCTAACAACTGGTTATTTCCTGCTGTTTTGCACTAAAATGCTCACATCTTCCCTATCTGAAGACACATCTATATATTCACCCATGCACATGCATGAGCACATGTACACACAGTCATAAAAAACAAACAACTCACTGCTATCGTTGGTTGTCTCACCTCTCTTTGTTAGATATATTCATTGAGAAAAATAAATTCATTGAGAAAACTATCTATACTTCATGCCTCCACTTCCTTTTTGCACTCTTCTAAACAATCTGCTACTTAGTTGGTCTCTTTAAAGTTATTAATAATCTCTTAATTGATAAACTAACACATTTTCTCAGTCTTCCTCATTAAGCATTTTTTTTTTGCAAAATCACCAAGTTACAGGAATCATCAATAAGATATTGTTGTGTAATTTCAGCAAGACACATAATGTCAGTAAGAAGTCAGATCATGTACTACAAACATGGGCCAGAGAAAATGTATAGCTCCAAAAGAGCTGCCCGTCTCCAGTGGAAGTTGGAAAATAAATTAAACAATTCCTACTTTATAAATGAAGCATAAAAAGTGAACAAAACCCTTCCAGCTATTGTAAATGCATTTCTGCCTCTGGAGAAAATGAAGGGAGATAAAAAAAGATATACCTTTTTCTAATGGTACATGGTACCTACACAAAAAATGTCCATGCATTAGGGCATGAAAACCTCACAATCAATTGCAGAAAGGCAAAAATATTAAATTCATTTTTGTCAGATCATGATGCAATAAAATTTCATATAACATAATGCTAAGGAAAGAAAGACTAAAATTATTTAGAAATTAAATAATCTCATATTAAAGAAGGATTGGGTCAAACAATTCAAATAAATAATAATTTCATCTAAGAAAATGAAAATAATGAGGCACCTTACAAAACCATATGGGTTGCAGTCAGAACAGTCCTTAAGAAAAATTTTATATTTCTAAATTGATTGTACAGCTTGGGAGATGTATGTAAATGTATGTATGTATGTATGTATGTATGTAAATGTATGTATGTAAATTCAGTTCACAAGGACTAAATGCTAATTCCAATCTGGATTGAGGGGGGTCACAATCAATCAGTCCCCTTCCCTACACATATATAACTTATATCTACTCTGAGTGTCCCTGTCATCAGAATACTTTAAATAAAGTAACTTTCTAAGCATTCAAAAAGCAGTCAAGTTCCCCCAGCATCTGGAGTCTTCCTTGAGATACAAAACAAACAAACAAACAAACATATAACAAACAAACCAAATTTCACAAATATGTTTCATAATTCAACTAGAAGGTCTATCTTCCTGGTGGCACTAACTTCTAATCTGCAGACCCACATCCCTTTGTCTGAAATCATATCTGTTTTATTTCTGGACGAAGATGGTATATTAGAAGCTTCTTGGATAAACTGCTATATTACAATAAATACCTCTTATGACTAGGAGATCATTCTAAGAATTCTCACATAAAAATTAGCCAGATATTGTCACACAAAAAAAACACAAATTATGATAATTATTTTCTTTCCTGTGTTGCTCAGGTGCTTGTACCTCAAAGCAAACAACTTTGAGATTATTAATATAATACAATATAATACAATTAATATAATATAATTAATATAATATAATTAATATAATATAACATAACATAACATAATATAATATAATATAATATAATATAATATAATATAATATAATATAATATAATATAATATAATATAATATAATATTATACTACAATATAATATAATATAATAATATAATATAATATAATATAATATAATATAATATAATATAATATAATATAATATAATACTACAATATAATATAATATAATAATATAATATAATAAAATATAATATAATAATATATTATAATATAATTAATATAATTAATATAATATATATATACATATACATATATATCCACACATATAAGCACAAAATTGCAATATATATATATATATATATATATATATATTATGCATACAATTCTCTATAATAAACCTGTTTAATTATTAGTCATGTCTGAAATACAAATTATTATTTTTCAAAATTCATTCAACCCATTAGAATATCTCTAAATTTAACAAAACAGTAAATAAGTGTAGCACATTAAGAAGTAGGTTTTACAAAGCAATCTTTCCAATATTACATTTATACCTGGACTTACGGTTCTAGAGCAAGGTCTGACACATCATTAAAAATTTCAGGGAATCCAAAGATTCATGACCTTTGATAACTTTCCTCATTATCCCTACAAAGCAATCAATCATTAAATCTAGGTTTGACCATATTACAATAAAATAGTTTATATTTCCAAAGGTAGATCATATGTTTGATAACATTCTTCAACATCTTATTCATTGATAAGTGATCTAATCAGGGCTACATAATTTTTATTTTCCTAATCATTTTTCAGAGCCCCTCACATTTATACAACTTTATTGGAAAGTGTAGCTTGCAGTTACACTATCCTTCTGAATCTGCATTTAACATAGGGGGTGGGGGAAAGAAATCTGCAATTTTTACTTCATTAAAATTTAAACATTAAATCCTTAGCCAGCGTGAAACATAAAGTTTTCATGCTGACATCTCATTCTCTTAAAGCAAAACAAAACAACAGGTTTTCTTAAAGTTAACCTTATAATTATCTTTCACACACAAACCTCTTCTAAATTTGTGCTTTATAAGCTTATTTATCTCTTCTTCCAAATACATTTCTATTTCTAAAACAAAGAGAATAAGATTTTCCATGAATTTTAGCCTTATATATGATAATTTCAAAAGCCCATTGTACACTTTTTACCCAAGTTAGTGATACATTTACATATAAAATTTCTTCTTCTTAAATAACAGATAATAAAGAAGCTACATTGATCTTGCATATAGATATTCCCTTCTATAAACATGAGGGAAAAAAAACCCCCACAAAACAAAGCCTTTCACAAATTCTCTGGACCAAAAACCTTTTGGCAATATATTGTCTAGTATTCTCATAACAAATCTTTTCAAATGTGACAGGTTAAACCTCAATACGTTCATTGTTCATTATTGTAACACAATCTTAAATTCTCAAAAAAAAGATGTTTAGATCTGTTCTTATACAATGTTTACTAATTTTTAACTACATATTTCAATTTCATGTATTTTCCCTTTTACTTCCTAGAATTTTGCAACACAGAAAAATTAAGGCCAGATGTTGTGAAAAATGCCTTTTTATCATTACAAGATTGTCTTTATACTTCTCTTAAATTCCAAAAGTTGTATTCAAAATAACCTTAAATCATTTTCTTTTTCAAAACAAAAAAAATCTATTTATCTCTATCAGTGCAATTCTAACTTCACAATGCTCTAACTTATGAGTTTTCTGTCCTTACTGACCAATATTTCTTCTTTTCTTTTTTAAAATTTTTATTTATTTGTTCTTATTTTTGTACAAATGACTTTTTATGCATTACTAAAATATTCTTGTTTAAGAGTAAACATAATACCCCCTTCCCCCAACAAATATAGACCTGCATGAACAATAAAGAGAAAAAAAATTTAAATTAAAAAATAATAATAATGATAATGGGGCATCCAGGTGGCGCAGTAGACAGAGTACCGGCCCTGGAGTCAGGAGCATCCAGATTCAAATCCAGCCTTAGACACCGAACAATCACCCAGTTGTGCATCCCCGGGCAAGCCACCCAACCCCGTTTGGCCTGTAACCCCAGCCCCCCCCAATAATAATAATAATAATAATAATAATAATAATAATAATAATAAAAATAATATTAAAAAATGTGTTTCAGTCTGTGTTCTTCCTGGGTGGATCACATTCTTTATAAGTCCATCACAAAAGCTACTTCCATATTTTTCCACTGTTGCCATTGTGATTGCAACTTCCTCCATTCATACTTCCCCAATATCATATACTATATTTTTTCTGTCCTTTCACTCTGTCCCTCTACTTAAATGTTCTGTAAGGTAGCTGAGTGTTGCAGCAGACGGATCCCTGGCCCTGGGGCCAAGAGGCCCCGAGCCCCCCTACCACCCCCTTAGGCCCAGCATTAACCTGGCCCTATGACTTGTACAGGCCATCCAATACCAATCCCTTGCAAGAAGTAAAAAGAAACTGTATTATATCTAACTCCTCTCCCCCAACTGTCCACCCTCTCCTTCCTCTATCGCTCACATCCCCCCTACCCCCCAGTCACCATTCTCTCCTTCTTGCTCTAGATGTCTATACCCCATTGAGTATATATGCTGTTTGCTTTCCCAGACACCTCTGATAAGAGCGAAGATTCCCTCTTTCCCCTTGCCTTCCCCCTTCCATTGCAATAGCTCATTGTAATAAAAAATCTTAGTATATGAAGTATCTTAGCCTATTTCACCTGTTCCCATTACATTTCCCTTTTAGCCATCGACTCTATTTTTATAGTATATATCTTCAAATTCAGCTCTCTCCTGTACTTCATCTATAAAAGCTCCTTCTATCTGTTCTACTAAATGAGAAGTTTCATATGAGTATTATCAGTATCATTTTTCTATGTAGGAACACATGCAGTTCATCATTAAGTCCCTCATATTTTACCCTTCTCCTCCACTCGGTATGCTTTACTTGAGTCCTGTATTTGGAAATCAAACTTTCTGTTCAGCTCTGGTTGTTTCAGCAGGAACAACTGAAATTCCTCTGATTCATTGAAAGTCCTTCTTTTCCCCTGGAAGAGGATGTTCAGTTTTCCTGGGTAGTTGATTCTCACTTGCATTCTGTGCTCTTTTGCCTTCTATAATATTATATTTCAAGCCCTATGGGCCCTTAATGTAGTTGCTGCTAAGTCCTGTGTGATCCTGAATGCAGCTACACGATATTTGAATTGTGTCCTTCTGGCTACTTGTAATATTTTCTCTTTCACTTGAGAATTCTGGAACATGGCTATAACGTTCCTGGGGATTTTTTTTTGGATCTCTTTCTGGGGGTGATTGGCGGATTCTCTCAGTTTTTATTTTGCCCTCTGCTTCTGGGATATTTGGGCAATTTTCCTGTAGGAATTCTTTAAAAATGAGGTACAAAAGCCCCAATCATGTCTATGCCTTGATTCTCTTCCCAGTACTTTCAGAACCTCTTACTCAGACTAAAATACTTACATTTTCCCTTAATATACTGTTCCATTATTCTTTTTCATTAACTCTTTTTCACTATAGTTAATACTGTTCTGAACTGACTATATAAACAGACATGATTCCACTTTCAAGAAAACATTGTCTATTCAAAGGATTTAATATTTAACACTTCTTGATTTTAACTGGTAAAACTTTTGAGAAGGCAAACAGCTACTCAAAAAAAAAAATCTCACAGTCTAATTGGAATATTACCTGCTCCTTTCTTCAAACAGAATAAACCATATAACTTTTCTCATAAGAAGGCAGGTCCAAAATCTTTCTTTGGGGCTCTTCTGTTCTTAGGTCCCTACCTTGTTCCAGTATTCTCTGTAATAACTAGCATTACCAGAATATATACTAATAAACTCCTGAAACTATAATGTTACTGTATCATTCTGGTAAAAGATTAACTATTTCATTTCCTTTTTCCAGCATTTCTGTGTAACCACATTATATAATTTAGAATCAACCTGACTCTCTTGAATTTCTGAGATTTTCTTTCCCAAAACCTTTTTCAAATTAAAATAACATTTCTTTCTGTGATTTCTTTATTTAAATTATCTGGCAATTTTCATTGTGTATTTCACTTCAAAATAAGGTCCCTTTTAACATTTATTTTACTAAGTTTTCATGAAGCCATTCTCTCTATTATTAATTAGTTCTTTTTCTCAATAAATTCCCTTTTTGCTCCCATTTTCCTCCCAAGGTCAAGAGATAACAAATCAAAAAAAACAAAAACAAAAACAGGCAAGTGCCCTGGAGAAAAGAAACAGGGAGGGGGAGGAGGGAGAGGAGGAGAAAGCATTCTAGCAACACAGAATCACAGTGAAAAAGCTGGGAAGAGAAAAAGTCAACAGCATTTTACCTTGTGCAACAGCATTTGCCTTGTCCTACGGACTCTAACTACTTGGATTTATCTCTACCTGCAAATTGCTTGGGAGTATTTCCACCCTTGCCCTTTTTCTGCCACAAATTAATCCATTCTGCAGATTTGAATGCTTTTTTTTTAGAAGGGATGAGGGTAGGGTCAGCTAGGACTATGGTCACTCACCTACACCCACCTAGTCTCTTGTACACAAACTTAAGGACCTTTGGTGCCCTCTTGGGGGTCTCCCTCTGTGATGGGGCCCGGTCCCTTGTAGTACTGCCTCCAGAGGTCCTCAGGCTTTCAATTTTTCTCAAGCTAAGCCTCTCTTCGGGCTCTTTGGCTCATTCCTCAAGGGATCTACCTGGGAACTAAATCACAGGCTGCTGAAAACATCCAGCATGGCATGTGCTCGTGCCTATGCTCAAGAAAGTCTTAAGGAGGAGATTAAGATTCCCTGCCAATGCACCATAAACTGTGTGGGACAAAATTCCACTTAAAAAATATAGACTCCTCTGGCTTTTCTCGAGTAAAGGGCACACTTCAAGTTTCACAAAGGTAGTGAAGATCAAGGAACTTCCCTGACGTGACAGTCAAGCACGATTATATGGACTAGCATGATTCCCCCCCGCCCCAGCCCATTCTCTTTCCAACCTTATTGGTTAAGGTTTTCAGATTTACAATCTTTATGCGAAAAATATACCTGGTAACAAAGAGAAGGAAAAAAAAAAAACGTTTTCATAAAATATTACCTCACTATCCAGATGGTGAGGATATCAGAAGATTTCTAATGATCTTTTGTTGTCTATCTAAATGAATTAATGTCTGAGTATGCAAGATCTTCTTAGTACTTATCATCAAGCAAGAGAGGCAGTCTACTGTTCTCCCAGTCTAGCAGCAAATACGTGGCTAAATAGGAATGCAAGGTCTTTTCTCTGGCAGTATTCCACTATTTCCCTCCCTAACAGAATCAGGAGGGTGTCTGGCTGAGAATGCAAGGTCTTTCTGAAATAGTCCACTGTTTCTCTCCCTAACAGAATCAGGAGGGTGTCTGACTAAGATTGCAAGGTCTCTCTCCCTCTTTCTTCTAAGAATAGTCTAGGATTACTAGTCTGTATTTGTTTTAATGATTTTTAACCTGTGTAGACTTCACTAGGAATATTAACTTTTCTCTTTTTTTTTATTTATTAAGTTTTTGCAAGGCAAATGGGGTTAAGTGGCTTGCCCAAGGCCACAGAGCTAGGTAATTATTAATTGTAGGAGGTCTGATTTGAATTCAGGTACTCCTGACTCCAGGGCCAGTGCTTTATCCACTGCGCCACCTAGCCACCCCAATATTAACTCTTAAGAGGGAATTTTCCACTCATCAAGAAGAGAGGAAAAAGAAAAATGGAGAAATGGAATGAGTCATACAAGAGATTAATGAAAAATTGACTGAAGAAAACAAGAACTTTAAAAGCAAAAGTTGGTCAAATGGAAAAATAAGTCAATTCCTCTAAAAGTAAAGGTAACCAATTGGAAAAGGAAATACAATAGCTAACTGAAGAAAATAAAAACCCTAAAATTTACAATTGGACACGTGGAAACCAATGACTCTATGAGACAACAAGGTTCCATCAAAAAATCAAAAGGCTGAAAACAAAGAAGGAAATGTAAAGTCCCTATTAGGAAAATCAACTTAACTGGACAATAGATCAAAGAGTGATAATTTACCAATTATTGGTCTACCTGAAAGTCAAGATCAGAAAGTGAGCCTGGAAAAATATCATTTAATAAATTATCATGGAAAACTGCCCTAATATCCTAGAACAAGATGATAAAAAAGTGCTTGAAAGAATCTATTGATCACCCCTGAAAGAGATCCCAAATTAAAAACATCAAAGAAATATTGTAGTTAATTTTCAGAATTTTCAACTAAAGTAGAAAATACTGAAGCAGTCAAAAAAAATGCAATGTAAATACCAGAGAACCACAGTAAGGATTACACAGGTTATATCATTTCAACATTAAAGAATCACAAGACCAGGGATATGATATTTTGTAGATCAAAAAAACTGGCATTAAATAAACTACTCAGAAAATTCAGCATATTCTTTCTAGGGGAAAACTGGACATTCAAGGAAATAGAGAATTTTCAAACTCATCTGATAAAAAGAACAGAACTGAATAGGAAATTTAATCTTCAAATACAAGATTAAGAAGCATAAAAATTTAAACAGAAGGGGAAAAATGTTAGTCAATAAGATTAAATTGTCTACACATCTACACCAGACAATTACAGCTCTCTGTCGAAGAATTGTAGTTCTTTTAGGATAGCTGAAAGGAGCATATTTTGGCAAAGGGTTGATCATGTTGTGATGCTTGGTTTTAGTCCATGAAGGTTGTATTTCTATTGGGAAATTTCAAGAAGAGATAGTTGAAACAGAGTGTGGGAACAATTTGAACATGATGGTGATAATGTTTGTGGCTTTTGATAACTACCTCTATCAAAATAGTTGAAAGTAGTGTATATAGTTTGACAGAAGACAGAGGTACAAGACAGGCAACAACACTACATGAAGAGGCACAAAGGACTATACTAATAGAGAGAAAGAAGGGAGAGTAAACATTGAGTAAATCTTATTCTCAACATATTTTACTCAAATGGGATGATATAATTTCCTTACAGACCTTAGAAATTTGTCCTACCCTATATGGAAACAGGAGGGGAAAACAGAAAGGACAGTGTGGGACAGGCAACAATTAGAGGCAAAACATGGTGAAGAGGGGTAAGGGGAAAGGAGGAAGCAATGTACAAATAGGAGGAAGATAGAATGAAAGGACATAAAAAGTTTTTGGTGTTCTCATTCTCTCTCATGATATTTCCTCCTCTGAGTTCTAATTCTTATTTCACAGCCTAATATGGAAATATGTTAAATATGAATTTACATGTATAACCTATATCAGATTGCTCCCCGCCATGTGGATGAAAGAGGGAAAGGAGGGTGGCAGAAAAATGTGGAAGGCAAAAGCTTGCCAAAGGCTGAGTGGAGTGTCAAAAGTGATCTTTACATGTAATTGGAAAAAAAAAGAAAAAAATAGAAAGCTTTAATGTGAACTGAAACAAAGTGAAATGAGCAAAATCAGGAGCACATTATACATAGGAACAGCAATATTGCTAGGATGATCTACTGTGAATAACTGAGCTATGCTATGAACCAAGAAATTTCTGAAGGACTTAAGGTAAAAGCTGCTAACCCTCACTAGACAAAGAATTGGTGGAATTTGAATGCAGATATTTTACTTTTTCTGGGGGGGTCTTTTTAGTCTGTATTTTCTTTCAAAATGTGGCTTACATGAAATATCTTTTCATGACTACACATGTCAAACTTTTTGCTTTCTCAATAGGGGAAGGGAGAGAGAGAGAGAGAGAGAGAGAGAGAGAGAGAGAGAGAGAGAGAGAGAGAGAGAGAGAGAATTTTGAACTCAAAATTTAAAAACAAATAATGTTAAATTTCTTTTGTGCATGTAATTTAGAAAAAAGTTAAAGAACAAAAAAGAAGGAAAGAAGAAAGCTAGGAAACAATTTTTACAGAAATTATTTCTGATAAGGGTATGTTCCCAAAGTATATAGAGAAAAAATGTAAAATTTATAAGAATACAAATCATTGTCAGATTGATAAAAGGACAAAGGCCTTGAATAAGCAATTTTAAGATGAGTAAAATTAAAGTTATCTATAGTTATGAAAATAAGTAATAAATAATATTAATTAGAGAAATGCGACTTAAAACAACTCTGAACTACCACCTATAATATTGGCTAAGTTGACAAAAAGGAAAATGATCAATGTTGGAGGGGATGTGAGAAACTGGGACACTAATGCATTGATGGTAGAATTCTGAACTGATCCAGTCTTCCTATTGAGCAATTTGGAACTATAGTCAAAGAACGCTAAAATTGTACATACCTTTTGATGCATCAATATCACCATTAGGTCTGTATCCCAGATAAATGATTTAAAATGGAAAAGGATACACATGCACGAAATTATTTAGAATAGTTTTTTTGTAGCTGCTTTTTGTAGTGGCAAAAAATTGAAATTTGAGGGACTGTTTATCAATTAGGAAAGGCTATACAAGGTACATGAATTTTATGAAATACTACTGTTCTTTGAGAAATCGTGAAGTGAATAGAATGAGGAGAACATTGCATATATTAACAGTAACATTGTGATATGCTAAGCTCTGAAAATAATTCCTATTTACCTTGTGTTTATCTTATATGTACTAAGCTGTATGCAGTGAATCCCAATAGAATGTGAGGTTTTGAAGACAAGAACCATGTTTTTGCCTTAGTATCTCCAGAACTTAGAAGAGCATTTGAAACACACACACACACACACACACACACACACACAGATATATATATATATATATATATATATCTGTGTGTGTGTGTGTGTGTGTGTGTGTGTGTGTGTGTGTGTGTGTAAATTTTATTCCTGACCACTGAGACTAATGGTAGCAGTATTCCAGAATTGATCCCTTGAGTTGCTGTTCAGATCTTGTGGCTCCAATTATTATATAATTTAATTCTCCTCTTTCCTTCAAAACTGACCACAAAACTGGCTCAGAAACTTCAAGGAATATAATTATTTAAGGTATTTCACATATATATTACCAGGATCCTTATTGTTGGGCCAGTTTAGAATATTTACCTGTTTTAATAAGACCTTGATAAAAACAGATGAAGAATTGATTTTGATGACCTGGAAGATTTAGAATATTAATTATTTAAAATTCATTAAATGAAAGTAATGAATTAATTAATGGATATATGTAATACATACATACATACACACATACACACACACATATATATATATATATATATATATATATATATATATATACATTATTTGGTACATAAAAAAGAGGAAATAAACAGACATTAATTTCAGATTGTAAGAAAGGGCTTCACTATTTGTCAAATTTTCTAACTCATTCAAACCTTTTTCTTTGTATATCATATTCATTCTCATCATCAAAGAATATATGAAACTAGTTACCTTGCTGAAATGGCAAATTAATTTCTTTCTTAGATTATTAGTTTTTTTATTTTTTCTGTAAGCATTTTCTTTCCTTTTTTTGGTTAATTTATTTGTTATTACAATAATATTGGTATAAGAGGAAATATAAACCCCCTAACTTTCCCCAAGAATAGTGAGGCAGGAAAAGAATGTACTTCAGTCTGTGTTCAGATTCCAATGGCTCTCTCTGGAATGAGTTGACTTCTTTATCATAAGTTCATAAAAGAAGTTGCTTCATTATTTTTTCCACAGTTGCTGTTACTAGCTGTATTTCCCTCCATTCTATTCCTTCCCACTCTCATTTATTCTATTCTCTCTCCTTTCACCCTGACCCATTCAAAAGTGTGTTGTATCTGAGTACACTCTCCCACAATCTTCCCTCTCTTCTGTCACTTACTCCCCTCTTCCCAATGGGGGACCATTGCCCCTTATCCCATTCCTTTCCTCTCATTTTTCTCTAGGGTAAGATAGATTTCTATACCCTATTAAGTGTGTATGTCATTTCCTCTATGAGCCATTTCTGATGAGAATGAAGGCTCACTCATTCCCTCTTGTCTTCCCCCATTCCATTCCATTGAAAAAGCTGTTTCTTGACTCTCATGTGAAATATGTTAGCCCCTTCTTCCTCCCAGGACTTAACTTTTTCATCCATTGACTCCATCTTTTTACTATATTATAACATTATATTTAGCTCCTTCCCATGCCTTGTCTATATATGCTCCTAACTGCTCTTATAAATGAGAAAGTTAATATGAGTTATGTTTCTTATTCCCATGAAGAAAAACAAACAGTTCAATATTATTAAGTTCCTTATATTTAGTCCTTCTTGTCTACCCCCTGTATGGTTCTGTACTTGAAGTTCTATACTTGAAGATTAAACTTTCTGTTTAGCTTTGGTTATTTCAATAGGAAAATTTTAAAGGTCCCTGTTTGAGTGAAAATTCGTTTTTCCCTTTAAAGAGGATGTTTAGTTTTGTTGGGTAGTTGACTTTCAGTTGTAAACCAAGATATTTTGCCTTCTAGAATATCATATTCCAAGTCTTGTGAGCCCTTAATGTAGATGCTGCCAAATCCTGTGTAATGCTGATTATAGAGTCACAGTAGTTGAACTGTTTCAGGCAACTTTTAGTATTTTTTTCTTTGACTTTGGAGTTTTGGAATTTTACTATAAAATTCCTGGAAGTTTTTCTTTTGGAATCTCTTTTAGGAGGTGTCTGGTGAATCCTCAATTTTTATTTTACCTTCTGCTCCTAGGATCTCAGGACAATTTTGCTGTATTATTTCTTAAAAAAAAATGAAGTCTAGGCTCTTTTTCTGGTTGTGACTTTCAAGCAACCAAATAATGTTCAAATTATCTCTTCCTGGATCTGTTTTCGAGTTTGGTTGTTTTTCCAATGAGTTATTTCATATTTTCTTCTAATTTTTGACTTTTTAAGAATAGTTTTATTTCTTCCTGGTTTCTCACAAAGTCAACAACTTCCTTTAGTTCTATTCTACGTTTGAAGGAGTTTTTTTTTCCTTCAGAGATATTTTTTATCTCCTTTTCCAGTTGGCCAATTCTGCTTTTTAAGGCTTTCTTCTCCTCATTTGCCTTTTTTTGTGTTGTTTTTTCCATTTGGCCAAAACTGGTTTTTAATATTATTTTCTTCAGTATTTCTTTGTATTTCTTTCACCAAGTTGTTGATTTGGTTCTCATGATATATCTCCATTGCTCTCATTTCTCCTCCCATTTTCCCTCTACCTCTCTTAAATGCTTTTCAAAATCTTTTTTGATTTCAGCCATATCCTGAGCCCATTTTCTATTTCTCTTGTAGGCTTTTGATACAGAAGCTTTGAATTTGTCATCTTATGAATCTTCCATGGGACCCAAGTAATTTTCCATGATCAAATTCTTCTTTTTCTTTTGTTCGCTCATTTCCTCAGCCTATGACTTATTTACTGCACTCCAAGGATTTAGGGTTTTTTTTGGGATACCCCACTTGGACCTTAATTCCTCTAAGGTATTATGAGAGGTTCTGACTGCTTTCTTTCCTTTCTTTGGTATGTGAATGACCACAGGCCCTCCCCTCTGCCCTGGAACTGTGAGAAGAGTCCCTGCTTGACTATAGCAGTATGAAAACCCAAACTGCAACCTGGATCTGAGTGTGGGAAAAGAGCAGAGCCCTGCCCCAGGGAGAAAAGAGAGATTTTTGTACTCTCTCCCACCCCCTTACCATCTGTGGGTTGCACTCTGGATGTGCAGACTGCCTTCCCCATTTCCACTGCAGGCTCTCACCTCAGGGCTGCTCTGAGGCTGGTGCTCACTATGCATTCACTCTGTTGCAGCAGAGTTCTCTCACTGCCCTTCCAAGCTGTTCCTGGTGATTCCTGGGCTCACTGTGGTGAGGTTGTGGCTTTTTTTCCAACACCCTGTCTTAGTGAAACAGAACTTTTCCACAGAATTTCTAAGTTGTCTTGGACTGGCAAATTGAATCACTCAGTCTTTCTGTGCATTCTGACCCTCTAAATTTTGATCAGAGTCATAATTTGATGGTTTCTGGAGTGTTCTGGGGAACAAGGTTTTTGGAATTCCTGCCTTCTTGCCACCATCTTGGCTCCACTCTAGCATTTTATTTTCAAGATTAAATTTAAATTTTTTTTTACTCCTTGAATAATTTACTTCTTAACCAAACTTTATAATTAAATGTTTTAACAAAAGCCTCAAAAAACATCTTATCTGTTTTTTTCTGAAAAGAATGGCTTTAACTCTGGACACTATATTAAAATGCCTTTATCTCCATAAATACAAGAATACAAAGACAAGGAAAATTATATATACAAACATACACACACACACACACACACACACACACACTAAGATAATCTTTAAGCTTGATTAATAAAGAACTACTTTTGTGGATTTAAATGGTCATAGATTTGTAGGTTGAATATTTATTTCATTACCACTTAGTCATATAGCTTAACTATTTTTTATCTGAAAACTAGTAATACTATAAGTGTGCTTCTATAATAGAATACAGCAGCTGTTGCATTTAAAGTAATGTCTGCTAAAGATGACTCCCAGTTTTTTCCATCATTTTTCTATTGATCTTGAAGAATTGCTTTTTTTTTTCTGGCATGTAAGGGTTATGAAAACACAGAGATTGATCAAACATTTCAAGGTACCTTTCATATATACATTTGCTTGCTAAACTGGAATCAGCAAAGCCTAGAAGCCCAAGTACAAATTATACATGATATCTATGGACAAAATAATATTTTCCACATTAGAAAATGAAAAGATCACATAGAGATAATGGCAATAGAAAATTACTTTGAACTTTCCCCCCATTTTTTCTTACTTACAATTTTAGTTGCTTGTCAAGAAACAGTGAAACTCTGATTATTAGACAGTAAGTAGGTTAACCAGAATTCTGAATGACTGTTTATTTAAGTGATTTTAGAATAATTGAATCTGTTGTCCCAATGCCCTTTATAAATCAACATGTTTTGGATATGAGATTCACTTATTCATTTTGCTAGAACAGAATCATATTGAGCTTTGTAGGACCACACAATCATTCAGTCTATCTCCTTGTCTTTATTTTCCCTTTGAAGAAACTGAAACTCCAAAATATGAAATAACTAACCAAAATTCCACAAATATTAAACAGTGAGGTCAAGATTTAATTTCATGGTCTCTGATTTTATAAAAAGCATTCTTTTTATTTCATTATGCTATTTTTTGGTAATAATTGCAGAATTTTGATGCTATGGAATATTCTAGCCCAAGTAGATCAGTTCATTCATTCCTTATGTATTAGAATTATGATTAGGAACTACAAAGATAAAATTGTAGTGTTTTGATCATTTTATAATAGTTATAGTTATAATTATTATCATTAATTAAATAATTTTATATGTATTAAGTAACAATATGCTAGATACATTAGATGATGAGGAATAAAGATGAAATTGAAAAAAGGAAAACATTTTTCTTTCAATATTTCATAATGTTAACAGGAGTAAAAAAATGGGCAGCAATAAATGGTATATTCTCAAAAAAAGAACATGAATGAATAGCAATGATGCAATTGCAAAGAAACCATGTTAAAGATGCTTATAGTAAGCATCTTTGTTAAATTGCTTATAGTAAAGCCAATGCAGAGTGTTCTGGGAACATGACAGAGTAAGTCAGAAAACTTTTGGGTCCCTAAATTTCCTTCCCCAAAATAGCAGACTATCACCTCAGAGTAGCAGAAATAAACATGAAGTAAAGCAGTTGCTTTCCTAAAACAACTTGAGACTTCAGAAAGACCCACAGGAGCAGACTTTAGACCTGAGTAAAATACAAACACTCTGAGAAATCAATAATTAGCCCCAGTGGATATCTGGAGTTGGGAAGCAGATTCAATCAAAACTTTCAACTGACTGACTATGAGGAGGTCTGAAGAATGAGCAGGAGGGGATTGATGAACCTTCCACTATAGAGGGTCAACAAGCACATATGGATGATCAGATACAGTTGAAGCTGTGACTGTGGACAAAAAGGAGCCAGTATACACCTTTTGAGTGTAGCTGAGGATTGAGGGCCCTGCTGGTTATTAGCATTTGCAGAAGAGCAGAGTCCCTGGTTTTAGTACCAGGGTAGCTAGTACAGCTGTATATTTTAGCTACCTGAAGGTAAGTAGGAAGATCATCTGCAGGATTGCATGACTAGAGGCTCTAGCCATGGCTAATGAGTGAGGAGGAAAGCCCTAGGGTGAACTGTTGGACAAACCTCAGAAAATAACAGTTAAGAAAGAACTGAGGTTTGGGATATCATTCCCTATATTTCAAGTCTAGAATTTGATCATACCAAATAGCGGCTAAATAACAAATGAATAAACAAACAAACAAATAGATAAATAATTAAACAAACTAATAAATAAAAAATAACAATAAAGCAAAATGATAAATAAAAATGAGCAAGCAAAGGAGAAAGTACCCAATCCTGTACTTGGGGAAGAGAAGATATGGGGTTCTATTTAAAGGAAGAAGATGGAGGTTAAAAAAGGTACTTCTTTATCAATGAGGAACAACAAATGATTCCAAGCACAAAAGACTTCCATGAATAATTTAAAAAGAACTTTAAAATCACAAATGAGTGGTCAAGGAAAAATTAGAAATAAAATAAGAGCAATCTAAGAAAATTATGCAAAGAAAACTAATAATGATCAATCTTAATGGACTTGCTCATTTCATCAGTACAACAATCAGGGACAATTTTAGGGTATCTGTGATGGAGAACACTATCTGTATGCAATGAAAAAATTGTGGAGTTTAAGCAAAGACCAAAGGCTATTACCATTAATTTTAAAAAAAAAGTTATCTTATCATGTAATTTTGCTATCTCTTATATTTTATTCATCCTTAAGGATAAGAGTTTTCTCTCAACACATTCATAGCATGAAAACGACATAAAAACTATCAGACTGCTTTCTGTGTGGAGTGGGAGGGGAGGGAAGAGAGATTAGAGGAAAACTTGTAAAATTAAAAAAAAAGATATTACAAATGACAAATCTCTAAATCTCCCTGCCTTTCAGGGCATGGAAGTAAATTTGGGAGGCTAATGTGATATTGTCACTGATTTTCAGGATATAATTTTTCATAGGAGTGGGAGTGATTTAGTTTGATTCTGAGACAGTCTGAATTAATATTAGATGACTGCTTTAAAAAAAAGAAAGCTAAGCAACTTGAAATAGATAATTAAAAACTTGAGGAAGAAAATTTCTTCAAACTAGAATTGGGCAAAGGGATTCTACTAAGACCAAGAAGTAATAAAACAAAACCAAAAGATTGAAAAATAGATGAGAAAGTGAAAAATCTCATCAGAAAACAACTAGTCTGCAGAATAGATTGTAGAGAAATAATAAAGAACACTTAAACTGCTTGAAAATTATGTTAAATAAAATAAATATTGATTCAATATTACAAATAACATGGCCCTGAATTTTATGAACAAGACAAGTAGAAATAGAAAAAAATCTACTGATCTCCATCCCAGGAGGAAAACCTACAGGAATATCATAGCCAAATTCAAACTGCCTGGGTAAAGGAAAAAAATTTGAAAGCAACAAGAAAATACAATTTAAATATATTGGAGTTATAGTAAGAATAACACAAGACCTAAAAGCTACTATGTTTAAGGTCTTTGAATACTATATTTTGTACAGCAAAAAAAAAGCCGGGGTTACAACCGAGGGTAACTTATCCAGCAAAATTAAGTCTTCTAAAATCAGAAAGAAGAAAGGGGAAAAGGGGATAGAATGGGAGGAGATGGAAAGGTAAGTATTTTTAAAGTGGTAAGAAGGTTAAGGAATAAGAAGGCAAGGTTGCTGTAGAAGTAAAGCAGAGGAGGAGTAGGGTGAGTAGGATAGAGAGGAAATATAGGAAGGAAGAAAACATAATAAGTAATTATAATTTAGGATATGAATGAGATAAATTGATCTATAAATTGTAAACTGAAAGATTAAAAATTTGAATTCAACAATATGTTGCTTTCAGAAATGACAAAAAAGAAATATACACAAATACCTAAAAAAGACCAAGAGTAGAATTTATTATATATCATGATCTCAGACAAAAGTTAAAACAAAAAGAGATATAATTAAAAGAGAAAAATAGGGAAACTTTTTTTTTTATCAACGATACTGTTCAATATTGTTTTAGAACATTTAAAATAACTAGAAAGTATAAAATACTTTAGTTTATACCTGACAAAACAAACACAAGAACTCCCCAAACAAAAACATAAAGAACATTTTATACAAATAAAATATGATTTAAATAACTGCAATTGTATTTACTATTTATTGGTAGGAAAATTCAATATAATTTTTAAAAATTTCAATTTTATTTAATTTATGTAATGACATAAATTAAATTATTAAAAAGTATCTTTCTGAGTTAAAAAAATAATAACAAAGTCCATTTGGAAAACAACGGGTCAGAAATTTCAAATGATCAGAGCATTTGCTGAATTGTAAAACTGGATAATTTTGAGTATTTTAAAGTTTATTTATGATGATGTCTGTTCTTCATTCTCAAAGAAGACCTTGACATCAGCCATCACAAGTTCATGAATTGGATTTAAGTGAGGCTGTGGTAAGACAGCAGGCTCACTCCAGAGCCATTTGAATCCATTGACCAGATAAGAATCAGAATGACTGGAGATGCCCTGGAGGAGAGGCAGGATGGAAATGAAAAAAAAAAGTAAAATGTTCACTTCAGAGAACCAAAGAAAACCTACAAGGAAGCAAAGAAAACCCAGACATCCTATACAGGCTTTCTTGAAATAGAAATTTATTTTATTTTATGTTGAATCCTCTCCTATGTTCTGCTGTATATTTGACTATGATAGTTTTCTTTTCCTATTTGTTTATTTAATTTTAAATTTGCTCTTACTTAATTTAATGTTATTTAACTTTAAAACAGCATATGTGAATTAAAACAAAATCTGAGCTTTCACCTCACATCTAGAAAACTGGCAAAAGAGAGAAATAGCTAACTTTAGAAAATCTTCTTAATGCAACATTGATGGATTTATGACTTGGTTCAAACTACTAGAAATGAACAAGGAATTAAGGTGAACAAAGATGACTGAAATATCAAGGTTTTTGAGGGAGATATATATATATGCATATACATATATTTATATATATAAACATATCATTCAGTTATACTAGAAATGTTGGAGTCATCTTCAATTCCTGTTTCTTCCTCATTTCTTGTTTGTATCAGTTAACAATCATGTAGATTTTTTCTTTGTAAAATCTTCTTTCTATTATCTATGCTTTTTAGGGGCCATTAATAACAATCCTACCTAATAGATGCAATGGCATACACTGTTCTAAGTACTTTACTATTAATATTTCATTTGACTATCTTAACAATCCTGGGAAGTACCTGCTACTATTACTCCCATTTTACAGATGAGAAAACTGAAACAAACAGAAAGTGAGTGAACTATTAAGGGTCTCACACAGTTAGTATAAGTCTTGGACCTGATTTGAATTCAGGTCTTCCAAGTTAGGTGTTCTATCTGCTGCACTACCTACCCACTTCTATATTAAATGGCACAATGTATGAATTTCTAAACATGAAGTCAGGGATACCTGAACTTTAATCCTAACTCATATCCTTGCTAGTTATCTAGCTATCTATGCCAGTTGCTAGTTATAAATAATTTTTGCTGTGCCTCAGACTGTGAAATAAGGATGATAATATTACCTCTTGTATTTGTGAAGTACATTGCAAACTTAAAAGCATAATATGTATCTTAGTTAAAATAATTACTAGCAAATTGATACCTATAGTCCTTTATTATCCTTCATTCTGGTCTCCATATCTTCAATCTCATCCCTTTGTGACTCATGTATCCTATAAATATCAAAATAAGGTTGTTGTGGGGTCTGATCATCTCATTCTTTTTAAAGTTGTTCACCAGTTCCTCAGTGTCTTTAGAATGACACAGGGGTAATGACAATTAAATTTCATTTACTAAGTACCAACTATGTGCAAAATACTAGAGAAACAAAGAAAAATAAAAAGTAACACACACTCAAGCCCCACAAAAAAAGAAAACAGTTCCCTTCTTGGGACAAGCAACATATATACAAGATAAATTTTGAGAAAGGGGAATCTCAAAAGGAAGATGCTAAGATTAGGAGGACTTAAAATGGTTTCTTGTGGAAGGTGGTACTGTAGTTCAGACCTAAGCAACAGATACTGAATTGTGGTTTCTGTGGTATAGGAAACTCCTGGCTGAGGAAACAATTTCTATCAATGTAGATCAACACCTCTGAAACTCTTGTGTGAAAAGTGTTAGTTTGGGAGCAAGGAGAAGTTAAATGACTTGCTTAGGGTTGCACAGAGAGATAAGTAAAAATTACATGTTATTAGTGTTATTGTTCTCATACCTGCTAGTGTTTGTATAGCATTTTTTCTTTTCATTGGAATTATTTTTTAAAATGATTTAAAATTTATTTATTTTTGAATTTTACAAATTTCCCCTAACCTCACTTTCCTTCCCCCACCCCATAGAAGGCAGTCTGATAGTATTTTCATTGCTTCATTGCTATATACATTGATCCAAATTGAATGTATGGAAAGAAAAATCATATCCTTAAGGAAAAAATAAAGGATAAGAGATAGCAAATTACATAAGATAATGATTTTTTAAAAAAAATTAGAGCTAATAGTCTTTGATCTTTGTTCAAACTCCACAAATCTTTCTCTGGATATAGATGCTATTCTTCATCACAGATGCACCCAAATTGTCCCTGATTGTTGCACTGGTGAAATGAGCAAATCCATTATGAATGGTGATCAACCCCATGTTGCTGTTATAGTGTACAATGTTCTGGTTCTGCACATTTCACTTAGCATCAGTTATTGTAAATCCTTCCAGGCTTCTCTGAATTCCTATCCCTCCTGGTTTCCAGGAGAACAATAGTGTTCCATAAAATACATATAACACAATTTTTTCAGCCATTCCCAAATTGATGGACGTTCACTCAATTTCCAATTATTTTCCACCACAAACACAGCTGCTATGAATATTTTTGTACAACTAATGTTTTTACCCTTTATCATGATCTCTTCAGGGTATAAATCTAGTAGTGGTACTGCTGGATCAAAGAGTATGCACATTTTTATTGCCCTTTGGACATAATTCAAAATTGCTCTAGAGAAAGGCTGGGTGAGTTCAAAGCTTCACCAATAGTATATTAGTGTCCCAGATTCCCTACTTCCCTTCCAGTGTTGATCATTGTACTTTTCACTCATATTGACCAGTCTGAGAGGTGTGAGGTGGTACCTCAGAGATGTTTTAATTTGCATTTATCTAATGAGTAAAGATTTAGAGCAATATTTCATATGACTATGGATCACTTTGATTTCCTCATCTGAAAATTGCCTCTGCATATCTTTTGTCCATTTGGCAATTAGGGAACGGCTTTTTAAAAATAAATTTGACTCAATTCTCTCTATATATTTTAGAAATACCTTCTTTGTCAGAAATAGTAGCTATAAAAATTGTTTTTCAATTTACTACATTCCTTTTGTTCTCGGTTACAGTGCTTTTGTTTGTGTAAAAGCTTTTTAATTTAATGAATCAAAATTATCTAGTTTGTTTTTAATGATGTACTTCATCTCTTCCTTGGTCATTAACTGCTTCCCTTTCCATAGATCTGACAAGTAAACTACTCCTTGACCTTCTAGTTTGCATATAATATTGTCTGTTATGTCTAAATTCTGTGCCCATTTTTTATCTTATCTTGGTATAGGGTGTGAGATGTTGTTCTAATCCAAGTTTATGTCATACTAACTTCCAATTTTCCCAACAGTTTTTATTGAAGAGCAAGTTTTTATCAAAAAGCTGTACTCCTTGGGTTTATCAAACAGCCGATTATAATCATTTCCTGCTATCTCTTTTATACCTAGTATATCACAGTGATCCAGCACTCTGATTTTAGCCAATACCAGACAATTTTGATGACTGATACTTGAAAATGTAATTTTAGATTTGGTAGGGCTAAGCTACTTTCTTTTGCACTTTTTTTTCATTAAATTTCTGGAAATTCTTGACTTTTTATTTCACCATATGAACTTCATTACAATTTTTTAACTCATTAAAGTGATTTTGGGGAATTTTGGTTGGTAAGGCACTAAATAAGTAGTTTAATTTAGGTAGAGTAGTCATTTTTATTATGTTAGTTTGGCCTATTCATGAGCAGTTGATATTTGCCCAGTTATTTAAATATTTTTTTATTTGTGAGAGAAGTGTTTTTGAGTTATTTTCATAAAGTTTCTGAGTCTGCCTTGGCAGGTAGACTCCCAGGTATTTTATATTGTCTGAAATTTCTTCTAGGTAGTTTTCTATGGACTCCCCTTTCAGCTGGCTTTTCTTCATTTTCCTAAGATCTTGCATTGGGGGGGGATAGCTCATAGAGATTTGTTGTTGAGATCCCTAGAGGCTTTGATCCTGGATTTAGTGACTCCAAGTTGGCTGTCCAGTAGGGGGTTTGGGCTGCTTTCTCTGGAGTGTCTGTGACCTTGATTTGAGACCCTCTCCCTAGGCCTGGAGCGGGTGGGGGGAGCAGCAGGGTCTGAATTATCCTTGATCAATTTGAACTGAGCTCTAGGGTGAGGTATTTAATCTCTGTATTCAGCTGAGGGAGCTCTGCTGCCCACCCCTGAGCCTGGGGGGTGGTGGGGGCTGTTACTGTGCTAGTTCCAAGAAGAAGACTCCACTGAAATGAAAGTTTGGGGCCCAGGGTCCTCCTGAGCAGCTGAGCTGAGTGGATTGATGTCCAGTCATACTCTGCAGCAATCTGTGGTAGAAACCACCATTCAGTCCCATTTGAGCACCCCAGATCACAGCTCCCACAGCCAAGACCTCCATGACTGATCTTAGGTAATTCCCAAGTCTCACTCTACCACTCCTACTTGGTTCTCTGCTCTCTGCTCCCTGGCTTACCCAGACTCCCCGGAGATAGACCTCATTGATAAATGTTCTTCTCCTAGCTTCTTTTTCTGAGTATTGTTGACCAAATTTCTGTTAAGATTTTTAATTCATATTATTTCTGAGGGAAAATCAGGAGAACTTAGTATAGTGCCTGGCTTCTCTCTACCATCTTGACTGGAAGTCTTCATTGTAATTATTTTAAAGATATAATGTTTGAGGGTAAATAAATAAATGTCTGAGTAGTATTTTGGGGGTACTTTTACTAAATTTAATGTGGGGTGTCAGTTGGAACTTTATTATTGCTTTTCTCTGGTGATGCAGTAGGCAAGTTGCATGTATGCATATATGTATATGCCTTCAGGAAACCATTTATACTCATTTGAAATGTGTATGATAAATTGTTGGTCTCATTGTCCTTCACAAAATGTATGCATTATAGTTGGGTTTGACTTTCATTATCAGAAAGGAAAAAAATGGCATCATTATGCTAGAGACAAGTGGCTGAATAGATCAATAAGAGTACAAAATGCTTTATCACAAGTCAGACACAAATAGTCCATGTGAATACCTGAGATGTTTACTCTAGACTCTTGTGCATCTCATGTTTTCTTTGAACTGTTTCTATTCTGCCTTGCTGATACAGCACAACACCTTCAATGATGAGGGTACACCACACAGGGTGGTCCTGCACCAGTGTTTCCTGTACTGCATAATCAATTCCAAATTTCTTAAGAGAGACCTTGAAAGTGTCCTTGCATTGCCTTTTCTGACACCCCTGTGAGTTCTTGCCTTCTTGTGAGTTCTTCCTGAAATAATCCCTCTGGCAAGCATATATTAGGCATTGGAATACCTCCATTCCATTGTAGTTTAACTTTCTATAATAATGTTTGAATATTTGTTAGTTTAGTTGTTAAAGGACCAGAGTGTCTAGTATCTTAGTCTGCCAGATGATCTCTAGAATCTTCCTAAAACAATTTAAATGGAAACCAATTTTCTGGCATGAGACTGGTAGACTGTCCAGCTTTCATAAACTTGCAATAATGAAGTCAGAATAATGACTCCATAGACCTTCAGTTTGGTAGTCAGTCTAATATCACCTTTCTTTCATACTTTCCTTTGGAGGCTTCCAAACACTGAGATAACTCTGGCAATGTTTATGTCATCATCATTAAAAGTGTATACAACCAAGGTATTCAAAACCTCTCCATTTGCTGTAACCTGTAGTCCTACATATGGATGATGTGGTACTGGATGATTTTTTGTTGCCCTCATCAGGGTTCATCCTGATGGGAATTAGAATTTGTTGATGGTGGTGTGACATTTTCCTGTAAGTGGCAATTTCATCATCATGTGCCTGTTATTTGCTCCTTTTGGTAGGTATACATGTCTCTTCTCTCCTCTCGTTGCCTCCTTCCAAAATGGACTCCTTATAATGCTAAATTAGAGTGGGCACTTTACTAATTTATGGATATGTCAGGTAATGTTAGCTCAGAAGTTATAAATATTCTGTAACACTTCTAAAATCATTTCATAATACATAAATACTTGCCCTATTATCTAAGAAGACATTTCCTGCATTCTTTCATGATAAACATTTATTCCCAAGTCTTTGAGGACAGATTTCTTTTAAATGAATCTGCTGTTTACTAAGCGCCAGAAATACTTTCTCAGAAGTTTCATTAATATGCTTTATTGTCTTACTTTACTAGATTACAGTCAGAAAAAATTTAGACACTCATGGTTAAAACTGAATTTCACTTTATTTTACAAGGAATGCATAATGAACTTTGTTCCTTACATAAACAATTTAGCTGTAATTCTTGTCTCTTACTCCAGATTAGGGTATCTACAAGATTATTCCAAGTGATTGTCTGTCTGCAATCTTAATCCAGAGAGGGTCAAGTTGTTGATCTTCGAACAGCTCGCTACATCATGACAGAGCAAGAAATGAGAGACCTGTTATCTCTGCTATGTTATTTTGTGAATAATTTAGATGTTTTCAGATCTGATAAGAAATGACTTGTTTCTTTATACCTATCTCAGATCCAAAGTATTAATGATAGTTTCATTTTTATTATTCCCTATTTGGTGTGACATTTATTATCTACTTATCTTGCATTACCTATAACCCACTACATAGTCAAATTCATTTATTTATTTTTGCATTATATATCTGAAATTTCCACTTTCCATCTCATGTATAATATCAGAATTTTTGCTCATCAAGAAAAATATTACTACTCCTACATATATCATTTGAGTTTTCAACTATATGACATTTCTAAATGAATGATATATTTGATATGCATATGAAAAATTAAATCATAACACTTTAAAATGTAAGTGATAATGATTAGTAAAGTTCTGCTTTTTCTATTATATGAACATGTCTCTCTCTAAAGACATGCTAACGTACCTCAAACCCCTAATAAGTATGGTTATGCCCATGGCTACTTGATTGTCTCACAAAATAATTGATTGACAGGGATTCAGAAGAATAAGAATTGGTAGAAACAATCATCTTTCTGTGCTTACTGATAAAATCTTCAATCAGAACACTTTCTACTTTTTATCTTGTTCATTGGAATGCCCACAGTAGAACATTCCTTCTGCCTAGCTCAAGGAGTGAAGAGTTAAAGGGTGATGATGCTGTTTATCTACATGCCCTAGGAATTAAGTATCTGTTATGTACCAAGTACTCTGATAAGTACTTCACAAGTATTATTTCATTTTACCCTCACAACAGCTCTATAAAGTAGGTGCTCTTTTAATTCTCATTTATAATTAAGGAAACTGAGGCAGAGTTTAAGAGACTTGCCCAAATTTACATAGTTAAAAAGTATCTGAGGGCAGATTTCAGTCCAGTTCTTTCCTGACTCCATATCTAGCATTCCATTTGGGATTATTTACATGCTTCAATAAGGAGATCACATATATAGACCCATTAGTTCTTTCATCCTCATAGCCAGAAGGACAATTGTTGAGAATGTATTCAATCAATGCAAAAGTTGTCAGATGTTGGAGCAATGATGCCTGCCAGGAGATCAAGAGTTCCTGCAGGAGCATGTGGCACCCAAGTAGACATCTAGTAATTGGAAATATTCAACCCCAATTTGCTTTGCAGAGGAGGGAAATTTTTGATTTCCTTGGTTTTGTGAACCTAGAATCTAGTCTTCTTTGCATAGAAAGAGATCCACCAGAAGTATTTGTGAGCTACCAAAAAGTCCTGCTAGCTAGTGGCCTCACTAAAGAAATTATTTTTTCTTAGGCAATATGACTCCAGAATATAGACTTCCAAACAGAGAATGTATATTCCTGGAGCTTCAAAAGCAGGATCAAAGTTACCTAGAAGAAAATTTCAAATTAAAAAAATCAAATCTCTTATGGAAGGAAAGTAAATTTCTTAACAACATGGTTCTTGAAGAAAGAAGAGTAATACTCTCATAGCCTTTCATGAAGCCACATCATAACAGATTAAGGCATGGGAGCAAAGTCATGTTGACTGATACTACTTGAATTACTCAGATAGTCCAGGTACAATGAGATAGGATAGATTCTTCAGCTTCCCTGTCATGTTTACTTTCTGGTAAAAGCTGTGCCATAGGATGCTACTAAGAATCTGCATAAAATAGCATGAATAAACTAGGGATTTATCAGAATGTCAGAGTTCACTTTCTTCTAGTGGGTACTACTATGTATAGCTTTTGTGTTTCTAGTATCAATTTATGAGCTCCTTTTTGTCCTTAAAGTACATTGTATTTCTTTGCCACTCTCATGGGTTCTTGTGAGTATTTTTTTTTTGGTCTTCAACTCTGTGTGGGTGAAAAAATAGTCCTATTTTCAATTTACCTGTGCTATTGTGAGTATGCTTATTGGAGTAGGAGACTCTTTACAACTACAATTTTGGAAAGCTAGGTATGAATTATGTTTGGAGATTTTTCTCATAATTTCTGGTTGTGATTAATCAACCAAACAGGAAATTGACCCTTGGGGTTCTCTGAGGATCAGATCTAATACATGTGAACTTAGAGCTGGAAAGAGAGGAAACTGTTCCTAAGTCATATCATATGACCTACAATTCATATTTTTCATTAATTTATTTTATGTTCTTTGACAAAGATTAAAATTCCACAGAATCAAAGAATTTCAGAGCTAGAATGACTGTAAGTGGCCATCTAATCTAACCCCTAACTGAAAACAATCCATCCCACTATAATATATATTTTTCTTGAAGACATTCAATGAAAGGAAGCTCACTGTCTCATGAGGTAGCCTATTAAACTTTTGGATAGTTCTAAGTGCTCAGCATTTTTTTAATCTTCCTTATTACAGAATTAAATTTACAATTTCTGCTCATTGTTTTGAGTTCTGTCCTCTGTAGTCAAACTGAATAACTCTAATCTCTGTTCTATATGAGAATGCTTCAGATATATGCAGATCATATTCCCCTGCTATTTATGTTCTCTAGGGTCAAATATCCTCAATTTTTAAAATCAATGTCCTTTTTAAAAATAATCATAAAACATTTTTCTCCCAACTAAAAAAAGAAAGACAAAACCCATTTAATAAGAATCATATTCAGGCTAACAAATCTCATCTTAACTATGTCCAAAAATATATTTCTCAGTGTACATATTCTTAATCAATTAATTCTTTCTCCATTAAAAGGAGGCCAGTAGCTTTCTTCTTCATCAGTCCTCAGAAATAATGGTGGGACATTCCATTGATTAGAATTCTTAATTCTTTCAAAAATCATGTATTTTTTCAAAAGCTTCAATTTTTTTTCCTGGTTCACTGTCTAACAGTTCATATTAGCACTTTCAGTTTTCTCTGAAACTATCTCTATTCATTTTTTAAATAATAGCACTTTTCCATCATATTCACCTACTGCAATGTGTTTAGCCATTCTTAATTGATGAGTATACTTTATTCCATTTCTTAACCATTGTAAAATGAAGTGTTATAAAATATTTTATTTAGTTTCCTCTTTCTTTGATCTCTTTAGTGTTAGTTATTTTTCTAAATTAAAATAGAGTTTTCTTTCTTTTTAACATACTTTATTTTTGAGTTCTGGATTTTCTCTTTCACTCACAAACTTCTTCACCCACTGAGAAGGCAAGCAATATGATATCAATTATAAATGAAAATTCATGTAAAATATATTTCCATTCATATATCATAAAAGGAAGCCAAATAAATTGCAAAAATTATACTTTAATTTGTACTCAGAGTTCATGAGTTCTCTCTCTCATCATGAGTCCTTTAGAATTGCCTTGGATCATGTTATTGATCAAAGTATTCAGATACTGTGCATTTGATCATAATTACAACATTACTGCTACTGTGCTTAGTGATTTCCCAATCCTCTCTTCACTTTGCATCAGTTCATATAGGTCTTATCATTACTTTCTGAAACCATTCTACTTGTCATTTCTTATAGCACTAAAGTAGGCCATCACAATCATATTCCACAACTTTCTCAGGAATTTCCCATTTGATGCACATGCCCTCAATTTCTAATTCTTAACCAAGAGGCAACTTTATGGCTCAGTGTATAGAGCAGTGGCCTTGGAGTCAGGAGGATGGGATTTTGAATCTAGCCTCAGATACTTTACACTTCCTAGCCCGGTGAGCTTGGGCAAGTCACTTAACCCATCTCAAGTCATCCTGATTCATATAGGGCCTCTGAACCCAGATGACTCTGGAAGTGAAAGTAAGACTGGTGACTTAACACAGCACCCCCTCACTCAATTGCAATTCATGTACTTGTCATGGCATCATTTCTTCTGATGTCATGGGCTTCTGGAAGAATGAAGGACAAAGATCATCATCAACTCTTAGTCACCACAAAAAGAGTTATTCTAAATGTATTTCTAAATAGTTCTTTTTTTAATTTAAAATTTTCTTATTTATTTAAAGCAATGGGATTAAGTGACTTCCCCAAGGTCACACAGCTAGGCAATTTTTAAGTGTCTGACATCACATTTGAACTCAGGTCATCTTGAACTCCACGGCCAGTGTTCTATCCACTGTGCCACCTAGTTGCCCCCTCTTTTATTATTTATTGATGTCTCATGGAGTCATTAATTTCTTCTTAATTGATTTGAATTTTTAAAGAATTATTTTCTTCAGTGAGTTTTTTTATTTGACCTATTCTGTATTTCTTTAGTACTTTTTTTTTCTTTTGCTTCTTTTACCATCAGACCAATTCTGGTTTCTTTTTGAAAGTATTCTCTGTATTCTTTCTTTCTTATTTTTGTGCCTTTCACCAAATCATTAATTCTCTTTTCATTATTTTTTGCAACACTTTCATTTATTTTCTCAATTCTCCCTCTCAGTATTATTTTTAAACTCTTCTACAATTCTTGCTGAACTTGGATTCAATTATCATTTTTCTTTCTTTTTTAATTTTGTTTTAATTTTATTTTTATTTAATTATATTTAAGGCAAGAGGATTAAGTGACTTGCCTAAGGTCACACAACTAGGTAATTATTAAGTGTCTGAGATCATATTTGAACTCAGGTCCTCCTCCAGAGTTGATGTCCTATCTACTGTGCTCTATCTACTATGCCACCTAGTTGCCTCCAATGATCTTTTTTCTTTAAGTCTTTTTGGGTAGTTGTTCTCACATTCCAGTTATCATCTGAGTTATGTCTGAGTCTTCCATTGTAGTCGGCTTTTTATGATCCATTTCTTTTTTGTTTTCATTTTTTCCAACCTATTTCTTGTTGCTATTTTCAAGCTGTTTTTTTAAAAGGATGTTTGCAATTTTTTTTAATGTTTCCAAAGTTGTGTGATATTGGAGGGGTGATGTGGTTACTAATCTCTCAGCTTGTGCTCTGGTCTTTACAAACAAATGACTCTTGATCTCTGCAACTACAGGCACTATTGCTCCTCTTTGTACTGTAACTGCCACCAGTGAGTCTCCTGCCTTGTGACAGTCCACCAATCCTCCTTGCTGCTGTGAAAGTAAAACCAAGAACTGAATTGGGAATAGAATTGGGTCAGCACAAATGACCACAAAGCATTCTCCGTAATCTCCTTCTGATCATTTGTCTAACCCCTTTAACATTCTCTCTTTCTATCAAGAAATACATCTGTTAAGATAAATGTTCTCCTCTAAGGAATAGAATACAAAAATCTCAAAAACAATTAAATTTTGTCATCACTCAAGGGACATTGGAGGGACATGCTGTAAGTAAGAGCTAACATACACATTAGAAATGAAGAATTTTACATTTTAGAAATGTTGCAAAGGATATGAAGTGTAGAATAAAGTATAAAAAGATATGGTATAGAATAAACTATGAGATAAAGTATAGAAAAAAGTAATGAGTTATTTACCTGGAGAAAGGGATAAATGATAGTTTACTTTTTTTTTATTGGTATCTATGCAATGTAAAGACAATAAGGAAGAATCAAAAAATGTGGAGGGTTAAGATTAGGGTTATGATTAGGGTTCTCCTTTGGAAGATTTATGGAGGGTAAAGGTATAATTTGTAAAAGATGCAAAGCCATATATCCTGACACCTGGAGAACTGTTGTAATTTATATTGCTGTTGGATATATCCATTTAGGAGATCAGATATCTTTTAGTATCAGTTGTTGTTAACTGAGCCATCTTGTTCCATACCTTTATAATTATCAGTGCAGTGGTTACAATGTGAAAGATACTTTAATTTTCTTTAATCATTTTTCCCTTCCTCCTTTTCTCCCTCCTTCCCTCCCTCCCTACTTCCCTTCCTCACTTCCTTCCTTCTTTCCTTCCTTCCTTCCTTCCTTCCTTCCTTCCTTCCTTCCTTCCTTCCTTCCTTCCTTCCTTCCTTCCTTCCTTCCTTCCTTTCTCTTTCTTTCTTCATTTCTTTCTCATTTTCTCTTTCTTTCCTTTTTCTTTCTCTTTCTCTTTATCTCTCTTTCCTTCTTTCTTTCCTTCTTTCTCTTTCTATCTCTCTCTCTCCTTCCCTCCCTCCCTCCCTTCCTTCCTTCATTCCTTTCTTTTCCCCTAAATGTCTCCTTCCAAAATTCCTACTAATAAACTGTTATATTTTCTTCAATCAGTTTTTGGGAGATATAGTTTGTTTTCTGCCTTCCTATGTGTAATCTGTAAGATACAGATTCCATTAAATCAGCAGAACTGTCCCTTCTCTTAATGATATATAATGAGTTTTTATTTTCCCATACTATTAGCAAAGATCTTTTTTTTTTTTTTAAATTGGTTCCTTGGGATTAATCTCACACTAACAACCACCAGTCATTTGTTCATGTGTGGCATATCTTATATTTACTTATCCTACTTCAAATATTTTCTGAAGTTAATTCATTCACCTTAATTACCTCAGAGTCTGTTTTAAATTATGCTGCTGCCCCTTTTCTCTGTTATCTTTATATTATTATCTAGAATCTTTATCAGTTTATTATTTTTAACTTCACTTTTCAATTCTGCTGAAAAAGCTTGTACTTCCTCATCTTCAGATTGAGTATTTTGATCCTTATTGGAATCATAGACAAAAAATTTCTCAATGGTGTTCCTTTTTCTTCTCTGCTTACTCATTTCTCCAACCTGTGCCTAGTTTTAGGGTGCTTCCTGAGCTTTTGAGTATTACTGGGACACCCCCCCCCCCACAAGGATCTCAGTGTGTGAGCTTTGTCTTCCCTCCTACTCTGTGAATGACCACAAGCGCACCCCTCTGCCATGGGGCTGAAGTGAGGGGGGTGTCTGAGCTTCTATGGGGGGCCTAGACTGCAATCAGGATCTGAATGTGGTCAGAGCCCCAGAGTCCTGTTCCAGGCACAGAGGACAGAGCTTGGCAGTCTCTCTCCATTCCCCTCCCTAGGCTCAGCACTGATGCCCTGGGGGCTACTGCCCCACCTGCTTCCTTTTCTTGGATCTTGGCTGCCAGGCCATGCTGCTGGCTGAGTGCCCTGAGGGCTGGGCTTCATGTGCTCACTCTGGCCAAGGTCCCCCTGCTGATCTCCCAAGTTGTTCCTGGTGCTCTCTGGACTGTAGGTCAGGAAAATGCTCCCGCTGCTGTAAGCTGTGGCTCCCAGTGCCCAGGGGCTGCCTTCGGGAAGCTGAAGTTCCTTCACTTTGGCGGGCCACCCCTCCAATCCCATGGAGCGGAGACTTTTCACTATCTTCCAGCTTACCTTGGGGTGGAGAATTGCCTCACTGGATCCCTCTGTGGAGTCTGACTCTCGAAAATTCAGTTAGAGTCCTTATTTTATAAGTATGGAAATATCAGAGAGAGAGCAAGCACCTAAGAGAGGATCCTCACCTATTGCCATCCTGGCTCCACCCCTTCATTCCTTCTTAATTACAGAAACAGTGAAGGCGCAATTAGCATTTGGACTGAATTTGGGGGATGAAGTGAAGTTATAGAATGTGGTCATGAGAGAGGTCTTCTAAGTAAAGAAAATAATGTAGTCCTGGACATGACTAGAATGGAATACAGGACTACAGATTATTGCCAAAGCTACATGGACAAATTTCTGATAATTTTTTTCTATTTTTTCAATAATCTGAGCTTTGCTGAGGCTGCATGTTATCCACCATTTCAGTTAATTCAAGAATCAATGTGTTTCTTCTTTAGCATTTTTTGTGAATTTCTGGGGTTTTTTGGCTAGCATTTCATTTGTAAGTATTTTTTGAGTATAAGGATATAAATTAGCAAATACAAAGAGGAGTCACCAAATGACCAAAAGTCATTCTATATATGCCATTTACACTTTTTTTCCTATGAATTCAAAGGCAGATGACAAAAACACTGTGTAACGGCTTTGTGTGTTTATTTTTATTTTCTTGATTTTATAGTTCCATAATTTTTTGATACTGTAGTTTCAGACATCAAGCCAGAAGCAATGAATTGTTGCACATATTAGATGCAAGAATAATGTAACATTTTATGAAGTTTTCCCTAAAAACAAAAATAAAAGACTAGGAATAGACCAGTGAAAAGTATTTATATTCGGTAAATAATTTGGAAGGGAACAAGATATGTGATAAATCTTTTAAATTTGCTCTGTATTTGAATTTAAAAAAATATGAATTCAAATCCTAGCTCTGTCACAGTATTACTGAAGAAAAACTAAGTCTTCATGGGTGATCATCCTTTAATATTACTGTTAATTTTTGAATAATATTGTACCTTTGACTTTTCATTATCTCAAGTAAGTCCAGTTTTTCTGAGAGCATCCTGCTCATCATTTCTTATAGCAGAATCGCATTCCATCATAATCACATACTACACTTTATCCAGACATTTCGAGAATGATGGACATGCCCTTAATTTCCAATTCCTTGCCACCAGAAAATCACTATTATAAATATTTTAGGTATTTTTCTTAACTTATCTACTGTGTTAGTGATTACAAAGTTAGGGAAGAGAGAATAAAAGATATATTTTAGGATGGTTTAAATAGTCTCATTGGAAGAAGCACAATGGATTAGGTAATTTCTCCAAAGCTAGGTTTCTAAAATTCATATTCTATTCTGATTTTTTTAACTTGTCTGTCATTTAAAAATATTTCCATAACTTTTCATAAAGCTATTTATTTACTATTGAGGTCATCATTTATTCATTTTTTCATGTCATATCTAAGCAATTTCAGATGACCTGCAATGTGATTTGGCAAAATTCATCAGTTTCTGTCCTGTTTCCTAACTTCAAAGATAAAATTACCTACACATCTATCTTCTTTCAATTTGATTATTTCAAGCAAATGTTTATCTTTGTTTTTCTTTCTGCATAATATTTATATTTTCCTAAACACACATTTATTTTAATTCTATCAACTATTTCTTTATGATCAATCTGAATATTTCTACTATGTATGTATACATGCAGTCATCTATTTATCCATCTCTATCTATCTGTCATTTATCTAGCATTTTCAGTGTTCTCCCCATAATACTATTAAATCTGTTACATATATTCTTTATCACCTTACCAAAAAATTTAGAATATCTCAATCTCATCTTTAACCTACTATCACTATGTGCATTTGTTCCCTTACCTATTATTTTACTAGGTCTCTCAAATAACAAAATAGTCATTTATCTGAAATATGTACAGGTAAGTTAGGAAGGACACCTAGGGAATAAACAGTGGGACACAAGAATGAAAGGAGCAAAATGATTTTTTGTTTAGACCTTTTTCAAAGGTTTTTCTATTCTAGAAACAGTAATTCTCTCTTTAAAAAGTAAAGGAACAGTTAAATTGTATGAATGAAATTATGATAATAATTGTGAAGAAATGAATTTTCCAGATAAGTATATGACCTTATTTTAACATTCTTCATGTAACTACCAAATTTTGGTGGTGTGATTTAACTTATATACAACTGATTACAAATGTAGTATTCCATTTACTATGCCTTGTAGTCTTCCCTTTTGTTAAAACGTCTCGGATTTTTAACTTACCTATTTTATATCTTCCATGTCCAACTCAAAGGCTGTCATGTTTGATTGAATGTTTATTATAGAATTTAAGCAGATAATAAACCTTCAGTAAATCTTAATTATTAATAATAATAATGAAAAATTTAACCAGAACTGGCCTCTGGCTAATTTTAAATGTTGTCCACTGAGGCTGCCATTGAAGTTTGACATTCAGTGAAGAGGATAAATGAATCCAATGCAGTGATTATTTTTATCTTTTTTATGGAGAACATGTGATTTTCCTTATATATTACTGTTACCACTTTAAAACCAAAGTATCATAGTTGAAACTATCCCGTTCAAGTAAATATTTTATTTTCTCTCTTAAGACCTATGTATTTGAATAGTGGAAAGCTGGTATCATTATTGCAAAAGAGACCTAAATAAGAGCTCTGGTTATTATAGCATCTTACTAATTCTCAGTTTCTGTTTATTTCTATTTGTCCTGGAGTTCACAATAACAGTACTAATCTAAACTACAAGGAAAGGCAAATACTAATTTAAGAAATAAAAGTCAGGATTAGCTTTGGTAATTTTACTATTGGATTCAAGCACTGAACAAAATCTAATGTAGAAAGACTCAATGGGTCTCCAAAAAAAGAGATTACTAATGATATTTGGTAAATGCTGAATTTATGTTTGAAACAAATATTGTCATTAATGTGTCTAGGCAGTAAAAATATCATGAATATTAAATGAAAAACAACAATGTTAAAAGTTGTTATTACTAAACGCCTATCTTACTTCATTGATTTCTACAAGGACTCAAGTTTATAGTTAAAAAAATTTTCACCAATAAACATGAATTTCTACTGCAAATGAAAGAGTAGTAGCAGATTTGCTGAAAACTGGGAGTACATATTCAATCAACATGATGAGAAGTTAGTTTTACTAATAGGCCCACTTTATTTTTGAAAGAACATTACATATATATATATATATATATATATATATATATATATATGTATAAATGTGTATTAATGCTAATATAAAAATGTCCTTTAGTGCATGACACTCTAAATTTAATGATAAAACTAGTATGAACAATGTGATTTTTCTGAGTTTCATATCACAGATCACTTAAAACAAAGCATTCAATCTATGAGTATTCATAATAGATCGGAAAAATGTTATAACATTTTCAAAAGATATTTTAAACTATCTTTGTTTGCCATTTCAATAGTCACTCTTAAGAATAGCCTCACTATATTCCTTTCCAGTTTCTAAATTTATTTATTATAGTAGTAACCTTGCTGCTAAGATTTAACCTTAAATTGCATTAAGGTATATTATCATGTTCTAATACATTTTATTGATACCTTTTTATGAGCCAACAGTTCTGACAAAGAAAAATCATAAAGCAAAAGAATCTGATATAGCAATTGTATCTGCCAATATAGACAATATTCAGTCTTACTAATTCTCTTTCTCTGAGAGTTGAAAAGGGGTTGTAAGGAAAATATATGCTTTGTAATTGAATTTCACCCACTCAGTTTGAACTTTGTGGTTCTTATTGTGTATTGTTCTTTTGATTCTGTTTATTTTACTCTGCATTAGCTCATAAAAATCCTTACATGTTACTCTGAATTTTTTGTATTTCTCATTTTTTAATTCATAATAATCTAATTAAAAAATCATATGTGGGGTGGCTAGGTGGCACAGTCAATAGAGCACCAGCCCTGGAGTCAGGAGTACCTGACTTCAAATCCAAGCTCAGACACTTAATAATTAGCTGGCTGTGTGGCCTTGGACAAGCCACTTAATCCCATTTGCCTTGCAAAAGCCTAAAAAAACACAAACTAAACAAAAAAAAAAACAAAAAACTCAGATACATGTGCAGACATATATATGTTTATGTGTGCTATTACTTATGCGTGCTTATTTTTGTATATGTATGCTATTTTCTGTCTGTCTGGGTTTTTAGTGAAGAGGATTAAGGGATGCATATTATTTTTTATCTTTTTTTAAATGGAAAACATGCAATTTCCCCTAATCCTTTCTGCCACTTTAGACTCCAAATATCTGAGTTGAAATAGCTGCATCAGATAATCACACCATCCTCTTTTAAGTATGTATATTTGCTCATAACTTCTCTGCACAAGTTACTATTATTGGGACCTGAAAAAAGCCACATTGTGTCAGTCAGTGAGAGGCATAGAGATTCTATCATTGAGTACAAATGCTAGTAAGTAAGTTTTCATAAAATGTAACCTTGGTTTCTGTATCTTTTGATGATTCTCAGAAAAAGTTAAAGATTAGTGATATCATCCCTCAATGTTCATTCAATAATTATTCTGGAACTCAATGCTATTCACAAATTTTTCATGATTCATTTATTGTTTTGTTTAAGGGATACTTAAGTCAAAAGCCATAATCATTTCTGATGTATCCATGAAGAATGATTTCAAATCCTATCTTTTGTTTCAAGTGCATATTTTAATGTTGATTATGAAATGCAAGTTTTCAGGACATGCACATTTTTGCATAGGTACAGAACAATTGCTATTGTGATCTATTTTCCACCTTTTAAAACTGAAAATGAAGTTAAAAGTTCAAAGATGGATGCTATTTTTTTTCTTAATGTGTAAATGGTATCCAGGAATAATAAAATATTTATTGTTAAATATAGAATTTCAGAATGTTGATTATTCTGTTACTTCGGGAGTTTAAGTGAGTTTTTATTTTGACATTCTGGAGTCATTTTTATTTGTATTTGTATTTTCTGAAATGACATTTTGGCCTCTCAGTGAAGAACTTGTTATATATAGCTTCTTAATAAAATTTCTTGACTGATTTTGTTTTACCATTTTTCTTTAGAACACCAATCTCTTTGTATATATATATCTGTTCTCAACTCACTTTGGATAGAACTTGTATTTGTTTTCAAAAATTTTCCATATGTTGCCCGTTTTATTGCTGATGTAGAGCCTTTATTTTGTATCTGGAATATACAAATTGATTTTTTTTATACTATCATGTTTATATATTTGTAGAAAATGCTTTTAAATTATTTTTCTTCCTTTTCTGTTTTATATTTCATTTTGCTACTGTTTATTCATAAAATGTAAAAATATTATTTGCACAGCTTCCTCTGCTAGTTTATTGTGAGGAAAAGTATTTGAAAAACATAAGGTGCTATATAAATGTGATTTCTTTTCCCGGATGTTTTCTGCAGATATTATAACAAGTAGCAAACAACCTTATCAGGAAGAAATAAAAGATATTTACTTTATGAAAAGCTATATCTGAAATGACCCTTATAAATTAGCTGATTTTATCATTTTATTACTGAAGAACTTGAGATCTGGAGAGATGCAGTCATCTGTCCAATGTCACAGAGTCCTTCAGTATCAAAGACCAGTCTAGAAGCCAGGTGTACTGACTCTTATTCCAGTGTTCTTTCTGTTATTTCACAAGTATCACCAAAAACTCTTTTATTCTATCTTCAAGGATTGCACATAATAGGAAGAACATTGGAGAAAAGTAAATACATTCAAATATACATGTATATATATGCATATAAGCATACACACACATATATATATATATCTGCATAAATACATTCATATATAACCTTGCATTTTTCAGCCACTCATCCATAGATGTATGCTGATACACCTCTCTTCTGATAGTAATTTCATAATACTATATTGACAAGTTATTCACTTCAAAGCCTTAATGACTATGTTCTACTTTGACCACTGCAGTGTATAGAGCATTCACTCTATTACAAGTGATGTATGAGTTTTAGTAATGCAATTTAACACAGCATGCTAGTTTCTTGAGTTTATTCCAAAGCAATTTGATATGTATATTTCCAAGAAATTTGACCTTGTAAAATAATTGTAATTTTATTTTTTTAATTTTAGAAATATTTTATTTATTTTGAGTTTTACAGTTTTCCCCCATCTTGCTTCCCTCCCCCCCCCAACCCCCACAGAAGGCAGGTTGTTGGTCTTTATGTCATTCCCATAATATGCTTTGATCTAAGTTGAATGTGATGAGAGAGAAATCATATCCTTAAGGACGAAACATATAATATGATATATAGCAGAATTAGCAGAAGGCAATTTTATTTTAGCAAAACAAATAAGCTGTGACTTGGTTGAGCAAATGTTATGTGTGGACCAAGAGTAAACCCATTGAATTATGAATCAAGTCCAGTTATCCAGTGTAAACTTGCATGTAAATTAGACTTAATTATCATTCAATTCTTTTTCCTGCACATGGGACATATTTATTATACAAGAGAAAAGTCTCAAAGGTTATTATCTATTTTTGCTTTGCTTCTAAAAAATAGAAATCTTGTGTTAGTGAATGCTGATTACCAGGCATAGATAAATTAGTTCAGATTAAATAAAAAATCTTTTAACTTATTATCACTAAACATAAAAAAAATTGTGAATGGGAGTAAAAGAAACATTAGCTAATTTGTTTTCCTCACTAAATAGACATAAAGATGAATAATGCAAAAAGCTTATTAAAATCCAACTTATTTAGTTTTTAGAATAGCCTCTTAATGATATTCATGTGTTTGGGTGTTTGCTTTTATAAACTTAATCCAGAGCTATAAACCTTTTCATGGTTGAAAAGATATTTCTGGAATGAATTCACTTCAATAGAAAATCCAACCTATTTTCTAAGCATTTATTAATTTTTATAAGGCAATTCATGATCTTCTAAAATAATCTCCGTGAATACATACCCAGACAAAGTTAAATATTTAACAAATTTCAGATATATGTATATATATATATATATATATATATATATATATATATATATTTAGGAAAAAGTGAAATGTAGATCATATAATGCACATCATCGCATCTTTTTGACTTAGTCAACTATAACATAAAAATGGCACTGTGCATTCTTAACATTCCATAAAATATTTAATGACAATTCCTTGCATTAAAATCATATTTGCTCCTGTATAATATATTCAGATTTCATGAATTGATAAGCAAAATTGCACAATAGAATCATTATCTTCTTGGTTCTTCAATTTTGTAGGGAAAGTATGAAGTGTATGCATTTTTCAGATTTTAATGTCTGGATATTATGCTTTCTTTGGTGCAATTTACTGACATAGATAGTAATGAGTTTAATTTTTGAGATCCTTTTGATATAAATGCTTATACAAGAAAGATGAGATTATATGGAAATAACACTGGATTTGAAGAAAAGACCTGATATCTAGTTTTTATTCCATAGATAACTAGTAGACCTGCTCTGAATAAGTCCCTTAAACTGTGATTTGAGAAAAAGATTAGACCACACTTTTTTGTAATTCCTTAATTCTGATTCTACAGCTCTTGTTTCATTAATTCTTTTGACTTTGAAGCCAATCCAAGAGTTTTCTTCATCATCTTATGCCAATTTCTGAGTAACTCATGGATATAAACTGACCCTCCAAAGTTTCAAATTAGAAATAGGAAAAGATTGTTTGAGTCTACTCTGTGTACTGGAAATAAACAGGGAGTATCTCTACAAGTTGCAAATAATGACTCTCTACTGATAATTAAACTACTTTATGCTCTTTTATTGAATGTAGATATTTCAAGTGATTTCAAGGGAAATCTTGATTACCCTCCAAATAATCTCAGTTCTATATTTTTTAATTCTAGAAAACATTACTAAAAAGCCCTGTCTTTTATACAGGCTAACATCCTGAAAGAGATTGACAGATACATCATAGATTTCAGGAATATACCTATTAAGGAATGTGTTACTTCCTTCTTCTTTTTTTTTAACTGCACTTTGGTTTGCTTTGAAGAAAACTTTTGTTCCAAATAAGTATAATTAATTCTTTCAGTATCTGAACTATTTATGGAATATCTGTTATGTCCTGAACCAAATTATATAGTCATGTTTATCTCTATTTTTATATTGAAATACTTATATCTCTATATTTGTATACACACATGCACTCAGATTAGTTCACTCATCATTATAAATACAAATTTGTGTATGTGTATATATGTATAAATACATATATAAATTAGTTCACTCATAAATAGAAATTTATAGATTTAAGTATACACACATGTATATATGTATATATAATGTATATTTCATCATACACAACAAAAAATCTCTCATGTTTTTCATTTCCTTGAATTTATTCATATTGTTCCAAATATTATCTCTTCCACAGTGAACAACAAAACCCCCTTTTTAAAGTCTACCTATCTTTCAAAGCCTCATTTCAAATGCCATTTCACTCAAACCAAAGAATCTCTCTTCCTTTAAAATTTTCCAAGTCTGTTCATTATCTGTTTCTTATGCACATTTCAATTTTTAATATTATAGTTATATGCAGTAATATCTGATCCCTCCAATTTGATCAACACTTAGGCTTATTTATTTATTTCTACATTAGCCCCTTGTTTGTGATTTTGAATATAGAATTTTTAACAAATAATTCAGGAAATTTGTTGAACCCTGAAATTTCTTTTTTTAATTCCTGTATACAACTTTCTGGATGTATATTTGCTTGTGCATAAAAAGTAGCATTGTAGTGAATGTTTATAGAAGTTGAAGCTATATAAATCAAGATATCTTTTGGGTAATCAAGAATCCTTTCCCAAGCAATTTCACTTGCAGCATCTAGGTATCTAGGTAAATTAAAAAAAGAGTATGTTTGTAAACACGCATAATATATACATCTGTACATACATATGTGTATATATCCACAATTCACACATGTACATTTCTATACACATATATGTCATCTCTGAATTCAATTCCACAATACACTAGAAAGTTGAGTCTTCAGAGGTGCAATAAAAACATTCACTCAGAGTTCTATGGATTATCTCTGATAAAATTTCTTGCATTATTATTTTCCTTTGTACCTCCATTAGCAATCAAGCAATTGACATCAATTAAAACACACCTGTGTGCTTTTGTGGGTGAGTAGGTATGGAGATAGATAGATAGATAGATAGATAGATAGATAGACAGATAGACAGATATATATATATATATATATATATATATATATATATATATATACACGTATAGATATGCATATGCATGTATATGTATCTTTGTTTGTATCCTGTTGTTTGATGACTAACTGCAGCTGCTGGCTATTTAGGTTTGGTTCTGCCTGTGAGGAATCATTATTCAGATTTGCAAATGCATGGGTGGAAATAAAACAAAAATTTATTAAAAAGGTTACAAGACATAGGTAGGGGGAGAGACACACACACACACACACACACACACACAGAGAGAGAGAGAGAGAGAGAGAGAGAGAGAGAGAGAGAGAGAGAGAAAAGAACAGCCAAGAAATGTTGACTGGGTCATTGTCAGAGAAGACTTAGGTGGCCCTGAACTGGAGTCTAACTCAGGTTTTTCTGTCTTGCTTCTCATCCAGAGGAAAAAGGTGAACTCCCTTTCTCTTACTAGACCAGGAATTAGGTAGAGGGTAAAAATGAAAGAGATCAGGATACAAATTTTACACTAAATAATGAATCAATAGTACTTTAAGAATGAGGATGGCCTCCACCCAAGATTACAATTGTTTCTGTTACAATCATAATTCTCTACTTCAAGTTAATTTACATCTCAAGAGGCAATTTACATCTCCACCCAAATTCTTTCTGTTACATTCAAATTCTTTTCATCCTTTCCCTGCATCATTCCCCCCTTAAATTATTTTGGGACCAGATGCTTCTGGGCCTTTCAGAGTCCATTTGGAGATGAATGTATTACAGTAAAGCCTTCATTGAGGCAGGGTCCAAGGAATGATTGACTGGGCACAGCTGGTTGGCATCCTGCAGAGGCTGACCTTGGAGCTATATAGCTAAAAGAAACAAAACTCAAGGGAAAAAAAAAATTGAGCAAGCAAAAACCAGAGATATTATAACAGAAAAGGGTATTTAACAGAGGTCCAATAATAAGGAAAAAACTAGAAGGTCTATAACTGGCAAGAATTATACTTTATAATCCTAAACCAGTATCAAAATCTTTTTTTAGGTTTTTTTTTTTTGCAAGGCAAATGGGGTTCAGTGGCTTGCCCAAGGCCACAGAGCTAGGTAATTATTAAGTGTCTGAGACTGGATTTGAACCCAGGTACTCCTGACTCCAAGGCCGGTGCTTTATCCACTACGCCACCTAGCTGCCCCTCAAAATCTTTTTATAAAAACATGGGTTCCAATATAACATATTTGTTGATGAATACCACATAAGTTTCAAACAAAAGCTCAAATATAGTACAAACAAATGTACTGAAAAGGCATTTTAAAAATTGCTCATGTCCAAAAAGTAATTTGCAACAAATTTTCTATTTTAGCTTTGCCATGTTTAGAATGAACAAAAATTCCAGTTGAAGAATGAATCTCTCCTTTAAATCCATTAAAAATGCCAATAGGCATTATCCTGATTCACTGGCTCACTATCATACTTACTGATGATGCAACTGGAATGATCATGGCAATTTGCTATTACAGAGGAGAGAGGGATATGAGGACATGTTCTCTTATACAGACAATATTTTTCAATGGGCCAGGTGAGGGAATTTTTAAAAGAATCCTACTACCCTAGTTGTGGCTAGGGTCATCCATTCAACAATCTGAAAATCAAACCCCATAGGGCTAAATGGCTTCATTGGCATATTGTCTTTCTATCTTATCATTCCTGATGTCAGGCAGCTCAATATGTTGCAATATAGCAATTACCTATAACCAGAGCTTCAGGTGTCTTGAACATTAAGGAGAACCAAGAGTGTTCCAAGATGTAATTTGGTATGAGATCCAAGAAAAAATCATAACTCAGTTGTTGCTCACATAGCTAAGGATAGTGCTGCAAATGAAATGCAATAAACAGATCTTGAGATGTGAAAACAATAATCTTAATTCACACACACATTTATAATATATATATATATATATATATATATATTAATTAAATCAACTTTTTTGCAATGAACCCATTTAGTTATTAACTGCTTAAAATAACTAAACATCTTCTGGCTAGGAGGTTGCCTATCATCTCCATACCTCTCACATAAGAGTTGGCTAGAGATTGCCACAGAGAAATCTCAAATCATCATCATTATTTTATCTTTCTCATGTTACATAGGTGCTTTTCCCTTCAAAGCAAATAACCACAGTTTAGTCCCAGTTTACATATATAGTTAGAAACTTCTATACATAAACTTTTAACTACTAGCAATCTTTAAAAATACAAATTATTACTTTCAGAATTCTTTAAAACCATATAACATCTCAGGTAACTTTAAATTTCTAACATGTGTTATTGATTCCAATGAAATAAAACAATAGTATAAAAAAACAGGCATTCAAGTCAATTAACATGAGTTATTAAATTTTACAAACTAATATTTCCATTATACTATGCATGAATCCACAGATTTATCCCAGAAAAGGGTCATAATTTGTGATATTTCCCTTACCACACCTTCAAAACAATCATATGTTAATTCCAGGCCGTAACATTATAGTATTCAAATAATTTACATATTTACAAGAGAACCAAAAATGGTTAATATAGCTTCTTTGAAGTTACAAAAGAATATCACATAACTGATAAATACATATATATTCCCTTCCTTAAACATATGATGATAGATGATGAGACAAACATTACAAACTTTCTTCCTTTACCACAAAAGACCTTATGAGATCGTTGACAATTATCAATATTGATTTAACATCAAAACAAATCAGGTTGCAAAAATTTAGTACAATATTTCTCTTTCCCAAAAGAAATCAGTAAATTATATGATTCAATATTCCCAAATTCCTTGACACAGACTTTATCACAATTTTATTTTCCTTCTTAATAGCACACACACACACACACAGACACACACACACAAACACACACACACAAATTCTCAAGACTTGTTACAAAACTTAGGTGACTAAATTACTCTCAGATTTCTTCTTTCTTTAAACACAAGGTGGTGACCTTTTCCTATCAAAGACCTTCCCACCTTTTTTTCAAAGCTTCTTTAGGGCAGGGTGTATGAATTTACTAAACCTTAAAGTCTCCATTAACTTAAGTTGAATACAGCCTACAGTCAATAGTCAGTCAAAAACTTAGCTCAAACATGAAAACATTTCAAACTTTGCCACTTACAAACTTTCAAATGGTATAAGCAGAAAGTCTCAGATCCCAAGTTCATTAATTACTTAATTTTAAATTAAATCTTTTTAATTAATTAAATTCAAAACCCAAAGTAAAAGGATTAACATTTAATTCAGGTAACTGTAACTATTTACGATCTGAATCATACACATACACACACACACACAAGCACACACACACACACACACACACACACACACACACACACACACACACACACTAATTTAGACATAGGCACAACTCTTTTGTATCAAATTTACTAAGCTGAGATTGATACCCTGGCCGGGACCAGATCTCAGAATACAGAAACATTTTCCCAACTATCAGGCCAGTAGAGAGATGTGAAAATATCCCGTTGACACATATATTTATTTTATATATTTTTTGAATGTATCAATTAAGACTCATCAAAAAAATAACCTTTTTTAGAATCAGATGGAACTTCTTGAGGAACTATATATATATATATATGTATATATATATACATATATATATATACATTAAGATTTTAAAATTGCCAACCAATAGTTAAAATTGAATGCATTTTTAAGTAACTTTATGAAGTGCAAAAACATTTACTCTATTACAGAAATATTAGTTATTAGCATAGGCTTAATTAAAAGATGAAATCCTAATTTTGCTGTCCCAGAAAAAAGTTATCTTCCCCTTTTCTTTAATTTTCTTTAATTGACCACAATGAAACTTCCCATTTCCTTTCCCCCTCCTAAGGGTGGGACTTTCTCAGCCCAGCTAAATGGGGCTTGGAATTGATAAACAAGTGTAGCCTAAGAAAAACATGGTCATTGCCCAACACCCCCCCCCCTTTAGCAAACCAAGAAGAAGGCATGTTTTCTAAAGCAAAATTTTTGGGGGGATCTTACACTTCCTGCAATGAAGCATACATTCCATCAGAGACATAGGTTTGAGTTTTCAAAGTTCTAAAAAGGAAGATTTCCTTTCTCCTTTCCCACTCTCTCTGATTAGGGTGGGGTGTGGGCAGAGAATGAGAGAGCATTTAAAAAAGAGAGAAAGAGAGTACTACCCAAAGATAATTTCCAGAGCTCAGATGTTTTGTTTTTGCCAAATCTAATTCCTTCTAAGGAGCATGTACACAGCTGGGGGAGGAGTATTGGTACTGGATTTCACCCTATATTTTAATTCTTATAATGTACAGGTAGGTAAACATATCAATTAAAGATATGCAAGACATCCTTCCTTAACAACCCTCACTCACAGAGGGTATAAACCAAACAGACCTCAGAATGCCATTCCTCAGGTCAGTTAGAACAGGGCAGGCCCATAGCAGGGCTACTGCCAAATACCACATAGGTTCAGCTTAGCTGACAACACACAAATCAGAAGGAGGACTAGAGGTCCAATAATTTTCCTTATTTCCTAAAAATCTAGGATCTAAAAAAAGGGGAGTGCTGATTATCACCTATGATACTTGATCCAATTTCCCAGTCTGGGCAGAGAGTCCCTTTCTGGTCATCAGTATTTCTTATGAAACTACACATAAAAACAGATAAAGAAGCAAACATTTCTTATCCAAACTTTAAATATGTGTTGAAGAAATAAGATGATAAATCAAAGAAAATTGGTGGATTCTTTAGTTATAAGCAATTTTTGAAGGTGATTTAGATTACTAGAACATGGATTGGATTCTGGAGCAGATGCTATGGCTGAGAGGAATGGGAAGAAGTTAAAGATGAGTCATTACTCCTCAACCATATATGAGTATTCTAGCAGCTTGAGAAGGAAGATATTTTCAATTATACTTGAATGAAATTTTTCAAGTAGGGCCACTTAGCTTGGTTGTGTAAAAAGGAAGGGATATACCTATTAATGAGTATTCTACTTCCTTCTTTTACTTTTTTTTTTGACTGCCCTTTGGTTTGTTCATATCTTTGAAGAAAAAGTTTTTGTTCCAAATAAGTATCATTACTTCCTTCAGTATCTGGTTCCTCAAACCCAGATAAAGGCAGAAATGTGAATTGTAACATTATCCCTTGACATTTTTAGGATATACAGGGCATGTATTTGTTATGTTTTTGGAAAAATTTTCCAGTATTCCCCCCCATTTCTCCATGGCATTTTATTAACATTCTCATTTAAAATATCAATATTTAACACTGAACCACCAATAGAATGTTTTATGGTGAACTCAGTTTGAAACTGTTACTCTGTAAATGTTCTCTCAAAGTTGCTCATTTTGCAAATCCTGTATTTAATATATTTTAAGACTTAACAAGGAAGTAAATTAACTGTATGTCGACATTTTAATGCCTTGAAAATGTATTTCAGTTTTGCATACACTGTGAAACTGGAAATTTTATGGAGAAGAAGTTATGAGGAACTATATTGGAGCATGAGCTGAGCAGCCAATTTTATAAATATTCTTGCATGTTTGCTATATATTCAATGATGAGATTGTTTTTTTTCTTCTTCATTTATCCATTAATAACTACAATTAACATCATTTCACTGGAGGTTCAATTCCTCAGCTTCTTATTTCAGAAGCAAATCTTAAAAAGGTCAATTGAGTTATTTGTGGGCACAAACTTCTATGCCTGAGAAACCAAGCTTCTTTTATTCAGGATTAATTCTCAGAAAATGAATGCAAGTTGTGTGGTTAAATTGTTCCTATTAATACACTTAAGACTAATTTGAGGTTTTCCCTTTTTGACTCAACTAGTCACACATAAGGATCTCATTATATTTTATGTGGTAATAATATCAACACCTTTTAATTAAGTGATTATTCTGTTTCCTTAGAGTACATACAGGAATATAGATCTCTTTAGTGATTGCTCACCATAAAACTATAGCATGTATTTTCAATTGTATTGCAAAGTAAATATATTTTTTTTAAAAAAAGAAATTTGACTGAGAAAATATCTTAGTCATTCAGTAATCATTTCAAAAGGAACATGAAAACACAGCATAAACCAATCACAATTCAGTTTCTTGCACTTTAGAAATAGTGCTTCTGCATAGTTTTGGTTCCCCATTTAGTGATTTGGAGAAATGCACGTGGAAGTTATATTTTACTATTAGGAAACAAGTGTTTGGTTGTTTTTCATGCTAGTAGGAAATATGGAATTTTTCAAATTATGTCCAGGTGATCCCTTTGATTTTGGAAAACACTCCATTTAAAGAGGTAGCAATTGGTTGAGGAAAGAGTGATTTAAAGACATATTTTATTGTGAATTCCAAAAGTGGGTACAAAGTAATGTATATTTCTTCTATCTCTGGTAAAATGTCATCTTGCTGAGCATGCCACAAACCTCTCATAGATTCCTGCCACTGATATTGAAATCATAAGAAAATCTTTTACAATAAAGTAACATCTTCATCTTGATTGCAGAAATGTGCATTTGACTGAGTTATGTTTAAAGATGATATAATCAAATCTTTTGACAGCATTCAAGACAACCAAGAAAATTCAACATCAGAAATAGAAAAGGTTTCTGGGTTTTAACATGTGATACCGCATAACATTTCCTTTCCAGAGTTTGGAAAGCTATTTTATTGTTGATATTCAAGACAAAATTAAATAATATAATTTGAGAAAAATTAGGCAATTAGTACACAATAATCAAAAAACTCTCCTAAAGGAATAAATCAAGGATATGTAGTGGAAAGTGCTATAATGTTTTTGTTCACAATATAATATCTTTTCTTTCTTGATACAGAGGGGCATAATTATCACAGTAGTGAAATACTCCTACCACAATTTGTGTAAGTTTAGAATTTTCCTAATTTTTTAAACTTCATTTCTCCCTTTAATGAATGTGTTTCCCATATGAGTGTATTAAAAGAAGTCTAGTGTAATTTGTTTGTTGTTATTCACTTGTTTCAGTTGTATATAACCCTTTATGATCTCATTTGGGATTTTCTTGGCAAAGATGCAAGAGTGATTTGCCATTTTCTTTTCCAATTCATTTTACAGTTTAGGAAACTGAAGCAAGCAGGGTTAAGTGACTGGCCCAGGAGGTTTTTTATGCTAATAGCAAAAATGAAATTTTTCAAATTATGTTCAGGTGATCCCTTTGATTTCTGGAAAATACTCCATTTAAATAGGTAGCAATTGATTGAGGAAAGAATGATTTAAAGACATATTTTAGTTTGAATTCCAAAAGTGGGTACAAAGTAATATCTATTTCTTCTATCTCTGGTAAAATGCTAGTAAGTATCTGAGGTTAGATTTGAACTCAGGAAGATGAGTTTTCCTGACTTCATGGCTACATTGTAATTTGTTACTGAATTAATACATTTCCACTTCCCTTTATTTCATTTTCTCCAGAAACATTTCTCTACATCTAAAAATTAACCAAACTCTTAATCTTTCATATCTACCATCCTACCATGGATGACACTTAGACATTCTTTCTTCTTTTTGAATAAACATTCCAGTTGTTGTGGAAAACACTTAAGTAGTTTAAATATACTTCTTTCTCTCTCCCTCCTCCATCCCATCCCCAGCACTACTAAAAAACTAAATTATCATAGCTTCTTTCCCTTTCTAATGTCAATCAGTAAGATACCAAATGGTTGATGCCATTTTCACCAACAAGAATCAATCAGACTGGGAAGTGATAATGGAATTTTTTTGTAACATATAAACTTGTTTTGGGTCTGTTGGACAGGGTTTCTGTACAAGATCCTCTCCTGGTTACTTTTAATTCTTGGAATGTAGAAGTAACCAACTTGTATTCCCCAGTCCTCTCCTAGTCCTTCAAGCAGCTGCTCCATTCTTCTTTCTCTGAGAATTTGAAGGGAAAGGACAATGTGTGGAATGACCTTGATGAACTTAAAACCTGCTGCTCATCAAGCCTCCTTTCTACACTTAAATTTTCTTTATCATGACTCAAGGACCAGGGTTAATGGTGGATCCCTAGCTGGAAGTTTAATTTATTTTCTGCTTTTGATAAGTATATGAAAACTATTACTAATAATAATCAAAATACATGTAAAAATTCTATCCCTTATAATAGACCTAGCTGTGTTATGGAGGGAACTCCCTTTCCTGTCACCTATTCCTCTGACAATCTATATTGAGCATCTGATATCAGAACCAATATCATCCTTTCCTGTTGCCCCACCCAGTCTATTAATAAGGAATCATACATATAGAAATCAACTATGATAGTTTTGGTACTAGTTGGAATAAAAAGTAAATAATTTAAAACAAAGAAAATTGTGGATTTAACTATTTCATTCATAAAGTAATGGTATGTAACTAATTCCATGTCTTTTTCCAAGAATGAAATCAGCACTGATCACACTAATTGGATATATCACTTGTCTCTAGTCTGTATAGCAAAGAGTGCCAGAAAGCTTTATCTCAGGTATGAGCTCATCACCTTGTCCCTTTTACTCTCTCTCTCTGGGTTCTATTTCTGTTCACTATCTTACAGTAGAACAATAACAGAACAAAACAAAAGAAAAATAATAACACTAACAATATGAATCAAAAGCTTCATACTCATGTTCACTTTTTGATCAAGTTTTCCTCTTCTGATGGCATCATCTTCTCATAAACATATTCCCCACTATTCCCACATCATTTACTTTACAAATAAGAAAAATAAGAGAGAAATATAAATAGCCGGCAGCTTCTAAGAGACTGCTCCAGATTCCTGGCAGTCTTTGTAGACATATGTGTCAACTGCCAATACATGGAATTACTTCTTTTCTATATTTGTGTCCAGATAAAATATCCACCTTTTGTAAGAGGTGTGAGAGCTAATGCTTTTGCTTTATTGATTATTCTTCTTGCTTTGTGCCCTATATAATCATGTTTGTATTATTAATTATGAAGTATGCCCTCATTTGAGATCTCCACTGGAAAATTCTGCAATGTTTTCCTGTTACTAAAATTTGGATTAGTAGCAGCTAGGTAGCACTGACCCTGGAGTCAGGAGTCAGGAGAGCCTGAGTTCAAATCACATGGCTAGTAACTTGGGCAAGTTAGCTAATCCTGATTAATTCACATCAAGGGCCATCTTCAACATCCTGGTTCATATCTGGCCACTAGCACTAGTTCATATCTAGCAAATTAACCCCTCACACCAATCCAATTCACTTTCTTGTCAAGACATCATCTCCCTGATGTCATGGTCTTCTTAGAGAAAGAAGGATCAACAGCAACTTCTAATATTGAGTTATTTTTTAAAGATAGAACTTGACAAGTATGTATCTGTAACTTTTGCTGATCCATACAATGATAATTGAGACCAAGGAAGATGTGTTAATGGTACATATTCCTATTGAGTAACCTCTCGCAAACAGTCCAGATTCACCAAGTTGTAAGTTTTTACGTCACTGTAAAACCAATATATGAGTGAAAATCCTATCAGATTAACACAGTTAACATGATTAACAGTTTGCTGGTATAGACAATATACCCCCCCAAAACTGGTGGGGTGTAGTCATACTCTAATAGACAAGGGTAAACTAAATCTTAATTATTTTGCTTATAGTAGAAAAGCATTATCTGGCTTCAGAAAAACTAGATTTAAATATTTCCTCTGTTATACTATTTTTATCATTTTGGGAAAATAACTTTTCTGTGCCTCAGTTTCTCATCTGCAAAATGAAATCACACTTCCAGTTCTAAAACTATATATTCTGTGATTTTTATGGATCTTTGTGATTTTCTTTTGTAATATATTGGAAATTACATCAACAGTATTTTCTTTGGTCATGGAGAACCAACTTGAGGTATGTTTTATCTGTTCAATAAATTATAACAAGTGGTAATTCATAGCAATAATGAGAGCAAAGGCAAGAAGTAAAATGTAATGGCATTGTAATGGATTGTAGTGATGTGCTATATATATATATATATATATATATATATATATATATATATATATATATTAGTTTAATATGACTGGAATTTTGCCATTCAACTAGGTTTCACCAAACTTTATATCATGTCACTCAATAAACTCAGATGAGAAAGGCAGTAATAATGGCATTAACCTTTAACTTCAGCATAAAAATAGTCCTAATGAAAGAATGTATAGTACGCAGCTGTAGATGGGAGTAAGTTTGCCATCACATGCAATTTAATAAAATACCATGTTATGTTCCAATGAATAATAGCATCTTTTTGTTATGGCATGATTGCTTTTATATAATCATCCCATTAAATTCTTTTAATGGACCTTAAATTTCTTTTATGTTGTGTTATAGTAGTAAGAGTTAGCAAGAGAATGAACTGATAATACTGTAAAAATATTGCAGCTGACATCTGCATTGTATTTGACACTAACTTGAAGCAATGCATTTAAGCTTTATTTTAAATTGCTCTTTCAGAAATACCTAGAAGCTTTTCAAGGTTCATACCAGTTAATGAGTCTAAGAGTTAGAGGCAAATTTTGTTTAAAAAAAAGATCAATTTGCAAATAAATAAACTAATCAAAAGTATTCATAAAACATTGCCTTCTAAAGATGTGTTTGTGTGTGTGTGTGTGTGTGTGTGTGTGTGTGTGTGTGTGGGTGGGTGGGTGGGTGGGTGGGGTGGGTGGGTGAGGAGAGAGAGAGAGAGAGAGAGAGAGAGAGAGAGAGAGAGAGAGAGAGAGAGAGAGAGAGAGAGAGAGAGAGAATTAGATAGATGGTAGAGAAATATCACTTTAGATAGAGAGAAAGAATTAGATGATACAGAAATATCGAGAGAGAGAGGGAGAGAGAGAGTTTATTTAGTCCCAAATGATTACTAATATCCAGAAACTGTGCCAAATGTTGGGAATATAAAAAGCAAGTGAGAAGAAAGAGGGATACAACAGATAAAAAGAAGTTTTAAAATGTGAAGTAAGTAGAGAAGACACCTATATTGGTACATGGTGAATAACTCTGGAATATTAAGAGTGACAGGACAGGAAGAGAGGGAATGAACATGTCTTTTGAGGGGGCTTCCTTAAAATGGATTTTTCTGGGAGGGAGGAAATTTTCAATTAGAGGAGTAGTCTATATAGCCAGAGGGGTATTCCAGATTGAAAAGGTTACATGAAAGGGCATTTTCCAAAGAAGTTGAGATCTGGAGGAGAAGTCTAGAAAATTAGGAGAGAATTGGGAAAAATGAAGACCATTACTGTTAATTTTGTATATTTATGAGAGAGAATGTGTCATATTAATTTATATGATGCTCTCCTTAACATTGTCCATAATGCCATATTATAATGTCTATGAAATCCATTATTTTTTGCATTTTAAACCTTTTCACATTTAATCACATGACTTTTGAAACAGACTTTGTGATCTTTTCACCTCACAGAACAAAATGTTCCCATGTCATCAGTAGTAAGATTGCTTACAGAGGATTTTTTTTTCGTGGAAGCATTATCAAAATTAATTTAACAATTCTGAAATTAAGCAAATTGTGGCAACTCTAAAGGCATATTTGCACTGTATCCTAATTGCATCATTGATTTAAGAATAGAAAGGTATCCCAGAGATCATCTAGTTCAACCTACTCATTTCACTCATTTCACAAAGTTGGAAAATGAAATCCAGCGAGGGTGAAGGAGTTACTCAATTTATATAGTTCACAAATGGCTGAATTCAAAACCAAATCAGTCATGTCTTCAATTTAATAACCACATTGACAAATAAATTGCAACCATTCTTGTAAATCATCATTTTTCCATGATAGTGTATAAGGCAGTGCTTTTATTTTTCATTTCATATATGATGATGCATTTCTAATACTTTGTTCCAGGAACTTTTGAAATGATATCAACAACTTTTTTGGTTTTTGCAAGACAATAGGGTTAAGTGACTTTCCCAATGTCACACAGCTAGGTGATTATTACATATCTGAGGTTGGATTTGAACTCAGGTCTTCCTGGCTCCAAGGCCAGTGTTCTATATTTCACCACCTATCTACCCCCTATATCAATAACTTTTATAAAAAAATTTATACAAAAATTTAATCTGTTAATCAATTGTCACAACAAGCTAACTCAAAGAATCATAGACTGGATCAGGAAACATTAGATAAGATTCCTGGGTCAGGAAATATTAGATAAGATTTGCTTGTCAAATCTTTAAAAAGGATAATAATTGATTATGTTGTATTGTCTCAGAGAAAAAAGGGAGCAAGTTAACAGAAAAATAAACAATTTTAAAAATAAAGCATCTTGGAAGGATATCCAACTAATCAATATTCTAGGGCCACATAATAATGAAATTGCAAGGATAACAAAGAAATAAAAGATTTAAAAATTTTCATGAAAACAACACTTTTTTTTTGCCATCAAGGTCATTGGGTCATGGCATTTGTCATCTCAAATCACAGAATGTGATTCTTGGAGAAAAAGAAATGGAAATTATAAAAAGGATCAGAGAAACAAATGCATAAGAAAAACTTGTAACAGTTTTTTTCTTTATATTATACCCCATCATGAGACCAAAAGAACCCTTCATTATGAGAAAATTCACCATCCAGTGAGTTTGCATTTGCTTTAGCATTAAATTTTCACCATTACTTTCAGCACTTTCTTCCCTTCTGTTGAAGGATAGGAAGGTGGAGTAAGAATTTTTTCCAAATTTTCCATTTAAAGGGGACTCCTGGAGTACTCATCTCTTCATTTCTCATCAGATAATAGTCCCTAGATTGAATTCATCCATGCTCCAATGCTGGGCACCTTCTTCTTATCACTGAACCCCCACTTTTCAGTTTCTTTTTTGTGTGTTGTCTTCCTCCATTAGATTGTAAGTTCCCTGAGAGTAGTGCTTTTCTTTTTCACATTGATATTCCAAGCAGATTAGTATAGAACATGATACATAATATTTCTACTAAAATTAAAAAACTGGGAAAAATAATTAATTTGAGTGTTGTTTGGTTTAATATATTTTAACTTGAAGGTGATGTTGGACTACCCATTGTTATTCTACAAACATTTATAGCATTCATATATTCGATCCTTTATTTCATAAAAAGATGAGACAAAATATGGTCCTTGCCATATATTTATAAAACTCAGTAAATTTATTGACTGATTGAATCACTTAATGGAGGTCCATGCAATAGAGATTGTATTGTGGTATGCAACACTCCCAAGTAAAACCTGAACCAAACCAAAATGTAACTAGGAAATATTTAACAACAAATTACATATATATATACATATATATATATATATATATATGTATATAAATATACATATATATATGCATTTGCATAAACATATTTGTTTATGCATATTGTATTGCTATCTTGGCATAATCTTTTTGAAGAGATGGTGGGGAATGGTATTAGAACACATAGAAGAGTTGACTAGCATTTTTGAAGAAAAGTGACATCTGTCCTTGTTAAACTGAAATGTAGAAGAGAAATGGCTAGGGATGCTTTGACATTTTGGTAGATCATGGTGAATGGTCACTATTCTCTCAGTAAGATTTAAAGAGGCATCAATGTTGGAAAGTATAAGGTTGAATAGGCATGAATTTTATTCAGTTATTCTAAACATTACTAAAGGCAATCATTTAGAGAGAGGCTATCTAAGTTTAGACTTCATCAATTGGTAGTAAATATAGTTAACATAATTGCATGACTTACTCTAGGACCATTCAAAAGACTTGACAATTTTACTTAATAAAATATATTTCAAAGTTTCTCTTGTTTTCTGTTCTCATTATCATGCACCTTGTTCCAGATCCTTTTTAAATTTCACCCTGGAAATGAGTTCAATAACCAGTCTTCCCTCATTCCAATGTACCTTTTCTTACACTTCCCAAGTAAACCTTTTAAGATATTGTTTTCTTTTTGTTAAATAGCTGTTTGAAAAAAATTCAATGCGTTCTTTTTCCCCCCGTTAAATAAAGTAACAGTTTCTCATACTATCATTCAAATGTCTATACAGTTTGTTTCTAAGCTAACTTTTCAGATACATCTCACATGACCTTCTTTTGTGGACTTTATAAGGCAAAATCACTTTATTCCTTACTAATCTCAATCTTTATAGTGTCATTGCCTTTCCTTCTATCATCCACTGTTCCTGGGATTAGCCCTTCTCAAATCTGTCCATTGAAATACTTTCCTTTCTTGAAGATTCAAATTAACTGCTGCTTCTTTCATGGATTCTTTCCTATTCTTCCTCAATGGAAATGATTTCTCCTTTTTGAACGCCTCACAATGATTTCTTTTTGGAGGGGATTATCTCCATTGCTCTTAGCACATTTTAATGCATTTTTATAGTTATTCACATAAGTATCACAAACTTTTTAATGGCAGGAGTCACCTCTTATCCCATATTTTTTAGGAAATATAGTACCGTGAATGCAATAAATGTTTGTTGAATAGCAATGGTTAGCCCATCATTACCATCAAGTTAATGTATTTTAAACCAAACCACTCAAATTAACTCCCTTTCCCAATTTTTAAATTTTAGTAGGAATAACATTTTCCTGGTTACCTAGATGTAAAACCTGAATATCATTTTAACATTGCCCTCTTTGCCATTTGCACCTTTTATCATTATCTATTGAAAATCCTATTAAAAGAATTTTCTACTTCCATTACTCTAGAGCTTCAGAAATAAGACACTAGATTAGTACATAAACCTTTTAGCTAATGTCACTTCTTTTACTATGTCTTGTCCATCACTTAAAAATGAATGCATACCATGGAAATAATGCAAAAACTAACCAACTGCCTTCTCTGTGTGTGGGGCAGGGAAGCAAGATTAGGGGAAAAATTGTAAAATCAAAATAAATAAAATCTTTATTAAAAAAAGAGATGATTGGTCTTAAATAGTTTTTCTCATTATTCACATACTTAAGAATCTGAAAATGTTCTTTAGGTACTAATGCAAATTTAAACTCTTCTGTTTGATTTCCAAGATTTTTAGTAATATCATACTGATTTATCTGTGCTTCCCTCTTTGCCTTCTGGAATAATCTTTTAATTTTCCTACATATTACATGATTATTCTCTCTTTGGAACTTTTATTCATATTGATACTGTCTCTAATATTCTACACATCATTTATCTCAAGTCTCACATTCCTATGAAACTGCCACTGAACCTACTTGAAAGTATGCTTTGAGCTGTTTTGAGAAGGAACTGAGAATTGCCCAACAGAACACCTGATTTGTAAGATGATGATCAGCTTCATGAACTCCTCCATTTGAAGCAATTGATAGAGGTGAGTGTTGGATCTCTAACAAAAAGCACATGAGATATTCAGTATTGTTTATATTGTCTTAGGTTGTAAGTTGTGGATGTTTCATCCCTTAGAAAGAATAAGATGATGTGAATATTTTGTGCTTCTTTCCTGCATGATTTTCTCAAATATGTATACACACACACACACACACACACACACACACATATATATATATATTTTGTGTGTGTGTGTTTGTATGTGATTTTAGAGTGTACATAGAGTACACAATAATTTCCTTGAAGATGATTTTAATCAATTTCTTCATCATTTTGCCCAACATTTATGGTTAAGAAAAATTAGCCATCCTCTCCTTCAAACAATCTTATTTGATAATACAAAAGATATTATTAATATATATATTTTGAATAGAACTAGGGAGTAGATCCTGGATGGCAGAGTAAAGGCAGAGATTCAATGGAACTTCTCCCAACCCTCCAAATACCCTAAACTAATTTTAGAGTGATAGGACCCACAAAAAGGTGAAGGGAAACAGTTTTCCAACATAAGACAACTTGAAAGGTCAGCAGGAAAGGTTGCACAAGAGCAAGGATGGATCATAGTCTTATGTAGGTAATGCCAATGCAAACCTAGCCCCAGTAAGCCAGGAGTAGACCTCACAGCAGGCAACAACTGCTATCAAAGCTCTCAGTCCACAGATAATAAAGGCGTTGAACAATGGGTCAAAAGAAGATTGAAGTGGTCTCTTTGCTAACATGGGAAAAGAACTCTGTTGAATTACCCAAAGTCAGATCCTGGTCCTAGTCTTGGTGGGGGGTGTCAATCCCAGGGCAAGGGGGAGCACTAGCACAACAGAGCTTGGGAAACAGTGGAGAGGTGACTCTTGTCACAATTCTAGAGCAGAAAGAAGCGTTTGTGATTACCCAGACCAGAGCATAGGGCAGGAGAGTAACAAACACCTCTGCTTAGATCATCCCCACTTGGAAGAACTGAAAACAGCTGCCCAAAGCTACACAAGTTTGAGACAACCAACCCCCCATCCTGGAAGCAGTCCTACTTTAACTAAGAATTAAAAATCAAGTCATAGGCTGGGAAAAATGAGAATCAATAGATAAAAAATATAGCTATAGAGAGTTACTATGGTGACTTAGGAAAGTACTATGGTGGCATACTCAGAAAAAGACAACAAGGTCAAAGCTCCTGCATCAAAGCCTCCAAGAAAAATATGAATTGGACTCAGACCATGGAATAATTCAAAAGGATTTTGAAAATTAAGTAATAAAGGTAGAGAAAAATTTAGGAATAAAAATGAGAATAATGCAAGCAAATCATGAAAAACAAATCAGAAGCTTTGTAAAGAAGACACACACAAATACTGAAGAAAATAATCTTAAAAACTGTAAGAACAAATAGTAAAGCAGGTCCAAAAAACCACTGAGAAGAATGCCTCAAAAAAGTAGAACCGACCAAATGGAAAAGGAGGTATAAAAGGTCATTGAAGAAAATAATTCCTAGAATAGAAAGGAATTGCTTTAATGAGGCTGAAAGCAACTTACATAGGGAAAGATGACAAGGAAAGGTGAAGAAATTATGAGGTAGATTATAACAAAAGAAGAAACTGAAAACAATAAATTTTATAAGGTATGAAAGTGTGGAGAACATGGATAGAGGTTCAAATCAACATCAGTGGGTATGACTTTAGGGAAATCACTTAGCCTCTCAGAGCTTAAGTTTCCTCAAATTAACATTTGTAAGTTAGATGAAATTTCTCCTAAGATATTTTCCAGGATTGTTACCCTAACTATTTCCTATAATACAAAAAAAGCCTATATCATTCAATCAATAAATATTTATTGAGCAACTACTATTTGAAGACCCTATGCTAACTAAGCACAGGGGAAATGAAAAGAGACCAAAGACACTTCCTACCTTCGAGGAAATTTATAATCTAACAGAGAAGACAACATACAAATAAAAACATGCAACATGTGCCTTTTAGAGAAAATGTAGGAAATAATTGAGAGGGGAAAACATTTTAATAAAGAAGGATTAGAGAAGGCTTCTGGTATCTGGTGATATTTTAGTTGAGATTTAAAGAAAGACAGGGAGCTCAGCAATCAGGGCATGGTGGGTGAGCTTTCTAGGCATCAGAAAAAGAAAAATGTCAGTCTACAATCATGATTCCAAAAGGTTTGAGTAATAATTTATTTTATTACAAGAGAAAACCAATGCGTTTATTTAGCTGGGTACCTTCCTATACAGAGTATAAAGCCTTGGATCTTTTAGGATTACAGTAGAAGGGGAGTTCTGATGAGAGGAGAGAAAGGTAATCTTTTCCCAAATGGAAATATTAGAGAAGGAAGAGGGAGTAGTTGGGTTTCCTATCAGTTTCAGGAAGGAACAAGAGGGTAGGGGTTCCTTATTCCTTGGGAACTGATGGGACCATGATAGGAGTATATATTGGTTATTTGAAATAATCCCCTTCAAAAAAAGTACAAACTTTATCTGTCCAGGTTAGACTAGCTGGCATCAGATATGTAGCTTACTTAACTTTAAGGACACATTGAGAGTTTAATAGAATTTAATTACATGAAACACAATTATATTTTCCAGGGGAACATCATTTTTGAAACTAAAACAATTAAAAAAAAACAAGTTTAGGCATCCCCCTTCATAGTAGATATCAGGGAGTTACATGTCAGGTAATTGGAAAAACAGGAGAGTGAGTAGGTGATGAAGACCTTTGCACACCAAAAATAATATTTATATTTGCTCCTAGAGGCAATAAGAAGCCACTAGAGTTTATTGAGTGGGATCAAGAGTGACAAGATCAGATGAGTTTTTTGAAAATCACTTTAGTGATTAATATAGAGGCTGGACTGGAGGGGAGAGCAACTTGAAGTAGGTAGACCCACCAGGAGGGGAATGGGATTAATCAAAGTGTGAAGTGGTGAGGGTCTAGATCAAATGCTAACTATTTTTCTGGGGGCTTTGTAAAAAAGACTATTTTAAGTATTTCCTCCATCAATGGCAATTGAGTCATTATATTTGGACTCAAAATCTGAATGAGGAAATAGAAATAACCTAAGAAAACAAAACAATCAAGCATACATAAGGAGGGGTCTATGTTAGAGGTGATACAATTTTGAGAACATAGAAGAATCTATTCTCAAAGAAGAATAAAAAAGGGTGGATTGGTATTTAATGTCTGGAAAAAAACAACAAATAACATAATAAGATTTCTTCTAAGAAAAGGTAAAAGCATCAATGGTTAATGACTCATATGATTGCTTCCACTTAACACAAATCGGCATGAGAAACATAAATTTATATCCAACAGAATCATAGATTTAGAAACTCACATATTGTTTGAAGGAATTGTGCATATTTAACTTAGAGAAAAGAAGCTATGTGGGAAATAAGTGGATAAAAATAGTGATAAGTTGGTATTGCATTTGATTGAAACCATACATACATATCGATATCTATTTAGCAAGATAAATGATCTCTTAAATCTGATCTGAAGCTGTTCTAGTAGAAATATGTTGTGAATTTGCTGTATTAAATGACAGCTTTTTATAAATATATAACTGATTCTTAAATAAATGCAACTGAAAAGATTATTTCTCAAACAAGAAATTGCATAAGTGAAAATAAAATATCATTTCGTTAATTCTTGAATAATTTTGGGAAAATATTTTTTTACTCCTTTGCTTTCTTAAAGGGTATATAACTACAAAATAAGAATACATAACTGAACCTTATAGCTATTTTGACTACACTAGCCAAATGACTATACCAAAAACAAACCTGCTATTGTTGCCCCTGTATGCAAATATATACAATAACAACTCATAATGTACTTTATTGTCTAGTTGGCCTCTTTGCTATTAGAATATATTGCACTGATTCTTTTTCTGTTGAATGAGCAGTTCTTTTTGAGGGAAAGAAGTGAAAATGGTCAAAATATAGAGAACTAAACATATTGTTGAAAGGTAATGTTACAATTTTCTGACGTTGTTATCCAAATGATTCATAACATATTTCTATAAGAACCATCTCTTACTATATTCAAATCTTTATGGTCATACAGATGGCAACTTTTTGAAAAAGTCCAAAAATAATCTTGCTGTTTTAAAAATTATTTGAGGACATCAGTTATTTTAGGTAGTAGGTTGCTATAAAAAGATGAGAAGATATTTGTTGAAGACATTTATTCAAATAGAATCATTTATAGGTAAGTCAAATGTCAAGGTAGTGCTACTATATATATATATATATATATATATATATATATATATATATATATACACACATATATATATGTAATGTGGATTCTATGGATTGAACTCATTGTGCTGTTGTTTGGGCAAGACATCAGTTGATTAAATGATTTCTCTTTTTGCAATCTATTCCTGTACAGCATGTATCTAGAGTAGGAACAAATCATCTTCAGAACTTGCTAACAGAGCTACTGTCCCAAAGGCTATAAAAGAAAATGATGTCTTTCTTTCCTAAGAGAATTTCATAATTCTTTGCAAAATTCATTATTTTCTTTTGTTTTTGCACATATGACACATCTATCAATCAATCTATCTGTCATTCTATTCTATCTAATCAACCCATTTATCTACCTACAGTGGAGGCAATATTTTTTTAAAAATTTTGTATGAGTATAGGTTTTTTATAGTTTATCAAAAATTAATATTGTCTTTCACATACTTTTTAAGTATAGAAATCTCATTTATTAGTCTTTAAAGGAGTTTAAATATAGTGTTATTGAATCCTTTAGTTTTACCTTAAAATCAGATTTGTTTATAAATGTTTTCAAATACATATTTGATAGTACACTTTGCTGGGACATAGGTCTCTATCTGGAACTAGGATGAAATTATAATTTAACTAGTCATGGTCACTGGAGATGAATATGATTAGTGGAAATAAACAGAGCTGGTAAATTTAACAATAAATGAGGTGGAAATAATATGAGAGAAATTTCACGATACAGTCACCAACAAACTTTGCTTATAAATGGAATGGTTAACAGTAATCTTGCTGCTCTAAGCCACTTGTTTTCAAGTCATTCTGAAATATTTGGTAAGGTCAGTATGACACAGAGAACCCTGGACTGAAAATCAAAACATCTTGGGTGAAGTCCTTCTTCTGTCTCTTACTAGTAAAGGACCCAAGCCACGCACTTGCTGTCTGGAAAAATAACACTCCCACTACTTAACAAAGCAAAATTGCTATGATATAAAGTGGTGTTATTTTGTTAGTTTAAATTTAAAAAAAATGTACTTTAAAAATCTATTTTGAGTTCATTTTATGACCAAAAAACCTTGAAATTATTTGGCACTATTTGAAAATAGTTCCCCAAATCCACAATTTTCAGATTATATTAATTTTTTGGGGGGGTTAGCAACTTCTGATTTGTGGTAAATAATTATTTGCAAGTCTTGAAAAACAAGTGCATGAAATCTTATGGCATGACTTACACCAATTCTTCAAAGCAATTATCAATTTTTTAGTGCATGCAATGTATCCTCTCCCTCATCATTACTTTTCAAATAAAAAATCAGAGAAGATATCCATACCCAAGTTTCCAGAACCAGAGTAACTTGCATCTCCTCTAAAAAAGAAATTGGTTATACATTCAGTATTCCCAATATATGGTCAGGTTTTAGTTTATGTTTTTTTCTTTCTATTAGAAGTTCATAACAATCTGACCTAATGCTTGCCATTTTAACAATATTTCCGTATGTTTAAAAATGAAATGATTTTTTTTCCATCATAGGATAATGTACTTCTTTAGAGGTCAGAGTCCTAAAGGAAGAAAGCATAATTATATTAAATTATGTGTTAGAACAAATGCAACCAAAATGTGATTTTCACTTGTACTACTACTCTCTCAAGCTCTGATCCTGAAATAATACTGTTGTATTTCCTGTTGTATGTTTTTGGGGGAAATGGCTGTTACTGGAATTGCAGTTGTTTAGATTCTAAAAGTAACGCATTTCACACATACAATTTGCAAAGACAAAGACCTTCTCTAGTGCAACCTCTTCCATGAAGTCTCTCTAATAGCTAGAACTGATATCTTCATTTAAATGTCATATTATATTTGTATAACTCTTAAACATTGATTATATCATGTCAAGGATATCACATAATTTAAGAAGAGGCAATAATTATGTATAGGGTATTTACTTTGGAAGGAAGGTTCAGGGGATTTTGAATAATATTTCATGTAGAACGTGAAGGTTAAGCTGAATCTTGAGGGAAACTAGAAATTCCAAGTAATAGGAGAGTGAGGACATTCCAGGCAAATGAATAACTAGGGAAAATATAAAACAAGAAATTCAATTCTTTGGGTGAAGAATCATAAGAACATTCTGCTTCAATTGTAGAATGTTTGAAAGAAACAGTGTTTACAAAATTTGGAAAAGGAGATTGAAGCCTGTTAGTGGAATGTTGGGTCTGAAGGGGAAGTTCTGTTTCCAGGAACAACTGTGATATAAAAAAAAATTGCCAATAAAACATTTAAAGTGAAAAGGACCTAGAGGAATACTATAAGGTTTAAAAAGACTTGGTGGAGGATTTTTGAGTCCAGAAAGGTGGCAGAAGATGAGCAGTCAGAGAGAGTCAAGATAATATATACCCTAGAAGTCAAGGAAGAGCAGTATGGTGAAATGGAAATGTTATATGGAATCAAAGATATACATTCTAAAGACTGCTCTTGCTATTACTGGTTATAATATCTCAGGTGAATTATTTCATCTTTTTAACTTCAGTTTTCTCATCTATTTAAAGAGGCAGTCAAAGGGACAGCTAGGTAGCACAGAGCACTGATCCTGGACCTGAGTTTAAATCTAACCTCAGACAATTAATAATAATTACCTAGCTGCGTGACCTTGGGCAAGTCACTTAATTCCATTGCTTTGCACAAATTAAAAAGAGGCAGAAAGACTAAATAATATTGACATTTTAGGAGAAGGGAAGGGAATATTGATAATAGTCAATGACACAGAGAAGTCAAGACCAAATAATATGGTTGGGTGGGGTGAGGAGAGCCATTTCATTTCTTAACAAAAGAAGGTTAATCATATTGGGAAAAAATCATTAGAACATTAGAATCAGAAGCTATATTGCAAGGAATTAAGGAGGAAGTGGATGGTGGTGAGAAAATGGTGGGGGGAGAAATATATATATATATATATATATATATATATATATATATATATATATATGTATACCATGCTTTCTTCTAAGAATTTAGACATCAAATGAAGGTTATAGAGAGAGATGACAGTCACTTAAGATGGTATCAGAACTAAAGATTTTAAAGATAGTTTATATTCTGAGGGAAAAGAGCCAGAAGAGAATGAAGAAATTAAACAAAACAAAATCAAATATTCAGAACTGAAAGAAGCCTTAAATGTCTTTGAAAACAAGGTTTCATTTTGGAGATGAGAAAATGAAGCTCAGAGAAGTTGTGACTTTTTCAATGTTACACAGGTGTTAAGTAGCAGAGAATTAATTGAAACCAGATGCTTTTAACTCAAAATCCATTGTGCTTTACACTAAATTATTATTTGTGAGGAAGTGGATATTTGATAAAGCAACTTCACAGAGGAATTGAAAGGTGATGGGAGAGAAGGTTCAAGTCAGATCTTACTTCTGTTGAAGAAAATAGACTTTTTCTGAAACAGAATGGAAAGAAGAGAATGGACGAAACATTGGTAACGATTAAAGAAGTAGAGGAGGAAATCCTATGAGGTTATGTAGGGTGAACATAACAGTAAAATCAGAAATAAGATTATCTTTTGATAGTGAGGGCATAAAGTTAGGGCTAGAAAATAGAAGTGTTTTGAAATGGTTTTGGGGGAGAGAAATAGTTGATCAAGAGGAGTACTGAAAATTTTGTCAATATAGACACAATTCAGGTTGAATAATAGATATTTGTAATGAACTCAATCAACATGATTTGATAACATTTCTTCCAATAACAACTGGTACTTTTGGAGAATGAGTGGAAGGGACAGATGGTAAAGAATATTCAGAGCAGGGCAGCTAGGTGGCGGAGTGTATAGAGCACGGGCTCTGGAGTCAGGAGTACCTGAATTCCAATCCAGCTTCAAACACTTAATAATTACCTAGCTGTGTGGCCTTGGGCAAGTGACTTCACCCCATTGCCTTGCAAAAAAAAAAAGAAAAAAACTAAAAAAAAAAAGAATATTCAGAGCTAAGGGTTAGTAAAGGAGATACAGGTAAAGGTCAAAGGTGTAAGAGATTCAAGATTAGAGAAGACATTACTAGAGTTATATATGTATGTATATAAACATTCACTCACATATGAACATACATATACCTATAAATATACACATTTATAGTCTAAGAATGAAAAACAACAGTCATACCATATGGTTTAATTGCCACTGAATAGATTGTACCTGTATAAGGTAAATGTTGCAAAGAGTTAAAATCCTCCATAGCAATGTCTACAAAATAAAGTGAGCTAGTAGGAAAACACTCTGGAAAGAATATTGGTTCATCTGTACATGAAACCTTGCCATATTCCTCCATATGCTCATGTTCTGCTGTCCATAACCTTGTATTCACTTTGTATATGTTTAGATTATATTCTCTGTGCATATTTGAATTACTTAATTTCATATATGTGGGACAACTAGATTGTAAAATGGATAGAGTGCTGAGTCTGAAGTCTGAAAGACTCAACTTCCTGAGTTCAAATCTGATGTTAGATATTTGATAGCTATATGACACCAGGCAAGTAATTTTCCTGTTTCCTCACCTATAACATGAGCCGGAGAAGAAAATGACAAACTATTCCAGTATCTTTGCCAAGAAAATTCCAATGGAGTAACAAAGAGTTGGATATGACTGAAAAAGGTAACTGAACAAGAACATGGCTTTGATATATTTATTCCTTTAATGTAAACTCCTTGAGGACAATAGCTTTCATTTTATGCCTTTGTATACCCATAACATGATACAGTGACTGCATTGGTAAATGCTCATTGATGGATAATGCATCTCCAGAGCTAAGATTAAAAATAAACCAAAGAAAATAGGAATTTGAAGAACCCTGGTCACATACTAAAGATTTGCCCTTAAGAGTCATAGATCTGAAATTACACACCTTATCTCAACCAATCTAATCACTAGTGAATACAGTTAATTGATAGGCAATTTCACAAAAGGCAATATAGTTGATTCTATGCCAGGCTTTCAAGGAAGAAATTCTCAGTCCACAACTTGCCTGAGTTTTATATTCTGTGCTTCCTAGGCATATCACTTAACCTCAATGAACCTGTTTCCTCATTTTTAATAGAATAATAATGACAACTATATCAAAGGATTGATTTGAGAATTAAATAAGATTACATAGTTTATAAAATTTGAAGTACCATAAAATGAGAGCCATAATGATCATTATTGTTATTATATTCCTGCTACAATTCCATGCACCCCATACCATGGAAAATGAATAAGTTAAATGATTTTAATCATTTTAATCACTTTTATAAGTAAAGTCCTAGTCCTTCTATAGAGTTATATATGCCTATTAGTAAATTATATTGTCTGATTTTCCACAGGTTATCTTGTAGTTTTGATGCCCTTAATTTCCTATAAGTGATTCAAATTCAGATTGCATATTCACTAAATACTAATAAGAATGACAAAGGAAATGGATAGTTAATTAGATTAACAATTTATTATTTATATAATAGAAACTCATTTTGAATTTTAAATTGTATTTACTTGTCTGTTGCAAAAACTAGATCTATTTGTTTTTTAGCGACAGCATAAAGGGAAACTTGAGGTCAGTTAGATGGCATAGTGAATAGAGGGCTAGACCTGGAGTCAGGAAGACTTGAGTTCAAGTCTGATCTCAGACAATTACTGCATGTGTGACCCTGGGCAAGTGACTTAGCTCTGTTTCCCCAGTTTCCATATGGAAAAGAAAATCACTCTAAGGTATTTGACAAGAAAACCCCAAATGGGATTGCAAAGAATTCGACTTGACAGAACAACCAACAAAAGAAGACTTAAATCAATGTCACCTCTTAATTGATGTCAACATAAAATAGTCTAACTGATCTTTGGCTAGCAGCCAAATACTGAGGAGACTCTTCTACTCACGTTTAGTCTGAGAATCAGGAAACTGTGAGAAAGGAGGAATTATAGAAAGGTCTGGGGGGGGGGGGGCAGATAGATGTTGTTATGGTTAGAACACTGGCCCTGGAGTCAAGAGGACGTGAATTAAAAATTTTGCTCTCAGCCACTTGATACTAGCTGCATGACCTTGGTCAAGTCACTTATCCCCATTGCCCCACCAAAAAAAGAGTTTGAGGTTGGAACAAGTTCTTGTTGAGGCATGCACTTTTTTTAGGTAGTCCTTTCTAGATTGACACCTATTGAAAATCTATAATGTCAAACTCAAATAGAAATATATCTCTGTAGGGGCATATGTAATCGGAAAACCACAGATTAGCATTTTTTACATTATATTGTGTTTTAATTTCTTTTGTTATCCATATCTCAAATATATTTTAATATACTTCAGATCTCATTCAAGTGTTTCAAATTTTATATCTTTGCTCTAGATGATAGGTATCTAACCTTTTACCTCTCTGGACTGCATCACCAAAGAAAAAAAATTTCAAAGACTGTTTATTCAATTTAATATTTATTTATGACTACAATGTAACCAATATTCTCAATGTGTATAATAATAAAATGCAATAATGCTTCATGACTGGGCTTTGGGGCCTGCATATGGCTTGAGGGTTGTGGATTGTATAACATGCTCTAGATGTTTCCACCTTTGAGTGGGATCTGCCATTCTTTATTGAGTAAATCCCCCAAATTCTTTATGCATTCTGAAGACTTTCTTAAATCCTCATTCCTAACACATATACTACAAAGGACATGAAGAACAAGTTGTCGGGTTCTAAACTTTTACCTTTTAACCTTTTTTCCCAACAGGAAGACAGCTTGGATCCAAATAAAAACCTCATCCTGAATCTAAGCTTTTTGCTTTATCTTCATGTTGATTCAGTCTTCTAGGGCTAGGAGCTTTCTTTGAAGTTGGGAGTCATGATAGTGACTACACTCCCTAGAGTCAACATTTCTATTGATTTTTCACAGACATGTTAAGAGGAAGCTAATTTCGATTTTATCTAGTTCCCTTCCCACTTGGAAAATGGAAGATTTTTACTTTCAATTTATGGAATAAACATTCTCTTTTTAACTTTCCATTTCTGGAGCCTTGTATTTCTGATATATAAGAAGAAAAAAAAGAAAGCCTAATTGAGAGTAAGTGAGAATGAGCAGGCAAGATACCATGGAGATAAAGTTAGAATAGGAGAACTGCCACCTAAAACCAAGAACCATATGCTAAAAGAAGAATAGAGCACAGTAGGAAATATTCCGGAAAATCAAGCTAAAAGTAACCAAACTAAATTCTTACATTGTCTGATTGAAATATACTGACATTTTCTTTGGTTCACCTTGGAATCCTTACCAGTTTGGTATATATACACACACAAATACATCACACCAAAGAGTAGTATTTCATTTAAAAAAAAAAAGACAATCCAGAGCTTAATAAAACTGATATACTGTGTTTTCACTGCTACAACCAATGTCACCTTTTACAGATTTTTTTTTTCATAGCAGCTCGTTCTGGCTGATGGTGGCACTAATTACTTCTATTCTTATCAAAAAGCAAATGAAAGCCAAAACATTGAGTGTCTTAAGCCAACTCAGGCTTTTACAGCATTTGGTGTAGATTTTATGCTGATTTTTCTATTTTTAGAAGGATCTGTGCTTTATAGTCTTAATTTCGTTTTTAAAAAATAACACTTTCATCCTTGAGTCTCAGAGATACATTTGTGTTCTTACTGGAGCATCACCCAAAGGCAAAAAGCTAAAGTAATTTCTCTGAGACTGAGAGCGGAAAAACACTGTCAATTTCAAAATAATAACAATGACATACTGCTTTTCCTTTCTATATTTTCCCCATGGTTCTTATGACAATGAAGAAAGAAGAACACAACGTATTGAAAGTATTGAACATAGTTTTCCTATTCCGGTGGCTATAGGAGACAATGGAGGAGGAACTGTTATTCTTTGCTTTGGGGCAATAAAATGTTTGACATTGCAAACATAAGAGGATGAACTCTCAGGCAGTTATTTGTTTTCATCTTATGAAATTATTTATGGTCTGGTTCTTTCTTTTTTAAAGTTACATAGAATTTGGAACTGGAACTGACCCTAGGAATCACTTATCTTTATGTTTTTAAGTGGTCAAAGTGTGTCCCAAGGAGTTGACCTGATATGCTCAGGAACATGCAAATCATAGTAGAATAGTAGAAATCAATCATTCAATCAATAAAAATTTATTAAGTACCTATTATATGTCAGGCAGTCTTCTAGATAGTAAAGAAAAAACAAACAGAAAATAGCTCTTGCTCTCAAGTAGCCTAATTCTATCAGGATAGATAGCAAGTAAATATATCAGAGCTTATTCATTTTTTTTGTTTTTGTTTGTTTGTTTGTTTTTTGGTAAGGGAGAATGCAGCAAAACTTTCATAAACTTGAAATAGCTCATGTAGAATGTTGATATTAAACTGATATTTGATGGAAATTAAGGATTCCTAGAGTCAGAGATAAGAAGATAGTGTGTTTCATATACTGAGGATGAGCAAGAAGGTCCTATTAACTGGCTCAGGAGTACATGAAGGGAAGAATGTCTATAAGGTCCAGGAAAGTAGGTTTGAACCACATTGCCAAGATCACTGTATGTCAAATAGAGGGGATTCAAACCATGAATCTTCCAACTCCAAATCTAGTACTCATTCCACTATATTATACTCACTGCCTCTATTCATATTACCTCTGAAAAAGGAAATGTACCCACATATAAGGGATATTGTGTTAACACTAGTAAAAAAGATATATAGGAATTATAACAACTCAACAAAAATATTTGCTACTAAATGACAATGCAGACCGTATTTGTAGCAGCTTATTTTCACTGTGTTTGGGTTAATAAAATATTTATAGAAATAGTAACTAGGTAATTCTAGCACGTTAAGACCTGAGGTACTAGATGAAACAACTGAGCATGTATAGACCTGATTGATTCTTGCATTGTTTCATATTTTTCCCTCTTTCATGGATGTTGAGTTCCCTTGACCACCAGGGGAATTAATTTGGCTCAGGAGAGAAAAGAAACATGTACACTCAGGTGAGGATGCTAGCAGGACAGCTAATAGAGTCATTTAATCACAGTATCAGACAGTTATTTATGGCAGAAAACTACAAAATTAGCAAACAAGATAAATCAGTGACATTTCTCTCTAACTTGAGCAGGATATACCCTAGCAGAATGTAACCTAGGTCAAGGGAGGTTATGGATGATGCAGTTGTGTTATCACAGAAGAGTTCCATAGAGAGCCTTCAGCTCAAGGGTTACCTAAGCTTGGGCTTTTATTCATAATAGCCTTTCACCAAACTCACCTGAGCAGCTCTCAACACATGGATTTTGTGGAGTCCTATATAATTTTGGCATGTGAATATTTCCAATAGAGATCAATTCATAATGCCAAATAAGTCTAGTCTATATTCCAATAGGATTTTAAACTATCTTAAAAAACAAAGATACAATTAATACATGCTAACATATATTATAAAGTCCATTGATTAAAACTGAATTAAAGGAAAACAGTCATATGTACAAAAATATTCATAGCAACTCTGTAGTGGCAAAGAGTCAGCAATTGATGGGATGTCTATCAATTGGAAATAACTGAAAAGGTTGTGGAATGTATAATGTGGAATATAATAGAATATTATTTCCCCATAAGAAATGATGAGAAGGAAGATTTCAAAAATACTTAGAAATACTTTTATCAACTGATGCTGTATGAAATGAGGAGAACTAGAACACTGCACACGTTAACAGCAATGTTGTGTGATGGTCAGCTCTGATTGATTCAGTTCCTCTAAACCATACAGTAATCAAAGACAATTCCAAAAGAACTGTGATGGAAAAAGGAATGTCCAGAAAAAGAACTATGGAATTTGAATGCTCATCAAAGCATCAAATCTTTTTTGGATATGCTTTTTGTCCTTCTTGTGGTATTTCCCTTTTTGTGCTGATTTTTCTTTCACAGTGTGACTAATATGATAAGATGAATAATATTATATATCAGATTACTTACTATTCTAGGTTGGGGGAGAAAAGGGTAAGAGGGAGAAAACTTTAAAAAAAATGAATGTTGAAAACTACCTTTAAATTTAATTGAAAAAGTAGATAGAATTTTTAAATAAAGAATGCCACAGTTCTAGGATGACTGGTTTATTTATTTTATATTATTATAATAATCTTGTTGTGAGAGTAAACATAAACCCCCTTCCCTCCCAAAAAGATAGAGAAACCTCAAGAATAGTGAGAGAGAAAAATGTATACTTCAGTCTGTGTTCAGATTCCAATGGATGTTTCTCTGGGATTAGTTTCCTTCTTTATCATAAGTCCACCAGAGAACTTGCTTCAATATCTTTTCCCTTAGTCACTAGTACTAGCAGTATTTCCTTCCACTCTATTCCTCCCCACTCTCTTTTTTCTATTTTCTCTCTCCTTTCACTCTGTTCCTGCTCAGAAGAGTGTTGTATCTGAATACCTTCTCCTATGATCTTCCCTCTATTCTATCACCTACTTCCCCCCTCCCCCATCCCCCTTGTCCCATTTCTTTCCTTTCATTTTTCTCTAGGGTAAGAGAGATTTCTTTACCCTAGTGTGTTTGTTATTTCCTCTCTGAGCTATTTCTGATGAAAATGAAGACTCGCTCATTCCCTTTCACATCCCTCTTTTCAATCCATTACAAAACTTTTTCTTGACTCTTTTATGTGAACTATTTTAGCCCATTCTTCTTCTCCTTTCCCTTCCTCCAAGTACTGTTCTTTATCACCCATTGACTCTATCTTTATACTATATTATACTATTATATTCAACTCCATCCTGTGCCTTGTCTAATATACTCCTTCTAATGGCTTTTATAAATGAGAAGTTTCATGAGTTATCAGTATCTTCTTCCCATGAAAGAAAACAAACAGTTCAACATCATTAAATTCCTCATAATTAAGTCCTTCTAGTTCACCCCCTCTATACTTCACCTGGAGATCAAACTTTCTGTACCGCTTTGGTCATTTCAATAGGAAAGTCTGAAAGTCCTCTGTTTCACTGAAAATCCATCTTTTTCCCTGAAAGAGGATGCTCATTTTTGCTGGGTAGTTGATTTTCAGTTGAAAACCAAGCGCTTTGTATTCTGGAATATCATGTTCCAAGCCCCACAAGACCTTAATGTAAATGCTGCCAAATCCTGTGTAATCCTGACTGTAGAGTCATGGTGGTTGAATTGCTTGTTTCTGGCAGTTTTTAGTATTTTCTCTTTGTCTTGGGAATTTCAGAATTTGGCTATAAAATTCCTGATATTTTTTCTTTTGTGATCTGTTTCAGAAGGTTGTTGTTGAATTCCCTCAATTTCTATTTTACCCTCTGCTTCTAGGATCTCAGGGCAATTTTGCAGCATTATGTCTTGATAAATGAAATCTAGGCTCTTTTCCTGTGGTAATGTTCAGGTAGCCCAATAATTTTTAAATTTTCTCTCCTGGGGATGGGAATTCAGTGAAGCCTGGAGGGATTTGCATGAACTGATGCTGAGTGAGATAAGCAGAACCAGAAAAACATTGTACACCCTAATAGCAACATGGGGGTGATGATCAACCTTGATGGACTCACTCATTCCATCAGTGCAACAGTCAGGGACAATTTGGGGTCATCTGCAATGGAGAATATCATCTGTATCCAGAGAAAGAACTGTGAAGTTTGAAGAGACCAAGGATTATTACCTTTAATTTAGGAAAAAAACCTGAAATCTTATTGTCTGATCTTGCTATCTCTTCTACTTTATATTTCTTCCTTAAGAATATGATTTCTCTCTCATCACATTCAATATGGATCATTGTATACCATGAAAACAATTTAAAGACTGGCATATTGTCTTCTGTGGGGGTTGGGGAAGGGAAGTAAGATTAGGGGGAAAATTGTAAAACTCAAAATTAATAAAATCTTTATAATTCAATAAAATTTCTCTCCTGGATCTGTTTTTGAAGTCAGTTGTTTTTTTCACTGACATATCTCACTTTTTCTTCTAATTTTTGGTCCTTTTGGTATTGTTTTATTACTTCTTGATCTCTCATAAAGTCATCAGTTTCCTTTAGATCCATTCTACACTTGAAGGATTTATTTTTCTTCAGAGAACTTTGTTATCTCCTTTTCCAGCTGGCCAATTCTGCTTTTTAAAACATTCTTCTCCATACTTGCCTTTTTGGCTGTTTTTTCCATTTGGCCTAAACTGTTTTTTTTTTAACAATTTATTTTCTTCATAATTTTTTTTTGTATTTCTTTCACAAAGCTTCTGACTCCATTTTCATGATTTTCCTACATTGCCCTCATTTCTCCTCTCAATTTTTCCTCTACCTTCCTTAATTGTTTTACAGTTTTTTTGAACTCTTCTATTATCTGAGCCCCTTTCTAATTTCTCTTGGAGGCTTTGGATCCAGAAACTTCGACTTTTTACTCTTCTGAGTATGTATATTGATAGTCTATAGGACCAAAGTAATTTTCTATTAGCAGTTTTTTGCTTTTTTTCTGTTGTTTGCTAATTTCCTCAGCCTATGATCAATGTACCACACTTCCAAGGCTATGGGGGGGGATTTTGACACACCCCATAAGGACCTCAATTCCTCAAAGGTCTTATGGGAGGCTGTGACTGCTCTCTTGCCTGTGCTCTGGTGTGTGGATGACCATAGGCCCTCCCATCTGTCTTGGAGCTATCAGGAGGCTTCCTGCTCTTCTATGTGGGGGCTGAGACTGTGACCTGAATATAAGTGTGGGTACACAGCAGAGTCCTACCCCAGGGTGAGCAGAGAGACCTTCCCCTTACCATCTGTGGGCTGGGAGCTCTGGAAGTGCTGGGTGGCTTCGCAGATTCCTGCTATAGATTCTCACTGCAGAGCTGCTCTGAGACTGGTGTTCCTCTCCACTTTCACTCCGGTGCAGCAGTTCTCTCACTACCCCTTCAAGCTATCCTCAGTGATCCCTGGGCTAAGAGGTTTGGAAATCACAACTGCTTCCACGGACCGAGGTGCCCCCAGGGACCCAGGTGCCTTACAGGCTGTTCTCGAAGGCTGGAGCTGGTTTGCTCCAATCAGTGGCTCTGTGCTGGGGCATGTTGTGGCTCTTCTAATCCTTGTCAGGTGAAATAAACTTTTCCTGCAGAACTTCTAAGTTGACTTGGATTGGGAAATTGAACCACTCAGGCTTTCTGTGGGTTCTGCCCCTTTAAATTTTGGCTAGCGTCATAATTTGATGGCTTTTTAAGTTTTGGGGAGAAAGAATTTCTAGGAATTCCTACCTTCATGCCATCATCTTGGCTCCACCCTCCATGAAATTCTTAAATTAATCTAAATAATCACTAACCTCCTTTTGTGCTCTAGATCATAAATTTATCTGATATCTTTCTTTGAAAGGAGTGCTTTCAGGATTCTGGCTTCAAAATTTATTAATTGAAGATGCAGATGACTATCAGATGAGTTTACCTTTGGGTATGCCTCCTACAACTGCCTCAAGTAAGGATAATACTATCCTATTTTAGGGCTGATTAAGAGGTGCAATGGCCATTCTTTTGGAAAATCTAGCCAGTGAATATTAACATATCCATAAGGTTTAAAATTTAATCCTTTCAAGGACTGGTAGACTTTATTCTTGTCTTTCAGGCTACAAGCAACCACCTGTGGATCAAAGTTATCTTAGAACACTGCGATAGTTAGAGTTTTTGTCCCTTAACTGGAAGAGATAAAGATCTATATGTACATAGAGATGAAACGTATTGTTTTTAGAACCAAAGAGTAAAGTCAAATTGAAATATTCAATATCACAAAAGATTCAATTGAAAGATTCAAATATCACAAAAATAAAATTTCCCAGGAAAGTTATAGCTCAATCCCAGAACTCCAAAGTCAAGGATTAATAATGTACTTCACTGAGCCAGAAAGCAAGATAAAATTCAAATACCTTGGAAGCAAAACCAGGAGCAGTGTTGGAATTTACTTAAGAAGGGAAAAAGGAACTACAGTTATAAACACAAATGACATTCCCAGGAAAACTTTCCCAAGGGTAAGAGTTCATCATAGCATGAGATAAAGAAGTTCATGGGATATAAAAATCAAAAATTTTGATTAAATAAACTTTTAAAAATTGATAAAAATCAAAGAAAGCAATCAAAATTAAAAGGAAAAACAGGAAAATGGGAAAAATTTGAGGCAAGTTTCTTTAATTAAGGTCTCATTTCTCAAATATATAGAAAACTGAGCCAAATTTAGAAAAATGGGAGCCATTCTTCACTTGATCAATGATCAAATTATATGAACAGTTTTTAGGGGAAGAAAAGAATGCTATTAGTAAATATATAATGAAAATTTTCTTCTTAAGATTAATACCTTACATCAGCGATAAAGTTTGATGAAGTATATTCTGAATGTTAAGTGGGAAGTGAATAGATTAAATTGATTTATCAAAAGGTTTTTTAGTTTCTTCTAAGATTAATCATTTTTTTATTTTATTAGAAGTGAATTGAACATCAGAAACACAAATTGGCATCGTCTTCCAGAACTAGACAGCAATGTATTAAAGGTTATTCTCTTTTTATGTTTTCATTTACAGTGAAAATGAGAAAATGAGTCAACTCATTCTTGGGACAAATAAATGCAGTAAATATTGACAATAAAATTACTGTTACAAAACATTTAAAAATTTTGTGGCAATTAGCACATAAAAACTTATGAATGTTCCATAGTCACTAGTAGAATAACATCTCCTTAGGCACAGGGATTCTTTTATTTTTGATTTCTGCATTTGCCAAATGTAGCATTATACTGTGAACTAATATAATGGGACTGATTCAAACCAGTATGAGAATGTACAAATTAAGAATTTAATGCCCACATAGATTTTTGAGAATGCACAGACATTCTTTAATTGTTTCTGGGCCATTAACTATGGGGCAAAGAAAAGAATTTTCTGGTCCATGGTCCTTTAACCAAATGGTGAAAAGAACAACCAATTGATTGACTTTTGAATCAGAACTGAAGTGACATTACAAGGTCACTACCTGGGCCCTGTTGAATTGTTTTCTCTTCCAAGCATAGTTTCACGTGAGTGGAAGAAACATTCTGTAAGACTTCCTCCATTCATCTCCACATAGGGTTGACACATGGCCTAAGAATAAAGTATTATATTTTTTGCTTTTTTTTTGGTCTTTTTTTCTCCAGTTTTAGGAAAAAGAAGTACTACAGGTGTCTGAGACCTAATAATCTTCAAAAAGTTGGAAGAGCAAGCCTTCAAAGATCCAGGGGACAATATCCAAGTTGGACTCTATGGTCAGTCAATAGTTGCCAACCTAACCTATCAGTTGATTGCTGCTGTCTGCAGCTGAGAATCCTATAACAACTCTAAAAATATACTTTCTTTTCAGTATTTATCCCATTGTATAAGCTAATTTATATTGTTTAAATCAGAGTTCCACAAAATATGGGCTGGAGGGAAAAAATGTAAAAACCATTCTTAGTTTGGAGACTTTCCAATTAGGTCTAGGGAACACATAGTTTGCCAGCTCTTGGTTTAAATGATACTCAGTCACTAAACACTGGCAATTACCATTAGGGAGAACCCATCATCATGGGAGTTTTATCCAATAGTCAGAGACTTAGACCTAACCTTTCCAGTATTCTCTAAAATACAGACAGGGAAATGTAACTTTGTTTGGGAGCATTTATTTCAGTAGTATAAATGTGTGTTGCCATGAGCATGCTAGGATTTTAATATTTTAAATAAAATTTCACTTTTTTTAATTAATGAAAATTTGTCCTCTCTCCCATTCACCTTTCCCTTATTCACAAGTGCGAAGAAAAAGGAAAAAAAAAATCCTTGTTACAAAAAACAATGAAATAACAAATTCATGTATTGATTATTTTAGAAGCATAATTACTCAGTATGAGTCCATAACTTCTCTGCTAAAAATAGGTTAGCATGTTTCATCTTTAGTCCTCTGTAACCATAGTTGGCAATTGCATTGATTAGAGTTCCTAAATTTTTCAAAGTTGTTTATCTTTACATATTGTTGTTGTTGTATATACCATCCTGCTATTTCTGCTCCCTTCACTCTGCATCAGGTGAAGTTTTTCCAGGTTTCTCTTAGAGTTCATTTTCCCATTTCTGTTGTAACCCATTTCACAGTTAAAGGATATTCCTTCAATTTTAATTTTCTGCTATTATAAGAATTATCATAAAAATTTTTTGGGGGGCACATATGGATCCTTGTCTTCTTTCTTTGATTTCCTTAGGGTATACAGAACAAGGAATGGCATTGCTGAGTCAAAGAATATGTATAGTTAATTTATATGACTATAATTCAAAATTGTTTTTTCAAGAATCGCTAAAACTCTTCATGGCTCTACTATCAGTGAATTAATATGCCTGGTTGCTCTTTTAATAGTATTCAATTTCCAATTTTGTCAATTGTGCCAATATGAAGTGTGTGAGAAGAAATCTCAGAATCATTTTAATTTTCATTTCTCTAATTATGAATAAACCATTTCAGAAAGGGCTATTTATAGCTTGAGTTTCTCCCTCTGAAAACTGACTATACATATCCTTTGACAGTTGTCAGTTGGAGATCTATAGCTTTAGGAAAACTCTATAAGAAATGTTCATAATTGAATATCTTGACAATTCTTTTCACTCCCATTTTGTGATTTCATCAATGAAGAGAATCTTTCATATGAAAACTTCCCTCACTGATGTAGGCCAGTGTTTTGGGGTAATTTATAGTTTATGAATTTTGTTTGGAGCACTGAGATGTTAAATAACTCACCGGTTGTTCTACCTTCATGATGTGTCAGAGGTAGGATTTGTTTTTGTGTGTGTGTGTGTGTGTGTGTGTGTGTGTGTGTGTGTGTGTGTGTGTGTTTGTGTGTTCTTCAAGGGCAGATCTATATACGTTTTCTTATTCAGAGTCTTCCTAATTTTCCTTTTGATTCTTTGAAGATATAAGATAGAAAAAGAATCTTGCAATTCTACCCTAAAGGGTTAGACTAGATTTTTGTTTGTTTCCCCCATCCCATTCCTCCATTCCCCAAAGCTATTGAAACCATTTTAGAGAATTAATTGGCTATATTATCCACATAGCTTCCTGGTATCCTTGTTTAAAAAAAAAAAAAACAGGATAGAAGGAATAACCAGTTCCTCCTGGTTCCTGACCAGGAGATCAGCAAGACCATTACAGAAAGATTACAGCAAAGCTATTTTTAAGGAATCAAAGACTTATTCTGGATAAATTTTCTTTCCTTGTTGTGTTTATGTAAAACAAGTTTTTAATTGAAAACAAACAATGTTGATATAAGCTACCAGCCTGAGCTTACTCAGGCTTGGCTTGCTAATGTCTTCTGTCAATATAAAGTATAGAAAAACTTAAGAGAACTAATATTTTATATTTAAACCTTCTTTAGAATTTTTAAGTTCATTCACAAAATTCTTGTGTGATCTACAAATAAATACTCAGATTGATCTCACTGATCTGGATCCCCTGCCTTGCTACTCACTTTTATAACATTACTACTCCATTTTCTTTTTCATTTAATATTTCTTTAATTATTGTTAGATAAATTTAATCATAAGTCTATTTTCTTTTTTTTAGGTTTTTGTAAGACAAATGGGGTTAAGTGGTTTGCCAAAGGCCACACAGCTAGGTAATTATTCAGTGTTTGAGACCAGATTTGAACCCAGGTACTCCTAACTCCAGGACCGGTGCTTTATCCACTGCTTCACCTAGCCTCCCCAAGTCTATTTTCTTATGTTACAGGCTTAATACTCTATTTTAAACATACACATTTAATATGATCCAATTAAGCTTTTAAATGATCGATAAATCAAAGAATGTTGTGTTAAGAAAAAGTAAAGTGAAGTAATTTACCTGGATAATCTAAGACTAGTAACAGATGTCATAAGACAGACTGTGCATATATGACTATAGGAGTTAAGGTTAATGATACTTTACTTTGAAAGAAACAAATGCTTAATCCAGTTCTAAAATGCTATAACTACCCAGTTTCACAAAAGAGTAGCTAAATTTACAAATATAAGTTTGTAAAGTCCAATCTTCAGCAAATATATTCCCAAGCATGTCTAATACAACTAATTTTTTGTTTTTATATCCTGTGCCAATAATTATTAATAGTGCCCTCTGAGAGTTGTTCCTCAAAGTCTCCCCATCACCACAGGGACTTTTGATGATTGACTGGGCTATCTCTGTGATCTCTTACCTCCTTTGGATCACTGTAGGGGTGAAAGGTCTTGAAACAGAATGAATGAATGAACAAACATATTTTAAAGAATTCAGACCTTTATCTCATAGTGTAACAGAAAATTTCCTTTAAAATTGTCCCTGGCTATGTTTTGTGTATATATGCTGGAAAGTTGACCATTTTATTTTGTAGTAGCCCAAGGAACCAGAGTAATTTGAAGCTTTGTGCTGATAAATTACTACATTCAGTTCTTATAACAAAACATATCTGTCTTTAGAACTTCATAATATCTTATGAAATCTACAGTGGCTTAACATTTCTATTCTGCACCACCCAGAGGGAGAAGAATTTTTATCAATAACTATTTCCTCACTTTTACTTTTAATATTTCTTTGTTAAAAGTGCAGGCTTGTTTGGCATTTACTGCGAGAAGTCTGCAGCAAACCTGTAAAAGTGCCATTTATTGTTGTCTGGAAGTCAATGCCAATGAAGTGTCCAATACTCATGAAACTACAATTCCTCTGAAATGACTTTGGAAATAGATGGCTTGAGAATTTGTAGCTCTCCTCTGACTCTTATTTGAGAACCTTTTCTAATAACCGCTTATACATAATCAGATGGACTTTATGCAACCTCATCCAGTAAATGGACCGTGTGAATGTTTCTCCATTATTGCTGCCATAGCTCACCGGCTATACAAGAGTCGCTAGTAATTTTGTGCTGAAACAAATTACCATTCTAACAATAGATATCACAATGGCCTTGACATAAGTCATCGCCACATACAGTAGTGTACTGATTTAAAGGACCTGTTAGGGGACACAGAATTTGTCCATTAAACTGTCTTCCCTGTTAAATTGTCCACAGGGCTCTTTGTTGTGGATAAAGAAATGAAGGAAATGAATCTAATAAAGTCAAGAATATTTTTTTAATTCCTAAATCTCATCAGGCATATTTTGTTAACAGGTACTTTATTTTGAAAATCTCCATTTGATAAAAAGGTTAATAATAAATATAGTTACCTTTTTAAATATAGAGTCAAAAAATATTCAAGTAGCACACATGATATGGGCAGTTAAGTTGTACCACGGATAGCGTACCAAGACTAGAGTCAGGGAAATCTGAGTTCACTACTGGTCTCACACATTAACTACATCACTGTAGTCAAGTCACTTGACACCTTTTTGCCTTTATTCACCGGAGAAAGAAATGGCAGGCCTCTCTAGAATCTTTGCCAAAAAATCTGAAGTACAGTATTGGTATATTTTGGTGCATTTGAATAGCACTAAACAAGAATGACAAATGTAATGCCCTATATCTTGGCCCATTTCTAGTGATGCAAGAAGAGTTCCCTATTTAATTTGGCTCTTATAGAATCATAACTCAAAGTTGCAAAGCACCCTAGAGATCGTTTTCATTTTCATTTTCTTTTCAGGAATAAAGAAACTAAAGACCAGAGACTACAAGAATTATTGAAAAACTTACACAACTCTTTTCCCTTAGGTCTTTTCTTCTTTAGGTTAAGTATATTCAATTGTTTAATTTTTCCTTATATCATTTGTTTTTAAGTCCCATCATTCTGTAGTTCTGCCTAATCTGAATACTGATCAGTAAATAACTCTTTTGAAATGTTACCTCTATTAATGCATATAACATTTGAAATATGGCTTGATTAGTATATAGGATATAGCATAACTCCCTTTTCTCTTTATAATGTTAGTCTGTTTATAAGATTGTGGTGCCATTTTGGAAGTTTTGTCACATTGTTGACTCATACTGAATAGTATAAACCCCTGAACATTTATTTTTCCACCATAGTTTTTAACCTAGTTCTCATTCAATTAAACTCGAGCTCTTTATTTTTTGAACCTTCTTTTATATCTTTACATTAATGTCTATTGGATTTTCCCATTATGCTTTTTTTCTTGACATTTTAGCTTTTGTAATGTCAATCCTCCTAACTTTGTATCATCTACAAATTTGACCATCTCATCTTTTATATCACAATTAACGTCATTGATAAACATATTTGACAGAAAAGAACCAAGTTTGTTGTCATAGTTCTGTCATGTATGACTGTGATACTTTTTAAATTTGTTTGCTTTTGGCAAAAATTGTGTAGTAATTTGCCATTTCCTTTTCCAGCTCATTTTTACAGATAAAAAAAAAAACTGAGGCAAATAGGATTAAATTACTTGCTGAATGTCACACAATAAGTAAATATTTGAAGATAAATTCAAATTCAGGGCTCTGGGTCCAAAATTGTATCTACTATCACCTAGCTCTCTCATGAACCAAGTACATATAACTTAATTCGCTTAATCAATAGTCTTTGCATAGAATTGTCTAGTCATCTTCAAATTTGCTTATGCTACAATCAATCCCCTTCTTTCTGGAAGGAGATCATGACCCAATGTTTTAAATACATTTTGATTATGATAGTACTCCTTTCTCTTTATAAAAGTAAAGATTATTTTAATAAGATATTTAAGTCTAATTATCCCCACGTGGGTCCTAGGTGCTTTTCTTTACTAAAGAGCTGTTTAAATTTATTGGAGACTGATATATGCAACCCATAACCTACATAATCTGTTGTTTCTTTTTTTTAAGGTTTTTGAAAGGCAATGGGGTTAAGTGGCTTGCCCAAGGTCACACAGCTAGGTAATTATTAAGTGTCTCAGGTTGGATTTGAACTTAGGTACTCCTGACTCCAGGACCGGTGCACTATCCACTGTTCCACCTAGGTGCCCCTGTTGTTTCCTTTTTGATATGGGTATAATATTTTCCTGTACAGTCCCAGGAGAATCTCAGAGATTATTTTGTGGAATTCCTTTATTGTGCAAAAGTTTTCTCTGTATTATTTACAAGTGGTCATTTATTCTCCTCTTGATTACCTCCAAAGATCTCATTATTTCCTCAGACAATTTTGGATGATTAGTTATTAAAATGTTTCTTATCTTCAACCTAAATCTGTGTTTCTCAAAATTTCTACCAGTGGACTCAGGTTTGGACCAAGAAGAACCAATTCATTCTTGCTTCAACATAAGCTTTCAAAAATCTCAAGAGTATCCTGCTAGTTTACTCCTCTCTCTATGATTTCAGAAAGAATAACAATAGTCATTCTTTATTTACATCTCCAAGTTTTTACAGTACCCTGGAAAATAATTTATTTTTGTTTGGAGAATTCACTTATTTATTAAAAGCAAATAGATATTTTCTTACCCCCTTCACATTAACTTCAATTCCCTCAACAATCTTCCTGCCTTGACCCTTTCCAATATGAACATTACTTTCACTAATGAAGACTATAGAAAAGTAATAATAGTTTACATGTGAGCTGTGCACATTATTTTTAATTATTATGTCCAAAGCAAATAAGACGATGAAGAAAAATATTTTGTTGATGTTCTGAATAGTATACTTTGAAAACCTCAGGGTTTCAACAGCGCAAATACTCAGAGCATTAAATAGCTTAAACAAAGTAACAGGATACAAAATTTCCATCTCTACACCAAAAAGAAGTGAAACATATTAAAATCATAAAAATTCAATACAAAAATAATATTAAAAATTTTAGAAAATAAATATTTCAACTGAAAATCAATCTGTCAAGGTACACTCAATACTTGTATAGATAAAATGAAAATAAACATCAAGATCATCTATGTAAATAGGATCTTTTAATTTCTCTTTAAAACACTCATCCTGGGAGCCAAGATGGAGGCAGAAAGGCAGCATTTCCCGCAAACTCCTTTCCCAGGGAACTGCAGAAGCCATCAAATTATGACTCTAGCCAAAAGTTAGAGGGGCAGATCCCACAGAATGATAGAGTGATGGATTTTCCCTGTCCAAGATAACTTAGAAGTTCCACCAGAAAGGTGTGTTTCACCAGGACAGGGGGTTGGGAAAAGCCCTAGTTGCAGCATAGCCTGGCAACCGAAGGAAGGGATGGGGAGAGAATTTGGCTAGACCAGAATGAATGAAGAGCACTGGCTGCAGAACCTGAAGCAAGAATCAGGAGAAACCAGCCTGCACCTCTGGAGCACAGAGGGAAGGATCAAGGGAGGAAGGGAGGAAGGAAAGAGGGAAGGAAGGAAAGAAGGAAGGAAGGGAGCTGCACTGCCCAACTGAAGCTGGTCAGTTGGGTCACCAGTGGGAAAGCTCCTTCCTATTACAGGGTTTTATTTGACCTTCTTTCTCAAAGAGGTCTATGACATCAAAGTGATGCCACAACTTACAAGTGAATAAGATTTAAGTGCAAGAGGGCTGTACAAAATCATCAGCCTTACTCTTTCCTCTGGAGTCACCTCACTATAAAAAAAAAAAAAAACTTTTGAAGATAGCCATCTTGTCTAAAGTCTTTCTTAATTCTAAAAAACCTCAATTTTTCACTATGTTCCTCCATTTAATATAGTTTACAGATCTCTTAACAGCTTGCTTGAATGTACCCTAGTTTACGAATTTTCTTTCTTAAACCACAATAACCAAAAATCAGATGTAATGTGACTATTCCAGAGTCCATTGAAGATTCTTATTTTCCATACTCAGAATTAATCCTATATCTCCACCAAAAAGATTATTTCTTCAACAATTTCAGGTAAATTGGAATAGTCTTACTCCCCAAAGCTTAGTAAAGTAGGCAGAATACCCTGTGGAATCCTCTCCCACCTCATGTCCACCTCCTCACTTCTTTCAGGTTCCAGCTAAAATACTACTTGTTATAAAAAGTGTTTAGTGTTTCCCCTTAATTCTGGTGCCTCCTCTATTTTTTTCTACTTATCCTATCCATAGTTTGCTTGCACTTTGGGGTTTGCTCATGGTCTCCCCCATCATACTGAGAGCTCCTGGAGGGCAGGAACACCTTTTACTTTGCTTTGTAGTCCTAGTGTTTAGCACAGTATCAAGGCTGTGCTTAATAAATGTTTACTGATTAACTGATTGAAGTTCTGTAAAAAAGTGAGTCTGTAAAAAAAATGTGTACCTTAGATTTGAACCATAGGAAAGAGTGATGGAGAACTTTCTAGAACTCCATCAAGTACTTAAGATATGCTAGGGAGATGGCAAGCAATACCTACTCCATGAACACAAAGCAACTTGTCTCCCTTGGATGAGAAAAAGCCATCTGTTCTTATGATTTGCTCCTACCTGTTGTTGGCTGTAAAGTTAGGTACCAAGGATATTGCACCTTCTTTTTTCCTCAGACCAACTGAGGAGTCAATTGTATTGGAACTTCAAGCACTGCATGGGATGAGGAACACTCTGGCCTGGTCAGTCTCTTATGGAACACAGAGGCAACCTAAGTAAGGAGATAGGATTTAGAGGACTAACCTCAACTCTACCTCAATTATACGTACAACACTTGGAACATCATTTCTTCTGGGATCAGGTTTCTCATCCACAAAATGGAGAGGATTGTAATTGATCCTCATGTGATGGAAAGAGTAGCCTAACAAGGTGAAAAATTCCAATAATAAAGACTTGATAGAAACTAAAAAAAAAAAACCTCTCATGCTACTCCCTCAGAATACTTCGTCTCATATTTTACTGAAACTATTAAGATAATTTGTCAAGAGCTATCTTATTCCCTCCTCCTCATCTTCCGTCACCTTAGTGTCTTATGCTACTACTTCCTTCATGGAAGTTAAGCAACATTTCCATGGGAGTGGAAGATTTGAAAGATTCAGTGGACTCCAATTATGGTACAAGTCAATAATTTAACAGGAAGCTAAAACAAATTTATTCTGTTGCAGATATCATGAAGAGAAGCATTGTGCTCAGGAGCAAGGAGGAGATAGATCCATGATGCTTTATAGCAGGCAGATAATATCTAAATTACAAAAGTATTAGGTTCCAGTCAAGTTGGAAAATTATCATCATGCTTTAAAAGGAAAGACTACCTTGGACCAAAATAGATTGAAGGGAATGGGAATTGTTAGCCTCGAAGAATGAAGGTTTAGGGGAATACTGTGCCAATCTTTCAAGAATTTGAAGGATCTTTATCTTGAAAAGGGAATAAAAAGCTTGTCATTTATTCCAGAAGGGAAAATTAGTTGCCCTAGGTGGAAGATGCTTAAGGCTTAATGTGCAAGAGTAAAATGAACTACTTTGAGAAGTATTGGGTTTCCTTCAAGGAGGTTCTTGTGAAAGTTACTGTGAGTCAAGAAGCAGGGTGATTTTTCCCCAGCCTGAATGTATCACCTAAATCTCGCAATATGCAAGAACTTTTATCTAGAGCAATGAAAACACTCAGGGGCATAAACTATATGGATGAAATAAAGCTAGAGTCATGACTCACTCTTTAAAAATTCCATTTTGAGTTGCTTTGTATCTCCAATTATTAATTCTCTTCCTGTCTTTCACTCACCTAATCATCACCTAAAAGGTGATGTTTGTCAGTCCTAACATATATCCTCTCCTGTGTGTAGGTGAATCTTAGTTCTAGGGGTACCATCCACAAAATTTTGATGATGCATTTTAACTAATAATTCAAAGCTTCTACAATTTAGGGCTATTTTGAATTGGGTCACTTCTCATTCTTGTTATCATGTCCTTAAATAAAGACTATGTATAAAGTATGGTTTCATTTCTCAATCCAAGAGGATCACTTGACCTGAGTAGATCCTATCAAAAAGTATCAAGTATGATAATCTAGAAATTCAAAGTACAAAAGGGACACTTCAGGACAAGAAATGAAGATGAAGTAATATGAGATGAAATCCATAGTTCAGATATAGCTCTGCATGTGTTCAGATTATTCATAAGAAAAATGGTTAAAGGGACTTGGATTATGGGTAGCACTGCATATGAAGTTGAGGATTGCACTTAAGAAGATGGAGGAATATCAGAACCAGAGCATATTGATCAAAATCAAAGGAAGGAGAAGCAAAAGTGACTTTTTTAAAAAAATCACAATATAGCACAACTTAAACAGAAAAATAAAATAGATGAGTGATTAGTTGATATCTTGACACAACACCTTTTCCTCCCTCTCTCCATCACTTTCAATTCCTTCTTATTTTCTCCTTCCTTTTTTCTCTCTTTGTTTTTCTTTTTCTTCTCCTTCTCCTCCTCCTCCTTTTCTTTTTATTTTCCTCAACTTTCATGTCTTTCACATATACAACACACTCTCTCTCTTTCCCTAAATTTAGAATGACTAATTATTTCTTCAGCTCTCTTAATTATAATTTCATTCTTAGCATCCATCCAAATGCTAAACAAACTAAAATTGTTAAATGACATTCTAGATCTGATTTTCGTCTATAGGAAGCAATCGGTTACTATAGAAATGATGGGCGTCTTATGAGATAAATAAACATATTATACTAGTGTTTGTGAAGCAGTAGAATAAAAAAATTAAGAATATTTCAATATTCATACTGAGTTTGAGGAGAACAGGCATAAAAATGTTAAGAAAAAGTTTAGGTAGAATTCTAGGCATTAAAATTCTAACGATTAAATCATTCCAGAAGAGATTGGAAATTCTCAAGAATAACATTCTGAACAAACATTCTTTAAAATATCAATTATGGGGAAATAGTAGTTGTGTAAAGAAACCAAACTGAATACAAGGGGAACTCACAACCAGCTTTGGAATAAAAAGATATCCATGCAAGGTGGTCAAAATAAAAAGTAGAATGAGCAAGATTATAATGTGGCATCACTCTGTAATAATGGGATCAGGAGAAGAAAAACTAGCATGAATTGAGACTGACAGAAAAAAAGGAATGTTTAGAATTTTTTAAAACTAATCAATAATATGGAACATGTAGATAATGATTTTTAAGATTTATAGAATATTTTGCATACCATACTTTTTGATTTAAAAACAGAATAGTATCATTGTTTGGGTTGAATTGATGCTTAATTCTTATTGTCCTTCAGTCTTCTTTGCTAAGGAAGAACATTTTTAGACTTCAAATGACTAGAAAAAAATGGCTCAGAGGGAATACATACTCAAGATAAGTAAGGAGATAAGAGAGCACCTAGTAAGCCTTGGTGAATTCAAGTCATCAGTCCCAGACCAACTACATCTACAGGTACTAAAATAATTGGTGGGTGTAATTCCTGAGTCATTTTCAGTGATATTTGTAAGATTATGGAGAATAGTCCAAGTTCTCCAGGACTAAAGAAAGGTAAATATTATTCCAAATCTTCAAAAAAGGGATGAAAACAGTCTGTAAACTAAGAGGGCTTGACTTTGTTTGCAAGCAATTCTAGCATGTATTATTAAAAGCATGGCAAATAAATTTCTAGAAAAAGAAATTCAATTGGGGCAGGTAGGTTGCACAGTGGATAGAGCACTGGCCCTGGGGTCAGGAGTACCTGAGTTCAAATCTGGTCTCAGACATTTAATAATTACCTAACTACGTGGCCTTGGACAAGCCACTTAACAGCATTTACCTTGCAAAAAACCTAAAAAGAAAGAAAGAGAGAAAGAGAGAAGGAAAGAAAGAAAGAAAGAAAGAAAGAAAGAAAGAAAGAAAGAAAGAAAGAAAGAAAGAGAGAAAGAAAGAAAGAAAGAAAGAAAGAAAGAAAGAAAGAAAGAAAGAAAGAAAGAAAGAAAGAAAGAAAGAAAAGAAATTCAATAGCCTTTTCCAGAACAGGTGATGGTGCTAGATTATCCTTATATAACTGCCTTGGAGTAAGATTCTGAGTTGAATGTAGTGAATAATAATAAGTTAAAAAATATATAATTGTTTCTTTATGATCTGAATTGCTATCTTATTTCTCAACTTTTTGGATCAGTTTCCAGACTCTAAAGCATTGTGCTCTTATAACTGTTAGAAGTTTAATTTCCTGAAGTCTTTTTGTTTGCTTATTTATTTTTTTTGTTTGATATTATAGATATTGAGATACCATGCATCCACCAAAATAATAAAATGAAAGACATATATAATGCATGTTAAGATTTTCAAATTTCATTACATATGTGAACTCAGTTGAATTTTATAATTTTACTAGTTATGAACTGGAATTATTTTTATTTTTATAGGTGGGAAGACTTGAGAGGGCAGTTGCACAGTAATAAGTATTTGAATCAGAATTTGGACTTGGGTTATACTTATTTCCAGGGCAGCACATTATTCTCTACACTACTGAGCCATCTCTTTGTGAATCACAAATCAATGATAGATGGCAACAACTAGATACTAGAATTTAAATAATCCTCAGGGAGGTAGTAATTTCACTTAGTCACTTTTTGTTTCCAATTCTAGATTCTTCATAACAAATCTTTTTCTGTTACTTCCTGGGCCTCACATCCTTGTTAGAAAAAAAAAAAACAGAAAGTAGCCTGTATTTATTATCACAACACTTCAAAGGATGTATTATCTCCTGAGTATGGGCCCTAACTCCAAATGATAGATGTAATCATTCATAAGTGTCTTTCCTGCTCACCTCTTGTCTTTATTAAGACAGACATTCTCTACAGGGAGCTTATGCAATATGCTTGGGTCCTTCCTTAACTTACATTGCCCTCGAACAGATACCAGTGAAGAAAATAGAATGGTCATTTATTATCCCTCAGTTTCAGTATGCAGCAAATGCTTCTTTTTTTGGCCAGTCATATACCTCTCTGATGACATCATTAATACACTGTTTCCTGTTCAATTCTTCATTGATAAAGTGTTTCAGTATACTCAAACTGTGTCTACTTATTTTTGGTGATATTTTTCTTTAAATTAAGTACAGAGATGCTATTCAATTGCTTCAGTCATATGGCATTAATGTATGATTATTAATATTAAAAATATAGATCTTTATTTAAAAGAATAGTTTAAAGTTTAAGTGAATTACTCAGGGTTGCCTTGCTAACAAAAGGATGAGGTCATTTTTTAACTCAGTGTTTCATGATTCCAGACCCAGTCCTCTATCCATTGTATATCTTAATTGCCTTCATTTACTTATGCTTTCATTTCTGTAAAAAAGGTAATAATAATAATGATGATAATAATAATAATAATAATAATAATAATAGTATCTTCTTTCAAGGATTGATATGAGGCTCAAATGAGATATTATTTGTTATGTTCTATACAACTCTTAAAGTGGTATATAAATGCTAGCTATGATTGAAGTTGTTAAAAACACTGTTAATTTACTTAAAGTAATCCAGCAGGTTTTCCTTCCTTTGTTTGACCCTGGATCCAGATCATTGTTTATTTTAAATGTTTATTAATGATATGCATTTAAGAAAGTATTCTCTTGACCACAGTAAAAATAGTATCTTAAATTTAGAGATGAAATGGATCATAGAGAGATTGAGTACAAATCCCTTCCCATTTTTACAGATAAGAAAACAGAAGTCCAATGAAATTAATTGTTTTGATCAAGATTACAAAGATAGTATTTAGGAGAATGGGGATTTGAACTGCTGTTGTCTGAATTCAAGTCCAATGTTCTTTCCACTTTCCCCCATTTCTCCAATCCTCTAGGTTGCCCACCTAGTTTCATATCATCATCTGAATAATAGTCTTTATCATCCACATTTGCCCCCTACATGGAGCTATAGCAAAGTCATTTGAATGATTATGTTATCTAATCTAAATTGGTTTCTTAATATTTTATTCATCTCTTGTTGATTTTCTAATGTACCACACAAGCTATTTTTAAATCTATTTCATGTTTTGCAAGCTTCTAAAACTAATTTCTCTTGTCCCACTACCAGCAAATGTCTTCCCCAAATATTTTACTAATCTCAATAAAGCTCAATCGTAAACTAGTTCATCTTTCCTCAATTTCTTCTTCTAAATTTTTGTCTTTACATCTATATTGATACCTACTATCTCAGAAGTGGTTTGTACCCTTTAAGTAACTTTGGGCTGTGTTCTATCTTTATTTCCCCTCCCAAATTTCTCAACTACTAATTCTACTATATCTTCTCTCTAATCTCATCAGCTACATTGGTCTTGTAATATCCCATCTGCATCTTAAAAATATCTTCACTTGAGCCTTAATTTTCTATTTCCATTCACTACTAAGAATCTTGAATGTGGTATCACTATAAAATATCTCCACTTTTGCACCACAAATTCAATATTTTTTACTATATCGTATTGGATCTCCTCCTTACACCTTTCTTGCACATTGTATCCAATCAAGCACCAAATTTTATTGATCGCTGATTTCTAGATTTTCTCATATCTCTCCTTCACTCTTATTCCCAGAACTTCTACCCTAAATAAGATTGTACAACAGTATTCTTATCTCGAATGTCATCTACTTTTACCCCCATTCTGCCCTTATGACCTATTTTGCTTTTTCCTAAAGTATTGCGTGGATCTTATTCCTTTATTATTCAAAAATATTTCAATATCTTCTAGTCAGTTCTTAGAGTAACATTGAAGAACATTCATCATCAGGTTCTAATTTAGCCTTCTAAATTTTTCTTCCATTAATTCACATATGAACATAGTCCAGAGAAATTATTTATACACTGTTCTACAAATCTGCTTTGCATTTTCTCAACCCTGACTTCAATACTTGCCAGTGTTCATTAATTAATTGATCTATACATTGTGTTTTGCCTTTATGAGGTACTTACTATGTACAAGATATTATAAAACATGAAAAATGTAAATGACATCTCTAATAAAATCATTAAATTAGGTGTGTGTTTTCATAAAGAGCTAGAAAGGATGTTTAGAATATCTAGTTAACTTTGCCCATTTTCCAAATAAGGAAACTGAGTCCCAAAGAAAAAATGCAGCTTATATGAGGTCACAAAGGTAATGCAGAGTGAAACTGGTATGTAAAAAATCACAAGATTCCAAATCCAATGTTCTTTCTTCTACTCTAACACTAATCCAGGGTAGTGATGGGGTAGGAATGTTTGAGATATGATTGGGAGTGGTAGAACTGGTGATGGTACAAGAAAATAGAAGGAAAGAGATGCTCCAACTACTCCTTTACTTTTGTCCCCCCTTTTCCATGAATTTGATCATATCAAAACTTCCCTTTCACTCCCTATTTCATATGGCACTTACTAAACACTTATTATAAATGCTTTTAAATAATTTATTTTATCTTTATTCTATCAGCTCATATTCAAAAATAACCTATTATAGGTTTTTTTCCTTTTAAAATATTTCATTGATATGCTACATTCACAAATAACTACAGTTTTATGAGAGGTTTAGTGTAACAATATAAAATAGTTAAATAAAACCAATACTACAGGGATTTCATTTGATGGAACACTTAATATTTTAACATTGGTAATATGCTGTACCTATCTTTGAACAAAATTAAGCAATATATACTTTCTCTCATTTTTACCTTCTATCCCCAACAGAACATCAACAACAAAACAGATTTCTTATAAAAATATATGCAATCAGACAAAATTAATTATAAGTGACTATGTAAAATATGTGTTTTATTCTTCCTAAATCCATCATTTATCTGTTAAGGATGAAGTTCTTTATGCTTTCAAAGTTTTTGTTTTGTTTTGTTTTGTTTTAGCCTATCAATTCTGCTTGACTTTTTGTGACTTTCTTCTTAAAGGGGAGTGTTCTACCATTTCCTTCTCCAAATCATTTTATAAATAAGGAAACAGGGGCAAACAGTCCTGGTGCTCTCTACTCACTGAGACATCCATTTGCTGAGAAAACTCATTTAATGTAATTGTCAAATGTCCAATTCATGTTGATATTAATATATATGCATGTGTATACATATAGATGCAAATAATATATATGTACACATACATATGTTTTAGTTGCAATGTATTATAACATTAAATCATTACTTCCAAAAATGTTAATATATTGCTTCAATTTGACTTGCACAAAAAATTTAGTTCTTTAAACAATGACCTATTTGGTTATGATTGTAATAACCTTTCTCCTTGAATTAGTAATTAACTTTACTCAGAAACAATCATCAATTTACAGGACAGTGAAGTGGCTTAATCTTAAAATGGATGATCATCTATACTTTAAATTCTCTTTGGATTTGGGTATTCTTCTAGATTTTCTATGAGTTAATATAGTCAAATTACTACTTCATTATTTAAGAAAAAGTTCACATTATTTAATATTTTTTTGTTCTCCCTATAGTAATTTTCCTAACTAGAATCAATTTTGCCTGCTTTTTAATTTTTCATGAATCACATGATTCTCATGTTTGCACTGAGCTAGATTTATAACAACAATTTGTTGTAGATAATTGAGAAACAAAAAGCTTGCAGCATAGTGATCTCAGTATGAATCAATGCCTTGGGGCAGAGTACCAGTACAAATTCATGCTTCAAATTTTAAACCAGAACCAACTATCATTATCAAACAAGTAATTTCTTCTGTTCTCTTAGCATCATAAAATATTAAAATAATCTTAACTACTAATCTTCTAAGTTTACATATAGCAGTAGCCTGGGACCTATACCAAGTAACCTATATTGAATTTGTGAAATATTAGCAGTAGGTTTTTTCTAATATAAGGTTACTATCAAGAATAAGCAATTAATTTTTTGTCCACAGTCACTTTATTAAATTTATATTTTGATAATTACTTTTACAACAAAAGTATATTAATATCAACATGAATTGGACATTTGACAATTATATTAAATGGATTTTCCCCAGGTTACACTACTATATGAACTACACTCAGATAATTTGCTGTTTGCATTTCTTAAATTAAATTTCTACCTGACTCTTGCTGTTTATTTTACATAAAATCATACAAATTCACATAAATTATAGCCTTCTGATTAATATCCAATCCAGAGCAATCAATGTCTTCTTAACCCTATGTTTACCAATGTTATTTAATTAAATAATAAATATATGGCTTACTACATATTTTATTTGTGATAGAAATTGTAAAATTCTTTTAAACTTACCTATTTCATCTGGAAAAGTTAAAAAAGGTATGGCACACATATATAGGTCTTGCTGCTGGGCATGGTGAGACTGGTGAATGACTTGAGTCCAGGATTACTGAACTTCAGCTGGGACAAAGCCTATCTGATCTGTGTCCTAACTTTATTATTAACAATATAAGCCTGGTTAGAAGGCCACTAGTTTGCCCAAGGAGGGCCGAACTAGGCCAGGTAAGAAAAATGAAGCAGGATAAAGTTTCCCTAGCAAATGCTTTTGGGATAGAACCCAATTACTACTGAATTATAAGCTTGAAAAGGATAGGGAGACTCAGTCTAAACAAACAAATATAAAAACAACCTAGATTTCTAAAGATTCAAAAATGACATAAATTTAGAGTGTACTTTAATCCACTTTATATTCCCTCTAAACCTCTCTTCTCCTGAAAGAGCTGTAAATTATGTAATCTTTCTATAGAAATCAAATGCTTAATATTGTTCTAATTTAAAATGCTTCAGCCTGCATGTTCTTTTGTTTGTTCCATATGCTGTGGTTGACCTGGTACTAATTCCTACTCCTCATTGGTATGTATTCTAGGACCTTATTATCTGGCCTATAGACAGTGAGAAGGATTAAGAGAACTGGGAAGGGGTCAGAAAGTGTTGTCTGAGGTAAAACTGTTATTGATTTTGTTACACTGGAGTCAATTCTTTGTGGCATACTTTGCTTTAACATCTCCAGTAACTTGCAGTATGGCCTAGGACATAAAACTTAACCCAACTACTCCACATCCCTGCCATAGACATAGAGAAGAAATACAACATGGGGAAAGTTACTTTAATAGCAAGACTTCAAAGAAGTTTATTGGTCTGCCCACCAATACTTTCTCCTATTTACTGACATATCCTGTAGAATAAGGGATACGTAACTAACACCAACACAATAGCCTGGGTTAGCTGAGCCTTCCTAACTATGAGGCTACATATAGACTCACAAGGGAAGAAAGGCCCATGGTACTTTATGGTTTCTTTTCTTTCTTTATTTTTTGGATTGATTTTTTAAAAAAATTCCAAATACATGTGATGAAAATTTATCAAAATTTATCCACTATCACATTTAAGTTACACTATCTTCTTCCACTCTTCCCTTCTCACTTCCCTCCCTTCAGCAGCAAAAAGTCAAGAGAACATTGTACTTATACATTTATGTTTAACATGTTTTTACATTAACCATTTTGTTTTTGAGTAATTAGGACTAAGGGAAAAGGAAGAAAACCATGGAAGAAGAAGGAAAAATCATCAGAAATTTTTAAAAAGTGAACATAGTGTTCATTCGAATTCTGTGTATTTTTTTTTTCCTGGATGTGGATGGCATTGTCCATAACAAGTTTCCCAGGGTTGTCCTAGCTCTCTGAACTGCTGAGCGAAGGTGCATCAATCAATAGGTGTTCAACTCACTATGCTATTGTTAATGTGTACAATGTTCTCTTGGTTCTACTTCATATTGCTGTCCAGAATAGTTGGATCCATTCACAACTCCATCGACAATAAATTAATGTCCCAATCCTCCCACAACCTCTTCAACATTGAAAGGTTTCCCTATTTGTCACCTTTTTTTAAATTTTTTTAGACTTTTTTTTTTTGCAAGGCAATGGGGTTAAGTGGCTTGCCTAAGGCCACACAACTAGGTAATTATTAAGTGTCTGAGGCTGGATTTGAACTCATAGTGGTTTTAATTTATGTTTCTGTAATCAATAATAATTTGAAACTTTTTTCAGATGATTTTATATAACTTTAATTTCTTCATTTGAAAAATGCTATTTTTCCATTTATTAATTGGGGAATAACTTGTAATATTTTAAATTTGATTCAAATTTTCTATATATTTTAGAAATGAGACCTTTATTGAACCCCTAGCTGTGAAAATTGTTTCCCAGTTTTGGGTTTTCTTCTTATCTTGGCATCATTGGTTTTATTGGTGCAAAAAATTCATAAAATCAAAAACATTTGTTTTATAATTTATAACATACTCTACTTCTTGATTAGTCATAAATTTCTCCCCTTTCTATAGATCTGACAGAATATTTCATAGTTTGTTAATTTATCTATGGTATCAACTTTATGTCTAAATCCTGTATCCATTTTGATGTTATTTTGGTCAATATGAGATGTGGTTCTATGTCTAGTATTTGCCATACTATTTTCCAGTTTTCCCAACAATTTCTTATTTTTGTAGTTTTTTGGTTTTTTTTGCAAGGCCACAGGGTTAAATGGCTTGCCCAAAGCCACACAGCTAAGGTAATTATTAAATTTCTGAGGCTGGATTTGAACTCAGGTACTCCTGACTCCAGGGCCGGTGCTCTATCCACGAGGCCACCTAGGTGACCCCCAACAATTTCTGTTAGTGAGTTCTTATCCCAGAAGTTAATGTCCTTGTGTTTGTCAAACAGTAGAGTACTGTAATCAAAATTACTTTTGAACCTATCTTAATCCACAGATTCATGGTTCTCTTTCTTATCCAGTACTTGGCAGTTTTTATCACTGCTACTTTATAGTATAGTTTTTAGATCTGGAAGAGTTAGACCACCTTCCTTTACAATTTTTTCATCAGTTCCCTTGATATTGATATTTTGTTGCTCTAGCTGAATTTCGTTACTATTTTTTCTAGATAAATAAAATAGTTATTTGATAATATGATTGGTATAGTACTGAATTAGCTCTATCTAATCATGAGCAATTGACATTTTCCCAATTGTACAAATCTGACTTTCTTTGTGTGAGAAGTGCTTTGCAACTGTGCTCATACACTTTCTGAATTTGTCTTGAGATTGACGAGTGTTAATGTTGTCTGCAGTTACTTTAAATGGAAACTCTCTTTTTTATCTATTTTCTTGGGCTTTGTTGTTCATATATATATATATATATATATATATATAAATGCTGATGATTTATGAAGACTCATTTTATATCCTGCTATTATGCTATATTTGTTAATTGTTTCAAGTAGTTTTTTAGATAGTTTCCTCGGGTTTTCTAAGTATAGTATAGCATCATTTCATATGCAAAGAGTGAAATCTTTGCTTCTTAATTGCTATTTCTTATTCCTTGAATTTCTTTTTCTTTTCTTATTGTTAAAGCTAACATTTCCAATATTATATTGAATAGTAATAGGGATAATGGGCATCTTAGTTTTATACCCCTTCTTATTGAAAATGTTCCTAGTTTGTCTCAATTACATATTATATATATATATATATATATATATATATATATATAAATAGATTTAGATACTGTTTGTTATTTTAATTATAAAATAAATGGAAAACATTTATTCCTATTCTTTCTAGAGTATTTAATAGGAATGGATGATTTATTTTATCAAAGGTTTTTTCAGCATCTTTGAAATAATCATATGATTTCACTTGGTTTTGTTATGTTCAATTATCTAGAGTGTTTTCCTAATATTGAACCTTCCCTGCCTACCTGCTATAAATCATACCTGATCATGGTACATAATCCTAGTAATAATTTGCTGTAATCTTTTTGCTAAAATTTAATTTAAAATTTTTGCATCAATATTATTTAGGGAGATTGTTCTATAATTTCCTTTGTTTTACTTCTTCCTAGTTTAGGTATCACCACAGAACTCCTTATTCTCTCATTTTTTGAAATAGTTTATGTAGAAATGGAATAAATTTTTCCTTAAATGTTTAGTATAATTCACTTCTAAATCCATCTGGATCTGGAGATGTTTTCTGAGGGAGTTTATTAATGTTTTTTTCACTTTCTTTTACTGAAATAGGGGTTATTTAATATTCTATTTCCTCTTGGTTAATCTGGATAAGTTTGTGTTTTTGTAAATATTCAGCCATTCCACTGTGATTATTAAATTTATTCACATACATTCTGGTAAAATAGCTCCAATTTAATTCTTTATTTTCCTCCTCATTCGCTGTGAGTTCACCCTTTTCATTTTTGATACTAGTAATTTTGGCTCTTTCTTTTTTAAAATCAGATTAACCAAAAGTTTACCTATTTTATTTTCTCTCATAAAACTAATTCTTAATTTTATTTATTAGGTCAATGATTTTCTTGCTTTCAGTTTTATTAATCTCTCCCTTGATTTTCAGAATTTCTAATCTGATATTTAACTTGGGATCTTTAACTTGTTCTTTTTCTAGCTTTTTCTAGTTGAATATCCAATTCATTGATCTTCTCTTTATTTTATTCATATAAGCATATAGAGATATAAAATTTCCCCTAAAAACTGCTTTGGCTGTCTCCAATAAATTTCATCTTGCTGTCTAACTTGTTATAATTTTCTTGGATGAAATGATTATTTGTATGATTTGTAGTTTGATCTACTCATTCTTTAAAATAAAGTTATTACTTTCCAATTAATTTTTGATTTATCTTTAAGTGACCCTTAAATACATGTAATTTTTATTGCCTCATGATCTGAAAAAAAAGTATGAATTTATTATTTCTGCCTTTCTACAGGTAATTGTAAGGTTTTTGTGCCCTAGTACTTGTTCAATTTTTGTATAGGTGTCATGTACTGCAAAGAAAAAGGTATAAACTTTTATATCGCATTATATTTTTTCCGAAGTTCTATTAAATCTAAGTTTTGTAGGATGTTATTCACCTTCTTATTTTCCTTCTTGTTTATTTTCTTAGATCTATTTAGTTCTGAGAGAGCGAAGTTGAGGTCCCCTATTATTAAAGTTTTGCTGTCTGTTTCAAATTCCTTCAGCTTCTTCTATTAGAATTTGGATGCTATACCACTAGGTGCACACATGTTTAATACTGATATAGTTTCATTGCCTAAGATGCCTTTTAAGAAGATGTAGTTTCCTTCCTTATCCCTTTTAATGAAATTTATTTTTACTTTTGCTTTGTCTGAGATCAGGATTGCTACCCCTCAGTTTTTTCATTTCTGCTGAAATGTAATGGATGTAATCTGAGGTTGTTTGCCCTCTGGCATATGGTATTCCAGGTCCTCTGGTCCTTCAGTGTTGAATCTGGTAAGTCCTGTATAAATCTTAGTGTATTTCCTTTGTATCTAAATCTCTCCTTTTTGCTTCTTGTAGTATTTTCTCCTTTATTGGAGAATTCTGAAATTTGGCTATGATAGTCCTTGGAATTGTTATCCTGGAATCTCTTTTTGGACGAATTTTGCGTGTTCTTTCAATGGCTATTTTGTCTTCTACATGTAACAGATAGGAAAATTTTCCAAGATAATTTCTTGAAAGATATTTTCCAATTTGGCTCTTTTTTTTGATCTAGGCTTTCTAGCAGTCCAATAATTTGTAAATTATCTCTCCTGAATCTATTTTCCATGTTTTATTCCCCTAAAAATACCACACACCTTTCTCATTTTTTCAGCCTTTTAATTTTATTTGATGGAATCTTATTGTCTCATAGATTCATTGGTTTCTGTTTGTCCATTTTCAATTTTTAGGGCTTTGGTTTCTTCAATTAGCTTTTTTGTTCCCTTTTCCAGTTGTTTAATATTACCTTTTGCTGAGTTGCATTCCATTGCCAGTTGGTCTATATAAATTTAAGATGCCATGCATTCCTTTGGCAGTTGTTTAATTTGAGTTTTAGGTAAGTTTCATTCCTTTTCCATTTGATCAATTTTATTTTTTGATGTGTTATATTCTTTTCCCAGTTGGTTATTTTTACTTTTAAAAGAGCCAGTTTCTTTGGTCAATTCTGCTTTTTTTTAAGATCATTTAATGCAATACTCTCATTTTAAAGGTGAAGAATCCAGGCCCAGATACTGTCTGAGGAGGGGAGTAAAAGCAGCAAAGAGGAGCTAGTGTTGTGTACTAACTAGCTTCAATGTGTGCTGAGAACCGGAAAGGAAAGACTAATGTTAAGGGGAGGGGAACCTCACATTGAGGAATCCCACAGGCTTTGTGACATTGAACTTGTCCACCGTGGTGATGATGATGGCAGGAGTGGTGAGGAAGAACAGGAGGATAAAGAGCACCACGTTAATAATTAGGCATCGAAGCCACCAGGTGAAGCCACGGATGGAGAGATTCTCCCAGTAGATGTTCTGAGGGTCAGGGGCAAAAGAGACCGTCCAGTTGGTGATGTTCAGTGAATCACTGCACGATGAGCTTTGGGGTTCCCCCTGATATGTACAGCCTTGCCAATTACATGCATTAAAATCCTTTAGGATGAGGGCTGCAATGCTCTCATTGTGGAAGGTCACAAAGGCCATGCCCAAGGGCTTCTGATTCACTTTCTCCTGTTCCTGCTTATATTCTTCTTTCAACTTCTGCTCCAACTGTGTGTCGGACTGGATAGCTTCCACCTCTTCACAGCCTCGAAGAGCACAGCAGCAGAGGTGCCCACAAGGTTTAGGGTTGATCATAGTCGGGACATTCTCTCTGGCCCGCAGATTGCTGAAGTGTATCCTCCCTCTCTCTCTGCTTCCTTCCTTTGACCTTCCAGGGACATCAGTTTGGCGACATTATAGCAAGACCGGGCTTCCAACACGGTGCAGTTGGGATATGCCTCCTCAAAGTGCTTCTTGATGTTTTCTGATTCTGCATGCTTGGAGATGCCATTAATGAAGAGGGTGCGCTTCACCATGTCGTCTTCTGTATAACGCATCTTGGAGGTATGTCTTCGCATGCTATACACAGTGAGTAGGAGGTATAGGAAGGCAAAAGAGGTGTGCAGCCATACAGGTGGTTACTTGAGTCCAGGTTGGCAATGGTGGTTCTCCCAAAGCTGTAGGGGTTGTTTTCAAGCAGGTTCCCTGAGAAGTTGACAGGAAGCACAATGCCCATGGAGAGAACACCTGCGACCGCAAGCAGCCCAATGATGCAACGGCACTGCATCAGCTCCACACTTGTCCAAGATCTCCTCATCCTTTATCCTGAAGCTTGCTGTCAGCCAGGAGCAGAAACCATTGTCTCTCTGTTCAAAGTCCACGGAGCTGGAGACAGAAGTGAGGCGCTCGTAGCGGTCATGGCTCTCTGCCTGCATTGCTGAGGACATATATTCCTGCTCCACTCGGTCTCTTTGCTGGCGTCGCAGCCTGTCAACATCGGTAAGCAAGGCCAGGCGTCCGTAGTCCCAGGCCACCTTAGGAAGTCAAGAGCAAGTACTGTGGGAATTCCCCCAAAAGGCAACCCTTGGAGTACGGTGCTTCTGATCCGGGCTTTGTAACAGTAATCCTTAGTTTCCTGGGTGTTGTTGAGTGTTGGGTTGCCCAGCAGAAAGGGCATCATGGTTGCTATTGCCCCATCATCCTCCCTGGAGTGCAGACTCGGCTCCCGCTCCGAGGCTCGGGCCGGGGCTCGGGGCTGGGGGCGTCGCTGGGTGGCGGGGTCCCCCGGCTGGGGGAGGCCGGAGGAGGGAGTTTGGTCAATTCTTGATAATTTTCCTATATGACTCATTTCATTTTTTCTTCATTATTTCTTCTCCCTCTCTTCTATGCTTTTTAAATTCTTCCTCGCTGAGCTTTTGGAATTGATCTTTTGAGACTACCCATATAGGTAATTTTTCACTGCTTTCTTTTTCTGAAGTGGTATTGTTATCATCTGTATCTGCATAGTAGCTTTCTATGGTTAGTTTTCCTTTAGCTTTTTTGCTCATTTTGATTGTTTGAGCTCTGCTTTCTTGAATATAGGGAGCATAGAACCAAGCCTTTTATCCTGGGTCTGATCCCTGGCTTGCAGTTGTCCAAGATGCTGTTTATGTAGCCCAGGCATTGCCTTTGCAGCGGTATATTTCCACCCTTATGTCCTGCTTCTGCCTATACAGTGGTTTCTTCCCAACCCAGTCCTGTCTTTTGTCCCAATGTTCTCTGACTTTGTTTGGGATTGGGACCTTCCCTACAGGTTTACTGTCTAGCTGCTGGGACCCAGGCTGCTGTCAAGCTGCCAGGACCTGGAATGCACTGTGGCTAGAAGTCTCCTTTTGGTTTTCATGCTCTCCTGTCTAACTGGGTTTTATTTACCATTTTCCCTCAAAGAGACAGACTTTCATTGAAGATCCTCTGTAATGAATACAATTGAAAACTTATTTAGATCTTGTCTTTTTTTTTGGTGGGATTTGTAGTTTTACTATCCGTGTAGAGGTTTCATTTAGTATTATGTAGGGAAAAGCACTGGGAGTAATGCTAGCTCTCCCCCAGAAGTCCAAGAAAGTCCTAAGTTATTATTATCATTATCATTATTATTATTATTTTCATTATTATTATTATTGATTGAGGCTAAGTGACTTGCTGAAGATCACACAGCTAAGTGTCTGAGGTTTTATTTGAACTCAGGTCCTCCTCACGCCAGGGAGAGTGCTCTATCCACTGGGCCACCTAGTTGCCCCTAAGATTTATTTTCTTTCTTTCTTTAGTTTGTTTTTTTTTTTTTTTTGCAAGGCAATGAGTGTAAGTGGCTTGCCCAAGGCCACACAGCTAGGTAATTATTAAGTGTCTGAGGTGGGATTTGAACTCAGGTACTCCTGACTCCAGTGTGGGTGCTCTATCCACTGCACCACCTAGCTGCCGCCCTAAAGTTTATTTTCAACAGTTGTTGCCTTCTTACTTCTAAGATTAATTTCTTTCCTTCCTTATTCCATACAATACTAGCTATTTCAAGTACATTCACTTTGTTCTTTGTTCCTATCAATTGAACTGCATAAGCAGTCACATTGTTCTGGCTCCTTCATGGGACAATAACATCAACAACAAGGGCAATGACTTTAGCAACCAAAACAAATCTTAAATTTTATGCCACAGAATGCAGGTAAATATTTAACAATTATCTCAGAAAAATATCAGAGATAAACTTCTACACTTAGTCTGCATTTGAAACTAAACAACTAATTTTTAATTCTAGACCATTAGCAAAAAAATATTATTGTGGTTGCTTGTACATCATGAAGTACTACTGGACTGGATTTAAGTGAGAAAATGTTTCAAAAAAGACAAGGCTTTCTCTTTTTCTTCCACAATCATCTAAGTCAAGACTAAAGTATAGTTGAAGGTAATGGTCCAGGGTGGCAAGTTTTATGTCTGACCAAACTCCACAGCACCTGGTTCAGCTGCCTTAATGGTCACTAGAATAAATTATTCTCTTCTGCCTTTCACATTGGGGGAATATCTTTACATGCTTGAGGTAGGCAGTCCCCTAATTCACCAAGAGATTTGAGAATTATTGATTAATTTAAAACTCCTTTAGCCCTACTGCTGAGACAGCTTCACTATGGCTGGCCCTTTCATATTCAACAACTTCTTGGAAATACATGTGAGAGTTAAGTGAAAGATAGGGATCAAAGATTAATGAGTAGCCCTGAAAAGGGATGCCCAACTCCTTAAACTAAAGGTGCTAGGTCATTCTGAATTCCACAGAACAAAAAGTCAAGCCATGGTTCATAGCCTTTGCCAATTTCTGCGATGAAAGTGACCACACTGATATTTTTACAATCATAGGGATGCAATTGGGATCCAACTGCTTTCAGTTTTACCTAGTTTCAAAGCTCAGGATTTTTTCAAATTATGCCATGGAATATCAGAATGGAAAGCACAAATATGATAAATGAGATAATTGAGCACTTAGATAACTAAGAAGGTAGTGAGAAATTAAGTAGAATGCAACCCATTTCCAGATTAAGAATTATTGGATAGAATGCAGATCAAAGCATATTATTTTTCACTTTATATTTTGTGTTTTTTCCCCTTTTGGTCTTTGTCTTTTTTCAAACTATGACTAATATTGTATTAGGTTTTGCCTGCTTGAATAAGTATAACCAAATTACTTACAGTCTTAGGGAGTTGGAAAGTTAGGGAAGGAGGGAGAAAATTTAAAATTCAAAATATTTGAAAAATGAATAATAAAAATTGTCTTTATATGTAACTGGAGAAAAAGGAATATTGCAAAAAGGAAATGAGCTAGACATCCTTGATGAATTTAAATCATCTGATCCAGTTAACAATGTCCTTTGGTATTGAAAGAACTGGTGTTTTTTTTTTCCGAGACTATGAAAAAGAAGACAATCTTATAGGGATTAAAAATGGCAAATATCTTAATTTTCCAAAAAAAAAAGGAGAATGAAATTTGCAAACTATTGGTCAGTCATTTTGACTTTAATTCCCGTGAATATTCTAATGTTTATTATGAAAGGCATTTTTGGTAAGCATCTTTAAAAAAACTTAATGAGAAGCATAGTTTCATCAAGAGGAAGTCATTCTAGACTAAATTCACCTCCTTTTTTCTTTGTTGTTTCCTGTTGTGGTTATTTTAAATAGGTTATCAAACTTTTAGATCAGAGGCTTGCAATTTGACATAATTTAACTACATTTTAACAGTACTCTTAAAAAAGTAAACTTTACAGGACAAAGTCAATATGATGGAGAGAAGCCATGAACTTCCCTTCTAATGCAATGGGGAAAACATTAACACCAAAGCAACTTTCCTCTCTGAGAACTAGACAAGTCTAATCACAAAATAAATGAAAAGGAAGATAAGAAGGTGAATAGAATTTTAGAAAACCTAGATATGATAAACCTCTGGAGAAAAGTGAATGGAGATAGAAAAGAATATTTTTCTCAGTAGTACATGGCACCCATACAAAAATCAATCATGTATTAGGGCATAAAACCTAGCAATCAAATGCAGAAAATCAGAATTATTAAATGCATCATTATCAGATCATGATGCAATTAAAATTATGTGAAATGGAGGGTCATGGAAAAGTAGGCTAAAATTAATTGGAAATTAAATAGCCTAATGTTAATGAAGGAATGTGTCAAAGAGCAAATCAAAGCAATAATTAATAATTTCATTTAAGACAATGACAATATGGGAAATATATTAAAACTTGCAGGATGTAAGCTAAAGCATTCATTAGGGGAAATTTTATATTTCTCAATGATTACATGAATAAATAGAGAAAAAGGATATTAATGAATATGTCATGTAATTTAAAAAAGCTAGAAAAAGGGAACAATAAATAATATCAAGTTAGAAATTCTGAAAATCAGAGGAGAGATTATGATGAGAGAAAATTGAAACTAACAAAACTAATGAATTAATAAAAGTGGAAAAGTTGGTTTTATGAAAAAAACAATAAAGGAGATGAACTTTTGGTTAATTTTATTAATAAAGTATAGAAGAAAAACCAAAATTTTCAGTATCAGAAATGAAAAAGGGTGAATCCAATACCAAGGAGCAGGAAATTAAAGTTATTTTGCTCAACTTCTATGTAATATGGATGAATATCAACAAAAATTTAAATTGCCTGGAATAACTGAAGAGAAATCAAAATACTTAAATAACTTCATTTCAGGAACAGAAATTGTAAGAGCCACCCATGAACTCCCTAATCCCTAAGGAAAACAATCTCCAGGGTTAGATGCATTCACCAGTAAATTCTATCAAATATTTAAAGAAAAATTAATTCCATTTCTATATGAACTATTTGAACAAAATAGGTAAAGAAATATTGCTACCAAATTCCTTCTATTATATAATAAGGTGTGGATACCAAAACCAGGAAGAAGCAAAACAGAGAAAGAAAATTATAATCAGGTTCTCTAATGAATATTTATGCAAAAACATTAAATAGAATTTTAGCAAAAGTATTACAAGTTATCATTAGAATATTATGTTTGGATCAGACAGGATTAATACTAGGAATTCAGAAATGCTCCAATATTAGGAAAACAATAATCATAATTGACTATATCAATAACAAAACTAACTGAAATCAAATGATTATTTCAAGAGATGCTGAAAAAAAAGCTTTTGACAAGCTACACCACCCATTCCTAATAAAAGAAACTATAGAACATAGGAATAAATATGGTAGATAGACACCTTTCAAATAAGATGAGAACTGAAACGAGGATGTCTATCAGTATTGTATTAGAAGTGCTAGTTTTAGCAATAAGAAAAGAAAAGAAATTGAATTCATTACAAAAAATAATGAGGAACAAAACTCTCACTCTTTGCAGAGCTCATGAAGGTCTACTTAGAAAACCCCTTGAATAAATGTCCTTCAATTGGGGTATGGCTTAACAAACTGTGATACATACACACACACACATATATATATATATATATATATATATATATATATATATATATATATATATATATTATTTATATTATATTATATATATGTGTGTGTATGTATACATATGTCATATATATCATGGAACACTATTGCTCTATTAGAAACCAGGAAGGAGGGGGGGCAGCTAGGTGGCACAGTGGATAGAGCACCGGCCCAGGAGTCAAGAGTACCTGAGTTCTGATCTGACCTCAGACATTTAATATTTACTGAGCTGTGTGGCCTTGGGCAAGCCACTTAAACCCCATTTGCCTTGCAAAAACCTAAAAATAAAAAAACAGGAGGGAAGGGAATTCAGGAAAGCCTGTAGGGATTTTCATGAACTGATACTGAGCAAGATGAGCAGAACCAGAAAATCCTTGTATATCCTAACAGCAACATGGTGGTGATGATCAACCTTGATGGATTGCTCATTGCAACAGTGCAACAATCAGGGACAATTTGGGGCTGTCTGCAATGGAGAATACCATCTGTATCCAGAGAAAGAACTGTGGAGTTTGAACAAAGACCAAGGACCTTTAATTAAAGACCAAGACCTTTAATTAAAAAAAAAAAAACCCTTATATCTTATTGTCTCATCTTGCTATCTCATCTACTTTATGTTTCTTCCTTAATTATATGATTTATCTCTTATCTCATTCAATTTGGATCAATGTATACCATGGAAACAATGTAAAGAGTGGCAAATTGCTTTCTGTGGGGGTGGGAGGAGAGAAGTAAGATTAGGAGAAAAATTGTAAAACTCAAAATAAATAAAATCTTTAAAATGTGAAAAAAAGAAAATCCCTTAAAATCAACTATCAAGCATCTTGAAACAATCCATAATTCAGCAAAGTAATAATATTATAAAATAAATCCACATACATTGCCAACAAAGCTCACTAGCTAGAGATATAAAAAGAAATTCTATTTAAAGTAACAATAGATAACATAAAAATACTTGGGAATTGGAGTGGCTAGTTGGTACAGTGGATAGAGCACCAGCCCTGGAGTCAGGAGTACCTGAGTTCAAATCTGGCCTCAGACATTTAATAATCACCTAGCTATGTGGCCTTAGGCAAGCCACTTAACCCCATTTGCCTTGCAAAAACCTAAAAAAAAATACTTGGGAATCTATTTGCCAATACAAATTCATAAGCAAAACACTCCTCACAAAAATAGTCAGATATGAAGAATTAGAAAAAAATGTCAATGCTTATGGGTAGGCTGAATTAATCTAATATAAATAAAATCCTACCTAAATTAAATTAGTTTTATAGTGCCATAGCAACCAGACTACCAAAAAGTTATTTTATAGATCTTAAAAATATAGCAACAAAATTCATGTGGAAGAACAAAAGTCAAGAATATCAATGGAATTAAAGGGAAAAAGCTACAAAGAAATGTGGCCTAGCCATAGAATATCTAAAACTGTTATAAAGAGGTAGTACTTATTCCATCATTGCAATAATCAGGGAAAATTTTAGGGAATCTGTGATGGAGAATACCATCTGTATCCAGAGAAAGAACTAGGGATTTTAAACAAAGACCAAAGACTTACCTTTATTTTTTTTAAAAACAATTATCTTATGTATTACATAATTTTGCTATCTCTAATATTTTCTTTATTCCTCAAGGTTATGGTTTGCTTTCAACATATTCAGTTTTGATGAATGCATAGCATGAAACAATGTAAAGATTATTATGTTGCTTTCTGTGGTAGGGAGGAAGGAAGAAAGGGAGGGGGGATTATAAAATTCAAAAGCTTTCCAAATTGATATATTCTGCTATTATTTTATAAAATTAGGAAACAAATAATATATATATATATATATATGTATATAGGTAGTCATCAAAATTGTCTAATACTAGTTCAGAAAAAGAGTGACTAATAAATGGAATTGATTAATTACAAAAATCCTGTAATAAATTACTATAATAGCCTCCTATTTTAAAACCAAAGACTCCAACTTCTGGAAAAGAATTATTCAACAAAAACTGCTGGGAAAACTGGAAACTAGTATAACAGAAACTAGGCATAGAAAAAAAACCTCATATCTCATACCATGATAAGGTCTAAATAGGTACAAGATTTAGAAATAAAAAGCGATGCCATAAGAAATAATTTATCTGTTAGATCTATGGAGAAGTGAAAAGTTTTTGACCTAACAAGAGATAGGGAAAATTAAAAAATGAAAAGTGGATAATTTTGATAACATTAAATAAAAACATTTTGCATAAATAAAATCAATGCACCCAAGACTAGAAGGAATGCAAGAAGCTGCAAATAAATTTTCACATCCAATGTTTTTGCTAAAGTACTTATTTCTGGGGGGGGGTTGGAGTCAAGATGGCTGAAGACAGCATTTCCAGAGAACCACCCCCCCAAACCCCACCCAAAACAAACAAATGATAGCTGTAGCCAAAATTTAGAGGGGCAGAACCCACAGAAAGACTGTGTGATACATTTTCCCAGTCCAAGATAACTTAGAAGTTCCACAGGAAAGATGTGTTTCACCAGGACCAAGGGTTGGAAAAAAATCTGGGCACAGTCCAGCCCAGCCCAGAGATCACCTGCAACAGCTTGAAGGGGCGGTGAGAGAACTCTGCTCCACCAGAATGAGTGTGGAATGAGGAGCATGACCGCAGAATCTGCAGTGAGAATTGGGAGAAAGCAGCCTGCGCTCCCAGAGATAGTTCGGGAAGTCTGCAGAGATTTCTCTGCTCTCCCTGGGGTAGAACTCTGCTGTTTACCTATACTCATGTATTGCACTTTGGGCCTCCATACTAAGATAGCTGGATACCTCCTTATAGCCCCAGGGCAGAGGGAAGTAATGGGCCAGACACATTTCAAAGCATAATATAGAGAGCATAAGACCTTGGAGGAATAAAGGTCCCAGTGTGGTGTCCCCCCCAAAAAAAACAACCCCAAAGCTTTGGAAGTGCTGTATATTTGTCTTGGGCTGAGGAAATGAGTAAACAACAGAAAAAGAATCTGACCATAGAGAATTACTTTAGTCCCATGGAAGATCAAAACACATACTCAGATGATGACAAAACTGAAGCTTCCATATCGAAAACCTCCAAGAGAATTAGAAAATGGGTTAAGACTATGGATGAGCTCAAAATAGACTTCGAAAAGCAATTAAGGGAGATGAAGGAAAAATTGGGTGGTGAAATGAGAGCAATGTAGAAAAATCATGAAAACCAAATCAAAAGCTTGGTGAAAGATATACAAAAATATACTGAAGAAAATAATATGTTAAAAACCAGTTTAGGCCTTAATGGAAAAAAGCAAAACAAAAGGCAAATGAGGAGAAGAATGCCTTAAAAAGTAGAATTGGTCAGCTGGAAATGGAGATTAAAAAAAAAAAAACTCTCTTAAGAAAATAATTCCTTCAAATGCAATATGGAACTAAAGGAAGCTGATGACTTTTCAAGAAATCAGGAAGAAATAAAACTATTCCAAAAAAAAGCCCAAAATTAGAAGAAAATGTGAAATATCTCATTGGAAAAACAACCAACCTCCAAAACAAATACAGAAGGAATAATTTACAAATTATTGGGCTATCTTAAAACCATGATCAGGAGAAGAGCCTAGACTTCATTTTACAAAAAAATACAGCAAAATTGCCCTGAGATCCTAAAAGCTGAGGTTAAAAATAGAAATTGAGAGAATTCACCTCCTGAAATGGATCCCAAAAGAAAAACTTCCAGGAATATTGTAGCCAAATTCCAAAACTCTCAAATCAAAGAGAAAATTCTAAAAGTTGCCAGAAACAAGCAATTCAACTACTGAGGCTCCATCATCAGGATTACACAGGATCTGGCAGCATCTACATTAAGGGTTCATAGGGATTGGCATATGATATTCTGGAAGGTAAAAGATCTTGGTTTATAACTGAAAATCAACTATCCAGCAAAACTGAACATCCTCTTTCAGGGAATAAAAATGGACTTTCAATGAAACAGGGGACTTTCAAACTTTCCTAATGAGATTACCAGAGCTGAACACAAAGTTTGATCTCCAAGTACAGGACTCTGGTGAACCTTAGAGGAACTAACTATGAGGAGCTTGATGATGTTTAACTGTTTGCATTCCTGCACAGGAAGAAGATATTGATAATTCATATGAACTTTCTCATGTATAATAGCTGTTAGAAGTTGCATATATAGACAGGACATAGGAAGGAGCAGAATATAATGGTATGATGTGGTAAAGGGAAGGAGTCAATTGGTGATGGGGGAAAATACTGGGAGGAAGGAAAAGGAGATGAAAAAGAAGCTGAGAGATTTCACATGAGTCAAGAAAAAGCTTTTGTTTCAATGGAGTGGAGAAAGATGGGAGGAAAGGGACAGGATGAGGGTGAATGGGGGGAGGGAAGGGGGGAATAGGTGATAGAAGAGAGGAAAGCTTGAGGGAGAGAGTAGTCAGATTCAACACACTTTTGGACAGGGCCAGGATGAAAGGAGAGAGAGAATAAAATAAATGAGAGTGTAGAGAAACAGAGTGGAGGTAAGGTTAGTAACAGCAACTGAGGGAAAATATTGAAGCAACTTCTCTGGTGGACATATGATAAAGAAAGTAACTCACACCAGAGACAGAGCCATTGAAATCTGAACTGAACACAAACTGAAGTAAAAATGTTTTCTTCTCTCTCTCTCTCTCTCTCTCTCTCTCTCTCTCTCTCTCTCTCTCTCTCTGTTCTTGAGGTTTCTCATCTTCTTGGGGGGGGGATGTTATGTTTATTCTTATAACATTCAATTTACATCAGTGTATAGCATGAAACAATGTAGAGACTGTCAGACAAACTTCTGTGGAGGGGGGAAGGCAGGAGGAGGAGGGGAAAATTGTAGAATTCTGAGGCTTGAAAAAAATGATGGGTATATATTACTGTTGTATATAATTGCAAAGCAAATAAAATGTTAAAATGTTAAAAAATTAAATATTTTAAAAGTTTAAAAATAAATAAATAAAACAATTATTTCTAAAATATATAGAGAACTAGATTACTCACTGCCATGTGGAGGAGGGAGGTAAGGGAGGGAAGTAGAAAAATATGGAACTCAGAAATTTATAAAAAATGAATGTTGAAAGATACCTTTGTATGGAATTGGAAAAATAAAATAAATTAACATTGGAAGAAAAAAATATGCCTTACTCTATTTCTACAAAAAAAAAGATGATAAGATGTGAAGTAGTCCATATTATGATTATAGTTTCAGAACCACTTCAATTTTGCAACTAACAACCTCAAGGATCATTAATGTTTTTATTTTCAGCATGAAAACTAGTCCAGTTTGGAATGCCATGGGAATCTGTTGTTATCCTTGTGTTGTTTTAAATACACACACATACACACACACACATATATATATATATATATGTGTGTGTGTATATATTTAAATATGTATATGTAACACATAAACACATATATGTATGTTTGTATACCTATTTTTTGATTAATGATAAATATATGAATGGAATTATTATATTTGATCATGTTAGTTAATCATCATACAATATTGCTATTATTACATAATATGCATGCATCTCATTCTGTTCACTTCACTTTGAATTAATTTATATAAGTCGTTTCAGGATTTTCTGAAACTACTGTTCTCCCCAATTAATAAGCAATAATATTCCATCACAATCATAAATCACAATATTTTCAGTCATTCCCCAATTGATGAACATTCCTTCTATTTCTAATACTTTACCACCACATAAAGAGCAGATTTAAATACTTTGTATGTAGAGGTCCTTTCCCTTTGTTGGTGACCTTTTTGGAATCTAGACCAAGTAGTAGTAAAGTTGGATCAAAGAGAAGATGCTGTTTTTATATTCCTTGGGACCTTATTTCAAATTGTAATTCAGAATGTTTAGACCAATTCACATTTCTAACAACAATGCATTAGTGTTCCAGTTTTTTCCACATCCTCTCCAAAATTTGTCATTTTTTCCTATTGTATTAGTCAATGTGATGGTTATAAAGTGGTACCTCCAAGGTGTTCCAATTTGCATGACTCTAATCAATCATGATTTAGACTTTTTTTATGTGACTATAGTCTGAAAATTGCCTATTGATATTCTTTGAAAACTCAAAAATTTGTAAATTACTTGTACTCTTGTTTTCTGCTTTCCTTATAATCTTGATGCATTGGTTTTCTTTATGCCAAATCTTTTAAATTTAATAAAATCAAAATTATCTACAGATCTGACAAATAAACTATTTCCTACAGCCCTAATTTTCATATTACATAACTATTTATGGTTAATCACATATACATTTTGAATTTATTTTGGCCAATATCTAATTTTTCCCAAACTGTTTTCCAGTTTTCCCAACACTTTTGTCAGATAGTGACGTTTTATTCCAAAAGTTGTTTTTATCAAACATTATATGACTATTATAATTTATTACTTTGTATTGTGTTTCTGATCTATATACCTATCTACCACCCTAATTCTTAATCTGACCCAGATTGTTTTGATAATTACTGCTTTATGATATAACTTCAGATCTGGTATTTCTAGACTGTCTTTCTGGTTGGCTTAAAAAACAACGATAAATTGTGATGAATGCAACTGCCCAGGTTTTCAGTAATAACATCTTTTCAGGTGATAGGGGAAAGGAGAAAAAGAATCCAAGACAGAAGTAAATGGTATATGAAGGCTAAAAGAAGTTGAGATCATTGAAATCATTATTTTGTTAAATATATTTATCCATAAGAAAGAATATTTAAGTTTTAGTTAATTCACCAAAATTCTAGTTTTCCGACAAAATGTCCCAAAGATAAAGTTATAAATTTATATAATAAGATATAAAGATAATTGCTGTGTCAGTTTTATCATAAGAATTAAAAGTCTATAATATGGAAATATTTGTAATGTGAATGTGAGTATGTATGTATGTGTATATCTATATCTATATTTATGTTTATCTATCTGTCTATGTGTGTAAACTAAATCAGATTACTGGATAACAGAGTGGGGGGGAAGGAAAAGGTAGAGAGAGAAAACTTTACAAAATTGAATGTTGAAAACTATCCTTGAATATAATTGGAAAAATAAATAATTAAGTTAACAAAACAGAATAAAAAAGAAGGAATTTAAAGTCAAATGAGTTGTGGGTAGTAATTTTGACAATATTTTCTCCAATGCTTCTCTTTTGATAGAAGCTAACTTCCCCCCTTTTTAAAATAGTAATTCTGAGACCACAATTATTTATGTACTGTTTTCTTCTTTCTTGATTTTCTCTACTTACCCATACAAAAGATAAAAAAAATGTACTGTGATGTGAAGTTGGATACAATTAAGATGCTAAAGTAATTCCCTAATGTCAGCATGCCCTTTTTATGGAAGTTCTTTTTATAAACATTTTGCAAACATCTCCAACTGCAGGTGCCTGGGAACCTCCAAAGTATACTGAAAACATAGTTCAATAACTATTGAGAAAATGCTGGATATAACCATCTTCTTCAAATGTAATGATCATATTTTAGGGATACAAATATTCTTTTAACACAATTCATCATTATTGATGATATCTTATCCTTATTTTGCACTTTATTCTCTCATTCAGTTTCCTCAGATATCCTGTATTGCAATTACCTTGAATATGTAGGGTTTTTTGGTAATAAATCTTTATTTGTCAGTAAATCTATTTTTCCCTTAGAAGATTCTAAATTAGTAGAGTTTCCAGTAATTTCTTAAAGTATTTATGTGTGCTTATGTCTATATCAATTCACTCAACTTATTTCGTTATTCCTTCTTTGCTTCCCTTCTTTGCTGTTTTATAAATGTAGACAAAGTTTTCTATGTTAATCACATCCAGTACATATTCTTTATTAACTATGAAGTTGGCAAGAGATACAACAATGAATAGAACAGAGCTACTCTTTGAATCCAGAATTTAAGATTCTAATTGACTAATAATACTTGCGTGTGAGTAATAGTATAGGAATAGTACTCTAGGCAATAAGACAGGCAAATAGCTTCCATATGGAGAAAGCAAACAGAATAAGCTGACAAAAAGGAAAACAAAAAATTTTAACTTATTAGGAAACAAGGTTAACAATGGACAGCTCGGCCTGTAGCATATCAAACATTTGTTTTGCTCTTGGAAGAGAGGGTGAAGATATATTGTGAGAAGAGTTTCACACAATAATAATTGGATTTCTTTGAATAAGTGATTCCTTTTGTCAATCTTCTTTAGGAGACAGTCTGGCTTAGAAAACGGGGATATCTTGAGTTCACTGTAACTGAACAGGTTTTTAGCATATATATATATATATATATATATATATGTATGTATGTATATCCATCTGAGATGAGAAAATAAAATAGAAGGGGATGACATAGAAACAAACTGGAAACCATGACTGGTAATCAAAGAAAATGATGTTTAAAAGTTGTGATTGATAAAAAGATAGATAGACACATTATTATATTTGATATACAAGCATTACATATATATATATATATATTATATATATATATATTTATTTGTTTTCTATTATTTTTTCTTCTTGAGATTGTACCTCTCCTCTCATGTAATCACATAAATAGCAAAACCTGTATAAATATCATGTTTTTTTTCATGATTGGATTTTGTATGAGCTCTACTTCTTCACCTCCACCTTACAGAATCTTTTCTGCATCCAAGTCTCCTCTCAAGTATTAAGGCAAATAATCTAAAGGGAAATAATGAAAAAATATATAAGAAGAAAAAAAATGTAATAGTTTTCAAATTATACTACAAAACACTAATTATCAAAAATTATTTAGAACTTATTAAAAGGTAAGTCAACCTATAGTCAGATTAGATAATGTAGCATAGTACAACATCCAGACTCCTGATACTAATCACACAAAATTTCTGAGAAGAGAGGGAAACAAGTCTCGGAGAAATTATATATAGACCTACATCTCAATCAGTTATCAAGATAATTTTATTTTCTTTTTTATTTTCAATTTTATTTCTTGTATTTTATTTGTTTTCCAGTTATATAATAGTAGTTTCTAGCTATCATTTTAATAAGGTTTTGAATTTTATAATTTCCCCCACCCTTGCTTCTCCCCCCCACAGAAGACAGTGTAATAATCTTTACATTGTTTCCATGCTTTACATTTTTCAAAATTGAATGTGTTGAGAGAAAAATCATTTCCTTGAGGAAATAAAATATCAGACATAGCAAAATTATATAGTAAGACAACTTTATTTTTTAAATTGAAGATTAAAGGTAATAGTTTTTAGTCTTTGTTTAAACTCCACAATTCTCTCACTGGATACAAATTGTTTTCCCCATCTCAGATATCTAAAATTGTCCCTGATTATTGCACTGATAGAATGAGCAAATCTATTGAAGTTGATCATCACCCCCGTATTGCTGTTATGGTATTCAATATTCTTCTGGTTCTGCTCATCTCACTCATCATCAGTTCATGCAACTCTTTCCAGGCTTCTCTGAAATCCTATCCCTCCTAGTTTTTAATAGAACAATAGTGTTCCATTTTACACACACACACATGCACACACACACACATATATATGTGTATGTGTATACACATGTACATACATATACATATATAAATCACAATTTGTTCCACCATTCACCAATTAATAGACATCCCTTTGATTTCCAACTCTTTGCTACCAAAGAGCTGCTATGAATATTTTTGAGCAAGTGAGGTTTTTACTCTTTTTCATAATCTTTTCAGGTTATAGTTCCAGTAGTGGTTTTGCTGGATCAAAGATTATGTACATTTCTATTGTGCTTTGTGGATAATTCAAAATTATTCCAAATACATAATTCCAAAAGGTTGGATGAGTTCACAGCTCCACCAAAAATGTATTATTGTCCCAGATATCCCACATCCCTTCCTACATTGCTCATTATCCTTTCTGGTCATATAGGCTAATCTGAGAGGTGTAAAGTGATATCTCAGAGATGCTTTAATGAATATTTAATCACTAATGATTTAGAGCAATTTTTCATATGACTATGTTTTCATCATCTGTCAATTGCCTTTGCATATCCTTTGATCATTTGTCAATTGGGGAATGGCTTGTTTTATTATAAATTTGACTCAGTTCTCTATATATTTTAGAAATGAGTCCTTTGTTAGAAATACTAGTTTAAAATTGTTTCCCAGTTTACTTCATTTCTTTTGATCTTGGTTACAGTGGTTTTGTTCATGCAAAAGCTTTTTTAATTTAATGTAATCAAAATTATCTAGTTTGCTTTTAATGATGTTCTCCATCTCTTCCTTGGTCATAAATTACTTTCAAGATAATTTTCAACTGGATACAGTTTAGAGATTAAAAATGTTGTTCTTAATTAGAGGAGCAAACAAGAAATAGGTTCATAGAAGAAAAAATGGAAAATTTCAATTAAATTGAACTTAAAAGATTTTATAAAAATTAGAGATTTCACTCCATCTATATTTTTCATTGTCGATACTCTGAAATATCTAAAAAATTAAAATAAGAAAAGGAAATTAAGGGATTGAACATGACTAAGGATGAAACAAAGTTATCTTGTTTTAGAGATGACAAGGAGGTATATTTAAAGAACAATAGTCACCTAGAGTTTAGCTGCCACAAATATAGCTTTTACAAGGTTTCATGATATAAAATAATTCTACACAGACTTTCTATAGCACCTAATTATTTGTAAAGCACTATATTTAATATCTCATCTGATGCTTACAACAATCCTGTGAAGAGGATGCTATTATACCTACTTTATAGTTGGAAAACTAAGGTTAAGAAAGATTGTCCAAGAATCATACAAGAAACCCTATAGATCATCAGTCATTCCTAGATTCTGAAAACATCTGGTGGGAATCAAAAAAATAGCCCAATGTCATCCTTCTAACTTTTAATCTATAATTTTTTGAATCTATTCTAGTCCAGTGTTTTCTTCACTTTTATACAGTCTCTTTCAAGTTAATTCTATTAACCCAAATAAAAAGACTGTATATGTTAAGTGTCTAGTGTGCATTTATAAAATACATTTTTTAATTTTTCCAGCATAGAATACCTAATCAAAATCTTAAAAATAAGAAGCATCCTTTCCACTCAGTGAAACTTTTGCATAGAATGAGCCACCCTGGCTGGATAGTATTAAATATTTTCTTTCCTGTTAAGATTTTTCTGTTACTGAGGATTATTTCTGTATTGAAAGGAGTATATATGGGAATTGATGATGATGTCAGCATGAGTTAGAGACCTGAATGGAATTGATGCAGGGGAAAGATGAAGAGAATTGTGAATGTAACAGAAAGAATTTGGGTGGAGATGTAAATTGACTCTTGATATGTAAATTGACTTGAAGTAGAGAATTATGACTGCAACAGAAACAATTGTAATCTTGGATAGAGACCCTCCCCATTCTTAATGTACCATTGATGCATAGTTTAATGTAAAATTTGTATCCTGATCTTCTTTGGCTTTACCCTCTAAGGAATTCCTGGTCTAGTAAGAGAAAGGGAGTTTATCTTTTGCATTCTGGATGAGAGGCAAGTTATAAAAACCTGAGCTGGACTCCAGTTCAGGGCTGGCAGTCTTCTCTGACCATGGCCCAGCCAACACTGATTGGCTGTTCTTTCATCTCTCTCTCTCTCTCTCTCTCTCTCTCTCTCTCTCTCTCTCTCTCTCTCTCTCTCTCTCCCTTCCTCCCTCACCACCTTTACTATATCTTGTAACCTTTTTAAAAATTTTAAATTTTATTTCCACCCATGCTTTCCCGAGTGTGAATAATGATTCCTCATAGGCAGAACTGAACACAAGTAACCATTGGCTACAAAATTAAATTCAATTCTGCTTGTTAATGTAAGGTTTGTGTTTGTGTTTGTGTGTGTATGTGTGTGTGTGTGTGTGTGTGTGTGTGTGTGTGTGTGTGTGTAATTTTAGTTTGCGATGATTTACTTATTTTACTCCAGTAAAGAATGTGCAGAAGTCTTTCCATTTAGGAATATATCACCAGTCATTAGTTTCCCTTTTTTCCAAATAGGGCATAATAATAAAACATAAAAATAAAACTCATTCTAAAAATATCACTTCAGCTGAAGTTGTGATTTTATTAGTACACATTCTAAAAATGGAAGCAAACAAGAATGACTAATTTGTATCAGTTTAATTTAATGATTCTGTCATGTGAATTAGTCACATTAACAAAAGCAAATTGGTCACTTGTTTTAAAGATCTTTTTAAATAACAAAGTAAATTTCCACTTATGATTGTAAAACAATGAATTTTATTCCTTGAGGTTTTTTGTGGATTTCATTGTTTTATTCTCTAGCAGCTAATGACAACCTTACTGTTAATATAGAGAGTATTAAGAGATGGAAATTCTAGTTATGATCAGATGCAAATGTGGTGGCAGGTGGAAAGAGATACAAAGACAAGGAAGTCTAATGGAAAAAAAAAAGAATAGAGGTCTTGGATAGCACTTCTATTCAGTGAAGCATGTGATTCAGTGATAGATATTCTATTATAGAAATTTAAATTTAGTGTCCTAACTCTTCAGACTGGGAAGGGTATAGAAAGCAAAGTGACCCTCAATTCCAAAAACAAAAAAAAAATTGAACTTGATTCAATGCATTGAGAGAATACAAAAACATGGAAATCTAAAAATTTACATATATAGTATATATTTATATGATGTAAAGCAATGGGAAAAATTTATAAAAAATAAATAAACGGACTTGATAAAATAGCAATATCAACTTATAAATTATTTAGATATAAATGATTTATTTCTCTCTACTCTGCTTCTTTGTTTTTCCCTTTTTTTAAGCCACAAAAAGGCAGAAAATGTGCATAAGGGTCTGATAAGATAAAGTGTCATTCCTACTATTTTTTTCTTCTTCATTGTCATTTTTAACTTATGCTACTTTAAGCTCCCATATTTCAGTATATTCTGTTAGAAGCAATATCTTTTTTCCAGTTGATATTTTATTTTACTTTTTCACTTATGGTTTATGAAAGTTTTTCAACATTCATCCACATGAATATGCATATTTATTAGTTACATAATTTCTTTCCACTTTCCCTTCCCAACCCCCCCCTCCCCTCAGCCTGATGAGCATTGGACATATACTTTGGGGTTTAACATGTTTATAGATTTTCTGAATTAGGAGTTAGGATCAAGGAAAAAGAAAGAAAGAAAAACATTAGATAAGAAGAAGGAAAAACATAAAAAAATTGAAAAATGAACATAATGTACATTCAGTTTTTTCTTTTTTTGTTTTGCTTTGATTTCTACCTCTGGATATAGATAGCATTGTCCATAACAAGTCTCCCAGGGTTACCCTCACTCTCTAAACTGCTGGGAGGAGCTGCATTGATCATAGTTGATCATTTCACAATGGTGCTGTCAATGTGTACACTGTTCTTTTGGTTCTGTTCCCTTCACATAACATCAGATCCTATAATTCATTCCATACGCCTCTAGAGTTTAACTATTCATGGTTTTATATAGAATAATACTACTCCATAACATTCAGATATTATAACTTGTTCAGTCTTTCCCCAGTTGATGAGCATTCCCTCAGTTTCCAGTTCTTTGTTACTTCAAAAACAGCTGCCATAAATATTTTGGAACATGTGTAATTTTCCTATTTTTTATGATTTCTTCTGGATATAGGCCTAGTATTGGAATTGCTGGCTCAATGGGTATGATCAACTTTAGTTTTCTTTGGGCATAGTTCCATATTGCTCTCCAGAATGATTGATTAATTCACAACTCCACCAACAATGCCTTGATGTCCCAATCAACCCACAATTTCTCCAATACTGATTGATTTCCATTTTTGTTATCATAGTCATTCTGATAAGTGTGAAGGGACACTGCCTAGTAATTTTAATTTTCATTGCTGTAATCAATAATGATTTGAAGTATTTTTTCATGTGATTATATAAAGCTTTAATTTCTACAGTGAAGGAGTGTTCATTACTGTTGTCCACTTCTCAATTGGAGAATGACTTGTAAACTCCTAGATTTGATTCAATTCTCAAAACATTTTAGATATGACACTTTTATAAGAAACTCTAGCTGTGAATATTGGTGTCATAAAAGGTCTTTGGAAGAACTTCCCTCCTATTTTTTAAAATAGCTTATGGAAAAAAATTGTTCCTTAAATGTTTGGTAGAATTCATTTGCAAATCCATCAGGACCTGGAGACTTTTTCTTTGGAAGTTAATTGATGATTTCTTCAAATTCTTCTTCTGAAAATGAATTATATGTATTTTGTTTCCTCTTCTGTTTATCTTCTTAGTTTGCATTTTTGTAAATATTCATCCATTTCACTCAGGTTATTCAATTTATTTGTAAACAGTTGGGAAAAATAGCTACAAATTACTCTTTAATTTCCTCCTCATTGGTTGTGAGTTCTCCATTTCATTTCTGATCTTGGTAATTTGGCAATCTTTCATTTTTAAAATCAGATTAGCCATAGGTTTATTTGCTTTATTTTTTTTTCATAAAACAATGCTTAGTCTTATTTTTCACATTAATGGTTTTCTTGCTTTCAATTTTAAAAATTCCTTCTTTGATTTTCAATATTTCTAATTCTGTATTTAATTGGTGATTTTTAATTTGTTCTATTTCTTCTTTTTTTAGTTTCACCTCCAATTTATTGATTTCTTTTTTATTTTATTCATTTAAGCATTTATAGATATAAAATTTCTCCTAAAACAGGCTTTTTGCTGTATCCCATAATATTTGGCATGATGTCTCATTGTAATCATTTTCTTGAATGAAATGATTTATTATTTCTGTTATTTGTTGTTTGATCCACTTGTTCTTTAATATTAATTTATTTAATTTCAAATTCCCTTTTGGTCTATCTTTCCATGACCCTTTTTTATATGAAATATTGCATTGTGATCTGAAAAGTATGCATTTATTATTTCTGCCTTTTTGCATTCAATTATATGGATTTTCCCTAGTATATAGTCAATATTGTATAAGTGCTATGTACCACAAAGAAAAAAAGTATATTCTTTTCTAACTTTATTCAGTTTTCTCCAAATGACTATCAAATCAAGTATTTCTAAGAACTTTATTCACCTTCTTAACTCCTTCTTGTATATTTTGTGGTTATATTTATCTAGTTCTGAGAGAGGTAAGTTGAGGACATCCATTATTATGGTTTTTCTGTCTATGTCTCATAATTCATTTAGTTTCTCCTCTAAGAATCTGACCTATACCACTAAGTGTATAAATGTTTAATAATGATGACTCCATTGCCTATGGTACCTTTTAATAAGATGTAGTTTCCTTCCTTTTCACTTGTAATGAGATGTCTTTTTGCTTTGCTTTGTCTGAGATAAGGATCACTCCCTTTGACATCTTTTATGTCAGTTGAAGTATAATATATTTTACTCCAGGCTTTTATGTTTACCCTATGTGTATCTCTTGTTTCTTGCAAGGGACATATTGTGTAGGGTTCTGGTTTATAATCTATTCTGCTACTTGCTTCTCTTTTATGGGACAGTTCATCCCATTCACCTTTATAGATAAGATTCCCAGTTCTTTATTTCCCTACATGTAATCTTTCCCCATTCATACTTTTCTCTTTTCTTTCTTCCTTTTCTTCCTCAACTATGTTTTGTTCCTTTTCCCCTTCAACTCTTTAAAAATTTAACTTTGTTTACTTTCATTTATACCTTTTCCTTCCATTTTCTCAGTCTTTTCTTCCATATTACAGAACATAATGAAATTAGGAGTGACTTTGCATTACTAGATGCTTTGAGGTTTGTAGTATCATAGGGACTGAAAGTGTGAACCTATTTAGTAGGGTTGGACATAAAGAGATTAGGAAGTAATCTTATTTTAATCCATATTTTATTTAAGGAGAGTTTAAGTACAATGGTTGGGGTTTTAAATAGTGGGAGATAATATACACAATATTTTGTTTGGACTATTCAGACCAATATGAGCTAAGAATGCTCTCCCACAGATTGGGTAAAAGCAGACCAGGTGAACACCTGGGGTGTTTACTCTAAACTTATGAATCTCATATTTCCTTTAAGCTGTACCTTTTTGAAAAATCAAACGACATGGAAAATAAATCTAGAAGAGATAATTTACAAATTGTTGGTTTACCAGAAATGCTAGACCAAAAATGAACCTTGAAAATATCTTTCAGCAAATTAACAGGGTAAACTGTCCAAACAGATTGGATCAAGAAGACAAACTAGCCAATGAGAGAATGCACAAAACACCTCCAGAAAGAGACTGCAAGATAAACACTCCAAGGACTATGAGAGCCAAATTTTGTAATTCTCTAATGAAGGAGAAAATATTGCAAGCAACCAAAAATAAACAAATTAGATACAAAGGAAGTATAATAAATATGTAAGACTTATCAGCATCAACATTAAAAGATCTGAGGTACTGGAATATAATATTTTAGAGGACAAAGGTACTTTGAATTCTGCCTTGCTCATATGATTCAGCCCTTGCTCTGATGACACTACACTAAGCTAGGTGATCCTATGCCACTGATTCCCATGTTGTACAATCAAGGCTAAGGTTCTTAAAAGAGACCTTTGGGGTTTCCCAGTAATTAGAGTATTTATATGCTCTTTCCATAATTAAATCAGAAATGACTTTACATTACTAGATTGTAAGAGGTTTGTAGTACAATGAAGCAGAGGGTATGAGCACACTTAGAAGGGCTGGAAATAAAGAGATTAGAAAGTGATTTCATCTTATTCCATATTTAGATAAAGAGGGTTTTAGTGTCATGTTTGAAGTTCTAAAGGGACAGTGGGAGAGAGTGCACAAGATACTTTGGTTGAGGAGAGCTATATGGCTATGGCTGGAGTACTAGAGATGGAGGAAGAGAGTATAATTAGAAGAATTGGACAGAAAAACATCTTAAAGAGATATGCTTTGTTTAATACTTTGGCTACAATTGGAGGGCGTATGCTTGGTAGAGTTACAAATAATTCATTAAATGATTTGGGTGTTTCATGATGCTTTGGCTCATGAAGATTGTCATAAAGTGAGTATAATTTGCTGTGATTCATGATTCTTGCGAAGGGTATTTCTAATGAAACAGAAGAAAAGAGGTTACTTAATGATAATGAGGCAATATTGTTTATCACTCAATCAACTAATCAATCAATCTTTGAAAATAGTACTTCTGTCAGGACAAATATTTTGACAATGGTAATGTAAATACAAGATAGGGTTAAACAATTAAAGCTCCCACTCTTTACTAGAAGAAAGCTGGGTATTAGTGGATAAATAATACTAGTTAAAGGGGCAAAAAGAATTATTATAGTAGTGGGGGAAGAAAGGGAGGGATTAACTGAGTAAATCCTGTTCAATATATTTAATTCAGAGAGGGAATATCAAACATATACAATTTGTTTAAAAAAAATCTACCCTACTCTACCAGGAAGTGGGGGGAGGGGAGGCTAGCCTGATCTGTTGCAGGAGCAGAGGTATTGGTGGTAGAACTGATTGACTGGAGCTTGCTGGCAGGGCTGGAGGGTGAGTTCCAGTGCAGGAGAATGCAGACATTTATCCCTGTGCTCCTCTGGTCTGGAGGACTCAGAGTCCATACCTTCATTTCAGCTGAAACCTCTTCCCAGAACAAACACAATAACAGTCCATATCTACTCCAGGCTCAGGTGTGAGCAGCAGAGTTCCCTCAGCTGTGAACAGGGAGAGCAGTTACCTTACCCTAGGGCAAAGCCCACGATTGTTCAAAGATAAAAGCATTCAGCAGCTTTAAACCACCCCCTCCAGGCAAAGGGAGAGGACCTCAGATGAAGGTCACAGACAGTTCAGAAAAAGCAACCAGCACCTGCTATCATTTGGCCCACATGGAATTGCTAAACTCAGTGAGTAAAGCATCTAGGAATCCCAACAATAAAACTCTGTAAAACAAACCCTCCCCAACCCAAGTTCTTAGGAAAAATGAAGAAAGGCCAGGAAAGGAGGGTCCATAGAAATATTCCTAGAAGGAAAAGACACTAACTCAGAGAGACCTTGAACCTCTGAGGAGAATATGATCTGATCTCCAGCACAGAAAGCTTCCTTGAAGAAATCAGGAAGGAGCTTAAAAATCAATTGGAAAATTTAGGAGAGGAAATTAACACATTGCAACAAGAAAACAATTCCTTGGAAAATACAATTGGACAAATACAAAAATGAAATTAATTCTCTCAGATCCTCAATTGGGTAAATGAAAAAATCTAATAATTTTCTCAAAACCTCAATTGGTCAAATGGAAAATTCTTACAAAATAGAATTGACTAATTGGAAAAAAAGGTTACAAGAGGAAAATGGAGAAAATTATTCTCTAAACAAGGAATGGTGTCTAATGGAAACTAAGCACTTCATGAGAAAGCAAGAGACTGTTAAACAAAACCAAAGAATCTAAAAAAAAAAAAATAGCAGAAAATATAACATACCTCATCAGCAAATCCACTGACTTCGAGAACAGATCAAGAAAGGACAACTGGAGAATTATTGGTCTTCCTGAAAACATTGGAGAGAAAATGAGCTTGGACTTAATATTACAAGATTTAGAGATGAAAAACTTCCCTGATATCATGGAACCAGAGGACAAAAATAGTAATTGAGAGACTGCATCAATCTGCTGTGGAAAGAGATTCAAAAATGAAAACACAAAGGAATGTTGTGGCCAAATACCAGAACTATCAGAAAAAGAGAAAATCTTGCAAGCAGCCAGAGAGAAATAATTTAGATACCAAGAAGTCACAGTAAGGATTATACAGGACCGACCTAGCTGCATCAACATTAAGGGATTGAAAGGCCTGGAATGAGATATTTAGAAGAGCAAGGGAGCTTGAAATGCAGCCAAGAATACACTACCCATTAAAAACTGAGCCTTCTCTTCTAGGAGAAAAGATGGACATTTAATGAAATGGGAAACTTCCAAGATTTCCTGATGAAAAGACCAGAGCTAAGTAGAAAATTTGGATATCAAATAGGAGGCTCAAGAGACACATGAAAAGGTAAAACATGGTAAAGAAAAAAATTGCTATCCAATAAGATGAAACGAGCTATATCCCCACCTGGAAGAAAGATTATTATAAATTGAGAATTGAAACTCTATTAGAGTGAATATACCTAGCAAGAAGTGATAGACATTTATGACCTTTCTGAGACTCAGAATGATTTTAAAAACAATATCTCCTTACAAAGGAGATGAGATGATGGAGGAGATTGAATGGAAAAAATCTCATTACATTAGGAGGTACAAAAGAACTATTGTAATAGAGAGGAAGAAGGGAAAAAATAAGAAGACCTGATTCTGCCTCTTATCAGACTTGTCTTAAAGTAAACATATACCCACACACACTCAGTTAAGTTAAGAAGCTTAACTTACCTTTCAAGTATTAAAAGTGGAAAGGGGGAGATTGGGACAGGGAGGGGGAGAAAAGGGGGGACTAAAAGAAGGAAAGGAAGGAAGAAGGGGAAATGGAAAGAGCAAAGAAAGGTGAGTGTGGTTGATATAGGAGGGCAAACACACTGAAGGGGGTGGTATTCAGAAACAAAATCCTGGGGAATATGGAAAAAGAGAAAAAAGGGGGAAAATATAAACAGAGGGGAGATATCATGGAGGACAATAAAGAGTTAGTAATTATGACTTTAAATATGAATGGGATGAACTCTACCTTAAAATGTAAGTAAATAGCAGAATCATACAATATGCTGCTTACAAGAAACTCATTTGAAGCAGAGATAAGTATAGAGTAAACATAAAAAGTTGGAGTAAAATATATTTTGCTTCAGCTGAAGTGAACAAAGCAAGGGTAGCAATCCTTATTTCATACAAAGCAGCTGCAAAAATAAACAGAATTAAAAGAGATAAAGAAGGAAACTATATCCTCCTGAAAGGTACCATAGACAATAAAATAATGTCAGTACTAAATATGTATGCACCCAATGGTAGAGCATCAAAATTCCTAGAGAAGTTGAAAGAACTACAGGAAAACATAGACAGCAAAACTCTACTAGTGGGAGACCTAAAACTCCCACTCTCAGATTTAGATAAATACATTCATAAAATTAACTAGAAAGAAGTTAAGGACATAAATAGATTGCTATAAAACCTTTATATGATAGACTTTTAGAAGAAATTGAATGGGGATAGCAAGGAATGTACTTTTTTTTCTGCTGTACATGGAACTTACACTAAAATTGACCAGGTACTATGGCATAAAAACCTAAAGATCAGTTGCAGAAAGGCAGAAAAAATGAATACATCTTTCCCTGATCATAATGAAATATAAATCATATGAAATTTTGGGGCCAGGGATATACATACATATATATATATATATATATATATATATATATATATATATATATGTATGTATATGCCTAAAATAATTGGAAACTAAATAACCTCATTTAAAAAAATGAGTGAATCATACAACAAATTATAGAAAGAATGAATCATTTCATCCTGGATAATTCTAGAAGCAACACACCAATCCTATTGGATTCACTCAAAACCAAATCTCAGAAACAACATACCAAAAACTATGGAATTCACTCAACTTGGCTTTCAGTGGATATACTATATCTTTAAATGCTTACATGAATAAATTAGAGTAAGAGGAAATCAATGCAACAAAATATGCAAATAAATATTAGAGAAAGAACAAATTAAATCACCCCAATTAGCTATCAAAATAGAAATTCTAAAAATTAAAGGAGAAATTAATAAAATCAAAATCAAGGAAGCTAGTGAAATAGTAGACAAAACCAAGAGTTGATGTTCTGAGAAAAAATAAAGTTGATAAAACTCTGGTCAATTTGATTTAAAAAAAAGAAAGAAGAAAACAAATTGCTATTATCATAAATGAAAATGTTGAACTCACCACTGAGGAGGAAATTAAAGTAATATTTCAGAATTATTTTGCCCACTTCTATGCCAATTAATTTGAGAATCTAAGTGAAATATTTGAATATTTACAAAAATATACGTTGCCTAGGTTAGGTAAAGAGGAAATTAAATACCTAAACAACCCTCTGTCAGAAAAGAGATATTCAACAAGCCCTTATTGAACTCTCTAAGAAAAAAATCTCCAGGGCCAGATGGATTCACATGTGAATTCTATGAAACATTTAAGGAACAACTGGTTCCAATAGTATATAAACCCTTTGGAAAACTAATGAAGACAGAACTCTGCCTTACTCTTTTTATGACACCAATATGGTACTGATACCTAAACCAGGAAGAGATAAAACAGGAAAAGAAAATTATAGACCTATCTCCCTGATGAATATAGATGCAAAAATCTGAATGAAAATCTTAGCAAAAGGATTACAACAAGTTATCAGTAGGATAATACACTATGACCAAGTAAGAATTATTCCAGGGATGCAGGATTGTTTCAATATTAGGAAAACTGTTAGTATAACTATTTACATCAATAACAAACCTCTCAGAAATCATATGATTATATTAATGGAAGCTGAAAAAGGTTTTGACAAAAATATATCACCCATTCCTATTAAAAACCCTAGAGCTTGTAGGAATAAATGGATTGTTCCTTGGAATAATGAGCAGTATCTATCTGAAACCATCAACAAGCATTATATACAATGGAGATAGGCTAGAGGCATTCCCAGTGAGCTCAGGGGTGAAACAAGAATGCCCATTATCACCACTTCTATTCAATATCGTCTTAGAAATATTAGCTACAGCAATAAGAGAAGAAAAAGAAATTGAAGGAATTAGAATTGGGAAAGAAGAGACAAAACTCTCACTCTTTGCAGATGACATGACAATATACCTAGAGAATCCCCCAAAATCATCTTAAAAACTACTAGAAATAATTAGCAACTTTAGCAAAGTTGCAGGATTTAAAATAAACTCTCAAAAATCTGTGGAATTTCTATATATGACCAGCAAGGTACAGCAGAAAGAACTGAAAAAGAGAAATCACATTCAAAGTAACTTCAGATATTAAAAAATACCTGGTAGTCTATCTGCCAAGGCTTCTCAAAAAATTTTGGAAAACAGTTACAGAACATTTCTCACACAAATAAAATCTGTTTTAAATAACTGGGTAAACATTAAGTGCTTATGGATAGACAGAAGTAATAGAATAAAAAATGACAGTTCTACCAAAACTAAACTACCTGTTTACTGCCCTACAAATCAAAATTCTAAAAAAATTACTTCAATGAGTTACAAAAAGTTTTATATAAATTCATATGCAGAAATAAAAAGTCAAGAATTTCCAGGGATTCAAGGGAACAAAAAGTGCAAAAGAAGGTGGTATAACCTTACCAGTTCTAAAATTATATTATAAATAGTCACCAAAGTATCTGGTAGTGGCTAAGAAATAGAGGGGTGGATAAGTGGAATAGACTAGGTGCAGTAGAAAGAAATGATTATAGTAATCTGCTGTTTGAAAAACTCAAAGTGTCCAGCTATTGGGATAAAACTTTCTTCAGTAAAATCTGTTGGGAAAATTGGAAGTTAGTATGGAAGAAACTTGGATTAGACCAACACCTCACACCCTATACCAAGGTAAATTGAAAATGGAAACAGGATTTAGACATAAAAATCAATATTATAAGCAAACTTGAAGATCAAAGAGTAGTTTACCTGTCAGATCTATGGAAAGGGAAGCAGTTTATGACCAAAGAAGATATGGCGAACATCATTAAAAAGAAACGAGATAATTTTGATTACATCAAATTAAAAAGCTTTTGCACAGAAAAAAAATCACTGTAACCAAGATCAAAAGAAATGTAGTAAATTGGGAAACAAATTTTACAACTAGTATTTCAGTCAAAGAACTCATTTCCAAAATAAACAGATAACTGAGTCAAATATAAAAAAATACCATAGCAGCTCTGTGTTGGCAAAGAATTGGAAATTAAGTGAATGTTCTTCAATTGAGTTTAACAAACTGCATTTTATGGTTCACTATTGTCTATTAGAAACCAGGAGGGATATGAATTCAGGGAAACCTAGTAGTATTTGCATGAACTGATGCTGAGTGAGATGAGCAGAACCAGAAAAACAATGTACACCCTAAAAACAACATGGGGGTGATAATCAATCTTGATGGGCTTGCTCATTCTGTCAGTGCAACACTCAGGGACAATTTTCAATTATCTATGATGGAAAATATCATTTCTTTCCAGCGAAAGAATTGTGGAGTTTAAACAACGACCAAAGTCTATCACCTTTAATTTAGGGACAAAATATGATCTTATTATATAATTTTGCTATCTCTTATATTTTAATTTTCTTCCTTAAGGATATGATTTTTCTCTCATCACATTCAACCTAGATCATTGTATACCATGGAAACAACATAAAGACTAATAGACTGCCTTCTGTGGGAGGTGAGGTGAGGGAAGCAAATAATGGGATACAGCAACCTTTTTCTCTCAGAATTAGATAAATCTAACCTCAAACTAAAAAAGAAGGAAATTAAGAAGGTGAAAAACATCTTAGAAAACTTAGATGTTAGACTTCTGAATGAACCTGTATGGGAATACATGGCTTGTATACCAAACTTGAAAATGTTCTGGGGCATAAAACCTTACAGTCAAAAGCAGAATGGCAGAGATAATAAATTTATGCTTTCCATATATCACTTTATATCATACTATATGAGCAGATGAGATATATTACAGTAATATAAAAATCATTCAATATTAGAAAGTATGAATGTTCACTCTTTAGAGGATCATGGAAAGAATTACATGAACTAATGTTGAATGAGGACATTGTACTCACTCAATGTACAAGAGTGCATTGTACACATTAAAATCTACCATTGATGGCTACAACTCCTGTCACAGTTCAGAGAGCTAGGATAAACCTAGAAGACCTGCTGTCTGGATCCAGATGAATAAAAACAAAAGAAAGCCAACAAAAAAAAAACAAAAACAAATTACAGAATCTGAATGACTATTATTTTCTTTTTAAAAAATTTTTCATATGTTTTTCTTTCTTATTTTATTGTTTTCTTTTTTCCCCTTCATCCTACTTCAAAAAGATTCAGTAAACATGTTAAAGAAAAATGTACATGTGCAGTATTCACTAGACTGTTCGTAACTGAGGAGAGGGGTGTGTGAAGGGAGGGTGGAAGAAAATTAGGTAACATAAATACGTATGCAATAATTATGATAATGTTTGCCCTTAGTTCTCAAAGAAGCCAATGACTTAAGGAGGGGTGATAGCAAGACAAGCACAAGATATGGATTGGAGTGGGGGGGTGCTGTGCAAAGTCATCAGCCTCACTTTCTCCTTCAGAGTCATTTGATTCCAGTGGTCAGATATGTAACAGGATGACTGGAGATGGCCCTGAATGTGAGGCAATCAATGTTAAGTGACATCCCTAGGGTCCTATAGCAAGTTAGTGTCTGATGAATATTGAAAAACCTTCATAACATTTATGGGAAATTATATTGGAAAATATGATTGGAAAAATAAAATATCAATTGGAAAAAATGCCCAAAATAACAAAAGAGGAAACAGCTTACAAAGATAATCTTATTTAGAAAAAAGAAATTGAACAAACCATCAACAAGTTCCACAAGAAAAAAAAATGAACAGGATCAATTGGATTCATAAGTGAATTCTGCAGAAACTTTAAAGAATAATTAATTTTTGAACTCTTTATACTACTTGAGAAAATAGACAAAGAAAGAATTCTCCAAATTTTATTTATGACATGAATATGCTGCTTATCCTAAACTTGGAAGAACACAGAGAAAAACATTATTGAACAGTTTCCTTATGGATATTGTTAAAATTCTAGAGTTAGAAAAACTCTTGAGAAAACGTAGCATATCTTCTTATTAAAAGCACTTGAGAACTTCCGAGCAAATGAACTTTGCTTAAAATGAGGAGTGACTATCTAAAATCATCAGCAAACATCTATAAAAGGGGGAAACTATAAGCCTTCCTAATAAGATTGGGGGTTAAGAAAGGATGCTCATTATTATCACCCATTATTCAATAATGTACTAGAAATGAAAGGTACTGGTTACAGCTAGGTGATACAATGAATAGAGTGCCACCCCCAGAGTCAGTAGGACCTGAGTTCAAACCAAACCTCTGACACATACCAGATGTGTGATCCTGGGCAAGACACTTTACCCTGATTGCCAAGGTCATCTTCAATCATACTGATCCATATCTGGCCACTAGATGAAAAAAGAGGAGAAAGTAAGACTGGTGACTTAACACAGTAGACCCTCATTCAAATCTGATTCATATGTATGTCATGGCATCACCTCCCTGATATCATAGTTTTATTCAAGAACAAAGGACAAACATCATCATCATCAGAAATGCAAGATAAAAGAATGAGAAGAAAAAAGTAAGGAATTAGAATAAGCAATGAAGAAAGAACTATCTTTACAGTTGATACAATGTCATATTTGAAGAATTCTAGAGAATTAACTAAAAATCTAATTAAAATAATGTACAACTTTAGCAAAATTGCAGGAAATAGAATAACCCCCCACAAAACAACAACATTTATTTATCCAACAGCAAGAGATAGAAAGAGAAATTTGATTTAAAAGAACCATACAAAATGTAAACAACTTGGGCATCTTCATGCCAAGACAAAACCAAGATAGAGCATATTTTCAAGAAATGTTATTCACACAAGTCAGAACCAAACAAATGGGAAAAAATATTAAATTTTCATGAGTGGGTCAAGCCAACATAATATAAATCACAATTCTTCCTTAAATTATTTTACTGATTCAAGGTCATACAAATCAAATTACCAAAAATTATTTTATATGGGAAGAAAAAAGGTCAAAACTATTAATTAATAAAAAAATTCTGGAGGTAGGTGATAAAGTTTTATGAGTTTTAAACTGTACTACAAAGTAGTAATTGTCAAAACTATCTGGTACTGGTTAGGAAAATAAGTGGTATAGATTAGTTACCCAATACCTAAAAATCTAGTATTTGATCATCTCAAATAGTACTTTAAGAATACAAAATCATTATGCAAAACATGCTAGAAGATTTGGAGAGAAGGGGAAAATGGATACATGATATAAACATAAATGGTGATACATGAACAAAATAGGGAAGCTTGAAGAAGTTTACCTCTCAGATCTTTGGATAATGGAGGAATTTATAACAAACAAAATAGAGATAATATTATAAGATGAAAAATGAATTATTTTAATTGCATTTAATTAAAACAGTTTTTTTTGCAAAAATACAGACAATTTAGCAAAGATTAGAAGAAAATGGAAGGAAAAATTGGAAAATTGTTTTTTGCAAGTTATTTTTAAATGTCTCATTTCTCAAATATCCTGACAACTGAGTCAAATTTATTTAGAAAAAGATAAGCTCCAACTAGCATTTACTTAAATGAAATTACTTAAGTAACTCCATTTCAGAAAAAAGAAATTGAAGAAACCATCAATACACTCCCTAAGAAAAAGTCTCCAGGTCCAGATGATTTACAAGTGAATTCTACCAGATATTTTAGGAACAATTAATTCCCATTCTACATAAACTATTTTAAAGAAATAGGAGGGGGGGGGAAGCTAGGTGGTACAGTGAATAGAGCACAGGTCCTGGAATCAAGAGGACCTGAGTTCAAATCCTAACTCAGACATTTAATAATTACCTAGCTGTGTGACCTTGGGCAAGTCACTTAACCCCACTGCCTTGCAAAAACCTAAAAACAAAACAAAACAAAACAAAAAAATAGAAGAGGAAGGAGTTCTTCCAAACTCTATTTATAACACCAGCATTATAACTAAATCAGGAAGAACCAAAACAGACAAAAATTTATAGACCAATCTCCCTAATAAATATTGATGCAAAAATTTTAAACAAAATTTTAACAATGAGAGTACAGCAAATTATTAGCAGGATGATACATCATGATCAGGTTGGATTCATATCAGGCAGGCAGGGATGGTTCAACATGAGAAAACACTCAACATAATTAAACATATAAATAGCAAAACCAACAGAACTCATGATTATCTCAATAGATGCTGAAAAAGCCTTTCGTAAAATACAACATTCCTTCCTATTTAAAAATACCAGAAATTTTAGGGAGAAATGGAGTTTTCCATAAAATAATAAATAGTATCTATCTAGAACCATCAGCAAATATTCTATGTAATGGAAATAAACTTGGATCATGTCCAATAAAATCAGAGGTGAAACAGGGATGCCCATTATCACCATTACTATTCAATATAGTATTGGAAAAGCTAGTTGTAGCAATAAAAGAAGAGAAAGAAATTGAAGGAATCACAATTGGCAATGAGGAAGCAAAACTTTCACTCTTTGTAGATGATATGATGGTATACCTAGTGAACCAGAGAAACTCTAAAATACTTGAAACAATTAACAAATTCAGCGAAATAGCAGTATATAAAATAAATCCACAAAAATCATCAGCATCTCATATATGAACAACAAAGCCCAAGAACAGGAGACATATAGAGGAATTCTATTTAGAATAACCATAGACAACATTAAATACTTGGGATTCTACTTCCCAAGAGAAACCCAGAAACTGTTGGAAGACAAGTATAAAGCTCTCCTCATTCAAATGAAGTCAGATCTGAATAACTGGAAAAATGTCAAATGTTCATGGTTAGGTCAAGTTAATATAATATAAATGACAATTCTACCCAAATTAAATTACTGATTCAGTGAAATAGCAATCAAACTACCAAATAACTCCTTTACTGAGTTAGAAAAAATAGTAACAAAATTCATCTGGAGCAACAAAAGTGAAAGAAAAACAAGGGAACTATAAATGTAAAGGAAGGTGGCCTAGCTCTGCCAGATCTAAAACTATAATATAAACCAGCAGTCATAAAAACTGCCTGGTACTGGTTAAGAAATAGAGTAATAGATCAGCAGATTAGGATAGGTTTAAAAGAAATGCAGTAAATGACTACAGTAATCTGCTATTTGATCAACCCAAAGACATCAGCCTTTGGGATATGAACTCACTATTTCACAAAAATTTTTGGCAAAATTAGAAAATGATATGGCAAAGAGTAGGCATAGATCCACATTTCACCCCTATACCAAAATAAGGTTTAAATGGTACAGTATTTAGACATAAAGAGCGATACCATAGATAAATTAATAAACCAAAAAAATACTCTATTTATATATGAAAAGGGATGAATTTATGACCAAACAAGAATTAGTGCACATTATAAACTGCAAAATGAATGATTTTGACTATATTAAATTAAAAAAGTTTTTGCACCAATGGAATCAAGGTTGCCAAAATGAGAAGAAAAGTAGAAAGCTGGGCAACAATCTTCACTACCAGGAGTTCTGATAAAGGTCTCATTTCTAAAATATAGAGAGAATTGCATCAAATTTATAAGGTCACAAATCATCCCCCAATTCCTAAATGGTTAAAGGATATGAACAGACAGTTTTTAAATGGAGAAATTAAAGCTATATATAAAATCATATGAAAAAATGCTCCAAGTCAGTATTGATTAGAGAAATGCAAATTAAAACAGCAATGAGGTTTCATCTCACGCCTATTAGATTAGCTCAGATGAGAAAAAGGGAAGATGATCAATGTTGGAGAGATTGTGGGAGGATTGGGAACAATCCTGGCGAACAATATAGAACTATGCCCAAAGAGCAACAAAACTGTTTATACCCTCTGACCCAGTAATTCCTACTTGAGGATGATATCCAGAAGAAATTATAAAAAAAATGAGAAAAGTCCTTCAAGTTTCAAAATATTCATAGCAGCTATTTTTGTAGTGACAAAGATTTGGAAATTGAGGAAATACCCATCAATTGGGGAAAGGCTAAACAAGTTATGATACAGGAATAATATGGATTATTATTGTCCTATAAGAAACCATAAATGAAAAAAAGAAAACACAAGTGGTTGGACTATAGAGAAGCATGGAATGACTTATGGAATGTGATGCTGAGTGAAGGGAGTAGAGTCAAGAGAATAAAATTTACACATGAACAACATTATGAGATGAACAACTCTGATGGAAGCAACTCCTCTCAATAGTCCAGAGAGCTAAGATAACTGTGCTAGACTGGTTATGGACTATATTATTCCCAACCAGAGGAAGGAAAGCAAAACAAAAAAAAAAAAACACATAGTAAAAGAAAACCCACTGTGATGAACATTTTATAAAAATTATCTCTTATGTTTCTCTTTCCCTTAATACTAATTCCTTATGCCAAAATTTACTAATTTGCAAATGGCTTTGACAAAATAAGTATGTAAAATGCTAATCTGACTATTTCTTACTGAGGGGAGGGGGCGGAAGGAAGGGTGGTGGGAAATTTTGTAACTTCAAAATATATGCAATTGGATGAAAATTTTTAACAAAAATGATTAATTAAAAATAGTTAAAGGAAATGAACAGGTATATTTCAGAAGAAGAAACAAAATTATTGTAGTCATAATAAAAAGCCTCCTAAACCACTATTTATTAGAGAAATGCAAATTTAAAAATTCTGTGCTACCACTTCACACTTAATCAGATTGACTAATAATACACAAAAGGAAAATGATTAAATGTTGGAGATGATGAGACAAAATTGTGAAGATAAAATTTGTAAACTGATCTAACCATTCTGGAAATCAATATAAAGCTAAATCTAGAGGGCAATAAAATTGTGCATGCCCTTTAACTCCTATACTATCTCTTCTAGTTTGTATCTCAAAGAGATTAAAAACACAATGACTTTTATTTACCAAAATATTTGTATCAGCTCTTGTTATGGTTTCAAAGAATTGGAAATTGAAGTTATATGATGTTCAACTGAAAATAACTTAGTGAATCTCAATAATGTAATGATTCAAGACAATTCTGAAGGAATAATGAGGAAAAAGGCTAACCACTTTCAAAAAAAGCACTGGCAGAATTACAATGAAAATCAAAACATTTTTTTCTAATTTTATTTTTATAGGTGTTTTTAATGGGGGACTGTTGTTTTTCATGTGACTAATATGAAAGTAAATAGGTTTAGCACTATTAAGCATGCATAGTTGATATCACATTGCTTACCTTTTCAATAATGGGGAAAGTGAGGTGTGATGAGATAGAATTTACAACTCCAAGTTAAAATAAAATGAATGTTAAAATTGTTTTACATGTCAAAAGAAAAATTAAAGATTAAAAAAGTAAATAGCTGGGAAAATAGATTGTGTTATGTAATAGAACAATAGTGAGTAATTTGAAATGACAAGCAATGGATATTCTGAAAAGCATAAATATTTTTTGTATGAATGTTTGCATGTTTATTTAAACATTCTCTCTTCTTTCTTTTTGTCTCCCTTTGTCTCCCTTTTTAACTACTGCAGATTCCTATTCAACTCCATGGCATAGTCTAGACAATATGTATTTTTTAATTTATTCTATTTTCCATTATCTATCTAGCTATCTAGGTATCTATTTATTTATTTATTTCATATGATAATTATATTTTTAAGTTACAAAAATTATTTTGTTATTGCTGTTTTGGTTCACTTAGTTTTTCTTCCTCTGGGTGGGAAGGACATTGTCCATAGGTGGCCTAATACAGTTTTCCTAGCTCTCTGAACTGTTGAAAAGAGAGGATTCCATTAAGGTTGATCAGTTGTTAATGTGTCTATTGTTCTCTTGGTTCTCCTTCCTTCCCTCAACATCAGATCCTGAAAATAATTCTATGCTTCTCTAGGGTCCGACCATTTATGTCTTCTTATAGAATAATAATATTCCATAGTATTCATATACCATAACTTGTTTAGTCATTCCCCAGTTGATGGACATCCCTTCAATTTCCAATTCTTTGTGACTACAAAAAAGAGTTGCTATGAATATTTTGGAACATGTGGGACTTTTCCCCCATTTTTTATGATTTCTTCTGGATATAGACCTAGAATTGGAATTGTTGGATTAAAGGGAATGAATATTTTTATTGGACTCTGAGCATACTTCCATATTGCTTTCCATATTAGTCTATTCTCTTTGAAATTTGCATGTGTCTTATTGAGGAAACCCCTATAGTATTTAGGGGTTCAATGATTCCTTCAACATTTCATTGTCAAATAAAAACATCCGGAGAATGAATAGAAGTGAAATATTACCTTAATTTGAAATATTTGAATTATACTCTCCCCTCAGACATTAGGGAATAACTTTGTTGAGCTTGTGTCTAACTATTTTCTCCATATATTTAGTAGGTGACTGAATTGTACTTTATTTTGGACAATATTTTTCATATATTTTTCCACTGATGATATTTGTTGAATGAGATACTGTGAAGTTGAGTTTTGTTTGACAGACATACTTTTTTTGAAGTCATAAAACAAAAAATGCAATTGCATTTTGTAATCTTTTTTCATAGTAGTGATTTTTTCTGTTTTTTTTGCATAAAAATTTTTATTATTTTGATAACATTTGATTTCATCCACATCAGCTCTGATTTCAAAATTTTTTCTTCAATTCCTTCAAATATTTATATGCTTCTCTCTATTTCTCCTAATTGTTATTACATATATCAAAGTTTATTTTTGTTAATTTCTAAGCAATTTTTCATAAATTAAGCTTCCAATTCAATACAACGCATTCAGCTCTAAATATTTTGACATAAAATTGCCCTTTTATTTAGTTTTTTCTGTCATGGGGTATACAGTGTGGCATAATTCCTACTAGGATTACTGGATCAAAAGAAAAGGAATTTTTAATCACATTTCTTTTTTCTTATTGACATTTTATTTTTACAAGCACAAATTATAAAAGTTTTTCAACATTCATTCATATGCATATGTTTATTTTTAAGTTACAAAATTTCCTTCTACCCTTTCTTTCTATCCTCCTTCCCTCAGCAGCGAACAATCAGTTTCACATTGTACATATATATTTGTGATAAACAATGTCTACAGATTAGTAATTTTTAACACATTTCTTCCATAATTATATACTGATACACAGAATAGGTGATTCAATTTCTAGCACTAACAAGGTATCAGTGTATGTTCATAATCCTTTAAAAATGACTGTTTCTATTTGTATTTGTACGATGAAAAGTGAAAATTTATAGTTTTTCTTATTCCAAGTCTTATTTCTCATGTCTTTTTCCTCTTGCACTCTCATTTCATTTTAATGACATTTTTCACAAAGAAAAAAATAGGACAAATTTGTTTAATTTATTATATGATCTTTCATGACTTTGAGATTATGTTTAAAAATATTTTGAGATTAGTTTTTTATTCCATCAGTTATACCAATATCATGATGATATTTTATCTTTTTTATCATTTTTTACAATGGTCTTTTTATAAAGCCATTATTCTGGCCTTATATACAAAATTGGAACTTTATGCTTTGAATATATTCTTTGTACCTCTGGAGGGTCTGACTTTTTCTTATGGAAAATCCTGACTTTTCTTAATTGATGTTATATTTTTTATTGGGTTCCATCAACATGACATCTATTTCTGTTCAAAAGTAATAGTTTAAAAACTCCTTTAATGTTTTCAAGAGATAGTTCTCCAGTTTTCCATTCTTGTGTTAAGCTTTTTTTCTGGTTTGTCCCTATTTCTTGGTTGCTGATCAATTCAGTTGCCTATATTTATTGAATTTGTGCTTGGATAGCTTATCCACTATGGTTTTTCCTTATATTTCTGCTCACTCGTCAGTGTTAATCCTAAGATCCTCACTGGGTTGGTTATCAGAAGTCCTGAGATATATTGCTTCCTCTTATTCTACTATCTTGATTGTCTCTAAGACAAGGGAAGAAATTACAAAATAAAAAACATGTAATTTTGATTGGATGAAATTGAAAAGCAAACAAAAACAAAATAATGTATGTGATATTAATATGAAAGGAGTTGAAAGGGAAAAATCCCATTATTTATTTGATAAGAAATTTGCAACTGCAATATATAGAAAACAAAGACATATAATAAATAAGCCATTCCCAAAGAGATCAGTGATTAAAGGATATAATAAACCATACATAAAAAGAAGAACTGGGAACTATTTAAAAACCATGTGAAAGAATAGCCTAAGTAATAATTAAAATGGAAATCAAAACAATAACAAGATTTTTCTTCATTTCCAGCTAATTAATAATTATGCTAAAAGATAAAAATAGTATTGTAGGTTTTGTGGAAAGACTGGAAAGTTAGTGCATTATTTGGTGGAGTTGTGAATTAGTAAAACCATTTGGGAAGTCAATTTAAAATTATGGAAATAAAATGACTAAAATATGCATAGTCTTTGATGCAGATATTCTGCAACTAAAGATATAATCTATATCCTTGATAAAATGAAACTCACTTGAATATGAAAGCATTTATATTAACAAGTCTTTGCATTGGCAAATAACTTGTAACAAAGTCAATTCTTTGGGATTTGTAGATAAGCATTTGACAAGGTAGATAGCAATATGACAAATAAAATATGATATGTAAATGGAATGAAATACAGAGAAACATGAATAAGCATTCATTAACTCAAATTGATTTAAGTAATCAGATCCAGAAAAGATAATATACACAATGGCTACAACATTTTAAGTGGAAAGAACAATCACAGTAAAATATAGTACTAATAAGAATATTGAAAATTATCCTAAAACATGAGTATATTAATAAAACACATGGGAACAAAGACAAAGAAATATGAGAAGATATTTTACCCCCCTCCCTTGCAGAAATTTGGATGTATTGATTAATTTGCTGATTATTTTATATTACTCATCTTTTATTTTTTTAAAATCTTTATGTCATTGAGATGGATCTTTGGGAAAAGGATGGAAATAATTTAGGAGACAAACTTAAAAAATATAAAAAGTAAAATACATTATGAAGATTTTGTTTCATAAAAATATTTTAGAATTATGATATTCATTTTTGCAGTTTTCCCAGTCACTTTTATTTTAATATGCATGTATCATCCATACTATTTACCATTTTTTAGAATTTTTCCCATACTTGAGATATTTTATAAATTAATCTCAACAATTTAAAATTGTAAAAAACCCCAAAGCTTTGCTCTAGATTTAGTTGGGGAGAAATTACTGCTTTTGTTGATTTCTGTGTCTTTGCTACTTTCTCACTTTGTATTCTGAGATGATCAAGTTCAAATATAATAGTGCTACCATCTCATCACTGATAAAATTAGATTGCAACAGAAGTGCTGACAGATCCATTTAACTTCACTTTGATTTGTTGACTTCTTTTAAGTTTCACCTAAAAATGTCCTCATGATGATTAGTTTAATAAGGCTGTATAACAAGAACTCTGAAGATTTCTTTTGCCCTCACACACTTTTCAGTATTTTATGAGGTGATACTATTGATATTCCCTGCATTCTTTCTAGTGTTTTGCAAATAAGCTTATATTTTAGACTTTTTTGCCTTGTCATTCCTTTTGACTAGAATTACATTTTTACTGAATGTAGTGACTCCTGGTCTCTTTTGGCCCCCTTAGCCATTAGTACATTAGTTAAATTTCTTTAAGAAAAAAATAAAATCAGTAATTTTACTTTTGGTCTTTTCTGATATTTTAAAAAACTTAATGTATCATCAACATGCTTCTATTTTATATAAAGATATATTAAAGAAATCACAATGTGAAGAATAGTTTTTCTATTGTTTATTTGTGCTATGACATTCTCAAATGATGGGCATATATGAAAGAGAGATGTTCTGTATTGTCAGAGAGAGTATTCACATCTATAAATCATGTTTTCTTCAAACTTGGAAGTAAGACTAAAGAAGATGAATAGGAGTTTTTATAACTGAATTAAATGTATAATTTTAAATTATTTATTGGAATTCAGTATTAACTTTTATCTAAACAGTTCAAATTCAGACTACACATCCTTTTTATGAGCTTAAAAGATAATGAATAAACAAATAAATATATGATTACAGTTATGTAAATGAATAAATAAGTGGATGAATGAATAGATAAATATTGAACACATTTATAAATGTAAATGTATTATTTACTCTATTTACTGCAGTTAACTATATTATATTTAAATATATAAATATATAATGATAACTTCATAGATATATTATTCTATTGTGTATATCACATGTAATAGTATTTTTATATTATATACATAATAATCTATTAAATATTGATTTCTGCTTTCTGGAAGAAATAGGCAAAATGAATATCCCAGATCCTTCATATAAATATAGCTATATAAATATATATGGAGTTTAATTTCAAAAGTCAACACTTTACCTTAGAGAAGGGAAAGGGGAAAAGTGAATATGATATTAAGTTTTTTTTTATTTCAATGCTATGTAATGCTTGATTTTCTTTTCAAATTTCATTTTTACATTATTAAGATGGAAAATATATAACTTTGATATGGGCACAAGTATAATTTATTCAGCTATTCTACCAAACTCAAAGTAACAGAAATAATTAGCAAGCTAATTAGAAATGATTCCTAGAATAAATATAATTATTACATTTCATTCTGCAAAAGACAACATATATTAAAGAAATGAAACAAATAAGAGCCTTTCTGGCAAACACAGTTTCAGATCTAAAAAATGGAGATAAATAATAATCATTTTAATCTAAAATTTCTAAAAACAGAAATAGCAAAATGTTAAGATAATAAAAATACTAAAGGAAGCATTATAAAATTGTGCCTTATTCTCAAATGAAATTTAGTACTTTCCCTTATTCTAACTGACATTAATGAGTCAAATGTAAAAATTAACATCACTAATTCATACTGAAAAGTATCTTTGTAAAATATAATTGTTATAGTGAATTCTTTGCATGAAAGCTTTCAGCTTTTCATTGTAAAAAAGATTATACTTTCTCTAATCCTATGTCTTAAAGAACTATAAAGAGCAGTTTCTCTGTAGAAATTCCAATATACTTTGAAAAAGAAAATCATCTTCCAATAGGAAAGCCAAATATTTTCAAAATGTCTCTCACACTGAGACTTTTAAAAGTTAATTCAGTTCAATTCAATTCAGGTGTAAAATTTAATGAAAAATTGTTACATTTTCACTATGTGCTAAACTTTGGGAGATATAGGGGGAATTGGTAAGCCCAAATATCTATTATGGAACATCTTTTATTTCTCTTTATTCACTCTTTTGTTGGTCTCATAAACTCCAATCTCTGTGCAAATGTCACTTAAATGTATTTACTCAGGTCTAACCTCTTTCATGAAGTCTCATGCTGCATCACCAAAATCCTGATAGATATCTTAAATTTATTAATTCCCTCCAGCATAACTCTCTTAAAATGCCTCAGTTTTTCATTGTTGCTGTCATTTTTGGAGAGTCTACATTTTTTCTATTTACCTAGATTTCTAATTTTGGAAGTGTTGAATATTTGTTCTTCACTTTCTCTAAACTATCAGCTTTAAATACCTATCAATTCCACATCTATTACAACATCTTTAGCAATGATCTCCTCTTCACAATGGTTACAAATTATTTGGGGGTAGTTATCAACTTTTTGACTAAAGTATTGAAATAACTTTCTAATTGCTCTCTCTTTTTCTAGTTCTTCCATCAGAACTGTCAAACTCTTGGCTAGAAACAGATTAAAATGTAATGAGTAATTATAAATAAATTTTTTAAAAAATCTATAATACAGTAAAGATACTGATAATTTGTGATTTTTCAAGTTAATCTGTAACCTTCAGGCATCTGTTTCTATTTGAATTTGAAACTATTGATCTACACAAATGCAGAAATAATATATCTTAAGCTTCAGTCCAATCATGTCTCTTCTTATCATTACACTGACTATATGAATTTAGGATAAAATACAAGCTCTTATCCTGGTGTTTATTATATCATCTAACTTCCATATATATTTTCATATTTATTACCCTTTAATCCCTTTTAGGAATGTACTGCATTTTGAACACTGATTAGTAAGGGATGTAAGGAAAAATAAAGATAGAACAATGGCTGTCTTTGTCTTTGATGTCAGATTTTACCATTTCCTTTTCCTTATATTTAGTATTCCTTTTTCTTCTTCTTTGCTATTTTCCAAGTCTGGAATTCACTCCCTCCTCAATTCTGTCTTTTAGAATCACTTGCTTCCTTCGAAATGAGTTCATATAAAATCAACTTTTGGAATTCTTTTTTGATTAACTTAGCTGGTTATGTCCTCTCTCCCAGTAATACATTTAAAATTTTAAACACTTATTGTTATATAATTTAAAATCTCCTTGATTGTTGAGGTATTTTGGTACCTTTTCTACAAATTATTGTCTTAGAGCACTAGCAATGAGAAGTGATTTTTTCAGATCATACAGTCAGCTTTTCTGGCTTTGAGACCGGATTCCTGCTTGTTATCCTACTCTCAAGCTAAATGCTGCAGCGGCTAATGTCAGGAAGGCTCATTTTCTTGAGTTCAAATCTGACATTAGAGTCTTACTAATTGTGTGACCTTGGCCAAGTCATTAAGCCCTGTTTGTCTCAGCTCTTCATCTGTAAAAAAGAACTGGAAAAGTAAATGGCAACTGACTCCAGAATATCAAGGAAATCTCAAATGAAGTCACTGAGTTCAATACCACAAATACAACAGCAACAACACTAGCAGCAACAACAGCAGTGGGAGCAACAACAACTCTGCCTTTTAGATATGTGTGTTATAGGAAACCTGAAAAATTTATGGAGGAGAAAGGAGAAATGAAAATAGAATCAAAATTATATAATGGTATGTTGCTTTGTTGTTCCTTTAAGTCTTTGGGAAATTAGCTATAGAAATAAGTTATGCACAGAAGATATACCCATTTAATGGCATTTGAAAGTTTATTTCAGTACTTTGTGGTAAAGTTTTAAAAATTTGAACAGGCATATGAATGAGAAGTGAAGCATGAAAAATATTTTCAGTTGAACTTTTTTGAACAGAAAGGGCATAATAAAATGAGAAGTTTGAATTCTAAGACTTGGGGAGAGACTTTAAAAGGTGTGTAGATTAAAACTTAGAAGGTTTTGAGTAAAGAATAAGAGTTACTGTTAGAGGGGTGATTACAATAATTCTAAACATGAATTTTGAGATATTTTAGTCCCTCGGTTCAAAAAATAAAAGTAAGGAATTTGTCTTTGAGAGAAGTACTTATATCTGTCATTAATTAGATATTTTTAGATTTCCAAATATAAAATTCACCTAGTTTTCTTTTCATTGGTTCTATCTATATTTGGAAGGAGAGTGGTATATTGTAATATGGTGTCAGTAGTGACCAGGATTCAAATTCAGATTTTGACATTGGGCCATAAGCCAATAACTCAGCATATCTGAATTTCAGTTCCCTCTTCTGTAAGTGAGGAACTAATAAAAAGAATATGCAGAAAAGACTAGAAAACATAAACATCAACTATTATGAATATTTCTTTAATCCATGCCTCACAGAAATTTTTAAAATTTCTTTTATTTATTTAAGGCAATGGGTGGGTTTAAGAGTGACTTGCCCAAGGACATACAGCTAGGCAATTATTATTATTATTATTATTTTTATTAAGTTTTTGAGGCTGAATTTGAACTCAGGTCCTCCTGACTCTGACTCTAGGGCTAGTGCTCTCCACTTCACCACTTAGCTGCCCCCATCTCACTGCAATTTTTTTAACCGACTTTTGTTCATGTCACAGCAAAGATATTTATATATCAATACTGGTATATATATATATATATATATATATATATATATCACTACTGATATTGATAAAGACATAGAGATATATGCATATTGCCATATAGAAACATAATCAAAAGTTTTCTAGCCTATTTCTCACAAATATTTAATTATAAGTGATCATGAACTTTCTAACATATATGTTGTATGTGTGTGTGTATTGAATACTTAACACATGCTATTATACTAAAATTTTTTGATAAATCATTGTGACTTAAAAATGACTATTTTTGAAGAATACTCTAAAAAAAAATTCTGGAACATCTCACTAATCAATCATAGCTTTTCATATAGACTAATGGGATAGGCTAGGTTTATTTGAGCACCATTTTGATAAATTTTTGAGATACACAAGACCAGATGTTTGGCCATCAGTTGGTAGATTTTTTTTGTCACAAAGTTTTTGGTCATTGTCTATCATCTTAAGTCCTCAGATAAAATAATGAAGAAAGATTTAAAGCACATTGAAGTTGTGAACAAACTGCGATATCTTTGTTCTTTTTATGAATGTACTATTATTTGAGCAGAGAGAAATTTTTAGGAGGCAAGTCAGGGTCATGAAGAGCAAGATCCTTTCTCTCTAAGAATAATTCCATTCATAAATGGGATGAATTACACTTTCTGTACATTCCCTTATGCATAAAATATTGATCCAGAAGCAGAGGTGATAGATAAACCTTTGTTTCAAATTACCATTCTAGATTTCCTTAAAAGCTGATCTGGATTGAAGAGCAAACAATGTATACATCTGGAGGTGTGGCTAAAATCTTTTGATCTTGGGGAGAGGTAAAAATCCTGGGGAGATAGACTGTGGGAGAGACTTTAAAAGGTGAGTAGATTAAAATTTAGAAGATGTTGAGTAAAGAGTAAGAGAGTTACTGTTAGAATACTGGTAGAATAAGAAAAATAATGGCAATAAAAGAAAATTAGGTAAGAGGAATAGGGGAAAATTGGATCTGAAAGACAATACTGACTAAAATAAGATTGAAAGATTGAAAGAAATTCACAAATATTAATTATAACTTTAAATGTGAATTGGAAGAGTGCATAGAGCACCAGCCCTGGAGTCTGGAGGATATGACTCCAGCTTCAGACACTTAATAGCTATTTAGTTGTGTGACCTTGAACAAGTCACTTAATCCTACTGCCTTGCCAACAAAAAAGTTAATAAGATGAGACTTCCAGTCAACATGACAAAGAGAACCCAGCAACTTTCTTAAGCTCCCACAGATTTCCCTCAGAAACATTGATTAAGCCTTTAACGAGATTTTGGAGCAACAGAACCCATACAAGTAAGAATGGAACATCTTAAAGCAAGGTATGTGATGGGGAGGTAGGGTTGAAAGTGTACGCAAGGGACAGCTAGGTGGTGCAGTGGATAGAGCACCAGCCCTGGAGTCGGGAGTACCTGAGTTCAAATCTGGTCTCAGACAGTTAATAATTACCTAGCTATGTGGCCTTGGGCAAGCCACTTAACCCCATTGCCTTATAAAAAAAAAAAAATCTTAAAAAAAATAAATAAAAAAAAGAAAATGTACCCAGGGCAGGAAATGGAAAACCAGAACAAGCCAAATGAGATAGGGAATAACCAGAGGTTCTTGACTGCAGGAGAGATCTCTAGTGAAGGCCCATGGAGTCTAGGCTCTGTCAGTCAATGGTGCAGCAGGCAAACAGGGAGAAATTCAAACAGGTGCCCTGATCACTATTGGAGTGACATGACTGGATAGGAGAACTTAGCTCAGATTGCAAACTCCTAATTTCCCAACCCAACAGACCTAATCTAAAAAGCAAGATACTGGCATTCACACGCAGATGATCCAGAGATCAAACCCCAGGTATCCCCAGTATAAACTATCTTCCCAACTTGAGCATTTAGGTAGTAGGTAGATGATGTTGCCTCAGATGATACAGAGAGAACAGAGTTGGTGTTCTTTATGGGTGAGTCCAGTGAGCAAGCCCCTGGAGTTCCTAAGACAGCCCCAGACCAATGAGCAAGCCTCTGGAGTTCTCAATACTGAAGATCTTCAAGTGGGCCCTTCACTCAACATAGGAACCTTGGTGTAGTGCCCAGTAACAAAACTCAAAATGAGTAAGAAAGGGTAGGGAATAGCAGAATCCATTACAAGTTACTTAGAGATAAAGATGGGCAAAGCACCATCTCATAAAAGGAAGGCAGAAAATGCTACTATATTTGAAACTTCAGAGGAGAATATGAATTGGTCTCCAGCCAAGAAAGACTTCTTGAAAGAGCGCAAAACAAAATTTAAAAGTCAAGTGGAAAAACTGAGAAAGAAAATGCAACGTCTTGCGAAAGGAAACAGAAAAATTAAAGAAGAAAACACATCCTGTAAAAATGCATTTGAGCAAATGGAAAATAAAATGGATAAAATGGAAAAGGAGATATAAAAGTTAACTAATGAAAATGATTCCATGAAGAATAGACTGGGACTGGTGTAGGTTAATGACTCCATATGACCCCCAAGAATCAGTTAAACAGTTAAATGAGTTAAAAATTAAAAAAATGAAAATATAGAAAAAATGTAAAATACCTCATTGGAAAAACATCTGACCTGGAAAATAGATCAAGAATAGATAATTTAAAAATATTTGGACTGCCTGAAATCCATGATCAAAAGAAGAGCCTAGACAACATCTTTCAAGAAAACATCAAGGGAAAATGCCCTGATATCCTAAAACTAGAGGGCAAAATAGTCTTGAAATTATCCACTGATTACCTTCTCAAGGGAATCCTAAAATGATAACATTGAGGGATATTGTAGCCAAATCCAAAATTATCAGTTCATAAGAAAATCCTGCATGTGACTAGAAAGAAGTAATTATTATAATCAGTATTATGCAGGTCTTGGCAGCATCAAAATTAAAGGATTGAAGTATTCCAGATGGCAAAGGAGCTTGTTTTACAGTCAATAATCAACTACCTAACAAAATTGATCACACTTCTTTCAGGGGAAAAGATGAACATTTAATGACATAGGAGAGTTTTAAACTTTCCTGATGAACAGAGCAGAGCTAAACATAAAACATGATTTTCAAACAGGAAATTCAAGAGATACATAAAAGGGTAAACAGGGGAAAATAGAAAAAAAAAAGACTGTTACTCAATAAGATTAAACTGGCTTTGTCCCTATGTGGGACATGACTTGAGAACTGCAACTCAATTAGAGGCAGTATTCTTAGGCTGAAGGTATGTACACAGGGAGGAAGGGGGAGGCATAATGGCTCAAATTAAATCACAAAAAGAGTTTAAAACAACTTAATACAGTAGAGGGAAAGAAGGGAGGGGGTGAGAACTGCTTGAATCCTACTTTTCTAGATTTGGTATGGAGAGGGAATAACACATACACTCAATTAGGTTTAGAAATTTATCTTACCTTTCAGGAATTAGGAGGGGAAGAGGTGGAGGAGGACGGAGGTATTGATCAAAGGGAGGGAAGGAAGAAGGAGAAAATGGAAAGGGAAGACATGGTGGGATAGACTGAAGGTCGTATGCAGAACCAAAACACTGGTAAAAGGAGAAAGAATAGTATAAATGGAGGAGAGATATAATAGAGCGTAATAAAGAGAGAGTACTTGTGTGAATGAGAATAGAATGAACTCTCCCATAAAATGGAAGCAGACTGCAGAGTGCATTAAAAACTAGAGTCCTACACTATGCTGCTGAAAAGAAACACATTTGCAGCTGAGAGAAACAGAGTAAAGGAAAAGGCTAGAGTAGATTATATGCTTCAACTGAAGTGAAAAAATCAGGGGTAGAAATACTTATCTCAGAGAAAGCCAAAGCAAAACTATAGGTAATTAAAAGGGATAAGGAAGGAAATATATCTTCCTAAAAGGATCATAAACAATGAAGTAATTTCAATACTAAATATGTATACACCAAATGGTATAGCATCCAAATTCTTAAAGGAGAGGCTAAATGAGTTACAGGAAGACATAAGTAGCAAAACTATACTGGTGGGGGATCTCAAATTTCCTCTCTCAAAATTAGATAACTATAAATGTAAAATAAAGAAGAAGGAAGTTAAGGAGGTGAATAGAATGTTAAAAATGGTAAACTTCTGAAAAAAATTGAATGGGCAAAAATAGTGATATACCTTTTTCTCTGCAGTATATGGATTTACACAAAAATTGACAATGTATTAGAGCATAAAACTTTCACAATCAAATGCGAAAAAGCAGAAATATTTAATACTTTTCAGATGATTCAATAAAATCACATATAATAAATGACCATGGAAAGATAGACTATACATCAATTGTAAACTAAATAGCCTACTTTTAAGAATAAGGTGATCAAGGAGTGGCTAGGTGGCGCAGTGGATAAAGCACCAGCCCTGGAGTCAGGATTACCTGGGTTCAAATCCGGACTCAGACACTTAATAATTACCTACCAGTGTGGCCTTGGGCAAGCCACTTAACCCTATGTGCCTTGCAAAAACCTAAAAAACAAAGAATAAGGGAATCAAAAAACAAATCATAGAAATAATAATTTGATCTGAAGTAATGACAATAAAGTGACATCTTACCAAAACTTATACAGACAAAGCAGTTATTAAGTAGCATTTTATATTTCTAAAATGCTTATGTGAGTAAAATAAAGCAAGAGAAGATCAATGAATTTGACATTAAAGTAAGAAAAAAGCTAGAGAAAGACCAAATTTAAAATCCTTAATTAAATATCAAATTAGATATTCTGAAAATAAAAGGAAAGATAAATAAAATAAAAAATAAGATAACTATTGATCTAATAAAGCTAAGAGTTGGTTTTCTGAAAAAAAACACAATTAAATAGGAAGAAAACTTTGTTTAATATGATTAAAAAAGAAAGAATACTCAATTACCATATCAAAAATGGAAAAAGTGAATTCACCATTAAAGAGTAAGAAATTAAAATAATTATTTGTACCTATTTTGCCCAACTATATGATAATAAATTTGGCATTCTAAATGAAATGAATTTTATAAAAATATAGATTTTTTCGGATTTACAAAAGTCATTAAATACTTTAAAAGTCCCATTTTATAAAAATAAATTGAATAAACCAACAATGAACTCAGTAAGAAAAAATCTCCAGGGCCAAATGGATTTAAAAGTGAATTCTCATAAATATTTAAAGAAAAATGAATTCCAATTCTATATAAACTATTTGAAAAAAATGGGTAAAGGAATTCTGAAAAATTTCTTCTATAACACCAATAGATGTTGATACTTAAACCAGTTAGAGTCAAAAAAGAGAAAGAAAATTGTACACCAATTTCCCCTAATGAATATGGATGCAAAAATTTTAAATAAAATATTAGCAAAGCAATTACATCAAGCTTTCATTAGGATATGATTTATACTAGGAATGTAGTTTAAAAATTAGGAAAACTATCAGAATAATTGATTATATCAATAGCAAACCTAACAGAAATCATATGATTATTTCTAAAGATGCTCTACATAACTACATAATTGAAGATTTGCAGAATTTCTTTGTCTTCAAACCTTATCCTAAGGTCTGTTTTGGCATATAGAATATCTTTTAATAAATCTACTTTGTTCACTTTGGTTCTTTCCTTGTGGTGTGGATTTTCTTTTTCAATTTAATCACTCATTTAGAACAGCTTTGCTAAAATGTTTTTGAGAAAGTGACCAAGTCTCTTCATTTTAAAAACTCCTAGAACTCTCATAAACAGTCTCATTCAAATCATTGTCATGAGTAATCTTAACCTATACCAAAAATCATGAAAATTATTTTTTAAGGTATGAAAAGACTGAAACAGATTTCAACAGATGGTGAATCCCATTGATAAAATCATAGATTTTCACAGTATTGTAGACATTTTAGTATTTGTATTTAACATTATGTCTAATCAGTGTATGGGAGAAAAATGAACTCTCCCTTTAAGTATTGTCTTGTCTATTTGGGGAGCATGATTGATCCTCCTTTATAAAACAATGTAAAAGCCACTGTGCATAATTAAATTGTCAATAGTGGTATAAGAGCTGGAGGAATTAAGTAGCAATTATGTCCCTTAAGTGTTACAATAATCAATCCAGACTTCAAAGAATTCTGAAAGTTAACCTGATTATTGAAGGTTAGACAGAATTTAGAATGACCAAATGAGAATGAAGAATATACCAAGTAAGGTAAACAATATGGCTAAAATAAAAATTGCTAGAAAGTAAGGTACATAAGAATATATCATATTCATTTTAGATCCAAAGTCAGATGTGCATTAGTACTATCCTTACTATGACTTTTTAAATTAAATATGTTGACTTTGAATTAGTTGTGTTTTCAGATTAAAGAAAAAATAAATATATGAATGGTGACTTATTAGCTATTCTTCTGATTATATGAGGACATACAGAATACTTTGAACCTAGGATAACTTTTTTTTTGCAAATTCCTATGTGTGAGAAAGTAGTAATACTAATGTACTGTGTTTTATATTCCATTCATTGAGCTGTCCTACAAATTTGTTTTCTTCATATTCACTTTGTTCCTGTCCTTTCTGTACCATAAGGGGAGGGGTAAGATGTTCAACTCCAGTCTGTTACTTGGCTCTAGACACTTAGTTCCATCTTTTGTACCTCTGATGTTAGAGCCTTTCAGGACTTCTTTCTACCTTTTATAATCACCTGATTCACTCAATTTTCACTTGTGGCTGGTACTTATTTTCATGTCTCTCTGTTTCCAATATGGGAAAGTATAATCTACCAAAGGATTATATAACATGCCACTATGATCTTTATCTATTCAGAAAAAGCAATGGAAATAAGAATTTTCTTGAATTCTTTTTTCCGGTTTGCTTTTTTATAGAATGATATGAGGGTTTCCTAAATGCTAATTCTTTGTGCATCATTTCTTATTCCTTTAAACTCTGAATATCAAATACCATACACTCCACTTAATAAGCATGTGCTTTCAATCAGGAAATATACTTAATTGGGACACATCCCTGGGAACTAAATTAAATCTAATGATACTTAATAGTAAGACCTTCTACTTAATTGAGATGGTAATTCCCTTTAATAGGGACACCTGCAGGTAATTAAGTGAGGCTCAAATGTGGCTATTGGGTCCTTATGATCCTTAGAGGCTGTTGGCATTTTGTTTGCCTGCAAAGAATAACTTTTATCAAAAACCTTACAAAGTACAAAACACTTTAATATACACTTTAAATTATTTTAGACTGCTTTTTAAAATTTAGCTTTTTTTAGTCTTGGAAGTATGTGTCCAGACCTCTCCACCAAAAACTGCCTCATTCCCTTATGTATATACTCATTTCACTTCATCCAGACAGTCCTATTCATACACCATAGGGGAATTATAACTGTATTGACTCCAGCCTAAGTTGCAATCATAAAAAATGTCAATCTTGACTTATATAGAACTGTCTTAATGATCACATTATCTTGGTACTATGCTTCTTCATGCCCACCTTAATTCTGTGGATTGAATAATTGGTCCTAACTCAGACTTTCCATTTGATATAAGAAACTTTTTGATGTACTCCAAACTCCAGACTGTTACTTGGTTCTAGACACTTAGTTCCACATATTGTATTAATCCATAGATTCGTTTTTCAGGGTTGATATACTCCTGTACTTATCTTTATTCCAAAATCTCTCCCAATGTTGACTTTTTTATATTACATTTGTCATTTATTATATTAGTATAGATATCACAAGATATAATGTAACTATTATTAGGGCAAATTGTATCACTGATATTTTTTTATCTTTTTTACACAAAATAAAAGATGTTTAGTAAATTTTTATTATTTCTATATTTATAAAACAATTAATCAATAGCCATTATGCGTGAGCCTCATAAGTACTCACTCTTCTCACAGATGATGAATGTATTTGTGGAATTATATATATATATATATATATATATATATATATATATATATATATATTTTTTTTTTTTTTTTTTTTTTGAAAATTTTGGAAGAATTGTCTTACATTTTGGAAGGAAATGATATATTGCCAAGCTACTCACTGTATCTTTTTAATTAAATATGTTGGCTTTGAATTGTGTTCTCTGGTTGATTGAAGAAAAAGTAAATAGATTAATTATGGTTTATTACCCATTCTGTAGAATAGAGGAGGAGCTACAGAGTAATTTGAACCTATGTTTGCAAACTTCCATGCATGAGAAGGAAGGGATACTGTTATATTGTGTTTCATATCCAGCTCATTGAACTATTATACTTGCCTAATTTCTTTCCATTTACTCTGCTCCTTCCCTTTTTTGTACCCTCAGATGAGGTATAGGCTGGTTTCATGGAAGGCTAGCTTCTCTGATTTTAGAACTGCTGGGCCTTTTTCAGACTGCTTTCCACTTTTGGCATCTACTTGATTCATCCAATTCTCACCTGTGACTCCAAGCAACTGAAGCCTGAGAAGCATCCATACCTTGGTAAACCATTTTGGCAGATAGATTGAGGGTACTTAACAAGCAAAGGGTCTTAAACTCTTCAGAGAGTTATGGAAGTGTCTACCTCAAGCTTGTGAAGACTTCACTACACAGAATGGAAAGATGAGAAAAATTTATTCCAACAGCTATGAAGGTGAAAGTTCTGGTAATAAATTGCACATTGGCATTTAAGTCCATAAGGTCATCTGACAGGAAACAGCAGTGGAATTTGGCAGACTGCTGAATATCTGAGCAATTTTTTTTTCTGTATTTATTTATTTAAAAAGAAATTTCTCCCCAGCTATATGCAAAAACAACTTTGAACATTTATTTCAAAACTTTGCATTCCGAATTCTCTCCCTTCCTCCCACCTTACTGCCCCTCATTGAGAAAGCAAGTTACTTGGTGTAGATTCAAAATGTGAGGCCATGCAAAAACATTACTACTATAGTCATGTTGTAAAAGTAAACATGATATTCCCCCCACAAAAAATAGAAATCTCAAGAAAACAGCTGACCATCTTGCAATATTGCTCTTAATTTGTATAATGTACATTTCCCATTGCACTGCTCCTGTAAGTTTTGCATTGAGAGTATCCTGTTCATCATTTCCAATAATAGAATAGCATTTAATCTCCATCACATACCACAATTTGTTCAGTCTTAATTGCAGGATATACCCTCAATCTCCAACTCTCTGCTATCAGAAAAGAGATGCAATAAATATCCCTCTACATATTGATTTTTTTCTTCCTGTATTTTATCTTTTCTGGAATACAAGACTTAGCAGTGGCATTAATAGACCAAAGGGTAGGAATGGTTTTATAGACCTTTGGGCATACTTCCAGATTGCTTTACATAAGTGTTGGATTTTTTTCACAGCTCCTCCAATAGTGCATCAATGTCTTAATTTCCCTACATTCCTTCCAACATTTTTCATTTTCTCCTTCAGTCTTATTAGTCAATCCAATAGGTATAAGGTTGCACCTCAGAATTGTTGCAACAAGCATTTCTCTTATCAATAGTGATGAAGGACATTAAAAATTATTTAAATTGAAATGAAAACCTCATTTTAAATACTCTTCATATCTTTTGAACATTTATGAATTGGGGAATGGCTCTTACTTTTTAATAAATTTGACTCAGTTCTCTATGCTTGAGAAATGACGTTTTTATTAGGGAAACTTATTTCAATATTTTTTCCCACATATGGTATTGCTAGATATATATTTACCTATGTCCTGCTCCCCCATTCCCATTTTTCTGTTTTCTCTCTCTCTCTCTTTTTACCCACTCTCCTCTAAAGTGTGCTTTAACTTACTATCCTCTTTCGTGATCTACTCTGTCCTATCAACTACGTCCCTCCCTCCCCTCCACCCTCCCTCCTCTTTCTACCTTCCCTTTCCTCTCTCTCTTATTTTCCTCTAGGTTAATGGACATTTCTATACCCAATTGAGAGTGTATGTTATTCCCTCTCTGAGCTACCTTTGATGAGAGTAAGGCTCACTCATTCCCCCTTACCTAGCCTCTCTTCCACTCCTGTACAAAAACTTTTTTCTTAACTTTTTTATGTGAAATAAGTTAACTCATTCTACCTCTCTCCTTTCCCTTTTCCCCAGTACATTACTTTATTCTCCATTTACTGCATCTTTTAAAAAATATACTTTTAAATTCAACTCCCGCCTGTGCCTTGTCTATACATGCTCCTTCTAACTTCAGTAGTAAATAAGAAAGTTCATGTGTTATCAGTATAATCTACCCACCCATGAATATAAGCAGTTCAGCATGGTTAAGTACCTCATGATTTTCCCTTTCCATTCACTCTCTCTATGCTTTACCTGAGTCCTGTACTTGAATATCTGTTCAACTCTGGTCATTTCATCCAACAAAATGTTGCCTATTTCATTGAATATTCATCTTTTCCCCAAAAGGGCATGCTCAGTTGATTCTTGTTCAAGATCTTGACTTCTGGAATATTATATTCTAAGCCCTACAGTTCCTCAATGTAGAAGCTGCTAAATCTTGTGTTATCTGTAGCTCCATAGTATTTGAATTGTTTCTTTCTGGCTGCTTCTAATATTTTTTTTCCTTGATGTGGCAGTTGTGAAATTTGGCTATCATATTTCTGGTAATTTTCATTTTGGGTTCTTTCAATTTCTATTTTATCCTCTGTTTCTAGGATACCAGGGCAGATTTCCTGGATAATTTTTTTGAAAAATGAGTTCTAGGGTTTCTTTTTGATCCTGACATTCAGATAATTCAGTGATTTTTAAATTACTGAAAAATTTTAAATTATATAAATTATATAAAATAATTTTTTCAGGTCAGCTGTTTTTCCAATGAAATATTTCACAATTTCTCTAGTTTTTCATTTTTTTTCCTTTCTTATTGTTTCTTAATTTACCACCAAATCATCAGCTTCCCTTAGCTCCAATCCACATTTTAATGAATTATTTCCTTCAGAGAACTTTTGTATCTCCTTTCCAATTTGGACAATTCTGCTTGTTATGGCTTTCTTCTCCTCTTTGATCTTTTGGACTGTTTTTCATGCAAAATGGTTATTTTATTCAGAATTTTTTGCTATCTTCTTCACCAAGCTGCTTACTTGGTTTTCGTGATTTTCCCATATCACTCTCTTTTCTCTTCCCAGTTTTACCTCAGCTTCTTTTAATTTGATTTTCAAAATCTTTTTTGAACTCATCCATAGCCTGAGACCAATTAATATTTTCCTGGAGACTTTGGATGCAGAATTTTTGACTTTCTTATCTTCTGAGTATGAGGAATAGGGTAGAAAAGTACCCTAAAATTGTCTGTGTCATCAGCCCTCTTCTGTTTACCATGCTAAGCAGGGATCTTCCCTGCAATCAAAGCACAAAAGAAGTTTCCAAAAACTTTTGCAAACTCACCATTGTTATATAGAATGTGTGATGTTTATGGAGAGCATAAAATCCCATAGACCTGAATGAAGAACTCTTGCTGAGAGAGAACTGTGTTGATTCTACTAATTTTGGCCTAGCATTTAACATGAAAAAAACATAGGTTCTCCAACAACCAGCATCACACCATCCATATGTGGAGCTAGCAGTTAGAGTGAATGAACAAATTTTGAATCCTGTGGATAAATACATTTACCTAGGCAGTATACCTTTTAGGGAAATTCACATAGGCGGTAAATTTGACAAATGCATTGACAATGCTAGCTCAATTTTGGGGAGACTCTGAAGGCAAATATTGGAGAGAAGATGTATTAGACTACCTATGAAACCAAAGGTTTATAGAGTCACTGTTCTGACTCCATCGTTGTAAACCTGTGAGATATGGACATTATGAGGGTACCATGCAAGGAAAATGAATTATTTCCATTTATTTTGTCTTGGGGTAGATTCAGAAGTGAACTGGCAAGACAAAGTAGTAGACACTGAAGTCCTTTCTTGATCCAAACTGCTAAAGACCTAAACACCACTGAAGAGAATGTAACAATGATGGTCTGGCCATAGCATTTGGATGTCAAAACATGTATCTCTGTAAGAGACTACTGTATGGAGAATCATAAGGCAAGTTCTCACATAGTGCTCAGAAAAAGCAATACAGGAACACTCTCAAGGTCTTTCTGAAGAATTTTGGAATTGATTACATGACATGGGAGATACTGGCAAAGGATCACTTATGGCATGCCTACACCCAAAAGAGTCCTGTGCTATGAGTGAAGCAGAATTTCAGTAAATCAAAAGAAACTTGAAAAGCACTCATTTGGAGACATCTCTGCTCTAAATGGACTATTTGTGACCAATATATGTGATAGTACCTTCTTTGCTTGTAGTTCGATTTATAGTTGGTCATTCATTTTGGTTAAGTACCAATCAACTTTATGATATTAATCAGACATTCATTTATATACTTAATCTATTCATTTTAGGAACTCGTAAATTATCATTTTAGTAAGTTTTAAGTGAACACATATGATGTTCATCCAATCTAGCTGGTTTCAGACTTTCATAAGATTTATTAATGATTTCAGTTGTTCAGTTCAGCCATCTTTTTGCCATTTCCTTTGCCATTGAGCAAATAACCTCCCCAACCACCCAAATTTCCTCTTCTTTCTGTGGTTACCAAAATAAAAATTACCTATTGTTTTGGGAAAATAATTTTAAGCTAATCTCTTTAAGTCATCTCACCATTTTTGGAACTTCACCAGTGAAAAATTCTTGCCTGGACATTATTCCCTTATATTTCTTGTTTCCCCCCATCTTAGAATGTATGTCAACCTGTCAAAATGTTAGAGTAGTAGGAAACAATATTGTCCAGCTACTTCCAGAAAACTACAACAGTCTCAGAAGAATGTAAGATCAAATAATAAATGCAAAACTGAAGTTGAAATTATAGTAGAAAATCACAAATTCACTCAATAGTTAAGTGAATATAGTAGGAAAGGAGTTGGATCAGGAAGTCCACATCCAGAATTCTATTCTAGGACAGCAATACCAAATTTCCTAGAGTTGATCATGGACATGACCTCTGACCCAAGTCAGCGGCATTGAGTTTCAGAATGGCCAGCATATAGAGTCAGTTACTTGCAATATAGTATCTCTCAAAGGATCCAGGATAAGAAATTTAGCTCTCAGATTTCACAGTTAGGCCAGAGAAGAGTTTGTGGACTGAAATCAGAGAACAGAATGGTTCTAATCAAGCAGGACTGCAAAAATGAATCAGGGAATTGGGAATAGATTTTAAAAAAGAGCAATATTCAAAATTGTCTGAATCAAGCATCTAATGGAATATCATAATGGGATAATTATTGTCATGAATGGGCAAGTATACAGCAGTAATACCTTGAACAGAATCTGGGCCTAAAATCTAAATAAGTCCAGGATGGCGATGATGCTGAGCTGACTATCCAGAGCTTACTGAATGTTTACAGTTGGGGTGTGCATGGTAACAGGGCAAGGTTTAGCATGGACATGTTTACTGTTTGGGGTGGAAAAGCTCCAGTGCAACAGCTAGACATCGATCCGGTCAGTTTGGTTGGTCTAGAAGACCAGGACCATGAGCTCCCATGTTTGTTCCCAGAAAAATCACATTTATGACGACCCCACCCCACACACACACACATCTCCCCCTCCCACCCAGGCTCAGATGTGTGATGAATATCTCCCCCAGTGCTGTTGAAGATTGAGTTTATTAACTATATAGCTGTGGGGGGGGCGGCGCACACCACATTGTTCTAGTATATCCTGAATCCTGTTGCCCTCCTACCCCCACAGGCCTAATGAAAGTATCTAGGATCCCCTACTGACTGGCTCATTTGAAGTTTCTAAGCCCAGGGAGCAAAGTCTCTAGGGAATTCAACACCAATGATCTGTGAACCAGTCCCTCCCTAATAGAGGATCTTAGGAAAATGAAACAAGCACCTTAGAAATCACTGTCCATTGAATGTTTCCTCAAAGACAATGATCATAATTCAGAGAGAACTAGAGCTTCAGAGGAGAATATGAATTGGTCTACAGCCCAGAAAGACTTCTTAGAAGAGAGCAGGAAGTTCAAAACCTGAGTTCAAATTCAGCCTCAGGCACTTAATAATTGCCTAGTTGTGTGAACTTGGGCAAGTCACTTAACTCCATTGCCTCAAAAAAAATTAAAATTCAATTGAAGAAATGGAAATTAAAACAACAACGAAGAAATGCAAATTAAAACAATAATGAGATATCATCTCACAGGTATCAGACTGACCAAGATGAGGAAAAGGGAAAATGATCAATGTTGGAGAGATTGTGGGAGGACTGGAATATTGATGCATTGATTATGGAGTTGTGAATGGATCCAGACTTCTAGAACATGGAACTATGAATAAAATTGTTCATACCCTTTGACCCAGCAGTTCCAATTCTAAGTCTATATCCAGGAGAAATGATAAAAAAGGGAAAATCCTACATGTTCTAAAATATTCATAGTAGCTTTTTTGTATTGGCAAATAATTGGAAATTGAGGTAATGGCAATCAGTTGTGGAATGGGTAAACAGGCTATGGTACATAAATACCATGGAATACTATTGTTCTATAAGAAAACATTAATGATCAGACTTTAGAGAAACATGGAGTGACTTATGGGAACTAATACTAAGTGAAGGAGAGTAGAACCAAGAGTACAATGTACACATTAATAACAACATTGTTAGATGAGCAACCTTGATGGAAGCAGCTCCTCTCAGCAGTCCAGAGAGCTAGGATGATAGTATTATACTGTCTATGGACTATATTATCCTCTTCTAGTAGAGGAAAGAAAAACAAAATAAAATGAAACACACACACACACACACACACACACACAAAGTTAAGGTTAGAAACATCTTACCTTTCAAATATTAAGAGGGCAAAGGTGGGGGAGGAAAATAAGGAAAGGAAAGGAAGAAAGAAGGGAAAAAGTGAAAGGGAAAAGAAAGGGGGTTGTATATAATGGGGCAAAAACACTGATAGAGGTGGTAATCAGAAGCAAAGTACTGGGGATTATGGATAAGGTGAAAAACAGGGAAAAATACAAAAGGAGGGAAGATAGCATGGAGGGCAATAATGAGTTAGTAATTGTAACATTGAATATGAATGGGATGATCTCTCTCATAAAATGTAAGTGAATAGAAGAGTGGATTAAAAACCAGAATAAAGGTTAAAGGTTGGAGCAGAATATATTATGGTTCTGCTGAAGTGAAAAAGGCAAGGGTAGTGATACTTATCTTAGGCAAAGTAGCTGTTAAAATAGATTTCATTAAAGACATAATGAAGGAAACTATATCCTCCGTAAAAGTGCCTTACAAAATGAAGCAATTTCAATACTAAATATGTATATACCAAGCAGTATAGCATTCAAATTCTTAGAAGAGAAACTGAATGAGTTACAGGAAGACATAGACAACAATAATCTACTGGTGGGAGACCTCAATCTTCCTCTCTCAGAATTAGATAAATCTAATCATAAAATAAGCAAGAAGGAAGTTAAGGAGGTAAATAGAATGTTAGAAAACCTAGACATTATAGACCTTTGGAGAAAATTGAATGATGATATAAAGGAATATACAGTTTTTTCTGGGCCTACACAAAAATTGACCATGTAATTGGCCAAATAAACCTTGTAATCAAATGCAGAAAGGCAGAAATAGTGAATATTTACAATACAATAAAAATTCACATGCAATAATGGCCCATGGAGAGTTAAACCTAAAACTAATTAGAAAGTAAGTTACCTCTTTTTAAAGAATGAGTGAGTCAAACAACAAATTATTGATGGAATCCTAGCCAATGACAATTACAAGACAATATACCAAAACTTATGGGATAAAGCCAAAGCAGTTCTTAGGGGATGTATTATATGTCTATATGCTTATATGAATAAAATAGAGAAAGAGGAAATCAATGACTTAAGCATGCAACTAAAAAAAATTAGAAAATGGACAAATGAAAAAACTCCAATTATAAACCAAATTAGAAATTCTAAAAAATTAAAGGAAAAGCTAATATAATTGAAAACAACAAAACTATTGAACCAACAAATAAAACCAATAGTTTCTTTTATGAAAAAAAACAAAAGATAAATATTTGGTTAATTTCATTATAAAAAATGAAGAAGAGGGGCGGTGAGGTGGTGCAGTGGATAAAGCACTGGCCCTGGAGTCAGGAGTAATTGGGTTCAAATCACATCTCAGACACTTAATAATTACCTAGCTGTGTGGCCTTGGTGAAGTCACTTAACCCTGTTTGCCTTGCAAAAAAACTCTAAAAAAATAAAAAATAAATAAATAAAAAAGGAAGAAGAAAACCAAATTACTTGTATCAAAACTGAAAAAAAGGTGAATTCATTAAAAATGTAAAGGAAATTGAAGTGGTAATTTGGAACTATTTTGCTTAAGTGTGCCAATAAATCTGATAATCTAAGTGAATTGACTGAATATTTACAAAAATATTTACAAAAATACTAACTGCTCGGGTTGAATGAAGAGGAAATTAATTATCTAAATAACCCCATCTCAGAAAAACAAATTCATCAGGCTATCAATGAGCTCCAGGGCCAGATGGATTCACAAGGGAATTCTACCAAACATTTAAGGAACAATTGATTCTAATTCTGTAGGTTGTCAGGGCGGCTAGGTGGTACAGTGGATAAAGCACCGGCCCCGGAGTCAGGAGTACCTGGGTTCAGATCCGGTTTCAGACATTTAATAATTACCTAGCTTTGTGGCCTTGGGCAAGCCACTTAACCCCATTGCCTTGCAAAAACCTAAAAAAAAAATAGGTGGTCAGAACTCTGCCTAACTCCTTCTAGGACACCTATATGGTGCTGATACCTAAATCAGGAAGAGTTAAAACATAGAAAGAAAATCATAAACTAATTTCTCTTATGAATATGAATGCAACATCTAAATAAAATCGTAACAAAGTGATTATAGCAAGTAATACACTATGACCAAGCAGCATTTATTCTAGGATTGCAAGATGGTTCCATATTAGAAAACCTGCAGGTATAATTGACTATATCAGTAACAAACCTAGCAGAAATCTTATGATTATCTCAATAGGTGCTGAAAAGACCTTTGACAAAATACAGCACCCATTCCTACTAAAATACTAGAGAACACAGGAATAAATGGATTGTTATTTAGAAGGATAAAGAATATCTATCTGAAATCATTAACAAGCATTATATGAATTGGGGATAAGCTAGAAGCATTCTGAATGAGATCAGGGTGAAACAAGAATGCCCGCTGTCATCACTTCTGTTCAATATTGTAATAGAAATGTTAGCTTCAGCAATAAGAGAAGGAAAAATATTGAATGAATTATAATTGGGAAGGAAGAAAGAAAACTCCCTCTTTGCAGATGACATGATGCTATTGCTAGAGAAAACTAAAAATCATCTAAAAAAATACAGGAAACAATTAGCAATTAGCTACTGGACTTTCAATGAAATAAAGGATTTTCAAGCTTTCCTAATAATAAAACCCAGAGAGAAGCAGAAGCTTGAAATACAAATATAGCAATAAAAAAAATTTAAAGGAAAACATAAATAAGCAATCAGAAAAATAGTTTGTAATAATTGAGTATTTCTACTTTCTTCGGGAGTGTATGATTCAAACATTTCCTAAAAACCATAAAATTCTATATAGGTTATAGAGTCAAATGAGATGGAATAATTTTTTGTTATTGTCTGACGATTTTCAAAAGAAGAAAAAAGAAGCTAAATAATAATTTAGAAAAAAAGAGTATTAGAGAAAAATGATCAATTTAGATTTTTTAGAAGTATTCAAGGGTAAGTCTATGTGGAAAAGGAAATAAGGGATGGGTGTCAGTTGAATTTCTTAAAGCTTGCTTTTTATCTAAATTTTTCTGAGTCTACAATCTTCTCAAACAATATCAACCTTCAAATCTAAAGCAATTGCTGTTCCAGGGATGAGGGACAAGGAGGGGTAATATAATTGTATATTCACTATTTAATGCTTAGTTTTGATTTTGGAAAATCTAGACTAAGCAAATTTATCTTTAAATCATTCCCTAGGATACAGAAACTACAATTTTATATTAGAAAACTTTACTACATGTACTTGGTTATCATCTACTACTTTAAGCACAAATGTGTTATTAAGTATTTGCAAGAAAAATGAACTAACCCTAATGAAGAATTTAAAGCAATTCTCTGATAGCGGATAGGTTATAAAATTACTGGAAAATTCTCTGAGAATGTAATCCAATCACACTATGACAGTCTGACCACAACTATATTAATGGCATATAGCATTGATCAGTATTATTGTCTCTAGCATCACTGAGGATGAAAGACCACTTGTCAAGTTTGAAAATTTTTATTCATATGTTGGTTAGCTTTCAGAACTGCTGATATCCTTTCCAATTCTATTATTCTAGAATTTTTGTTTACATCTCAAATCAAGAAGATGTCAATGAGAATACAAAGTTGATTTTCTAACCACCCCTCACCCTAACACCATCCATTAAAACTTTCCATAACCTAAACTCATCTCTATACAATAGAACTGGGTACAAATACCAAAGAAAGTAACTAATGACCATTTTATTTTTAAAAAATTGATACTGCATTCTCAGTTTGTTTTCTAAATCACAAATCCTGTTACTTCTACACAGATAAAGTCCCTATATCTTTATATTTTCTATTACTTAGAAGACCTATCTACTTAATAAATTAAGCATATATTATTGTCCACATAGCCAGTTAGAGGATAGATTTAGCAGAAATATTCTTGGGAAAAGAATTAAGAACTGAGAATGTAGGAAAAAAATTTTCACATTTTAATTTACATTATTAATATCCTCCCCGCTCTTTTTAAACTTAGACAGTCCTTAAAACAAGGAGTCAGACCCTGCTTTATAATAATTGCCAATTTATAAGGACTAAATATTCACAATGATAATTTAACAAATGACTCCTGAACATGTATTACACTGCAAGACACTAACAGGTTGTTTGTAGGCTTCCCAATCACCTTAGCTTACTATGATTTCATTGTCTTATAAAAATGTGCCTGTAATTCAAGCTTCAAGGAATAAATTTCCTTATAATTTCATTTGCTAGTACTATATATATATACAATTTTCTGAAAATTAACTTTTATTCAAATTACTACTTGATAAATCATGTAATTAGGCAGGAGAAGGCTACTGAGGAAGGAAAAATAACTGATCAGAGTAAAAGATTCTCACAGGGAATCCATGATGAATGCACATGTCCCATTGTGATTTTTCTCTTAAAGATTAAAAAATGTGGAATTGAGGAAATGTGAGAATAATATCTTTGCATCCGAAGTCTTTATTTTATTATAACCAATGAGTACAACCATAGTTATGCTTGTACGTAAGAACCTAATAGCCTACTCTTAGATCAAGCCTTTTCCAGCATCAGCATTTTCTTTAAACCAGGAGGCTTAGAATAACATCCCCTTATTTATACTTCCTAGAAATAAACATGAGCACACACACACACACACACACACACACACACACACACACACACACACAGACTTTTTGTCACCACTTTTCCAGGAATTCACGGATAAGATACATTCTTTGTGGCAGTACCAAGGGTCCTAACCTGGAAGTTGCATACAAGTAACACATTAAAAAATGTACATATAATTAAGGAAGAGATCTTAGAGTTTTAGGAGCATATATCCCTTTACTGAAGATGAAGAATTTCATCATTTTTTGATACTCAAAAAAATAGATGGTGATGGTGGTACTTGGATTTGGGTAAGGGGGCTATCCTTTTGCTAAAACCATTTTCGCTGAAAAGCATTTCTTGATGCTGGTTTATATAAAAATAGTCAAACATAAACTTGGCCTCAGCTAGAGACTGCACTAATAAGTAAAACTAATCTGATTGTTTATTTTGAAAATCTGTCCCTGATTAGGAGCTAATATGTTCTGTTATTCTTGACAATATCAGATATTATAAACATATCAAGTTGGAATGGAAAAGGGTTGAATCCTTAACTCTATTATGATTGGATTCTAAAAAGACCTATTTTGTTTGCCTTCTAGTCATGTTGAAAGGAATGAAAAATCCTCTTAATTCAAGTTCTGACCAAGTTTAAAATATAGAAGATACACTATATTGTATCCAATCATCAAGAGGCTTGAACTGACAAGATTTTAAATGTATATGGAACAAGACTAGTAGCTTGTAATACCTTGTCTTGGAAGTAGAATATTAGAATTTATAAAACAGCTATTTATACCTTATTTTCAAATAATTTGCCTCTTTTTTCTTTCCTACTGAATTGAAGTACATTACTCTAGGCACTTCAGCTTATTTTTTTGTCTATCTAGAGTCTGAGATCACAGATATTTTTCTTCTTTACATTTACTTTGAGGAAGTAGATGCTCTTCTGTCAAAAGACAATAAGAACATTGCCAATTGAAATTTTCATTTCACTTTTTCTTGCTTTTTAAAATTCTGATTTTGGAAAATTTTCATAGTTTTTTGTCTAGGTGGGTGCAAATAAGCTCAGAAGAGGTATCTCTCTATTCTTTTTAAAAATAATTACATGTGTAAATTTCTTGGATTGAAAAAATATCCAAGTTCAACATCACTTATTACATAAAAGTTCTCTGCATGCATTTACATATTTCTGAAGAGGTAATCATATCCTCATAGTATAATGAATATTTGCACTTATGTATAAGGATTAAATCTACCAAGAATGCCTTTGATCACTTCCATTAAAAATCTTTAAATGAAGAGTACTATCCCTCAATCTACTCAATGAATCATAAACTTATTAATTTCCCCCCCCAGGATTATTTTTTCTCTGACTCTTTATTTGCCTGACTCTCTCTCTGTCTCATTCTCAGTATTTGTCTATGTATTGCAAACAACTCTAATATAGGTTCCACAATATCTGTCTGTCTGTTTGCTTATATATCTATCTTTGTATTACAGACAATTTTTAAAAAGTTATAATATACATATCTATATATCAATACATAAATGATTATATAGTATAGATTCTTCTAATTGAAATTGCAAAATGAGAGGATCAGGTGAGTTGATTTCTAAGGTTCTATATGACTCTAATATGTTATAATTCATTTGAATTTGCAGATATACTAAATTATTATGTAAAACAATAAAAGTCTTTTCTTTATAGAAAAATAGATTTTGGGAGGAAAAAACTTGAAGAAATTAAATATCCTCTTCCAAAATATCATTAATGAAAATGATTCTGATATTTAAGTGCATCAACATCAAATTATTTTTGGACAAATACTAGAAGAGTTTGTTTAGCTGAAATAAAAGCAATTTTCATCACTAAAAAAATCAGATTCCTTGATACTGAGTTAATGAATTAAGGGGAGACTTTTTTCATATCATTGTTATAACTGTTATTCTAATATACCAAAACTGAATTGATAGCTAAAGTGAAAGTCTCACATGTTTATCGTCAGAAATTCCTAATTAAATCAATTAATACAATTAAGAGAAATTTAAAAATAGCAAACATTTATTGATAATGACCAAACAAAATGACTTTCAGAAAATCATCTCTGGATGTTTTAGAGCTTAAATTTACTGCAAATGTTTATATGTTTATGTTTATATATATATATATATATATATTTATGTTTATGTTTATATATATATATTTATATATAAATATATGTATACTATAGATACACATAATACATATATTGCATATATACATCTCATACTTAACTGAGCAGAATTATTATTATAAAGAAGGATTTTTGTTTTTAAAAATATTATTAAGAAATATTATTAAAAGTAAAAATTTTAATGAAAACGATGACATAAAGAGATTAAGAAAATGTTTTATAAGAACATAGTATTTATAGATCATGAGAAGAAAAGAATCTGAGCTCTACTTAATCTAACATCTTTATGTCATTGATGATGTACTGAGAAACAAGTCAAACTTTACTTGATGACTTTATATAAAATATTGAAATATTCACACATCCTTTCAGAAAATATGAGTTCAGTCTGATCATTATAGTCTTGATAGTTCTAAAAAAATTAATAATTTTGTGGTTCTCCCTTAAGTTGAGGTTTATTCAGTGGTTCCCTAGGAGAACCACACTTTGTTCTGCTCTCTATTTGTAGCTCAAGCTATCAAGACAGACTGAGATTAGAAAACTATTCTAAATACAAGTGACATAATACAAGTTGTCACATCTCATTATCTTTTCTCAGTCATGAATTTTAGAATGCATCTAGCTGGAATATTACTTGAGTGATGAATAAAAATACAGAAGACTTGACTTCTGATTTCACCTCAAATTCTAGTTATCTAACTTCACTTCACCTCAGCTTTTTTTATTTTGCAAGATAGAAATAAAAATACTTTGAGATAAATACTTGTTATAATCAAATATAAGCAAAATGTCTTGCATAATTTAAGATAATCCTTCCCATTGTTATTATTTGACATCTCCACACATTTCAAAGTTGGACCACTCACCTCTTCTTGGCAGTCTCTCTCTCTCTCTCTCTCTCTCTCTCTCTCTCTCTCTCTCTCTCTCTTTCTCTCTTATGATAGCTTAAGTAATTATATATTGTGTTTCACTTCTTTCTGGCTCATCTTTTCCTTCTACAATTGAAATCTTTTTATTCTTACTTCTCTTTGTAAATGTTTTCAACATACAGTCTTTAGTTTTTAAAAATTTTTCTCCAAATTACTACTACCCTGTCATGGTTGGAGAAATTTTAGAATTTCTACTATCATATCAATAAGTGAAGCTTATTGGGAAATTCACATAATTTGTGACCAGGTACTACATTATGTGAATCTTCCTCTAAATTGCATGTCATATTGCATGATACCATGTCAGTCTCTCTGTCTTTTTTCCCACACAGATAGGTGTACACACACACACGCATGCACACACAGACACACACACACACACACACACACACAGATATCTTTTATTGTATGCATGTACACTTTCATCAGAATGGATTGCTGACTCTAGATCTGCTGTTTTCCTAGCTGTCCACAGGAATACCTAATTCCTGAACTCGCAAACTTAAATAGGTAATACTGATACTCCCTATGCAAACCTCTAGTCTACTCTATTTGTACATCAGCTGGTTTTGCCCCTCTGAGGAAAATTCTCTTTTGATGCCAAGTGATTGCTGACTCATTTCCCAGAAATGGCATTTCATTAGAAATCCCAGACACTTCTAAGTCTGTTGTGGCTGTTGATGTTTGCCCTTTATTCATCAAAGATTAGGGTATCAGGAAGATGATGCCATGACATGCACTGCCACATTGGTTCTCTTTATAAGCAGTGTGAGTAAAGTCCTGTTTTCCTTTTTTTTCTCTTTAAATATTGTCTTCTGCCATTAAAATTTATGCTCCTTGAGAGAAGTTACCTTTTTGTTTCTTTGTTTTATATATTTCCAGTACTTAGTATCTTGTTCAACATATAGCAAACTAGGGAGTACTTAAGAAAAGCTAACTAACATTTTCTCTCTCTCTCTCTCTCTCTCTCTCTCTCTCTCTCTCTCTCTCTCTTTCTGCTTCTCCATCTGTGTCTTTCTCTGTTTTTGTCTCCATCTCTGTTTCTTTATCACTGTATATGTGGGATCTTTATCTCTAACTCTCTGTCTCTTTAGGTCTCTGTTATCTAGTGCTAACTCCTTGGAAAGATAGATTAATTAACCTTGAAGCACTATACTTTTAAAGTAACTTTGTAAGTAAGGTTCCTTGAGTTAATATTTTTCTACATATAATTTTTTATATTATTTTTTCTCAGTAAATCATTACAATTCTCTAAGCTATGGTTATTTCATTGTGCTAAAAAACCTTCTGTACTATGCTCAGTAATTTTATAGGCTTAGATACCATTGTCATAGGCAATACCTTTTCACTTTCATTAGCCTTAATTCAAATCAGCTATTAAACTACAAGTTGATTTCCCTCATTTTTGTTCTGCATACAGAAGTGTCTTATCACCTTTATTATTGTTTCTATCACAAAGTATTATTTTGTCATGGTCTTTGTTCTAGCTAAACAATGCTAGATCGAATTTTAGAAGGTGATCTTTCAAAGTAGAGGTATAAATGAAAATCCAATGATGGCCCTCTTTAGAAATCCTTCAACATGGGAATTCCAATAGCAGACAAAGAATCCCCTCCTCTTCTTCATGGACATAGAGTTATGAGTTGTTTTTGTTTTTGTAAGGCAATAAGGTTAAGTGACTTGCCCAAAGTCACACACCTAAGGTCTGAGGCTGGATTTGAATTCAGTTCCTCCTCACAACAAAGTCAGTGTTCTAGCCACTGCTCCACTTAATTATCCTTAGAGTTATGAATTTTAACTATAGAAGGCACTTATATAGTAGCTTTAGAGACTAAATTAGTATCAGAAAACCATATTTCACAGATTTAGAAACTATTTATAAATTCAGTCCAAATTAACACCTATTTTTAACTAATTTCTGGCTTTGGACATGCTATTTACTTCTCTTCCATCCCCTAATTCTCCCTTCTATTCCTTCCTAACCCTTGCTAACCCTAAATCTTACAACAACGCCCCCACAAGTGCCACTCTATGGCATTCTCTATAACATTACTACCATCATTTTGACAAACTTAAAGCATGAAAAAGTATCATTAATTTAATTTAGATTATTGTTCCCTTATCCCTTATTTTTCTCCAAATAGTGACCACATGAATCTTTCTTTAAAACTACTGAAAGCAAAGTATATTATTGAATCTTTTATTCTTCCTAAACTTTATTGTCTCTGAATTTTTATTGTTAGGCTTTTCTTTAAAATCAGTTTTCACAAATATAGACTCTGTAATTTTAGTTTAATTTCCAAATATCATGAATATAAAACAGTTCTGCAGAGAATCTATGAAGCAGATGATTCATATAACCTGGGATATACTGTTTTCAAAGGATAGAAACAAATAAAGACAAGTTCCAGTTAAGTGAGCATTTGTCAGTATGCCAAGGGACATTTTAGTTTTTCTCATGGGTGTACAAGAGGTACAAAAATGTTTAGAAAATTCAGATTTTTTTTTTATTTCAGGAAGATTGACTGTTTTTCAGTTCAGTTCAGTTGTTTTTGATTTATTAAGGATCACATAGATGTATTCTGTATGGGATTCCATGGCAGTCATATTTTCTTATATTGATGAAATTTTATATTCCTAGTCAGTGAAAACATATTTTATTGTGAATTATTTAGCATATTCATTCAAGGCTTGCTAAAACTTAATGAAAATTATCATTTCTACAAACCTGTTGCTGAGGCATTGCCACTTCCCTCCCAAAATTCATGCATTGGAATAACTGCAAAATTTATATCCAATTGATCATGTCAAAAAAAGTTTGAACTTAGCTATATAGATTCATCTATATTAATAATATGCACATATCAATGAAAATAGTTTTTTGATCTTCTTTTGGCTTCTCAACTACAGTTAAACTCCAAGAATTTGGTCTGTATTTCATTTTCAGTTCACAATAATTTAAATCTGGCTTTAATTCATAAGGTTACAATTGTTCTCTCTGTAAGGATAAGGGTGAAGAGAAATAGTACCAAGCATAAGTAAAGTAGAAGGTTTCATATTCCAATAAACTACTTTAGAGAACCATTTTTATTTACAAATAATTCCATAAATGGTAGTCATTGCCTAGGATGATCTATAAAGCATTACTCTGCTTTTTTATGTCATTCATTCATTCATTTGACATTTAAGATTGTGTCTATTAAAATTCATGACCTTGTAATAGAAGTGCTAATCAAATAAACTTATTTAGCATATTTAAAATTATAAATTTATACTTCATTAAAGTATTTGAAAGCTCAAACTTTCCATTAATTTAAACTGGTTTCCTCTTCCGTATGAATAAGGGAAATTTTTCCATATAGCTAGCACCTGTGTGAAAATTGAAATCAAATCAACTTCCATATGGTTTCCACTTGATGAGAGCAGTCATAGATTCAATTCATTTTATATTGTAGGAAATAACTGATTTAGGCAAATGGTTAGATTATCTCCCATCAGTCCTTCACACATGAAAAAGAACTTTTATACAGTTACAATACAGAGTAACAGAATTTCAGAGACAGAAAGAATCACAGTAGCCTTCCATTCTAACACTCAACTTGAAAAGAATCCCCAACAAGGCAAGCAGTCACTCAGCCTCTGATCAGGTACGTTCAATGAGGGAAAACTCTCTATTCACCAATTCTTAAATTTTTTCTACATTCTGCACCTCCGCACCTTCATTAAAACTAAAATTGACAGTTTCAGTATTCTCCTTTGTTATTCATTTTGTTCTGTAGGATCAAATAGTTTAATTCTAATAACTCCTTTCCTACATGATAATGGCACTTAAAGGCAGTTATTCCCCTGAATATTGTCTTCTACATGCAGAACTTCCCTGGTTACTTAAGCAATCGCTTATGTCCTATGTATCACAGTGAATAGAGAGCTTGACTTGTCCTCAGGAAAATATAAGTTCAAATCTTACCTTAGACTTTTAGTAGATGTGTGATCCTGTGTATGTCACATAAGCTTTTGTCCAATCACTTTATCTGTAAAATGGAGATAATAGCATCTACTTCCATGGGTTACTCTGACAATCAAATGAAATAGTATTTGTAAGGGACCTGCTACAGTGTCTGACTCATAGCAAGCTTTATGCTTTGGTAATTATTATTTTTCATTATGGACTCAAGGTCTTTTTGTGACTCTTATCTTCTACATGCTTTTTACCTAGTCAATGCCATCTCTAAGTTGTGGTACTCCTTTAATAATATCAAGATAAGTCAAGCATGGTCCCTACCGTGTTAGTGTACTTCCTATAATGAAATAAAGGGGTCATTTTGATAATATTTGGATAAGTTGAACTGAGTTGGATGACTTTCTGCATCACTGGAATGAATGAGATTATAGATATATTGGGTATTAGTTTAATTACTTAGGGTAACTGATCTTCATTGCATGGAAGATTCACCAAGGAAGTTAGATATTGCTGAATGATTTTAGCAAAAAGTTGGTCAGGATGAAACTTTGGTAAATGGAGGCATATTATAGCACCAATGTGATATATGGTTTGTGGAATAGGAATAAGAGAACCTGTCAAGACCAGACTTTTCCAATAATCTAGACAGACATTTGATGATAAGGGCTGATGAAATTGTGGCAGTAATGGGAATTTTAAGGATATTGAAGGTTTAAGAATTACTTTAAAGATATATTTGATAGTACCCAAAAAAGTAACAATGTTGGAAGAGAAGGGAAAAATCAAATTTTTCAAAGTAGGTAACTTCTATATTAATGATGATACCTTGAACAGAGCTAGAGAATTTGAGTTATATTTTAGTTACCTACATAAAAATGATGAGTATACAAAATTCGTACTAAAACTCCCTCTTTATTCCCATTGGTTATTCTCCCTCTCTTATCTCCTCAAGGGAAGGGTGGATGTGATTACTTCCTTGGTGCATGCACACCTGGACCACAATCTATACTTTTCCATCACTCTTTGTGATTGATGACTTTGTGAGGTTGGATAAGATTGCCAAGAGACAGAAAGTACATATAGAGATAAGAGAGTGGGAGATAGAAACTTGGGAAGTCACAAATATTAAGGAATCAAAAAGAAGAGTAGAGGCCAGAAAAAAGAGATAATGAAAAAGATAGTAGAAGGATGGTGAGATATTATGAAACCGAAGGAAAACAACATTTGAAATTGTTTTATGTGTAAGAGGATAAAAGAACTAGGAAGATGAGTATTTAGATATATATTTAATTTATCAATTAGCAGGGTTTTTTTGAAAGATCAGTTACTATTACTAGAGTGTACACTGCCATGGGTATGGGGAAAGAAGGGAGGATGATAGTAAAATATGGAATTCATAAATTTGCAAATACATGAATATTGAAAAACTATCTTTTCATGTAATTAGAAAAAATACAGAAAAATCAATCACAGTGGTGTGGTGGTGGGGGTTGGAGAAAACAATATAACAGGTTGAGGAATAAGAGAATAATGTCTAATTGAAGGCAAAACATACATGATGTTTTGTTTGGTTGTTTAGTGGAAGTAAAAATGAAATAGAATGGAATGAAAGAAATGTTAGAAAACTAGAGGGAACGTTTTTATTCTAAAATATAGTAAAAATTTGGCTATTTGAAGTTTAGGAGAAGGATACAGCAGAAAATAAATCCTGTCAGATTAAAGAGAAAGCATTGCATAGTGAAAAAGGTTCTGACCTTGGAGTTAGATTCTTCATTTCTCATATCAGATGCTTTCTCTCTCTCTCTCTCTCTCTCTCTCTCTATATATATATATATATATATATGTATATATATATACATATATATATGTATATATATACATTTCTGAGTATGTGTGTACATATGTATGTGTATGTATATATGTATGTGTGTGTATGAAAAATACCTCTATATATGGATAATTCAGTCAAATTTCTAGAGTTTAATTTCTCAATATACAAAGTCAGAAAATAATAGTAATAGTAGGTAAAAGAAAATCAGGATCAAATAACATAAAATATGTAAAGCATTTGCTAAATTTTGCAAAGCACTTAACTAATTGGATTCTAACAACAGTTTTGGGACAACTAGGGGGTGCATTGGATGGACTGGAAGTCACAAATTCTGAGTTCATATCCAGCTTCAGATATTCACTATCTATATGACCCTGGGCAAATCACTTAACACTATTTGCCTCAGTTCCTCCATCTATAAAATGATCTGAAGAAAGAAATGACAAATTCCTTCATTATCTTTCCAAAGAAAACTCCAAATGGGGCTCCGAGTAATAAATTATTGTTTCACATAATTTCCCTTCAACTGCTCTACATTCAAACAAAACTGAACTTCTATCTGCTCTCTGGTATCATTATAGTCTTATATCCTATCATTATACATTTTCACAAAAAATTTTTCTGATACCTAGAATACATTCCCTCTTGATTGTCCATGAGGATCATTTTATTTTCCCTCCTTTAAGGTTGAACTAGGGAACATTCTATGAAGTTTCTATACTCAATACTCCCTGTTGAAATTATTCACTACCTTTCAATATTATAAAATATTGTGATTCAATTCCTTCTTTGTTCCATTTTACTCAACCTTGACTGAAGCTTATTTTGTTGACAAGTGTTATAACCTCAAATAGATAATGTCTTAATCAATTGATCTTTTTATTAATTCAACAATTGTGTGAATTTGCCCCAAAACTGAAATTACTTATCAGTATTTTTTCTTTGTTGCTGTTGTTGATAGCAATAAATTCATAGCAGATACTTTGAGTGCCAATCCTTTAATAATTTTACCATTAAGTACTCTAATTTTTTAAAAGTTGAAAAATATTCTCACATATAAACTTTGAGGGGAAATTCTGCAGTAAATTGTACATATTAATAACTGACAGTTATATCAAAGAATCACAAAGATGAAACTGGAAGGGACCTCAGGGGACATCTGAACTGATGCCCTTAATTTACACATGAAGAAATTGAGATTTCAGCAGAATAAATGATTTGCCCAAGGTCACATGCGAAGTAAGGATGAAAGACTCATTTGAACCAAGTTCCTTGCCTCCAAAGCCACTTAGCAATACTCCACTGTCTCAAATTTTAAATTTTGTAAAGCACTTAACTAATTGGGTACTAACAACAAATAGTATAATGTTTTATTAACTCCACTTTAAACAGGAAAACAAAAAGAATGAGTGAAAAGTGTTGTGCTTCCACATGAGTAATGTGTAACCTATATGGGGAGAGTGGGGGGGTGGCAATAAAAAAATATGGATTTCAAAAATATTCAAAAGGATGAATGTAGAAAACTACCTTTGCAAATAATTAGAAAAATTAAACATTTTTTTAAATATGGTGTTTGATCAGTGACACAAAGATATTAGTTATATTTAATAGTAAAAGCTATGTGATTTGTATATTCTAAAGACCAACACTCTATTCATTTTTCATTATCACCTCATATGTCTTTGTAAATATGTATGTAAATAGATACACACGTACACGTATATGATCCCAAAACTTTTAGGGCAGTTTTAGTTTTAAAAAGCATACACAGAAATTAAAATGTTATGACAGAGAATATTTACCCAGGCATATTTCCTACCCAAAAATTAATAAATACATTGTGAAAACAGCAATTGTTTCTAGGATTTTGATGTTTGTTGCTATTTCCTGGTTCAATTATATTAGCATAGATGATATCACAGACAAGTAAATTATTTTTAAATGATCTTTTATATTTTCACACTGTCCCCAGGCTTCGTCTTCAAGTCAAAACACAAAAACAAAAGAAAATCCCATCTGGTATAGTGCTACAATAAAGCCTGTTTATGAATAAATGAATACATAACCTCCATAACTTGAGTTACATCTTCAATTGCCAACAGAAATCAGTCATTTCAATAAAAATAAATAAATCAGTAAAACATATTTTTTGGTATTGTGTTAATGAAACAATGGATTGACTAGCTAAATATTTCTCTTTTCAACAGGCTCTTTTATTCTGGCAAAATTAAATTCATATTAAGATTCAGGTGATTGTGACTCACTCAAAGCTATGGTGGAAGGAGAAAGAAAAATTAACCGGATACCATGAATAAAGTAGAATAGGACCAAAGTACAGATGAACTACTTTCTGTGAAATGAATGGTTTAGATCTCTAAATTCATCACTTCTTGAGTTAGCAACCCTGAAAAATATGAGCAAAAATCCTTAGAGAAATGAAAAAATATGGTGCCCAGGGAAATGGACCAAAGTAGTCTATCACAATTTCATTAGCCATGAGATAACCCAATGTAATTTAAAAATAAAACACTAATCAGGAGGAGCAATGAGATTTAGAATTGAGACTTAAATATTTCAATTTACTTGAGATTAATTAATAATCATAATTAAATATAACATTTATGTAGGTACTTCAAAAGTGCAAATAAAAATTCATGTTTTTTTTTCTTTTCATTTTGAGCACATTTGTTCAAGTTCTCTTATAAATTTTTCTGTCTGTTTCTTCAACCAAGATTGCTTTGATGGGTATATAGCAAAACCAAACAGTTTTAATTTGATTGTTCTTAATTTTTAATTGTGTAGAACATTTTTGCAAGGTTATTGATATTTATTTTACTTACTTTAGAAATATCTGTTCATATTATTTGACCCCATAAGCAATGGAAAATTGCATTTGTTCTTATATATTTGTAACAATTCTCTATATATTATGGTTATCAGACCTTTGTGAAATTTTCTAATAAATCTCATGTTTTAGCTAATTTTAAAAATTGGAATGAAGGTATATTAAATATAAAAACATATAAAATATAAAATATATAAATATAATATGTAAAATATAAAAACAGATATTAAAGTTTTGAATTGACATATTAAGTAATAATTATTTAATTGAACTTAATTTCTATTCCTTGTTTTTGAACTAGTCATTGTCTATCATCATTTCTCACCATTTATTATATTATATATGCCGTTTCTTTTGTAATGTTCTTCATTGATAATAAGTTGCATCCACAAAGTGCCCCCTTCCTTTCAGTAATTCTCCATTTTAATCATTTATGTATTCCACAATTAAGTATTTAAGTATTTCCCAGCTTGCCACTATACAGTGCCAAATAACATAATATTTGAATTATATATTTTTCCTCTTCCTCATTACCTTCCTTACTTCATTTAGACCTAGAATAAGCTTTGTGGCATATGAACAGATAGATTTGAACTTCAAATATGAAGGAAAGGAAGGAAAAGAAAGGATGGTCCTATACATGTGAAGAAGAGAAAATTGACATTATGAATAATGATAAAATCTTCTGTAAAATGGCTAAAAGTAAGTCATTAAACATTTCAAGTGACAAGTATGTACTGGCACAGTGCTAAGCACCAATTAATAGTCATTTCAATTATTATTCCAGTACATCACCTTTATTCATCATTTTCCTACATTGGATATGCTTTCCTAGTGTCAGATTTTAAAAATAAGAAAAATGCTAACTGTGGTTAAACATTCGCCCTTTACAACATTTAGTTTTGAAGTCTATATTTAAAGCTGAAATGTAATGGACAGTTAAGTGAACAAAGCTTATTTTTGAAAATAGTAATTAAAATCAAACTTTACAAAGAGATTATTTTTTCCTTAAAATATATGTGTGCTTTCTGCTAGAGGATTTTGTTTGTAAATGAACCATAATAATCAGTTAATTCACCTTGATCATGAATCTATGTCTATATGATTTCTTTGCATAATGCCAACATGGAATGCCACTGCTGCTGAATAGAGATAAATGTAGAAATCACAAAAAAGTCTGTTTCAGGGCAGAAATTAGGAGATTCAAAATAATAAAAAATATTTTTCACACAACCAAGAGTCAAAATTTCTTCCAAATTATGTTTAGTTTCATTTATTTGGATCTTGTTACTCAAAAAAATCTAATAATCACTCTTAAGAAATCGTAAATTGCTACTACTAGTTATAAAGCAAAGCTTAAATAGTATTATCTTCCACTGATTCCATATAAATATCAAAACACTCTCAAATACCATTAATTTTAAATGAAATAGTTTTACATATGACTAGAGTGATGGACTGACATCTATTTGTTCCTAAGGTTTTGAGAAAGATCCAAAGAGTATCCACAGTTTGGCAAGGTTGTTTCCTGAACTGACAAAACATACCAATATTTTCAGTCAATTGACTTTTTTCTTTTTTTTTTCTTTTTTGCATAGGGGGAGGGAGAGTGTGACATTTCTCTGGAGGATAGTACCTGACAAGTTGAGCTGTAACTAAGATAGTGAGATCATGTCTTTGAGACAGTGCATGTAAACTTTCATCTTTTTCAGAATTGTAGAATCAACAAAATTTAGCACCTAATTAGCACATTTTCTGGCACAAAGAAAGTTTGTTTGTTGCTTGAATGCCTTGTTAGCCAGAATAATTAACCTAGACAGAAATATACCATATGGGAAAATAAATCAAGGTCCTTATTGGTCGATCTTTTGCCTTTTTTTCATCAGATTGTTCCATATTATTCATTTTCCACTTCCATAGAGTAAAATAGTTTTGCCTTATCCCACACCAGAACATGATTTATGCAACTTTCTTGAGACTAAATAATAGTAGGCTGGGTTGAAGAGGAGATGCATCATTTTTGGTGGCTGCCCAGTACAAAAGTTTCTAATTATATCTAGGTCCCTTTATTATCAAATCTCCTTTCCTGTCTTATTCAAAGGTCATTAGCAAAACTGGACACTAGACCTCTATCTAACCAAACCTTCTCAGTTTACAGTTGGGGTCCATGAGAGTACCATACAGATAGTATATATCAGAGTTGGTTTGAACTCAAATGTTCTAATTTCCAGAATCAGTGCTTTTTCTATTGTGCTTCCACAGACTCAAATTTCATCAAAAGAAGAATAATAATCTTTGAAGCATTTGAGAGATAGTGAACCTGACCCAGAGCAAATAGGAAGCATTTACTGACCCAGGATTCTGGAAGACAGAGATGCATTTGTGTGTATGTGTGTATGTATTTTATATTTCTGATGCAATCAGTTTTCACTTTCCTGACTATAAGTAATTACCCAGAGAGATTAAATTTTTGTAAAATTCTCTGCATTCCAGGTTATCTTTCATCATCCTGATACATATCTGATCATTGGACACAGATGACACCGGAAGAGTAGATGAGACTTTTCACAGCCTCTCCATCTTAAATCAAATTGATTTGCATGTCATGGCATCATCTCCCTGTTGTCAGAGTCTTCTTTGAGAACAAATAAAAACAGAAATATAAATTTCTATGTCTACCTTTGTATACATATTATCTATTTTTCCAAAACCCCAAAAAATTAAAAATAATTTCTATGAAAATATGACCCCTATTAGGGTGATCAGGATAAATTTATTTTTATTTGATCAGAGTTCACCTATATTAAACAACAGATAATAAATAATTTATTGAGTAACCAGGATAAGGTTGGAAAAATAATAATTGTTATCCTCAGTCATTGCACTCTTTATTATTATTCTTATAGATTCTTCCTTTTATCTTCACCCACCCAATTCCTAAAAACTCCATCGCTCCAACTCATCTCAAAACCTGCACTTAGACATTTCATAAATAGTGCAAACTAATTTTTAGAACATACGATTACTCTCTTAGCTCAGTACATGTTTGTAATTAATTATTTTGTACCTTTGAATAGTTTTAGAAATTTGTTGAAAAAAGACAAACTCTGAAAGAATTTCAGAGACCTGTGAATGGGAAAATTTTTTTGAGGCATTTTCTTTTCTATCTAACAATCAGTAGACAATTATTCAGTGCTTATGATGTGTATAGGGGATAGATTACACCACTCCAAGTTGAGAAGACCTCAGTATATCTGACTTCAGAAACTTAGTAACTGTGTAACTCTGGGTAAGCAATTTCATTTTATTTGCCTTAGTTTTCTCATCTGTAAAATGACTTGCAGAAGAAAATGTCAAAGCAGTCCTGTAACTGCCAAGAAAAACAAAGGGGCTCATGAAGAGTCAGACATGACTGAATAAAAAAACAAGCATAATATACCAGAAAAGATACAAAGTTCTGAAGATACAAAGACAAAAAATAGCTATTCTGGTGTTCAAAAATTTTATTTCTTTTTTTCTTTTTTTTTTCTTTTTTTGAAAGACAATGGGGTTAAATGTCTTGCCCAAGGCCATACAGCTAGGTAATTATTAAATATCTGAGCCTGGGTTTGAACTCAATACTCCTGACTCCAGGACCAGCGCTCTATCCACTGTGCCACCTAGCCACTCCTATTTCTTGAGATAATAAAATATTCAAATCTTGAGTTATAGAAGGGTATTGAAGGAAGATCTGTGGTGATCCAGAAAGTTATCATAATCATAATTCCTATTATTGATGAACTCAATGATCCTTAGTTAATGTTTTACCCATTTGCATACTTCCAGTAAACAATAAGATAGATTTAGAAGTTTAATATTGTTAAAAGAGTATTATCACATGAAGTATGCAATAGGAAAATAGCTAAAAATGTAGTTTGACCTAAAAGTGAAAACCTGCATTTAGGCAGATCTTATTTAAATAACTGATGGAATTTCTTTGAAGATAATCCTGCTGTGAGAGATAAGGGAATTTCAATAGTTTATTATACTTAAATTTTGAAAAGACACTTAGCAAGTTTAAACATCAGACTTGGGAGAGGAGAGAAAGATCATGAGGCAAGAACCTTACTCCCTGAGGATAGAAGGGAATATACTGGGGATCAATAGACACCATCTATCAGAATTTTGATTGAATGGCACCAATGGATTGAGGGACATTTTAAAGGAAGAGGGGTAACCAAGTGGTGGTGGTAGGGGAAGAACCTATGGAAAGCAAAGATATGTTACATTGGGAGACAGGGAGAGATAGATGAGGACACAGAAAAGTAAACAGAGAGAGAGAACAGAAAAAAATAAAAACTTCTGGGGAACATAATTTTTATAATTTATAAACTGAGATGAGGTGTCAGAGTTAACTGATTAAGCAGAAAAATAAGTCATTTCAATTAATTTAAAAGTAATAATCAGAACAAAATTCTTAATATTAAAATCTAGGTAGAAAAAAGGAAATGAGTCAATAGTAGTTAAGTAACTTAATATCCACACTCCCCTCAACTTTTATAACAGTCTTTAGGAATTATATTATTATTTATTTAATTAAAGGAATAAAAACAGGACAGCAATTTTCTAGAATGATTTCTCTCTGAAATATTTTTAATGAGAAATTTTAGATAACAGTAAGAGTAAAATGCTTTCAGGTTTACAAAACACTTCACACATGTATCAGAGATTATCCTATCTTTTATGAAATATGTTTGTACCAAATGAAAGATTTTCTGGAGCAGTGAGTGGGGTAGAGAATGATTTTGACCATGTGTGATTATTGTCCAAGAAATTGTGCTGTATGATGGGAAAAAAAAAAAAAAAAACTTTGTATTAGATGTGGAATCATAGAATTTTCTGACTGAATTTATAGACAAAATAAAGTTGCCCACTCAGTCTCCCTCTTACATTTTCAGTGAATATATGATCTTTTGAAGTCCATATCCTACCTGGGTAAACCAGGTATGTCTATCTGTATGCCTACCTGTTACCTATTTCTCTTACTGTATTTATTCTTTCCTGTTCTTAGGTAATTGTACCTAGCCTAAGATGGATGTATTCAGGATTAGAGAATAACCTTGTAAGTTCCAGAAGTTCTTGGTCAGAGGAGAGGGTTGAATGGCAATTACACTGACAGGCTTTAATTGACAGCTAGGAAGGTTCATATACTGAAGAAGCTGAATGACCTGAATTTGATTATTTTATCAGTAGATATACTAGGAGTTATATAGGAGATTACAAACTCAATGAAATATCAGATGCCTAATTAACATTTAAAAAACTGCTTTATGATCTGATAAATTCAAGTGTTACCCTCCTTACCAATTGTAATGTTATCTAAATGTTGTTACTGAATCCTCTCTTATTTATTTCTTGTTAAAGAAACAATTGAAATCAATGTGCTTAGTAAGTGAATAGAAAAATGGAAACTTTCATTAGAGAACAGACTGTATAGTATGACATTTGATCCATAATCACATACCTGGCCATAGAAACCATGAGAAGATGCAGTATTCATAAGCCCTATGGTGACTCTGCAAAAATTTTCATGGTTAAAGAGCTGTTACCATGATTATTATTTTTATAGAAATATATGATACATATATATGTGCATGTATTTTTATTTTTATTAACATGATAATTATTTTTATTCATCTATTATTTTTATATTTTCTTGATACATTCTAGCCATTTATTTATTAATTAATGTTCCTCATCAAGATCCTGGATCAAGTACGTCTTACCCACAGCCCACATCCCAAACTGTGGTCCTCAACATTCTTTCATATATGGACATTATTATATTTTATTATTATTCTCCTTGGTAATATGGGTTACAATATTTTCACAACTAAATAGTAAATTCTATATGTTGTCTTTGATAAGTTTTTGTTTGGTGATACAACCCTAGAAGAGATAAAAGGTTATAAACCCATGTTCAGGAAATTAAAATAAATACAAGGAGAGAGGCAGAGTCAAGATGGTAGATTCGAGGCAGTCACCCAAATGGTTTCTCCCAACATTCCTTTCCAAACAATTTAAAAAAAAAAACTCATATAATATTTTGGGGTTACAGAATCAATCAAAAATAGCAGTGAAACATTTTTGGCTTAAGAAAACTTAGGAGGTTACAGGAGAAGTAGATTTCTCCTGTGACAACCAAACATGAAAGTCTATATGGAACCCACTTACATGACCATGGAAAGAACAAATACAGCAGCGGCTTCAAAAGCTCTATTGAGTAAGCTAATAAAAGTACAAAACAAACTGGTCAGAAAGAGATTAACAGGAGGCCATTTTCTGACACTAGGTTGAGGAGGTGCTAACATGCAACATTATTGCCAATGCACAGTTCTGGGTCAAAGTTCCAGGGCAAAGAGTAAAGTTGGTGGCTGGGCACAAAGGAGCAAGGATGGTTATTATTATTCTAAAGCAAAGAGGGGTGAAAGCTAAAGCTATAGGGAATGAAAGGTAAAGTAAAGCAAAAAGTAAAGCACAGACCAGGAGATCAATGACCATACTTCTTCCAGGATCACATCTGCATGAAGCACCAAAGCTTACAGAGTTCCAGAACAGCTTTGAAAAGAGAAAGGACAATGCTTATGCACCACTTGATGAGAAGAGCTTAACTTTAACATAAAGTTCAAAATTAAGAAATAAGTTGGGAGAATAAAAATAACAACAACAATAAAAGAATTTGACCATAAAAAGTTACTACTATGGTAGGAAAGAGCAAGATATAAACTAAGAAGATGATAATAATGAGAAAAGAACAACTAACAAATAATCAAAGAAAAATACTACTTGGACCAAATCTTAACAAGAATTACTGGAAGAGTTAAGGAAAGAGATAAAAATAGAAGGGGAAAAATTCAGAAAAGAAATGAGACTGATGCAATGAAATTAATGAAAAAAAACATTGAATGTAATTCTGTTAAAGTAACACAAAATGTCAAGAAAGTGACACAAGAGAGTAAAGAAACTAACACCTGAAAAACATAATGAGACTATTGGTTAAAGAGGCATAGAATTTCATCAAAGAGAAGAACTCTTTGAAAAGCAAAATTGATTGAAAAGAAAAGGAGGTACAAAACTTCACTGAAGTGAAATCTTTAAAACATAGAATTAGGAAATGAAAAAGATGTTTGAAAAATAACAAGGAAATATTCCTAAAATAATTAGAATCAACAAATAGAAGCTAAGAATTCCAAGAGACATCAAGAAAATTAAAATAAAGTCAAAACAGAGAAGGACAAGGAAAAATGTGAATTAAACTATTGGAAAAACAAGAGATCTAAAGATAGAGGAGGGATAACTTAGGGGTTTTTTTGCAAGGCAGATGGGGTTAAGTGGCTTGCCCAAGGCCACACAACTAGGTAATTATTAAGTGTCTGAGGCTGGATTTGAACTCTGGTACTCCTGACTTCAGTGCTCTATCCACTGTGGCACCTAGCTGCCCTTAGGAGGAATAATTTAATAAATACTGGATTACCTGAAAGATATGATCAAAACAAAGAGTCTAGAGTTCACATTTCAAGAAATCATCAAGGAAACTTGCCTTCATATCCTAGAAGCAGAGGTTAAAATTAGAAATAACAACAATCTACCAATAACCTCCAAAAAGAGATCAAAAATGAAAGCTTCCAAAAAAGATCAGAGCTTGATTACAGAGCTGCCAGGTGAAGGTGAAAATATCGCAAGCAGCTAGAACAAAAAATTCAAATATTGTGGGACTACAGTAAGAATTGCATGAGATTTGGTAGCTTTCAACCTTAAGAAATGGAGGGTTTGATATATGATATCATAGAAGACAAAGGTGCTAAGATTACAACCAAGACTAACTTAACTAGCTCAAGTGAGTGCAAGTTTTCAAGGACAAAATGAATATTTAATAAAATGGAGGACTTTCAAAGATTCCTGATAAAAGACTAGAGCAGAATAGAAAATTTGATATTCGAATAGAAGAAACAAGAAAAGCATGAAAAGGCAAACGTGAAGGAAATCATAAAGGATAATAAAGTTAAATTTTTCACACACCTATATGGGGAGAATACAGTTGTAAATCTGAAGAATTCAATCATTATTAGGTCAGATAAAAGGAAATTACATAGACAGAGTGAAAGAGAGTGAGTCAATAATGTTGAAATGATCAACATTAACAAATGGATAAGAAAGAGGGAAGTACTGGGAGAAAGGCAAAGGGATAGGCAGAATAAGGAAAATTTTCTGTCATAAAAGATGAGTACAAGGAAAAACTTCTAATAGAGGGGAAAATGGTAGGAAGCAGAGGCATTACTTGAACCTCACCTCACTGGAATTATTCACATACTTAGTTGTATATATATATATGGAACATAAACAATAAGGAAATAGGAAGGTAATGGGTGGAGAAAAATTAGGTGGAATTATACAAGGGAGAGTAAAGGAGGTAGTAGTTAGAAGCAAAATAAACTTTTGAAGAAGGACAGGATAAAAAACAAGACAAGGAAAATAGGAGAAAAGGGATGGATGGGAAAACACAATAATCATAACTTAATGTTATTTCAGTGAGATTAGCAATAGAATGAAAGCAGATACCAAAATGAATTAAAAACCAGAATCCAACAAAGAATTCTTTACAACAGATATGCTTTAAACAGAAAGACACAAAAAGTGTTAAAGGGCTGGAATAAAATCTAATAGACTTCAGCTGTACTGTGGCAGCTGAACTTTGGCAAAGATAGGAATCATGACCTCAGACCAAAAAATAAAAATAAAAATAAACCTCATTAAAAGAGATGAGCAGGGAAATTATATTATGCTGAAAGGTAACATAGACAATGAAAACACATTAAATATTTTTAAAGCAGGATTTCCAAATAAAGCCTTCATTTCTCAAATTTAAACTGAGCATAGAACTGAATCAAGTATATAAAAGTAAGAGTTATGCTCAAGGGATATAAATAGGCAGTTTTCTGAAGAAGAAATCAAACCTATCTTTAGTCATTAAAAATGATTAATATCGGGGGCTGCTAGGTGGCATAATGGATAAAGCACCGGCCTTGGAGTCAGGAGTACCTGGGTTCAAATGTGGTCTCACACACTCAATAATTACCTAGCTGCGTGGCCTTGGGCAAGCCACTTAACCCCATTTGCCTTGCAAAAGACCTAAAAGAAATGATTTATATCCCCTTTCTATCCTGGGCTTTGTGTAGAACAGCACCAGTCTCCGCCACCGAGATGTTGATGTCCAAGAAGAACCCAATTGGGGTAGCTAGGTGATGCGGTAGATAGAACCTCATCCCTGAAGATTTGCCTAGCTGTGTGACCTTGGGCAAATCACTTAATGCCATTGCATTGCAAAAAACAAAACAAAACCAGATTGCCATCTATGAACTCCTTTTTAAGGAGCGCGTAATGGTAGCCAAGAAGGATGTCCACATGCCAAAGCATCCTGAGCTGGCAGAGAAGAATGTGCCCAATCTCCATGTCATTGAAGTCATTCAGTCTCTAAAGTCTCCTGTTTATGTTAAGGAGCAGTTTGCAAGGAGGCATTTCTACTGGTATCTCACCAATGAGGGCATTCAGTACCTCTGGGATTACCTTCAGCTGTCCCCTGAGATTGTGCCTTCCACTCTTCACAGAAGACCTGAGACAGGAAGACCAAGGCCTAAATGTCTGGAGGGTGAGCGACCTGCCAGGCTTATTCGAGGTGAAGCTGACAGACACATACAGATGAAGTGCTGTTCCCCCAATGCTGACAAGAAGGCTGAATTTGGGGCCCAGGTCAGCAACAGGGTTCCAATTAAGAGGTGGATTTAGTCGTGGATATGGTCAACATCCTCAATAAGAACCATAGAGATATATTTCATATTGAATAAAATTTTGGTGAAAAAATGATCTATATCATCAGTGATTAGAGAAATGCAAATTAAAACAATACTTAGCTACCACATCACAACTATAAAATTAGTTAATATGACAGAAAAGGAAAATGATAAATGTGGAGAGGGGTGTGGGAAAACTGGAAGACTAATGCACTTTTGGTGGAGTTGTTAACTGATCCAACCATTCTGAAAAGCAATTTGAAACTATGTTCATAGGGTAATAAAATTGTGCATGCACTTTTATCCAGAAATGCCTCTATGCTGTATCCTAAAGAGATCATAAAAAGGAAAAAAGACTCACATGTACAAAAATATTTATAGAAGTCTTTTTTTGTGGTGGCAAAAAAATAGAAACTGAGAGTATTCCCTTCAATTGGGAAATGGCTGAAGAAGTTGTGGTAAATAAATAAATACTAATGTGCTACAAGAAATAATGTGTAGACAGATTACATAAAAACCTGTAAAGATGCACATGAACTGAGGCTAAGTTTAATGAACAGAATTAAGAGAAAATTGCATATGGTTACATTAACTTTGTGTGATTATCAACAAGGATAGAAAAGAATATTTAAAATAAATGCATCAATGCTTAAAAAAACAAATAAAAGGTCAATTGATGAAATTATATACTTCTCAACTACTCTGTTAGACCAGGGACTGGTCATTGAAAGGAAGAAAATTCTTTTTTACTCAAATGAGGGAATTTTTTTATATTGAATACAGTTATTTTAATATTTTTTTCTATTTTTTTGCTTTTGGACTTTGTAGATGTTGATGATTTATATAGATTTATTTTATATCCAGCCACTACGTTAAAGTACTTTTTAGTTGGTTCCCTAGGATTCTCTAAGTATAGTATTATATCATCTACAAAGAGTGATAGATTTGTTGCCTCATTGATTACTCTTTTTACCATTTTTTAAAACTTTGTTCAAACTCCACAGCTAAGGATCTGGATACAGATGGCACTCTCCTTTGCAGACAACCCAAAATTGCTCCAGATTGTTGCACTGATGGCATGAGCAAGTCCTTCAAAGGTTGATCCTCACTTCCATGTTGCTGTTAGGGTACACAGTGTTTTTCTAGTTCTGCTCATCTCACTCAGCATCAGTTCATGCAAATTCGTCCAGGCTTCCCTGAAATCCCATCCCTCCTGGTTTCTAATAGAACAATAGTTTTCCATGACATACATATACCACAGTTTGCTAAGCCATTCCTCAACTAAAGGACATTTACTTGATTTCCAATTCTTTGCCACCACAAACAGGGCTGATATAAATATTTTTGTACAAGTAATGTTTTTACCCTTTTTCATCATCTCTTCAGGATATAGACCCAGTGGTGTTATTGCTGGGTCAAAGGGTATGCACATTTTTGTTGCCCTTTGGGTGTAGTTCCAAATAGCTTTCCAGAAGGGTTGGAGCAGTTCACAGCTCCACCAACAATGTGATAGTGTCCCAGATTCCCCACAACCCTTCCAACAATGATCATTATCCTTTCTGGTCATATTGGCCAATCTGAGAGGTGTGAGGTGGTAGCTCAGAGAAGGTTTAATTTGCATTTCTCTAATAATTAATGATTTAGAGCAATTTTTCATATGGCTATGGATTGCTTTGATCTCATCTGTAAATTGCCTTTGCATATCCTTTTACTATTTGTCAATTAGGGAATGGCTTTTTGTTTTAAAAATATGACTCAGTTCTCTATATATTTTAGAAATGAATCCTTTGTCAGAATCATTGGTTGTAAAGATTGTTTCCCAACTTATTACATTTCTTTGCATCTTGGTTACAGTGGTTTTATCTTTGCAAAAGCTTTTTAATTTAATGTAATCGAAATCATCTAATTGGTTTTTAGTGATGTTCTCCAACTCTTCCATAGTCATAAACTGCTCTCCTTTCCATAGATGTGACAGGTAAACTAGTCCTTGATCTTCTAATTTGCTTATAGTATTGTTTTTTATGTCGAAGTCTTGTAAACACTTGGATCTTATCTTGGTAAAGGGTGTTAGGTTTTGGTCTAATCTAAGTTTCTTCCATACTAACTTCCAATTATCCCAGCAGTTTTTATCAAAGAGGTAGTTTTTATCCCAATAGCTGGACTCTTTGGGTTTATCAAACAACAGATTACTATAATCATCTCCTACTTTTGCACCTAGTCTATTCCACTGGTCCACCACCCTATTCCTTAGCCAATACCAAACAGTTTTGATGACTGATGCTTTATAATATAATTTTACATCAGGTATGGCTAAGCCACCTTCTTTTGCACATTTTTCATTAAGCTCCTAGAAATTCTTGACTTTTTATTTCTCCATATGAATTTACTTACAATTTTTTCTAACTCATTAAAGTAATTTTTTCGAATTTTGTTTGGTAGGGTACTAAACAAGTAGTTTAGTTTTGGTAGAATTGTCATTTTTATTATATTAGGTCTACCTATCCATGAGCAGTTGATACTTGCCCAGTTATTTAAATCTGATTTAATATGTGTGAGAAGTGTTTTATAATTGTTTTCAAAAATATTCTGAGTCTGTCTTGGCAAATAGACTCCCAAGTATTATATATTGTCTGAGATTGCTTTGAATGGGATTTCTCTTTCTAGCTCTTCCTGCTGTATCTTGCTAGACATATATAGAAAAGTTGAGGATTTATGAGGGTTTATTTTGTAACCTGCAACTTTGCTAAAATTGCTAATTGTTTCCAGTAATTTTTTGGATGATTTCTTAGTATTCTCTAGGTAGATCATCATGTCATCTGCAAAGAGTGAGAATTTTGTCTCTTCCTTCCCAATTCTAATTCCTTCAATTTGTTTTTCTTCTCTAATTGCTGAAGCTAAAATTTCTAATACAGTATTGAATAGTAATGGTGATAATGGGCACCCTTGTTTCACCCCTGATCTTATTGCGAATGCCTCTAGCCTCTCCCCATTGAATATAATGCTTGTTGATGGTTTCAGACAGATACTGCTAATTATTCTAAGGAATAGTCCATTTATTCCTACACTCTCTAGTGTTTTTAGTAGAATGGTTGCTGTATTTTCTCAAAAGCTTTTTCAGCATTTATTGATATGATCATATGATTTCTGATAGGTTTGTTGTTGATATAATTGAGTATAGTAACAGTTTTCCTAATATTGAAGCAACCCTGGATTCCTGGGATTAATCCTGCTTCATCAAAATGTACTATCCTAGTGATGACTTGTTGTAATCATTTTGCTAAGATTTTATTTAAGATTTTTGCATCTATATTCATCAGGGAATTAGGTCTGTAATTTTCTTTCTCTGTTTTAACTCTTCCTGGTTCAAGTAACAGCACCATATTGGTTTCAAAGAGTTAGGCATAGTTCCATCTTTCCCTATTTGCCCAAAGAGTTTATATAGAATTGTAACAAATTGTTCCTTAAATGCTTGGTAGAATTCACTTGTGAATCCATCAGGCCCTGGAGATTTTTTCTTAGGGAGTTCAATGATGGCTTGTTGAATTTCTTTTTCTGAGATATGGTTGTTTAGGTTTTTAATCTCTTCTTCATTTAACCTGGGAAACTTATATTTTTGTAAATATCCATCATTTCACTAATATCATTTCTATTGACTTAGAGTTGGGCAAAATAATTTCCAGTTATTTTATTTCCTCCTCATTGGTGGAGAGTTCACCTTTTTCATTTATGATAGTAGCAATTTTGTTCTCTTCTTTCTTTTTTTTAATAAAATTGACCAGATAGTTATCAATTTTATTGGTTTTTTCATAATACCAACTTTTGGTTTTATTTATTAATTCATTAGTTTTTTGCTTTTGCTTTTATTGATTTCCCCTTTAATTTTTGGAATTTCTAATTTGGTATTTATATGTGGATTTTTAATTTGTTCATTCTCTAAATTTTTTAGTTGCATGTTTAGTTCATTGAATTCCTCTTTCTCCAATTTATTCATGTAATCATTTAAAGCTATAATATATCCCCAGAGAATCACTTTCAATGAATCCCATAGGTTTTGGTATGTTGTTTCATTATTAGCATTATCTAGGGTAAAATGGTTAATTCTGTCTATGATTTGTTCTTTGGTCCAATAATTTTTTTTTAAATGAGGTTATTCAATTTCCAATTTGTTCTGGGTCTATATCTCCTTGGGCCAATATTGCATATGACTTTTATTTCATTGTGACCTGAGAAAGATGTATTCACTATTTCTGCCTTTCTGGAGTTGATCATTAGGTTTTTATGTCCTAGTACATGATCAGTTTTTGTAAAGGTTCCATGAACTGCAGAGAAAAAACGTATATTCCTTTCTATCCAAATTCGGTTTTCTCCATAAGTCTATCATATCTAATTTTTCTAACAAACTATTTACCTCCTTAACTCCTTTTTCGTTTATTTTATGGTTCGATTTATCTAGATTTAAAAGTGGGAGGTTGAGGTCTCCCACTAATAGACTTTTGCTGTCTATGTCTTCCTGTAGTTCTTTCAGCTTCTCCTATAAGAATTTGGATGCTATGCCATTGGGTGCATATATATTCTGTATTGAAATAACTTTATTATGTATGGTACCTTTTAGGAGGATAAAGTTTCCTTCCTTATCTCTTTTAATGCTATCTATTTTTGCTGCTGCTTTATCTGAGATTAGGATTGCTACCCTTACTTTTATTTTACTTCAGCTAAAGCAAAATATATTTGCTCGAACCTTTTACCTTTACTCCATATGTATCTCTCTGCTTCAAATGAGTTTCTTGTAAGCAGCATATTGTAGGATTCTGGTTTTGAATCCACTCTGCTATTTGCTTACATTTTAAGGGAGTGTTCATCCCATTCACATTCAAGGTTATGATTACTAATTCTTTATTGCCTTCCATGCTATCTTCCCTCTGTTTGTAATTTCCCCCTTCCCCCCGTATCCATATTCTCCAGTATTTTGTTTCTGAATACCACCTCTTTCAGTGTGTTTGCCCTCCTATATCACCCCCTCCCCTTTATTTCCCTTTTCCCTTTTTACCCTTTCCCTTCCCTTCCTTTTGTTAGTTCACCCTTTTTTTGTTAGTTCCCCCTTTTTTCCCCCACTCCCCTTCCCTTTCTCCATCCCCCTCCCCTTTCCATCTTTTAATACATGAAAGTTTAGATGTTTTATAAGTTATCTGAGTATGTGTAGGTTGACTTTAAGCCAAGTCTAATGAGAAGAAGATTCAGGTGTTTCTCATTTCCTCCCTTCTTCCCCTCTATTACCATAGGTATTTTGTACCTCTTAGTGTAATGAGATTTACTCCAATCAATCTCCTCCCTCCTCCAGTCTCTTTTCTGTCTCCCTTTTTAAGGATGTAGTGTTTTATAGATCAATCTATCTGAGTCATAGAAAATTCTGAGTATCTGTCACTTCTGGCTAAGTACATTCTATCTAATACAGTTAAAATTCTTGAGAGTTATTAGAATCTTTCTCCCAAGTGGGGTTAAAGCCAATTAGATCCTATTAGATAACATTCTCATGGATAGATCATGAATGTCCATCATTTCTGGCTAGGTATATTCTCTCTGTTAGAGTTACAATTCTCAAGATTTATGAGAATCTTTTTCCCCATGCTTGGATATAGCCAGTTTCAACTTACTGGTTAGCAGTTTTTTTTTTCCTTTTACTGACCCACCCTTTTTCTTTTAACCTTTTCATGTGTCTGTTGAACCTCCTGTTTGATTTCCAAATTTTCTATTTAGCTCTGGTGTTTTCATCAGGAATTTTTGGAATTCTTCCATTTTGTTAAATGTCCATCTTTTTTCCCTGGAAGAGAAGGCTCAGCATTGCGGGATAGTGGATTCTTGGCTGCATTCCAAGCTCACTTGCTCTTTGAAATATCTCGTTCCAGGCCCTTTTATCCCTTAATGTTGATGCAGCCAGGTCCAGCGTGATCTTTACTGTGACTCCTTGATATTTAAATTGTTTCTTTCTGGCTGCTTGTGGGATTTTCTCTTTTATCTTGTAGTTCTGGAATTTGGCCACAACATTCCTTGGTGTTTTCATTTGAGGATATTTTTCTGGAGGGGGGATTAATGTATTCTTTCCATAACTACTTTGCCCTCTGGTTCCATGATATCAGAACAGTTTTCCATCACTAGATCCTGTAATATTAAGTCCAGACTTTTTTTCTCTCTTCAATGTTTTCGAGAAGTCTAATAATTCTCAGGTTGTCCCTCTGAGGTCACTGCATTTGTTGATGAGATATTTTACAGTTTCTTCTATTTTTTCTATTTTTTGATTTTGTTTAACTGGCTCTTGCTGTCTCATGGAGTCATTAGTTTCTGCAGACTCCATTATTTTTTTTAGGGAGGAGTTTTCTTCATTAACCTTTTGCAACTCCTTTTCCAATCAGTCAATTCTACTTTTTAAAGAGCTTTCCATTTGACCAATTGAGGTTTTGAAAGAATTATTCTCATTTTGTACTTGTCCAATTGATGATATGAGAGATTTATTCTGATTTTGTGTTTGCCCAGTTGTATTTTCTAAGGATTTGTTTTCTTGTTGCAAGGTATTGTCTCTTCCAGTTGATTTTTAAATTCCTTCCCTATTTCTTCAAGCAAGTCTGTGCTGAAGAGCAGATTATATTCCCCTTAGAGGTTCTAGGCCTCTCTGAGTTAGGGTCTTTTCCATCCAAGAATTTTTCTATGGCTCCACCTTTCTTCTTTCCCTTCTTCATTTTTGCTAAGACTTTGAGTTGGGGCGGGGCTAGTTCACAGGGGCTTGGGATTTCCAGAGGCTTTACTCACTGAATGCCATTTCTCTGGCTGGCCAGTAGGAGGTGCTGGTTGCTTTCTCTGGATTGTCTGTGACCTTGGTTGAGGCCTTCTCTCTTTGCTTGAAGGGAGGAGTTGGAGCTATTGAATTCTTTTGCCTTCAATCAATGGTGCTCTTTACCCTGGCCTGAGGTTATTCCTCTCTCTATTGTCAGCTGGGCTGGTTCTTCTACTCACACACCTGTGCCTGAGGCAGAAGTAGTCTGCAATTGTTTGTTCTTCAGTCCAGAAGAGCCCAGGGATGGTGTATGAAGTGCTCCTGCACTGGAACTCTCCCCCAGCCCTTTTGGCAAGCTCCAGAGGGACAGCAACAACACCCACACCTCTGCTCCCTAGTTGACTCAAGCCTCGCCATCTAGCCCCACAGCTGGTCCAGCAGGTCCAGCCCTTGGGCCTTCAGACTCCCCAGCTCCAATTCAGCTGCTAATCTGACTGATTCAGGGCTGATCCACCCTTTGAGCCCAGATTCACCCAACCGAATTCATGGAATGCTACTGCAGCAGGCAAATCCTGAGGTAGATTTTCTTTCTCCTGGCTTTTCTTTCAGGGTTTTGTGGGTCAGATTTCTGTTAAGGGGTTTATTTAATATGATAGATGGGGGAAGATCAGGAGACTTTAGAACTGTGCCTGTCTTCTCTCTGCAATAGGAGACTTCCAGCTTTTTCTGATGAAAAGACCAGAGTAGAATAGAAAATTTGGATTTCAAACAGGAGACTCAAGAGACACATGAAAAGGTTAAAAAAGGAAAGGTAAAGAATAAAAAAAGAAACTGCTTTCCAATAAGATGAAGCTAGATTCCTATCTGAGAGAAAGACCTTAAAAACTCTCAAAGATTGTAACTTTGGATTAGACAGACACATCTATTATACTCTGGTCTCTTCATCAGAAAAAGCTGGAAGTCTCCTATTTCATTAAATGTCCATCTGTTGCCCCTAGAAGAGAAGACTCAGTTTTGCCAGGTAGTGAATTCTTGGCTTCATTCCAAGCTCCCTTCCTTTTGGAATATCACATCCCAGGTTCTTCTATCTCTTAATATTGATGCAGCCATGTACTGTGCAATCCTTAGTGTGGCTCCTTGGAATCTGAATTCTTTCTTTCTGGCTGCTTGAAGGATTTTCTCTTTTATCTAATAGTTCTGCAATTTGACTACAATATATCTTGGTGTTTTCATTTTGGGATCCTTTTTGGAGGGGACTGATGTACTCTTTCAATAATTATTTTGCCCTCTGGTTCTACTATGCTAGGGAAATTTTCCATCACTAAATCCTTTAATATTGATGGAGGATTTTTTATTCCTCAATATTTTCAAGGAGACCAGTGATTCTTAAGTTTCCTCTCCTGTTTCTGTTCTCTAGGTCAGTAGTTTTTTGATGAGGTATATTACATTTTCTTCTATCTTTTTTACTTTTTGGTTTTGTTTATTAGATTCTTGTCATCTCATGAAGTCATTAATTTCCACAGACTTCAATCTGTTTTTAAGAGAAGAATTTTCTTCATTTACTTTTTGCAATTACTTTTCCAAATAGTCAATTCCATTTTTGAAAGATTTTTGCATTTGACCGATTCAAGTTTTGAGAAAATTATTTTCTTTTTGCATTTATCCAACTGTATTTTCTAAGGATTGTTTTCTTGTTTCAAGGTATTAATTTTCTCTCCCATATTTTCCAATTTCCAAATTCCTTACTGATTTCATTAAGGAAGTCATTCTGGAGGTTCTAGATCTCTCTGAGTTAGGGTCTTTACCTTCTAGGAATTTTTCTACAGACCCCCCCTTTTTACTGATCTTTCTTCATTTTCCTAAGATCTTCTGTTGGAGGTGGGGGTGATTCACTTTAGTTTTCTGTTGAGATACCTACAGACTTTACTTACTGAGTTTAATAGCTTTAAGTGGGTTGGCCAGTAGTGGGAACTAGAGGGTTTACTCACTGAGTTTAATAAGTCCAAATGGGCTACCCAATAGGGGATGCTGATTGTTTTTCTGGAGTATTTATAATCTTGATTTGAGACTGTTTCCCATTATCTGGAGGGTGTGGGTAGCGCTGATGGATACTTTTTTTTCCCTTGAACAATGTGGGCTATGTAATGGAGCTGAGGGAGTTCTACGGATCTGGAACCTGGGGGGCAGGGCATCTATTCTGCATTTGTTCTGGGAAAAGGTTTCAGCAGAAATACATGTATGGAATCTAAGGTCCGCCAAACCAGAGGAGCCCAGCTGATTGATATCTGTAACTCTCCATGCTGGAACTCACCCAAGCCTTGCTGGAGTGCCCCCAGACTGTCAGTCCAACAGTCCCAGTTGGCTCTTGGACTGCAACTCCCACAGTCAATGCCTCTTTGAGTAATCCTAGTTTAGTCCTGCACTCACCCCACTACCCCAGGACTGGCTCTCTGCTCTCTGAGCCTGGCTCACCCACCCTGAAGACAAATCTTGAGTAGTTGTTCTTCTCCTAGCTTCTTTTTCTGGGTTTTGTTGATCAAATTTCTGTTAAGAGGTTGGTTTCTTATTACATATGAGGGATGATTAGGAGACCTTAGCACAGTGCTCGGCTTCTCTCTGCCATCTTGGCTGGAAGTTAATGGTACTTAAAGAACTACCTGAAACAATTAACAAATTCAGTAAAGTAGCAGGATATAGAATAAGTCCACATAAATAATCAAAATATCTTTATATGAACAACAAAACCCAAGTGCAAGGGATAGAAAGAGAAATTCTACTGAAAGTACCTGTAGGCAGCATGAAATACATTGGAATCTACCCAGAAATTGTTTAAACTCAGTTACAAAATACTTTCCACACAGATAAAGTCAGATCTAAATAATTGGAAAAATGTCAGTTGTTCATGTTTAGGTTTAGCTAATGAAAAAAGAACAATTCTACACAGCTTAAATTACTTATTCATTGCCACACCAATCAAACTACGAAATAACTATTTTATTGAAAAGGAAAGAATAGTAATACAGTTCATCTGGACCAAAAAAAGACAAGAATAGCAAGGGAAACAAAAAAATGTAAAGGAAAGTGGCATAACTCTACCAGTTCTAAAATTATAAGGTTTCATACTGGTTATCAGTCATCAATACCTCCTGGTACTAATCAAGAAATAGAGCAATGGACCAGTGGATTAGTATGGGTGCAAAAGAGAGAGTAGTAAATGACTATAGTAATCTATTGTTTGACAAATGCAAAGATAAATAATTTCCTGGAAAAGAACTCACTATTTGACAAAAATTCTTGAAAAAACTGGAAAATAGTGTGACAAAAAAACTAGGCATAGAGCCACATCTCAAACAAGTCATAATGGTAACAAGATTTAGATATAAAGAGTGATACCATAGACCAATTAACAGATCACAAAACACTGTCACATCTATGAAAAGGGGAGAAATGTGTGACCAAACAACAAGTATAATACATTATAAATTGCAAAATGAATGATTTTGACTATATTTAATTTAAAAGTTGTTTAAATATTAAAAACCAATGCTGTCAAGATTAGAAGGAAAACAGAAAACTGAGAAACAATTTTAGGGGTTCTAATAAAAGTCTCATTTCTAAAATGCATAGAGAAGTGAATAAAATTTTTAAGGTGCCAAGTCATTCCCCATTTAATAAATGGTCAAAGAATATGAATAGGCAGCTTTCAAACAAAGAAATCAAAGGAATATATAATGCTATGTAAAAATGTTCTAAATCCTTACTGATTAGATCAACAAAATAATAAAAAAAAAACTATGAGGTACCACTTCACACTTATCATATTGACTTAAATGAAAAAAAAGGAAAACATTCAATGTTTGGAAAGTTATGGTAAAATTGGGACACTAATATACTCTTGGTGAAGTTGTGAACTAATCCAAACATTCTGGAGAACAATATGGAACTATGCCCAAAGAGCAAAATTGATGATACATTTTCACCCAGCAATACCAATGCTAGGCCTTTATCCTGAAGAAATCATAAGCAAATGGGAAAAGTCCTACTTGTTTCAAAATATTCATAGCACCTGTGGCAAAGAATTGGAAATTGAGGAGATGCCTATCAATTGGGGAATGGCTAAGTAAATTATGGTATATAAATGTTATGGAGTACTAATGTTACAGAAGTAATCATGAATGGTTAACTCTTGAGAAGTATGGAAAGAATTACAGAAACTGATGTTGAAGGAAGAGAGCATAGCTAATAAAACCTTGTACTCATCAACAACAACACTGTGAATTGATCAATTTTGATGGATACAAACCTCTTTGGATAACCCCAGAAGCTAGGACAACCCTGGGAGACCTTTAATGGACAACACGATTCACATCCAGATGTAGAAATAAAAACTAAATAAAACAAAAAACCATAAAGAATCTGAAAGAACATTATATTCACTTTTGAAAAATTTCTTTTTTTTTCTATCCTATCTCATGTTTTTTTTTTCTTTTCCATTAGTCCTAATTCTTCAAACAGAAAATACTTAATATATAAATGTGTTAAACACATATGTATATGTACAGTGTTAACTACAGTATTCACTGCTGAGGGCAAGAGGAGGGGGATAGGAGGGTGAAGGAAATTTTGTGACTTATGTATGTGGATGAATGATGAAAAACCTTCAAAACATGTAAAATAAAATATCTTTGAAAAAGACATGGAACACTTTCTCAGGACATTTTTGATAGTATTTGAGATTCTAGACTGAGAACAAAGAAAATGTTCCTTGACTACAGATATTATTATTTTTCTTAATATTGTTCATTTTATTTTTCCCTGTTGACTACAGTTATTATTAATATTTTTGCCCAGTTTCTCAATATTTGTAGATTTTCATAGAATACCCCTAGGTCACCAAAACATATGCAAAATTATATTTAAGATGTGCAGAGTCATTTTCTAAGTAGAAAATTAATGTTGGAAGAATATAGCAAAAAAAAAATTGTGAACTGCCAATAAGTGAAATATACACACTTCTATTAAGCTTTCTGGATTATTTAAATTAAACCACTTTTGCTATGGGAATGAATCTAGTGATATACCTATAAGAAAATTTTTCGTAGTGTTTATTTAAATTATAGAACTTAGATCTATTTTCTGATTCAATTCTTGCTTTGTTATACAATAGGATTATGTGACTTGTCAAAAGAGGCCACCTTTGAATTCAAGTCCTGCTGATTCCAGGGCCAGTGCTCTATCTACTTTTTTTTTTAGTTTTTGCAAGGCAGTGGGGTTAAGTGGCTTGCTAAGGCCCCAGATAGGTAATTATTAATTGTCTGAGTCTGAATTTGAACTAAGGTACTCCTGACTTCAGGCCTGGTGCTCTATCCACTGTACCACCTAGTTGCCCATGATACAATTCTAACAAGTATAATTTATATATAATATATATAAATTTATATATATATATTATATAAATATGATTTACTCACACTATAATGTAAGTTCCTTGAAAGTAAGAATTATTTAATTCCATTTTCGATCTTGAAAACTAACCGAGGTTTTGTCACATAGCTAATGGTTAAATAATGTTGGTTTTTTTTAGCTGATATATAGAAATGGATATTGAATTTCATGAATGTTTTTTAATATTCATAACTTCTTTTGATACAACAAAAACTTTCTTCAAAACAGATAGTTTATCATTGTCAAAAGAAAGGGGGGGAAAGGACTTAGAAGTTTAACCAGAAAATAATAACATTGATTTATGTATTTGACTAGAGCATTTATGTATTTGCTTTTGAAGTTATTGACACTACTATATTCCTTGTTCTTTTCTGTCTCATTTCATATAATTTTTACTAATCATTGTGAATTCTTTGTATTTTTCATTTCATGAAGCATACTAAATTTACAGGGCAGTCTTTTGCAATAATTTATTCAGCTATTTTCTAATCATTGGAAAAATACTTTTGTTCCACTTTTAAAATTCATGAATACTTCTACTATGAATATTTTTATTCACTTAGTACTTCTCATGTTCTAGTAGTAAAAATAACTAGATCAAAATATATGAAAAATAGTAATTTTTTTCTGTTCTTGTCTAAATTGCTTACCAGAATTATTGAACCAATTTATAAGTCTACTAGCTATGAATAATTGAGTCCATCTTTGCATAGCTCCACTAAAAATGATTTTTTAAAAATCTTTTCACCTTTTTGATAGTTTGATGGGTTAGAGGTGAGATTTTATTTTTTTTAGCAATGTTAACACCTCCTTGCTTATTAATGATCTGTGCATTTTCTCACATAATCATTATTATTCTTATTTTGAAAACTTTCTGTGTGATTTTTGAACACTTTCTTTTTGATAAGATTAAACAAAATAAACTTATGTGAATTTCCCAAATATTTTGTATAACCAACATTTATCAGAGATATCTAATGTAAATAAGATATTCCTGAATCAACACCATCTTTTCTTATGATTTAATTTATGCTTGTTTTATTTCTGAAAGACTCTAAAATTTTTGCAATTTTTTTTTGTTCATTGTACTATGTTGCTTCTCAGTACTTCATTATATTTATGAAGTTGTTATAAATGGCTGTGAAAGAAATTCTCTATGAAAATATGAAACATAAACATCTTCAGCAACACTTAATTATATGGGTGATGACAACATAAATATTAAGTATCTATTATATTGTTTGCACTTTGAGAGAAGTTGATGGATATATGTTTAGTATGAGACATGGTCCCTGAATTCAGCATAATTGTTAAATACCTACTCTGTTATATGCATTTTGATAGGTGATAATGGATATACAAATTCGGTATGAATCATGGTCCCCATATTAATGGAGACTAGTACAAGATAATGATCTCTTATTTGAAGCAGCTTCTTTAAATCTAAAGGATCATCAAATATGCATTGTATATATGAGAAATACAACTCACTAATCGATTATTATGAATTAATTTTTAGGAAAAATTGTCATTGCATAATGTTATTATCTAATAAATAGCAAGAATAAATATAGTTGAAATTTTATTAGCACTATTAAAATGAAAATTAATATTATGTCCATATTAATTTTATTCCTTTCATATACATTCCAATCAAAGATTATAGTAGATAAGTTTTCCAACTTCTGCAACATAGTTTTGTGTAAAATTTATTTATAGAGAGGGATTTCATTGTGTAGACTAAAAGAGATAGAGCAATTGCATTTTGATGTCCTCTTTAACTAAATGATCCATATTTATCAATGCTGATTACATAGTTTGCGAATATATATCACCACTGTTACACAGTACCCAGGTGATTTTTAGCATTTTTTGTAGCAAAAGTTTAATTATATTTTGAGGTTGCTTTAAATGTAGATACCAGTGAAAAGCTTTAAAGAAACAATATAAATCAACTTCCCAAACACTTGAGTGAAAATTCTATATAAAGCTTCCTCATTATCCATACTTTAAGTCATTTAGAAATATAACTGTTGTTGATTAGTGAAAAAGAGAAGGAAGAAAATATAATATGCCCCAAGCTAAGCCATGATAGAAACTAAGTACATAAGCAACGATTATCTTCTAATACAACAAATACTCATTATAATCGTATCACAATACAATACAGAATCCCCAAATACCCCTCCAAAATAAGAGGATAATTCTGAAATAATTATAATTATTACTCTAGAAAAGAGAATGGAATTCCATAAATCAGCAATGAATAAGAATCATAAAAGAGTTAGAAGGAGTAATATGACAATTGAATAGTAATATTATGGGTCAAATTAGTAAATATTTGGAAGGATAAATAGAGAAATTTTCAAAATACACTAAGAAAATAAACATTTACTTAGCAATTTACCTTTGTGCTTAGTATTATTTGTACAAAAAAAGGCAAAAGAGGGTCCCTGTATTTAAGAAGTTCACAATCTAAAATAGAAAATCTTACTATAAAAATGGGTAGACTGACAAAATGTTAGGGAACTAAAAATGAAACTGATAAAAGAAAGTGGAGCAAAGTAAAATACAGCAAAATTTGAAGAGCAAGGGCATTAGAATAACTTTTAAAATGATTGAATATTAAGAACATTGTTAAAGAAAGTATTTTCAAAATTCATTAGTTACAAAGGAAAACAAAATTAAATAAAAAATCTTATCATCATATCTAAGAAAATCACAATAGAAAATCTCTTGCAGTTGTTGGGATCAAAAGATAAAGTGCAAATTCAGAGAATATATAAGGTGCCATCACAGAGGAATTGCCCTTTAAATTTGCTCAAACCATCCTTGCAAGGCTCAGAACAGATCAGTTCAAAGAGAAACTATTAGAACTTAATAGGAAGTGGCAGATTAATTTTGAACCAAGCAGTATTATTCAAAATCAATGAGAAATAACTTAAATATTATAATAAAAGGTACAGTACTGGAGAGATAATGAGCCTGAAGTCAAGCATAATTTATCCTTCAATGTTCAGCACAATTCTATGGTATAAAGATGGTATGGTAAAAGGAAGGAAGATTTTTAAAAGAAAATTCAAGATAAACTAAAAAAGGAATAAGTAAATTTTAACTGTTCTTAATAGTCATGAGTGAAAAGAACATATGAAACTTTGGAATTTTGAAAATCCCATCTTTTTAAAGATTTTTGAGGAAAGAGGTAAGTTTTGAAAAATGAATAGAAAATATGTAGACAATAGAAATAAAGGATTTCAGTACATTTCAATATTGGAGACAAAGATAAAGAAATGAATGAGGAAGACATTCTTTCCTGCAATTAGCAATAAAATATTAAAATAGCAAATAACATAGTAGTAGAAATGGATTATAATGATAAAGATGTCTAACATAGTGAGTCAGAGAAAATTGATTTGATTGATACAGTTCTAGCCTTCAGCTTCAGCTTAATTGAGCTGGAAACCATGCATTTTCTTTTTCCTTAACTGTTTTTTCATTGTGCCAAAGCTAGTGATGTCTATATTTCTCAATTCTTAATCCTTATTTGGCAATTGAGGAAATAATGTATACATATACTTATCACTAGTTCTTTTATGTATGGCCACTCCCTCCCCTTTCCTTACACTCTAAGTCAGATTACACATTCTCTGCAAGGTAAAAGGAAAAGAGTTGTGCTATTACACAAAGATGGTATCCATGGTACGAGGATGGATTCTCATAGAGAACAGGGTAGGTCAATGTCACATAATGACCCCACTATACTCAGATCTATGGGCAGACTAATAATTATTTGACATTTAATCTAAAATTCCCAAAGCACTCAGGACTTGAAAATATATAGAGTTTTAGACAAAGGACTGACATGACAGTTAGAGAAAACTACCCAGTCACCTGTGTTCCAAATAGTGGGTTATTACAGGAAACACCTATTAAAGGAAAAGTTAATGACTAGATAAAGAAAAAGTGATCACAAAAAATGGCATAACTTTATAAGTCAGTTAATAAACCAATTTGGATGTATTAAATATTTACAAAATGGGATGTTTTAAAAGAAAATGAGGTTCCATTTTACACAAAAGAAGCTTACATCTTCTTGTAAAAAATATTTTATTTATTTTTCCAGCTACATGCAATGTTAATTTTTACTAATCATTTTTTGCAAGCATTTGAAATTTATAATTTTTCTTCCTGTTTCCCTTCCCCCAGAAACAATCTGATATATTTTATATTTGTAACAATACTAAACATAGATCAATATTGAACATGTGAGAAAAGAATCAGATTCAAATGGAATAAAGAAAACATTAGAGAGGAAAAAAATGACAGACTATATAAGACAACTTTTAAAAATTGAAAATAAGATGTTTTGATAGAAGCTTATATTCTTTCAGGGTAATATTCTGAATGTACATGATACAGCATGTAAAGAATAAAAATAATGTCATTTGGGGAAAGAGTAGAGTAGTTCATAGGTAGATGAGGAAATGCTTCCTATAGAAGAAAAGTGTTTGATTTGATTATTTTTGAAGTAATGTGTATGTAACACTTATGAGCTGGAGGTGGAATGCAGAGTGAATCCATTTCAAGCATGGGGATGACTCTGTTAAAGAGTAGAGATGAAAGATGGTGTGTTATATGTTAAGGTGAAGAAAAAGATCAATTTGGCTAGGCTACAACAAAATTAGAAACATAGGTTGGATCAGGTAATCGAATGTTTTAAAAGTCAAATGGTATAATTTATCTTTTAGCTAGAGTTAATAAGTATTCACTTGATTTTCCTGACTAAAAAAGTTAAATGGTCAGATTCACACTTAAAGGAAAATTATTTTAATAGAAACAAGATAAATACACTTAAATGTAGAAAACTTGAACTATGGAGATCATTGAGGAGACTTTGTTATAGTCCAGTGGTGATAAAAAGTGTAGAAGAGTAAGAAATCATTGATAATACCAAGGGTGCTATCTGGCATCAATGAAAGGATAGTAGAAATAGAAGAAATTTGGATGAGGAGTGGTTTGGGGGAAAAGAATACTGGCAAATTATTTAATATTTTTAGTTGTTTGTTTGTTTGTTTGTTTTTTGCAAGGCAATAGAGTTAAGTGGCTTGCACAAGGTTAAACAGCTAAGTAATTATTGAGTGTCTGAGGCCAGATTTGAACTCAGGTACTCCTGACTCCAGGGTCAGTGCTCTATCCATTGTGCCACCTAGCTGCCCCATATTGTAAATTATTAACAACCAGCATTCAAAAAATATCCATGAAAAATGGAAAACTTTTAAATTTAATGTATTTTAGCATTTTCTATTTAACATTTTAAAGTCCAGATAATTAACAAATCATTAAATCATCATCTATCTTCTAGCATTTACTAATTTTTGATATGCAATAACTTACACTGAAAATTTACATATCCATTCTTGTGACTTAGAACAAGCTAGCTTAAGCAGGATGGGAGTAAAAGATAATTGCTTCAGTTGTGACAGGTTGAGCTCAAGAGAGATTGTTGTTGGAATATAAAGATCTGTGACTTATTTATAGGAATGATTGTTAAACACACATTAACTAATGCAGTTAACAGGAGAAAAATTCCACAGAGATAAAAAGAATAATATTAGCACGTGATTTTGTGATGTAAGAACATTTGAAAGACATGTTATATATGAGTCAGAACAGGGAATGGAGAAAAGAATCAGAAAAGCAAGAGAACCAAGAGAATATAATATAAAGAATCACAAGTGGGTGAAATCATTTAGTAGAATAAGTAGTAACAGTAGTAACAATTGGAGAAAATTTCAGGAAAATTGAAGACAAAAGATTATTCAATTGGGCAATTAAGCATCATTCATAATTTTATTTGCAAGATCAGATAAGATAGATTAAAAAGGGTTGAGAAGTGAATATGAAAAGAAAGTAATGGGGTAAATTAATATAGATAACTTTTTCATAGGAGTTCGATTATGAAAGTCAAGAAACATATAGGACAACAACCTAAGGGTGGTCTTTGTTTTTTTTATTAATTTCTTGATTTCAGTTGCCCAAGGCATTATGTGAAATAAACAACCAAAACTATGAACATGTCTTTCAAAGAAAGGTTAGAAGGTTAAATATTTGGTAACATTTGTGAATAACAACTTGATTACTGCATTTGACTTATTTTTCTTACTTTGTTACTTAATGGCGAGGAGAAAAGATAATAATTTGATTTCTACCTGTATTAGGGAAATCATTTTGTTTCACTGAACAATTAGGAAGACATATTGATATTTTAAACAACCTCAAACAATATTACCTCCAGGAAAAGGAACATGGTAGATTGAAGATTCAAGGGTAAAGGACAAAGGTAGGTAGATCCAGGCAAACTAATTTGTCAACTGATGTCAGCCCTGACTGGGCTCCAGAACCCATCTAGTCTGCTTTTAGATAAGAGTGAGGAAGGACCACTATGGACTCCTTTAAATGGAGACTTATTAATCTAAAATTTCAGGTCAACATCAATAACACTTTTCTGGTTCCATTTTCCCTGGTTTTAGACAATTGACAGTAGTCCATTTTGTCATGACCAGCAAATGTCCAATGCAGCTTAGTGTGGCATGCTTTCAAAGGGTAACCAATGCACCAAGTTTTAACCGATATAATTAGTAACTAATGTTGTTTCTGCTAATATGTAAAGATTTTGATTTCACAAGTCAAGGTGATTAAGCAAATCATAATAAAAACAGTTGTGACCATTCTGACCAGATATCCTGACCACAAAATATTTTTTAAAATGTTATTTTTTCTGTATGGAATAAAACAATTATTTTTCATAACAAGATCCAATAGAAAGGTGGTTGTACATGAAACTGAAAATCTACTATGTTCAACTTGCTCTACCATTCAAATATACAACAAAATTATCATGCAAATTTCTCTTTTTCTGCCCTCTCTCCCATCCCCCAAAATGGCTGCCAGTAGATCCAAATAGGTATATTTTAAAGATAACCAGTGATTATTATTACAAGCATCAGTTTTTCCAACCTGCTATTTACATAGATAGGTGCTTAATGTCACATGTTCATTTCAAATTTAAGATATAGTTATTTGATCAGGATGCTCCTTTGTCATGGGTTCTTAACTTGTTTACAGGCAGCAGGAAAGGAAAAAAAGAAAAGATCAAAGATTAGAAGGGAAACAATTCAAGGAACACTCTCTACCAGTAGGTGGAAGAGGAAAGGATAGCGACATGTGTATCAAAGTTGGCACTGGCAATCTCACTATCAAAATCAATATTGAAGGAGGAAAGAATGAAGTATGAATAAGAACAGATTTCTGATCTTGAAGTCAAGAATATCTAGGTTCAGATTTTCATGACAAGTTGCTTTTTTAATTTAAAGTCTCAATTTTTTTATCTGTGTAAAATGAAAACTCAGAATGTTTGTAAAGATAAAATAAATGATTTTATTAAATTTATTTCCTTTTAAAACAAGATTATTAGGTTGGTAGACAGGAAATATGCTGCATAGTTTACCTAGATTTTATCACAGAATTTGAAAAAGTCCTTTATTTATTCCTATGGAAAAGACAGGTATAGTAATGTGAAGTTGGAACTGGTTAACTAGATTCAAAGGATATCTCTGCTGAATGTCCGAGAGTTACTACTATCTTTAAAATTATAAGACTTAGTTATTATTCCTATAATTTTTTTCAACTGACACAAAGATAGAAGGTATAACTAACCTGCCAGGATAGAATCTAAAATACATTTCATCTTAGAAGAGTTAAATAAATTCAATAAGCAGACATATTTGGGATGAAGATATGGTCCCACTAGATTTCTAATAGTCAGCCAACTATATAATAACAATTTGTTATTCTGGAAAAGTTTTTGGTACAGATGGTTAGGAAGATATGGGTAAAAATCTTACTTTCAAGGAACAGTGAAAAGCAAGAATATTGCTTAAGTTGTCACAGATTTCTCTTAGAAGCAACATTATTCAAGCCTACAAAGGGAATCTAGAGAAACAGAAGTCACAGAAGAACAGAGTGGAACATTTTCCAACAAGGTCTGTTTTGAGTACATTAGGAGTGTGCCCAATTCAGGAAAGTGCAACTAGAGCGCAGGGAGGACACCAACTGTCAGTTTTCAGCTTCATAAGAAATTTGTAGCTGAGGTCCCTGGAATCCTGGCTCAGCAGAACAATGTCATAGCAGACTAGTTGGGAGGGCTCCAAGACAGGTACTCCAGACCTCCTTTCATTTGGCATGACTGGACTGGACTACTAATCCAAACAGTAAGTTGCTGGCAGTCCCAGTGTGGTTGACCCAGCTGAGTGAGCACATCCTTATGATTCTCAATGTGAAAAATCTGTAAGCAGGTCCTCCCTCCAAAATAAGAAACTTGGGACAGTGCCCAGTGAGAAAACACAGAATGAATAAGAAATATCAGAGAAAATTCACAACTAAAGAAAGTTAACTTGGAGATGGGAAAAACAGTATCTCAGAAGAAAAGGGCAGAAAAACACTCTTTGCGAAGCTGAAGAAGAAAATATGAATTGGTCTCCAGCCAAAAAAATACTTCTTGGAAAAGCTTGAAAAGTATTTTAAAATCAAGTAGGAAAAGTGGGGGGGGGAATGCGAGGAAAATTCAAAATCTTGCAAAAGGAAGCACAGAAATGGACTGAAGAAAAGAAATAACTTTAAAAAATACAATTGAACAATTGCAAAAACAAATTATAAAAATCTAACAAGTTGTTAAAAAATAGAATTGACCTAATGGAGGAGCAGATGTAAAAGTGAATTGAAGAAAATTATTCTTTGATAAACAGACTGGGGCAAGTGGAGGCTAATGATTTTATTAGAAAACAAGAATCAAACAAATTTGAAAAGGTGAAAAAAAACAGGTAAAATACCTCTTTGGAAAAACACCTGATCTGCAAAGATAATTCAAAAATTATTTGACTACATGAAAACCATGATTAAAAATAAAAGTTCAGAGAAGATCTGTCAATAAATAATCAAAGAAAATTGCCCTGCTATCCCAGAAGTAGAGAGTAAAATAGTCATTGAAAGAATCCATTGATCACTCCTGAAAGGATCCCATAATGAAAATGCCAGGAAATAATGTTTCCAAGTTACAAAATTATCAGATCAAGAAGAAAATCCTGCATGCATGCAGAAAGAAGCAATTCAAATACTAAGGAGACACAGTCAGGATGATATAGGACTTGGCAGCAACAACAGAAAAGGATGTTATTCTGGAGGCAAAACGAACTAGGATTACTGACAAGTATCAACTACAAAGAAAAACTGAGCATACTTTTTCAGGGGTTATTTTAGACAAAATTTAAACAAATAAGTGACTTTCAAATTTTCCAGATTAAAAAAAATATAAGAGCTGAACAGAAAATGTGATTTTCAAACAGGAGACTTATGAGATACATTAAAGGGTAAATAGGGAAAAGAAAATTAATGTAATTCAATAAGATTGAACTGGTTATATTCCTACATTGGAGGGTGACAACACAAGAGAACTGCATCTCTCTAACAGGGAGTATACTTAAACAAAAAGTATGAACATAAACTGATTTTCATGGAATTAATTTTAAAAATTATGGATTTTACTTTGATTGGAGGATGGGGAGACAGAATGGGGTCAATTGCATCACATGAAAAAGAGCAAAGGACCTATTGCAGTTTAGAGGAAAAAGCTAGGGGATAAGATTTGCTTGAATCTTAATTTCATCAGATTTGCCTCAAAGAGATAATAAAGGGTTTAGAAATCGAGTTCATCTTTCAAGTATTGGCGGGGGGAATAGGAAGGGATGTAGATAAAATAAAAAAGGAAAGGAGAAAGGAACTGGAGGGGGGATGATAGAAGTGGAGCAGATTGAGGAGGAGGTATTCACTACCGATGAGGAGGGAGAGGATTAAAGGAGACAGAAAAGTACAAATAGAGGGGAGACAGACTAGAGGATAATAAAGAGTTGATAATTATAACTGTGAATGTGAATGGGATGAATTCTCCCACAATGGAAGCAAATAGTAGAGTATTAAAAATCAGAATCCTGCAATATGTTATTTACAGTAAACACATATGAAGCAAAGAAATATAGAGTAAAGGTAAAAGGAAGGAATAAAATATATTATGGTTCAGCTAACGTGAAAAAAACAAGGTTAACATTCCTTATCTCAGTCAAAGCAGTTGCAAAAATAGATCTCAATAAGCGAAATAAGGAAGGAAACTACATCTTCCCAAAAGGCATCAAAGCTAATGTAATATATGTACCAAATGGTATGGCTGCCATATTCTTAGAGGAAAAGCTAAATGAATTCCAGAAAGACAATGATGACATAATTAAATAAATCTAATAACAAAATAAACAACAAGAAAATTAAAGAGGTGAATGGAATTTAAATAAGTTAGATATGTTAGGCCTCTGGAGAAAATTGAATGGGTGTAGAAAGAAATATGTCTTTTTCTGAATGGTATATGGAACTTAAACCAAAATGACAATGTATTACAGTGAAAAATTCTCACAAGCAAATGTAGAAATATTAAATGTGTTCTTTTCAGATCATTATAAAACAAGAATCATATGTAATAAAAGAACATTAATTGGAACTAAATACCCAAATTTTAAAGAATGAGTGAGGGCAGAGCCAAGATGGTGGTGTGAGAACAGACTATCCCAGGATCTCTCTCTCCAAAATATTTCAAAAATGTTAAAATTTTGACTCTAACTAAATTTTCAAGAGGCAAAACCCACAGAAAGATCCTGTGAGACAATTCTCAAGCCCAAGTTAATGTGGAAGTTCATGAGAAAGCTCTGTTCCATGGGATTGGAGGGGGTAACAGCACAGCCAGGATCACCAGGCCAGAGGGAAGGAGCTCCAGTCTTTCAGGAACAGTCTGCAGGGCACCTGGGTTCCTGGGAGCACTAGCTCTTGGCAGCAGAAGTAGTTTCCTGACCAGCCAATGCAGGGAACCCCAAGCACAACTTGGAAGATCAGTGGGGAAACATCTGCTAGAGTTATCATGGAGCCCAGGCCAGCTTGGTCCTCAACATGGCCATAACCATCATTGTAGCCCAGATCCTAGGAAACAGAAGTAGGCCCACAGAGTGGCCAGTAGGGAGCAGCCTGACAGCTGCTCCCAGAACACTCAATCCACAGGAGATAAGGGGGCTTTTCAAGTTCAGTCCTCTGTCTCTGGGACAGGACTCTGGGGCTTTGTCTATATTCAGATCCTGGTCACAGTATGGGTCCCCATACTTACATAGAAGAGCAGTGATGCTCTTTGCAGCTCCAGGATGAGGGGAGGGCTTTTGGTCAACCACAACAAAACACAGGCCAGAATAGTGGTCAGCGCCCCTCTTAAGACCTTGAAGGAACTGAGGCCCTTGCAGGGGTGTCCTATTAAAGCTGAAAAGCTCAAGAAGCATCTCAAAACCAGGGAACAGACTGGGGAAATGAGTAAAAAGAAAACAAAAAGAACCTGACTAAAGGAAATTATTTTGGTCTCATGGAGGATCAAAACACAAACTAAGAAGATGACAAAATATAAGCTTCTGCATCTAAAACTTCCAAGAAAAATAGGAGCTGGCTCAAGCTATGACAGAGCTCAAAAATATTTTGAACCTCAAGTAAGGGAAGCAAATGGAAAATTGGGTAGAGAAATGAGATAGCTGCAGTAAAAACATGAAAAGCAAGTCAGCAGCTTGGTCAAGGAGATCCAAAAATTTGCTAAAGAAAACATGTTAAAAACCTGTTTTGGATCAAGTGGAAAAAGTAGTCAAAAAGTTAATGATGAGAATACCTTAAAAAACAGAATTGGCCAGATGAAAAAGGAGAGAAGAAAGCTCTCTGAAGAAAACAACTCCTTCAAAAGTAGAATGGAGCTAAAGTAAGCTAATGACTTTGCAAGGAATCAAGAAACAATAAAACAATACCAAAAAATTAAAAACTAGAAGAAAACATGAAATATCACATTAGGGAAAACAGATCCAGAGAAACAATTTAAAAATTATCAGGCTACCCAAAAGTCATGATCAGGAAAACAACCTTGATTTCATTTTTAAAGAATTTCTGCAGGAAAATTGCCCTGATATCCTAAAAGAAGAGGGCAAAAATAAGACTGAGAGAACCACCAAACTGCACCGGAAAGAGATCAAAAAATTAACCCCCACTAATATTATAAGCAAGTTACAGAACTCACAAGTGAAAGAGAAAATATTACAAGCATCCAGAAAGGAGCAATTCAAATATTGTGGATCTACAGTCAGTATTACACAGGACTTAGCAGCACCCAATTTAAGGGCTTTTTGGGCTTGGAATATAATATTCCAGAAGGCAAAACAGCTTGTAATGCAGCCTAGAATTAACTTATCAGTAACGCTGAACATCTTCTTCCAGGGGAAAAGATGGACAGTCAATGAAACAGGGAAATTTCAAATGTTTCTGTTGAAATGGCCAGAGCTGAACAGAAAGTTTGATCTTCAAGTACAGGACTAAGGTGAAGTATAGAGAGGGTGGACAACAAGGGTAAATTATGAGGGATTTAATGATGATGAACTGTGCATATTCCTGCATGAGAAGATGATGATAATACTAACATGAATCATCTCATTTATTGGAGCAGTTGGAAGGAGCATAGACAAAAGACAGGAGAGAGCAGAATTTGAAGATTTAATATATTGTAAAAATGGAGTCAATGGGTGAAAAGGAAATGTACTGGTTGAAAGGGAAAGGAGATATAGAATAGGCTAAGATTTATCATGTAAAAGAGTCAAGAAAAAGCTTTTGTAATGGAGTGGAAGGGGATAAGGTGTGGGTGAATGAGGCAGCCTTCATTTTCATTGGAAATGGCTCAGAGAGGAAACAACATATGTACTTATTAGGGTATAGAAAGCAAGAGGAAAAAGGAGAGAATGGGACAGCATAGGGAAAGGGGGAAGGGAAGAGGGATAGAGGGGATAGAGGAGAGGGTAGATGGTGGGAGATGATAGTTAGATATAACTCATTTTCTTTTTTACTTTTTTCTTTATTTTGGTTTTTTTTTAAAGATATTATTTGAGTTTCTTTTTTAACTTTTTTCAAGGTAGTGAGATTGGGTGGCCTGTCTAGGACCACAGAATCAGGTGTTTGCTGGCTCTCTGGAGTGAAATGTAGACTTAGGACACCATGACCCCAGGGCCAGTGTTCTTTCTGCTGTGTCACTTGGCTGTCCCACAGCATACTTTTGAAAAGGCAAGAGTAAAAGGAGAAAGAAAATATAATAAATGGTAGCATGGAGGGATAGGTGGAGTGAATTACAATCAGCAACAGCAACTGTTGAACAATATGGAAGTGACTTCCCTGATTGGCTTATGATAAAAGAATGTGATCTGCCCGAGGGACAGAGCTGATGGTATCAGAACACAGACTGAAGTATAAATATATATATATATATATATATATATATATATATATATATATATATAATTTTAGTGGGGAGGAAGGGAGGATTATGTTTACTCTTACAACAAGACTATTTTAGTAATATGTAAATAAATAAAAATGTAAATTAAAATAAAAAATAAATTAAAAATAAAAGAATGAGTCAATTTGGTCAGTTAAGTGGTACAGTGGATAGAATACCAGCTCTGGAATCAGGAGGACCTGAGTTCAAATGCATTCTCAGATATTTAATACTTTCTTAACTGCCTGACCAAGGGCAAGTCACTTAACTCCATTGCCTTGAAAAAAACTAAAAACAAGTGAGTGGATCACAACAACAAATCACAGGAATAATAATTTAATTCAAGACAATGACAATATTGACTCAACATATCAAAACTTGCAGGATACAGCCAAAGCAGTTCTTATTAGAAATTTTGCATCTTTAAATGCTTACAAGCATAGAATATAGAAGGAAAACATCAATGAATTGAGTATGCAACTAAAAAAGCTAGAAAAAGAACCAATTAAAATACCCAGTTAAAAACTAAATTAGAAAAATCCTGAAAATCAAAGGAGAGATTAATAAAATTGAAAGTAAGAAAACTAATGCATTAAAAATAAAACTAAGGGTTGATTTTATGAAAAAACTATTAAAATATATAGACTTCTGGTCCATTTGATTAAAAATATTAAGAAGAAAACTAAATTCCCAGCATCAAATTTGAAAAGGGTGAATTAATCAACAATGAGAAGGAAATTAAAAATAATGATTTGGAGTTGTTTTTCCTTACTGTAAGCTAATAAACTTGACAATCTAAGTGATATGGATGAATGTATAAAAAATAAATTGCCCAGAATAACAGAAGAGAAAATCAATTGCTAAAATAATCACATTTCAGGAAAAAGAAATTGAAGAATACATCAATGAATTCCCTAAGGAAAAAAAAAATTATTGAGTCAAATGGATTCAGAAGTGAATTCTTCCAAACATTTAAAGAATAATCAATTCCAATTCTATATAAACTGTTTGAAAAAAATAAGTGCAAAAGAAGTTCTGCTAAATTCCTTCTATGATACCAAGATGAAGATACCTAAACCAGCAAGAGTCAAAAAAGAAAGAAAATTATAGACCCATTTCACCAATGAATACTGATGCAAAAATTGTTTAAAGTATTAGAAATGCAATTACAGCAAGTATCACTTTACTTTCTGATCAAGTAGTATTTGTACTAGGAATTGACAATATCAATAACAAATATAACAGAAATCACATTATTTCAATAGATACTGAAAGAACTTTTAACAAAATATAGTATCCATTTCTATTAAAACTTAAGAGCAGAGCAATAAATTGAGGTTTCCTTAAAATGATGAACAGTATCTATATAAAATCATGAGCAGGAAATCATTATAATAGTCTACTGTTTGATCAACTCAAAGATTCCAGTTTCTAGGATTAAGACCTCACTTTTTGAGAAAAAAATTTGCTGGGAAAACTAGAATATAGTATGACAGAAACTAGGTATAGACCACCATCTCATAGGCAATAAAAAGATAAGTTCAAAATGGGTATAGAATATAGACATAAAAAGGAATATTATAAGCCAATTAGGAGAACAAGGAATAGTTTACCTGTCAGATCATAGAGAGCTGAGCAATTTAGACCAAAGAATAGATAGACAACCATATAAAAACAGACTGAATAATTTTTATTACATTAAATTAAAAAGTTTTGCTCAAATAAAACTAACGCAGCTAAGGTTAAAATGAAAGCAATAAGTTGGAAAACAATTTTTTACAATTAGCATTTCTGATAAAACATATAGAAAATTGAATCAATTTTAAAAAAAAAATACAAGTCATTCCCTAATTGATAAATATGGAAAGGATGTGAACAGGCAGTTTTCCAATGAAGAAATTAAAACACTCTCTAGTCATATAAAAATGATTCTAAATCATTATTGATTAGAGAAATTCAAAATAAATTAATCATAGATACCAAATCACTCATATCATATTGGCCAATATGACAAAAAAGGAAAATGATCAATATTAGAAGGGATGTGGGAAAACTGTGACACTAAAGCATTGCTGATTGAGGTGTGAACTGATCCAATTTTTTGGAAAAGTTACTTGGAACTACACCCAAAGGGCACTGAAACTTTGCATACCCTTTGACCCAGTAACACCACTTCCTAGATCTGTGTTCCAAACAAACTATAAAAAAAGTTTTGGAAGCCCACATATAGAAAAATATTTGTAACAGCTCTTTTTGTAGTGAGAAATAATTTTAAATTGAAGGCACGCTCATCAATTAGGAAGTGATTGAACAAATTGTGGCATATGAATGTGATAGAATATTATTGTTCTGTAAGAAATTATGAGGGGTAGGATTTCAGAAAAACCTGGAAAATTTTGTATAAAGCTAAAGTGAGCAGAACCAAAAGAAACTTATACACATAAACTGCAACATTGTATGATGACCAGTATGATGAACTTGCTCTTCTCAGCAGTATGATCATCAAAGACAATTGTAAAGTTCTTGTGATACAAACTATCATCCACATCTAGAGAAGGAACTTTGGAATATAAATATAGCCAAAATTTACTATTTTCAATTTTTAAAATTTGTTTCGTGTTTTATATATTTTATCTTTTTGTTCTGATTCTTCTTTCCTAACATAATTTATATGGAAATATGTTAAAAATAATTACACGTGTATAATCAATATTAGATTGGTCTCTGTCTGGAGGTATAGGGAAGGAAGTGAATGAGGGAGAAAATTTGAAACTCAAAACCTTACAGAAAAATAATTGTTGAAAACTATCTTTTAATATAGTTGATGAAATAAGTTTTAAAAATATTATTAAATAATCTTAGCTTCATATAACTAAATATAAAACAAGGAGAAATCACTTAGTGTCTCCAAGTCACAGTTTTATCATTTGTAAAATGGGGATAATAATACTTGAAACACCAACTACTTATTGTTATTAGACCAAATACAAAGATATTAATAAATACTTTGCAATATCAAAAATGCTTCATAAATTTTAATATTATTAATGTCATTAAAATTTAAATTTTAAATTTAAATATCTCCCTATTTAAAAATGGTATATTAACTGAGTCTTGAAGTTTGGCAGGGAAGTTGGAGATTTTGATGAGTAAAGTGAGTTTTTCAGTTATATTAAATTAAATTGCTCAAATTCAAGAAATGGAATTAGTAGATCAAGGAACAATAAGGAAGTATTTGGGGTGGAATAAAATATAAGAAAACTGGAAAAATATATGCATGAATTGGACTGGGAAAGTTTACGAAGGCTTTGAATGCCAAGAAAGATAATGTAATCTTAGATTATATAAAGAGAGATGTAGGGTACAGCGCTGAGCTATGCAACTACATCTGGAATTTATGTTTATTTATAGAAACAAAATTTTGAGAATTTCAGTTATAAGTTGAAAAGTATCAAGGTATAAGTGGGTTTATGTGTTTGGGTCCTTGTCATACCGTTTCATTTTCATTTCAGAGAATCAGGGAGGTTTAAAATAGGGGTAAAAATGAAATAGGACTGGGTAAACTATTATCTAAAATTTGAAAAATTATGATGTAAAATAGAAATTATAATTTCTCTACTTGGACCCCAGGTGTTACAATAAGAGCAATCAGTAAAAGTTGAAAAGTGTCAGGTTTTAGCTTCATAGGTAAAGAAACACTTCAGTTAAATTAGCGGCAGCAGGTGTCTTAATCTCAAAGATCTTCAAGTGGGGGCTAAACAATCACCTGTAGATATGTTGTGTTATGGATTAATAGTTAGGGATGCCTTGGAACAGATTGCCTACTTGGGGTCCTGACAAATCTGTGACTTTTATCATTCAAAAGCAAAATAGATGCTATTTTCAATTGATGCCATAAATAAGGTAGTGCAAATGACTTTTGAAAATAGTTTTCATTATACCAATATTTGATTCAGTAATGGATCCCATAGAGGGATCTGTTATGGGAACAGAAAATAGTAAGTCAAACAACTAATAAGGAACTCTTTTAGTACATTTCATAGTAACCCAGTGCTGTAAAGTAATGTCCTTTCCAAAGTTTCCAGAGCTATATTACTTGCAAAGGTATCCTTCAGAGCAATGGGGATATCTGGCTTAATGTTTATATTTCAAGCCCCAGAAAATTTACTGATCCAGATTATGAGGAAAATTAAATGAGGGAATATATTATATAAAGTTGTAAGAATAGCTCTGAGGAACTCTCTGCATGATAGTAACAAGCAAAAAAACAGAGAGCAAAAATCATACCTTGTCCTTCTAATTCAGGCTAAATGTCTATCTCTTATTAAGTTCTCTTAGATCATAGATATCTACTGTGGGAAAAATTGTGAACCAGAACATACACACAGGAAAAATTAACATATAATAACAAAATCATAACCCCAAATTAGAAGGATATTATAGAGTCAATACTTTTAGTCCCTTTCAGACTTGCTCTTGTAAATATTTCTATATCTGGAAGAAATGCAGATTAAGATCAGAATTAGGACTGAACTGCGATGTGGAAACTAACAGAAAATTTCTGGGCACACACAATCATTGTGATCATTTATTTCATTTATATTTCAAAGAAATGACATCTAGGCTTTATTTTTTTTAATTCACATTATGATTTTATTGGTATAGGGAAGGTCTAGTAATGATACTCCTTCTGCAATCAGAGGCTAGCAATTTTTATGCTAAGTAGAGTAATTAGAGAACTTATTGAGCCTCAGAGAGGCAAAAATAAGTTATCAAATTTACAAAGCAAAATTTGGAGATCCAGAACTTGTATCCATGTTTTCCTAATTCTGAGATTGATAGTCTATACACTGAATTCTAATGCCTCTTTCCTGAAGTTTGTAAATTATGAATTACAATCCATGTCATTTAGATTAGTTGTTTTTTTATGGGAGTAGTATAGAGAATATCTCACTATTATTTTGTCAATTTTAAATTCTATATTCCTCAATTTTAGATAATACCAGAGTCACAAAATATTTTAAACCTTTAGGATTGCTTAGGATATTAAAGCAAATCAATTCCATCAGTATTTATAACATATAAATAAGTGTGCTTATCAAAGATTTTGTAAATAGAAATGTGGAAGCAATTTTTGCTTTTGAGCTTTTTGTGCATTCATTTATAGAATAGAAACTAAATATTATTTATTCTTAAATAGGCATAATTTAAATTTATATTATATTTCACTCATTTTCTAGCTATTATTCAATTGAAGCATAGATTAATACATTATTTGGCAAATACTCATAATTCTGTGACAATTAAAATGATTGCAAGTTATCTAACTCTTAACTATTTTGACAAATGAATTCTAAAATATCAGTGAAATCTACCCCAAAATAGTCATGTATAATCTTCCATGATGTTAGGGAGACAGTGAGTCAGAATATCCCTACAGTGAAACGAATGGGAAGGAGAGGACACCCTTGAGAATATACCACTTACAAATATTTCTTTTTGATAAATTTTCACACCAAAGAAAGACTTGTGAAAGGGATGCTTTCTGCAAGCAGCTGGACTTCTAATGAAAAGAAAAGACTAGACAACATCTAGAAACAGATGCAGTCAGTTATTTAACTGGATTAAAACTCCCTTGGGTTTTTGATGTAGACAAAAAAGAATATATCAGACAAGAACAAGATCCTTTTGGTTCTGAAAGAGATCTGATGGCGTTGTCTCCCACTTGAAAACAAAAGTTCAATGTTCATTTTTGCTAAGAAAGGTTACCAATGTCTTTTACAGAAAATGTTTATTAATAAATTAATGAAAATGTTCTATAATAAAAAAGGATGATGACTTCAGAATAAGTGTAGGAGTTTATTTCAGAGAAGTGTCTTTTCTATGTAAGAGCCATTGGAGAAACTGGTATAGAAGAAATGCTTTAAACCTTGTTCTAGATGGATGCTATGTGGCTGCCATGTGAATAACAAAGCTTCAAATGGCTGAGAATTAATGAAATTCTAGTCTTCAGGTTCTTCTAACAAATTGGACCCTGCCTCTATGAGAATAGAGTGAAATAAGTAGATGTCAAGTGTTCCCCTTTTTTGCCAAAGATCTTGTAAAAAAAAGTCAAAGTAATAGGAGATGAAGATGGAGGAAAGAAATCAGGCACTGTGATAAGGTCTCCTGGTTTTCCTTCAGAAATAATATGAAATAAACCTCTTAACAGAAATTTGATCGACTCAGAAAAAGAAGCTAGGAGAATAACACCTCTGGGGAGCCTGGGTGAGCTGGGAGGTCAGAGAGCAAAGAGACAACCCAGGGGTGGCAGGATGAGACTCAGGACTAACATAAGATAAAGGGCAGAGGCTTTGACTGTGGGAGCTGCACTTTGGGGAGTGCAGTGGGACTGGAGAGCAAGTTCCAACACAGAGAGTTGCAGAGTACAGCCAGACATTTATCTGCTCAGCTTAGCTGGTCCTGAGGACCACAGGTTCCATACTTTCATATCAGCTGAGTCCTCTTCCCAGAACAAACACAGTATCAGTCCTCTCCACCCCCACCCCAGGCTCAGGCATGAGCAGCAGAGTTCCCTCAGCTGAATAAGGAGATTAACATTCTCATCCCAAGGTACAGCCCATATTGTTCAAGGATAATTAGACTCTCTAGCTGCGCCCTACTTCCTCCAGGACTAGGGAGAGGGCTTCAAATCAAGGTTACAGACACTCCAGAGAAAGCAACCAGCAGCCCCTACTAGTCAACCCACTTGGAATTACTAAACCCAGTGAGCAAAGCCTCAAGGGATCACAACACCAAACCTATGTGAGCCAGCCCCCTCCTGCAACACAAGATATTAGGAAAATGAAGAAAAATCAGCTGAAAGGGGGATCCATTGAAAGCTACCTCGAAGGCAAAGACCCTAACTCAGAGAGATCTAGAACTTCTGAGGAAAACATGATTTGGTCTCCAGTCCAGAAAATTTCCTTGAAGAAATCATGAAGAAATTTAAAAACCAATTGGGAAAGTTGGGAAAAGAATCTCAGGAGAAAATTAACACTTTGCAACAACAAAACAATTCCTTGGAAAATACAATTGGACAAATAAAAAAGAAAATAATTCTCTCAAATTCTCAATTGGGCAAAAGGAAAACTTCAAAAATAGAATTGAACAATTGGAAAAGGAATTGCAAAAGGTAAATGAAGAAAATTTTCTTTAAGTCTGTGGGAGTAAAGTTGGTGGAAGTGGAGTCGGTGGAAGTAGAGTGCATGCAAACTAATGACATCATGAAACAACCAGAATATGTTAAACAAAACCAAAAAATAGAAAAATGGAAAAAAATAATCTCAAGAATAGTTCCAGGAGAGACACGATAAGAATCATTTGGGCTCCTTGAAAACACTGAAGAGGAAAAAAAGCCTGGATCAATATTACAAGATTTAGTGATGGAAAATTGCCCAGGTATCATGGAAATAGAGGGCAAAATACTTATTGAAAGAATGTATCAGTCCCCTTTGGAAAGGGCTCCCCAAATCAAAACACCAAATAATATTGTTCCCAAATTCCAGAACTATCAGATAAAAGAGAAAAACCCTGTGGGCAGCCAGAAAGAAACAATTTAGATACCAAGGAACCACAGTACGGATTACACAGGACCTGGCTGCACCAACATTAAGGGATAGAAGAGCCTGGAATGTGATATTCCAAAGAGCAAGGAAGCTTGAAATGCAGCCAAGAAATTGGTATCTGGCAAAACTGAGCCTTCTCTTCCAGGAGAAACATTGAACATTTAAAGAAATAAGAGACTTCCAACTTTCTCTGATGAAAACACCAGAGCTAAACAGAAAATTTGAACTTCAAAGAGGAGACTCCAGAGACACATTAAAAGGTAAAAAAAGGGTAAAGAAACAAAACTGCTATCCAATAAGAAGAAAGTGGTGATATTGTCACCTTGGAGAAAGATTCTCATGATTGTAACTCTGTCAGAGAGAATATACTTAGCCAAAAGTAATGGGCATTCATGACTTATCCATGATTCTGATAGAATAATTTAAAGAATAATATCTCCTTAAAAAGGGGGACATGAAAGAGTGGAGACTGAATTGGGTAAATCACATTACATGAAGAGGTACAAAGAACCTACTGCAAAAGAGGGGAAGAAGGGAGGAGATGAGAAACACCTGAATCTTACTATCATCAGATTTAGCTTAAAGTTAACACACAAACTCTCAGGTTAAGAAATTTATCTCATCTTTCAAGTATTTAAAGGTGAAAGAAGGAAGGAGGAAGAAAAGAGGAACAAATAGAAGGAAGGGAAGAAAAAAGAGGTCAAGGAAAAGGGGAAAAAAAGGGGAAGGGGGTTGGATACAAGGGGGTAAACACACTGAAAATGGTGTTGTTCAGAAACAAAATATTGGGGAATATGGATAAAATGAAAAAAGTGGAAAATACAAACAGAGGGAAGATGACATGGAGGGCAATAAAGTGTTAGTAATTATAACTTTGAATGTGAATGGGATGAACCTTCCCATAAAATGTAAGCAAAGAGCAGACTGGATTAAAAACCAGAATCTTACAATATACTGCTTACAAGAAACTAATTTGAAGCAGAGAAATACGCACAGAGTAAAGGAACAAGGTTGGAGCAAAATGTATTTTGCTTCAGCTGAAGTGAAAAAAAGCAAGGGTAGCAATCCTTATCTCAGACAAAGGGGTTGCAAAAACAGATCTCATTAAAAGTGATAAGGAAGGAAACTATATCCTCCTAAAAGGTACCATAGACAATGAAGCAATTTCAATACTAAATATGTATGCACTAAGTGGTATAATATCCAGATTCTCTGAGGAGAAGTTTAATGAGTTACAGGAAGATATAGACAGCAATACTCTACTGATGGGAGACCTCAGTTTCCTGCTCTCAGATTTAGATAACACTAACCATAAAATAAACAAGAAAGAAGTTAAGGAGGTAAATAGATTGTTAGAAAACCTAGACATATTAGACCTTTGGAGAAAATTGAATAGGGATAGAAAGGAATATACGTTTTTCCTGTGGTACATGGCATTTACACAAAAATTAGCCATTTAATAGGTTATAAAAACCTAATAATCTAATGCAGAAAGGTAGAAATAGTGAATACATCCTTCTCAGATCATAATGCGATAAAAATCACATGCAATAATGGGCCAAGGTGAGATAGACCTAAAACTAATTGGAAACTCAATAACCTCATTTTGAGGTGGCTCAAACAACAAAATATAGAAAGAATTAGTGATTCCATCCTAGATAATGACAATAATGAGACAACATACCAGAACTTATGGGATGCAACCAAAGCAATTGCCAGGGGATGTATTATATCTTGAAATGCTCACATGAATAAATTAGAGAAAGAAGAAATTAGCAAAATAAAAATGCAATTAAAAATTAGAGAAAAAAACTAAATTAGAAATTGTAAAACTAAAGGGGAAATTAATAAAATCAAAAGTGAAAAAACTATTGAACTAATAAATAAAAACAACAGTTGGCTTTATGAATAAACCAATGAAATTGATAAACCTCTGCTTAATTTGGTTTAAAAAAAGAAACAAGAAAAACAATTTTCTAGTATCATAAATAAAATAGGTGAACTCACCACCAATGAGGAGGAAATTAAAGTGATAATTCAGAATTATTTTGCCCAGTTCAATGCCAATAAATTAGATAATCTAAGTGAAATGGATAAATATTTACAAAAATATAAGTTGTCAGGGTTCCAAGAATAGGAAATTAAATACTTAAATAACCCTGTCTCAGAAAAAAAAATCATCAAGCCATTATTGAACTCCCTAAAATAAATCTCCAGCACCAGATGGATTCACAAGTGAATTCTATCAAACATTTAAGGAATAAAATTTCCAATTCTATATAAAATCTTTATATAAGTAGTTGAAGACAGAACTCTCCCTAACTCTTTCTATGACACCAATATGCTGCTGGTACCTAAACCAGGAAGAGCTCTAACAGGGAAAGAAAATTATAGAACTATCTCCCTGATAAATATTGAGGCAAAAATCTTAAATAAAATCTTAGCAAAATGATTACAACAAGTTATCACTAGGATAATATATTATGATAAATGTAGGATTTATCCTAGGGATGAAATGTTGGTTCAATATTAGAAAAACTGTTATTGTAATTAATTATATCAATAAAATAACTTTTTAAATAAAATTATAGGTAATTTTCTTTGGTCTTTGTTCAAACTCCACAATTCTTTCCTTTATACAGATGATATTCTCCATCTCAGATACCCCCAAATTGTCCTTGATTGCTGCACTGGTGAAATGAGCAAGTCCATGAAGATTGACCATCAACCCCATGTTGCTATTATGGTATGAAATTTTCTTCTGATTCTGCTCATTACACTCAGCATCAGTTCATGTACATCCTTCCAGACTTCTCTGAATTGGCATCCCTTCTGGTTTATAATAGAACAATAGTGTTCAATAGTGTACATATGGCACAATTTGTTCAGCCATTCCCCAATTGATGGACATTCACTTAATTCTTTGCCTCCACAAACAGGACTATTATGAATCTTTTTGTACAAATGATGGTTTTATCCTTTTTCATGTTCTCTTCAGGATATAGACACAGTAGTGGTATTGCTGGATCAAAGGGTAGGCACATTTTTATTGTCTTTTGAGATCAGTTTCAAATTGCTCTCCAGAAAGTTTAGATGAGCTCAAAGCTCCACCAATGGGAGTGGCTAGGTGGCACAGTGAATAGAACAATGACCTTGGATTCAGTAGTACCTCAGTTCAAATCTGGCCTCAGACACTTACTAAGTATCTAGCTGTGTGGCCTTGGGCAAGCCACTTAACTCCATTTGCCTTGCAAAAAATCTAAAAACTTATACTTTTAGTGTCATGCATAGTTTTTGCACCTAGTAAATGCAATAAATATTTATTTTATGAATGGTTGGATTAAACAAATATGCCACATTTATAAGATTTTATTTTGGGGCAAAAAAGAATCATACTAAAAGTAAAATAGACATTAAAATGAGCTTTTAATTGTGCTGTGAATTTGACTGGTAATCAATACAAGAGAGAAAAGGAATATACTTGAAACTCTACTAAACAGACTTCTAAATGGATTAATCCATCATGAAACATGTTAGGATTTAATGGGTTGTCCCATTATGTTGCCAAATATCACATGCTGGTGTTTTCCCTACATTTATGATGCATTGTGATTCTTTGCTGATATGGGAGCAAGAAATTTAATGGCAAGAGACTCCTCTAGCAGCTAGAGAATCTCAAATAGTCCTATATCCTATCAATCAGGTCATTGGATGGAACAATCTGGTAAAAATAAAAAAATGCCTTGCACAGCATAACCCTCACCATAATAAGCATTATCCAACCTATACTGCCAGGCACTTGGTTGTTGTGTTGTCAATTTTGATATCAAAGAACTACTAATAGTAGGAGTCTGTAAGTATCTATTTGCAACAATCCCATGTTCCAGTAAACCAGAGGTAATAGATGAATTATATTTTAGAAAATTATTTTTTGAGTAGATATAGGTTTATCAGATAATCTAGTAACTTTGGGTCTTTAAGATATAGCCCTAAGTGAAGTAGTTAGTCTGATTCATAATGGATATATATGTATTGATAAGATTATATCTATATCTCTATGTATATCACTATGTATATCTCTATCTATCTATCTATCTCTATCTTTCTCTGTCTATCTCTGTCTCTATCTGTCTCTATCTCTATCTCTATCTCTATCTCTATCTCTATCTCATCTCTATAGCTATCTCTATATCTGAACTATATCAATACATATACACTATCTATTATGACTCTCAATGCCTAGCTCACATATATACACTGTAGGAGGTGGAGTCAACCTCTTGGCCAATGGTATAAAATTTAAATAAAGATGGAGCCACTAATCCATAGTAAATTTCTTTGTGGGATACATATTGTAATTCTTTATATGCACAAGGACATGGGAATAAAGTCATTATTTCTACCCCTCTTGCACCATAATAACTCTTTTTTTTACTACTTTTTTTCTGAATGACCACTCACATCAAACCAACTTCTTGAGCACCCCATTTATTTGAACCACCTGTACCATCTGCTATCCATTTTTAAGTCTTTTGTGTTTCTGTGCAACAACTACTTTCTTCATATGACATCCTCTCTTCTCTGTGAATTCTCCTCTCACTCAAGTTTCATTTCAAGACTCATGTCAGCTATGAAACTTTCCTTTACCACTACATATTTCCCAGCCAATTTTCTATAGTATATAGCACTCAACCTTAGCTTATTTCCTTTAGAGTTGACTCTAGTTATCTCTTAGAACAATTCATTCATATATCATGCCTTTTACTTTTCTCTCCCTTAGTGTCCAGGGCTAGGCCTATAAGACACCTTTAACAATTCTTTTCATAATACGTGTATTCATTTCAATGAACTAAAATTGAAAATTAACAAAAGGGCTAAAAAGTATGACCTGACTTATCTCAGGGTCTTTAGCCAAATCAAGACTCATGAGGTGTGTGGTTATTAGGAGAAGCAACAATGAATGGTTTTAGTAGAGTTTCAATAAATAAAGAGGATTTTACCCAAATTCACTGTTTTATATGCTAGTGCAGTTGGTCTGTCGGTTCCTAGTCTGTTACCTGACATGAAGCAAATAACCCATAGGGCTCTGTGCTTTTCTTAACTAATAAAATTCTCACCAGACACTGATATATTATACTGATGATTTTCAAACCTGAAATACATCTGTCCTCTCTCAAATTGTCAGATAAATTTTAAGAGCAAGGTAGAGCAGGTGGAATATTGGTACTGCTTTCTCATTCATTCTCTGAGAGTTAAAAAAAGAAAAGACAGAGCACCAAAAGGAGTCTTCCAAGGTTCCATATAACCCATCTGGGAGAGCAGCAATACCAACCTATTGAAAATGGATGAGATTTCATTCACTTTGAGACAAGTCTGACAAATGAGGTGAACATGATTCAAGGAGAAATGAAAATCAAGTGGGACCGAAACATCTCATCAAGATACATTCCCTTTGTTCATCAGTTCTACTTCAAAGTGAATGAATGAACTATATTTATTTTCAATAAATTGATATTGCTTATAGAACACTCTTTGCTTGAAAGTTTATTCCTTAATATCTAAGGGTATAAATTCAAATTCAAATAATTGTATGAACATTCACATATGTTTAAATGGTATTGTATACTGGTATATCTATTAATGTGCTCATGACTACAAAGTCTATTAATCACTTATTTGACTCATTGAAGTAGAAAAAAATATCAAGGAAATCTCTTTAATACTTAATGATTTAGGCTTACATAGCCAGAGAAGAGCAAAAGAGATCAATGTAAATAGCAAAAATAATAGAAGAGTGCACTAATAAGTGGAGACATTTGCTCCAAACCTTATCTCAATAGAAATGACTCAGAAAAATTCAAAGTAACTGTGAACAGATAATCAATAAAATAGTAACTATCCCTACATTGTATTGTGTCCTAATTTTCCCCATACTTGTAATTTTCATGTTTTACAGAACTCCAAGAAAATTCATTTCCATCAGTGAAATGTAGATCAGCTGTTCTTCAGTTTTAATTTTAGGGAACTACCAGGGACCTTCATGGGTTAAATGATGTTATCTTGGGTAAGGTTAAGAAGTAGGCCTGGAACTCAGGTTTTCCTAACTCTGATTTAACTAATATGCTAAAACTCAAATCTATAATATTACTTAGCCATAACATATTTAACAAAAATTTAATTAAAAAATAGAGAGAGTAAACCAAGATAACTTAGTGATGATTATACTGATACAATGTCACCATTTAATTGAATGCTGAATCAAATTTGTATTCCTAGCAATGTACTTTGGAAATAATAAGATCTTATTTTTTCAATTAATGGATTGTAGAACAAAGTATTGTGGACCAAATTGCATAGTCACATACATATACTCAACTGAGTGTCCTATAAATAATCTGTGAAGTTTAAAATTAAATAATTTTAGGTATTTGTTAATGCTTTCTAGAAATGAGATTTTTCCTGAGTAATATTTATCCAAATTATGTATAACCATGAGCAAAGTACAGCTAATTATAATTAAGAAATTATAGGAGTGGCTAGGTGGCACAGTGGACAGAGCACCAGCCCTGGAGTCAGGAGTACCTGAGTTCAAATCTTACCTCAGACACTTAATAATTACCTAGCTGTGTGACCTTGGACAAGCCGCTTAAACCCATTTCCTTGCCAAAAAAAAGTTATATAGGAGAATTATAAAATCAGAGATTTGAAGGCCAGAAGGAGCCTCTACCCGCCCTTCTCTGTCTCTCTCTCTCTGTCTCTTTTAAGTTTTTGCAAGGCAATACGTTTAAGTGACTTTTCCAGGGTCACACAACTAGGTACATATTAAGTGTCTGAGATCAGATTTGAACTCAATTCCTTCTTGGTGCTCTAACCACTGTGACACCTAGTCGCCCTTCAGCTATCCCTCAAAAAATGTCTTCTAGATGAAATGCCAACATCTTATTTGTTTTTTATTTACTATATGTATTTTATTGAAAAGAGTTTGCTTGATTTATTTTTTTAAAATTATTCATTTAGTAGTGAAAATATTCAATATTTTGGTCATGAATGGTTAAAAGCTTAAAAAACTTTTAATTGAAGAATATATTTTCCCTTACTTTGCTTAATGCACTTAATTTCTCTCAAGGAAATTAATTGCTTGAATCTTATGATCCAACTGCATTTATTCAGAATACTTTTTTATCCATTTAACTTTCAAATCAAGTGGCCAAAGGAACACTGAAATTTAGAAAGGACACTCCAGACTGAATAACAACCTTGCATCTGACTTTGATTCTGCATCAAAACTTGACTTCAACATTGACTTCAAGAGATTTCAAAGGAAAATTCAAAAATTATGCTCAAAAAAAGCATTATCCTAAAACATTCAATAGCTTCAGTTCACATTTGTATTTCAATTAAGATCTAACTCTTCTTGGACTACTATTATAACAAAGCATATCATTATACCCATGGAGCTATTTCCATGCAGCTATAGATTATTTCATTAGTGCAAAACATTGCACAGCCACAGAAACACAATATTTATCCCTTAACAAAATGCAAAACTACCCTTTCCTTGTTTATTACTTATACTCATTGCTTTCTGATTTGATTCCAGGTAGCTCTTTCCTTCATTCTATAATGATTCTTAAATGGATATGCATACAAGAAGTTTCTTGTTCTGCTATGTCAATTAATAACACTAGTCATTTTTCATTTACTTATATTGAATGTGGCCTTTCAGATCTTTAACAGAATGCAGGATTATACAACAGTGATTTATTTCTGCTCAGTATTTATTTACTCCACCTGTATGATAAACTGATTGGTACAAATGCTATTTTTTCCAGTATCTATCTGTAGACAGACCATTAGTAGATGATCTTTGCAGAAGCTCTGAAAGTGCACAATAGCCATTGATCACAATTATAATTGTTTCTCTCTTATAATGTGTCTGGGCCAATGTTTGGAAAATTACTGCTATGAGGAAAAAATGACATGCCTTTGAAGAAAATGAAAAAAGGTGTACAGAATAGATCTGACAAACTGCTTTAACAGCCCCTGAGCTGAGGGAAGCAGTGATATTTAAATAGTATAAATATTTAAACAACATTAGCATCCCCTTACCATTTCTTAAAAAGTCTCTTGAGATTAATGGATTGAAGGCAGAGAAAGCACTTCAAGAAAATAAGAGCATACTTTATCTTGCACAGAGACTACAGAAACATTACAAGGTAAACATGTTTCATAAACTTGGCACAGACAGTAGACAGACAGGCAATTGTCGTTAATGGCTACTAACTTGAAGAGGACAAAAGGAAAACCTAATTATGTGTCACACAGGATTTGATGATTTCCATCATCTAAATTTTCAAGCCATTTCTTTTTAACTATTGTTCTGCTAATATTTTCCTCTGCAATCTTCCAACATTCTAGAGTCAAGGCAATCCCCAATTCTAGGAAATAAATGTAACAGAACTTGCTGTGTGTGTGTGTAATTCAAGCTACCCGGAGTCTGCCCATTTAGCAGCTTCCCAGAAAGGAAAACAGTAGTTGGCAAAATAAAGAAGTAGTTGGGAAGAAGTTTTATAATAGACTTGGAAAACATTACAGGTAAAAATCATTCAGCTACAAAATGATGTATCAGGTTTTTAAATGTTTGGAAATTATTAAATGGAAATGGAAATCTTCAAAGGTAACCTTACCCAGGTAAAGTTGCTCTCCATATCCTAGGAGAAATATATTTTAAAATGTTATTCTAGTTTAAAGGTTTCCAAATATTTACCTTTCTTACACATTACTTAGAAAATGAAATCTTATACAACCAGATTTTTTTCCCTTTGATTGAAGTTTGCCTCATTTGAAGGCTAAAACGTTTGAATTTTAACTAGCCTAAATATAAATGTTTTTAAGAAGCATCACAAAGATTTTCTTTCTTAAGGAGAAGAGGCTGACAGACATTTAAGCTTTTTTAAAAAATTCTGAGTCACTAATATGAGTAAGTCCTATTGTATTATATTGCAGTATTGAAGAGAGTGTGGTGGATGTGCAAAGGATAAGAGGTTCAGCTGTGAGGTAGTACATAGAATTCTGAGGTTTGAATCAGGAAGACCTTGCTTCTGACTGCAGTGTCAATTATGTGACTAGGAGAAAATAACTTGAACTTTTTGCATGTCATCTATTGCACTGGACTGTGAGATTTCCCATCTGTCAGGTATAACTTTTTGCAGCTGTTAGTATTTCTGCCTAACAGTTCCCTAGTGTGCCTCTAACAATCCCCTCCATAATATGCTTCTTCTAATCTGCTTGGGGCTAGTAAGTCAAATAGTCAAATTTGTTGGAAGTCTTAGTAAATTAAGAATTAATAGGCTTTAAGTCAGTGCCTGAGGGATCTCCTTTGAGTTGCATTCATTTAAACTCTCATTGATTTTATGCTTTACTTTTTGGACATTTATTTTGGGTACTCAGAGATGTGTTTGTCTGTGTAGATATGTAGATGTGTAGGAGAATGTATGAGGCAAAATACTACCATATATTTTCTACTTAGTTCCATATAATTTGCTAGACAAATATATCCAATATGTAAGGTATTCGTTCATATTAGCTAAAAAAAGATTATAAAGTTCTTTTTGATGTTTTAGAAGAGAAGAAATTGGATCAAATGAACCTCTCTCAAAGAATTCCATAAAATACAGTAGATATAGACATAAAATACTTTCTTCATAGAAAGTATACATTCAGTATAGATGATGATCAGGAGGAGACCCAGGAAAAGTATATTGGAAGAGAGGTTTCAGTTGCTGTCTCCTTCCTGCAGATATCCAAATCCTTCTTTCTGAATTATTGACCACTCTGTTCTCACTTTGCAATACCTTCAAGCTGTTTGTTTGTATTGACTTCCATCAGAATGTAATTCCTATGTCAATCCAGACTAATATCCCATGCCCAAAATTATTTGCAATAAATATTCTTTTAAAATTTTCTTGGACATTTTTCTTTATGAAATCAGCACATTTTCAAAAACTTTTCTATAAATCACCAAAACAATGAAATCAAGAGTAGATTCCTATGTTCAAAATTCATATCTGATTGGGGCAACTTTCCCCTGAAGTGTCTTTCAAAAGAAGTGAAAAATTAGTTGTTGAGATTTGAAAAGAAAACAAAGCAAAACAAAACACCCTGTGTTGTTTTTTCAGCTGACTTCTGAAAAGAGATAAAAATTAATGAGAAAATAAGGGGGCACAGTGATCCAGTATTCAATTCCTTCCTTGGTCATCTGTATGACTTATACAAGTAACGTACTATTTCTAGATCTGATTTGTTATATACAAAGTTAAGGAATTAGAAATACCTTATTTAGAAATTAGACAAGATGAAATCTAAAGTTCCTACCAACTCTAGACTATGATACCATGAAAATATACTAAGACTAATTAATATTTAAAAACAATGCATATGAATGTGTATTTATATGTTCAGAATACATAATTGTTTTGTAAATCAGTATTTCTGTATCTTATATCCAGAAAGTGAACTCTTATCTCTATTTAATTGGCATGGATAACAACTTTATTTTCAAAGATTTAATAGAAGCTATAAGAGAATTCTTTTAAAAACAAAAGAATCCTCTTATAGCTATAAAGATACAGAAATATCAGGTCCTTTGCAAATAGGTCTATTCTCAGTATGACTATATTCCTATTACAGTAATATATATATTGGAGCAGATAGGTCATGTGGTGGATAGTGTTGGAGTTAGAGTAAGGAAGACATGAGTATGAATCTTGTCTTAGACATTTACTAACTGTATGACTGTGAAAAATTCTTAATTTCTTTTTATGTTGAAATGATGATAATAATAACACCATATATACCTCCCAGGAGTGTTGCGGTGATCAATGAGAAAATATTCCAATACTGACATGGTTAAAAACCAGGGACGAAGAGAGAATTTTTCAGAGGTCAGCTTTTAAAGTATGATTATTTTTCTTTCTTTCTCCCCCCTTCACTTCACCCCCAAATATTTGAATTCCTAGTTCAGTGGTGCTAGACATATTTATACTCTTGCCTAAATCCTCTTCCTTTTCTGAGTCATGAGAAATATCTTAATTTAGAAACGTCAAAGTTCCCCCCCCACCATATTCCCAGATTCTGGGCCATTGCTGGTCTTATCAACATATATGTTGCCGCTGGAGGGTGGTTTTGGAGAATGACTGTAGGAGAATGAGGCTCATGACTTTGCGCAGTATTGTCTCACAAATTTAATTCATTCTCAAATCAAGACATTACCCTTTTGATGTCATTGGTCCTCTGAGAATGAAGAATGAGAGAGAACAAACTTTTTTTTATTTCTAAAATGTGTGGCAGTAGGATTATGTGAAAAATTACATTCCAATCTACTACTTTTCTGAGCAAATTGCATCTACCTTAAAGAGTTTTCCCCTAATATTAACAAAAAAACAGTGACAAAGTTATTTAGATGTTAATTACTTAGAACTACTGAAAGTTGTAGGTCTATCTGTTAGCCTATTGACCTGCCCACCTCTATTCTGGTCTTTAGGAATTACAACTAAACTGGATCTTGCTGAAGTTGCAAAGTGAATGGCATTTCTGGCAGTGAGGGAAAGATATTGGGCTATGCAGTTTTTGTTGTCTCATTAAACAAAGTACATTGTTTCATCATCATCATAACACTGAATTTAAAGGAGTTTTTTTCATATCAGTATTTAAGTAAACAAGGGTAGACAATGTCTTTAAAAGATAAAATGTTGAAATGCATTTTACTTAGGTTTATATGATCATAGAGTCAGAACTGGAATAGATCTTGGAGATAGTCTCTTCAAAATTTCTTTTTATGCATGAGAGAGATTTATTGACATTCCCAGTGTCACATAGGAAGTAATTAATAGAGCTGAAATTCAAGCATAAGTCTGTGATTGTGAAACCAGAGCTCTATTCAGGTTGAGAAAATTACATTAAATATTAATTTAATGAAAGCATTATTGAAGGAATCAGAAGTCTTTTCTCTATTATGTGCTTTTGGACAAGACACATAATCACTGTAAGAATTTTTGTAACAAAAAAAATTATAGATAAATTATTTCATTTTATACACAACAATTTGTGAGGTAGATGCATCATCACCAACATTTTTAAAGCTGAAAAAAATAATACTAAGAAGCTTAGTGGCTTCTTTGGACCTGAAAACTGCTAAAGCTGTGGATCAGGATTTGAACTCTGTACTTTCCAAATTATAAACCCCTATCTATTAACCCTGGTCCTTAGAGTCTTCTATGAATTAAGGGAATAGTCTAGTGGATTTCATAGAATACCTCCAGCTTTATTCTATAATCTTATTATCCCATAATATGGTATGCTGCTTTCTAGTAGGTCAAATTAACATACGGTTAATTTAGGAAAATGAGAGCTATGAATACTTATCATATCTCAAAATTTATCTTTATTATATAGTCAAAATTTCAATCAAATTTTTATTAAGCATTGGACCTCAGTCAATGTGTGATGGATGTTTTAAGTTGCAATATTCTGTATTATTGCTTAAACAGAAATCTTTCTCTCTCTCTCCATATATATACATATATATTAGTTATTAAATATGCTGCTTGTCAATTGTATATCTAATGAAAATTTCTCTTTAGAATATATCTCTTTTCAATAATCATATTTGCAAAAAAATAGAATTAGAGGACAACAGGGTTATATATTTGGGGCATCCTAATTCACTCAGTCCAACTCTCTCATCTTAAAGATAATGAATTTGAGTGGCATAGCAATTAAAGGATGAGTCTAAATTCACATAGATAATTAGTGAAAGAGCTAGAATTTTAACCCAGGTCCTCATACTCCAGAATACATACCCTTTTCACTTTTCCTTACTGCTTCTGTCTATATAATGCTCATCAATTAAATTCTTTTTTTCTGAAAGTATTATCATATAGATTATATAGTTATTCATATTGTAACTAATAAATATCTTCACAGTACTGAATCAATCTGTATGGGTGCCAAAGTAGGATGTAAGTGGTTTCAGGGACAACCTTTAGGGTATTTTATTTTGAATAATTTGGAAAACTCTCCTGGGGTCTCATATTCCTCTTATGAAGGCAGCTATGAGGCATAGCAGGTAGAGGTCAAACCTTTGCTCTATCGCTTACTATTTGACTCCAAATAAGTCACTTAATCATTATCTGCCTCAGTTTCCTCAACTGTGAAATGGGGGAAAATACAATTTCCAATATTTTTGTAAATATTACAATAATAGTATTTGGAAAGTATTTGGTGTAGGGTTTAGCACACAGAATATTAACAAATATTTGTTTCCTTCCTTTCTAGCTATGCTTATGCTTTCTCCTTAAGTCAACTTATTCCTTTCTGAGTGGTTAATATAAACCTTGCTTTATCTAAGGCCAAAAACATCTTGCTCAGTTTAGATTCCTTTCCAATGCAATGGCTATGCCCTTTTATAACTTTACCCTCATGAATGTCTTTTATATTTGAATTATTTTTTTTACTCCTATAAAATGGAGAAAGGCATGAAGGCTTTATGCAATATAAATCAGAACAAAGAGTCATAGAGATGGAATTAAGCTTAAATTCACCAAGCTAATCCAATTCTCTCATTTCATAATCAGAGAAGTTAAAGCCCTGATATAGTTAGTGATGTGTCAGGGACTTTATAAGTGGTAAGAGGCAGAGCAAGTATTTGAACCAAGATTCCCTGATTCCAAATTCAGGACCCTTTCTATTTTTTAAGATCTATACTTCTGAATTCTCTACACAGGCCCCAAATCTCAATTCACCCATGAGAAATTGGAATAGATGCTTTATTTGTCCCAAATCACCCTTAAACATTAGAGACTGTGAAAGCATCTTTTATTATCTTTGTAGTCAGATTACTATATTTTAATAGTTTACAGAAAATTTTAGTTTGTTTCTTATAAAGCCTCTTTGCAAATTTCCAAATGCAAATTGATTCTTTCAGCACTTTGTAGGAAATATATTCAATCATATTGTTCTTCAATGGTTTCATTTGATCCCATTATTTAATTATGTAATCTAAAACTGCTTTGATATTGGTGGTTTACTGAGACTTCTGATATCATGTAACAACTCTTGCTCAGTATGGGGTCATTTTCAGGTTCATTTGAGAACTGAGGCTTGATAGACTTTTTCTGATTGAATTAAGCTAAACTTCAACTGCATCAATGTTTTTGGAAAGTAGCACTTGAAGTGATTTTTTTTTTAATTCTAATTTTGGGGATTTACTTTTACAAAGTAGAATAGGTCTAAGAACTTTCTTTCCTTTAGTTAAGGATATACATATATATTATATATTATAATCATCATCTTATTTTATCTTCATGAAGATGTTTTAATTGAATGACATCTTCCAGTTTTGACACATGAAACCAAAACTGTGATCTCTCATCCTTCCCAGAAGTTTTTGAGGACTAGTAAATAATCTCTGGGATGATCTGAATATTAAAACTTTCTACTCCATGGCAAAACTTGCTCCTTCAATCTACTATTCCTTTCTTAGTAGATGAGGAAAATAATTTCATTTTTTTTCCATCCAAGTCTTTTCTAAGATGAAAGGAAAAAAATAATCTACATAAGTTTTACATTTTTTCACTTGATCTTGGAGTCAGTTTTAACAACCTATACTGTAGCCTTATCATATAGGCAGTATTGACTCATTGATGCTTAATGGTGCTACAATTCTGAATCTGTGAAGTTGAATCAATATTAGAAGAAAGAAGAAGGAAGGAGATAGATAAAATATCATAGAGTGCTCCCACTGGATCATATTTGAACACAGCCCTTACTCAAATTTATTATATATATATATATATATATATATATATATATATATATATATATATATCTTTTATCCTAATACTTCAAATATATAACTTGGTTTTCTAGCCAAACCCATATTTCTACCTATTGTTAGGCTCAAGGTGATAGAATTAATTTTGTGTTTTACCACCAATTGACTTACCTATTTGTTAGGAATTTCTTATGAACCCCAAAACTGATTTGGTCAACTATATTTAGCATTAAGAATGCAAGGTTAGCAGCTATTAACTTAGCAAACTTTATCTAATAAATATATCAAATTTTATTTTTCTCTTAATAACAGTAGAATCTCATACAAATCTAGGATACTTACTTTTTATGTGGAGTTGGAAGGAGCTCAGAGTTCATAAGCTCTAAACCACTCCTTTTACAGATTAGGAAAGCAAGACTGGCAAACATCAAATGACTGCTCCATGTTCACCTAGTTATTAGCTATCACAGGCAGGATTTGAATTCAGATCTTCCTGAATAACATTGTAGTACTGTCTACTCTTCCCCTCCTCCCACATCCCAACCCTGGCATCATATCAAATTCGTACCTAATAGAAGATATACTTAAAAAAAGAAGTCTAATTTTTAACCAATAAATACTAGAATTTTAAATTGAAGAATTTATCTGCTTACTGCTCCATGGGTGGGAATTTAACTCTTACCTGGATGCTAAAGAATTCCAAATTTACATTTATGAACAATAAAGTTTCTATCAACCCAATAACTTTCATTTAATTATCTAGAGGACTTCTACTCACTATCCTTATGATGCTAAACTTGATGATAAAAATTTAATGTTGAACATACAACCTTATTTTTTTCATTTGGAATCACATTAAGTAATGTATCCTTTAGGATGAGGAAAGTCATACATATTAACCCTTTATTTGACATCCAAATAATTTTTGATTTACTGACCATCAAGCTCCCAGTTAAAATTTAAGAAATTAGAAAAGCCCAAATTAATTATGAGATAGAAATTCTCAAATTCAAGAGCATTAACCAACCACTTGATGAGTAACCATGATTCCATTTCAAAGAATTCCAGAGAAAAATCCCTACAGCAATGCAGGTCATCAATTTCAATATATCTTACAGACATAAATAATTGTCTTGATTACTGAGAATTTATGTGATTTACTAAAGAAAACAAAACAAATAGGTGCCAGAGACAGGGCTTGAATCCAGGTCTTCCTGACTTCAGTGCTAGGATTTTACTACTTTAAACCATCACCAGCGCTTGACACCAAACAAATTATTACTGGTGAGGAACTGAATGGGAGAGAGTCAAAGTGAAATTTGTGAAAATTTATTTGAGTTGAAGAAAACATGATGTCATGGAAATAACTGAGAAGTAGTCAGGACTCTAGGAACTGCCTTGCCTTTTTTCTTAGTTAGCTTTGAGACAGAACCTTCTGTGATTACATATATTTTATCTTTAAAAATAGATGTTTAGGGGCATCTATGTGATAAAATGGATAAAGCAATGCCCTGGAGTCAGGAGTACCTGGGTTCAAATCTGGTCTCAGACACTTAATAATTACCTAGCTGTGTGGCCTTGGGCAAGCCACTTAACCCCATTTGCCTTGCAGAAAAAAACACCTTAAAATAGATGTTTGATTATTATAATCCAGTTCTAAAATACCAAATAAAATGTAAGGGAGGAAAAGTGAAGGAGTAGACAAATACTTTGATAATCTGCTGTTTATTTACTAAGACCTAAGTATTTTCTATCTGCCAATAAATAAGAGTTCAGATAGTTTACTACTATTTAATTGTGTCCAACTAGTCATTTAACACTTGCCAGCTTTGGTTTCCTCATCTGTAAAATAAAAAATAAATTGGACTTCATGGTCTCCAAATTGATAATTTGATGACATGAGTTCTAGTCTGGGTTTTGTCTGAGCTTTGTCATTAACATGTTATATTAAAGTAATTTAAATTATCCCAACCTCACCTTATTTACCTGTATAATGTAGGGCAAACTATCAGCTTATTTACCTGTATAATGTAGGGCAAAAATATCATTTGGTATAGTCACATCACCCATAAGAAATTAGACTAGATGCTTTATTCGTCTCAAATCACCCCTCAACATTAGAGACTGTAAAAGCATCTTTTTATTATTTTTGCAGTCAGATTACTATATTTTTATAGCTTACAGAAAATTTTAGTTCATTTCTCATAAAGCCTCTTTGCAAATTTCCAAATACAAATTGATTCTTTAAGCACTTTGTAGGAAATGTATTCAATCATATTGTTCTTCAATGTTTACATTTGATCCCATTATTTAATTATGTAATTACTTGTCAATTCTCTACTATTATTAAGAGAAAACTGACCAAAAGCTGTCTGATTGTGCCCTGGGAGAATTTTGGAAAAGAGGAATATTCTTTGTGCTGAGAGGACATGTATGAAAAATGTCTCTGTTCATATTAACTCCTCAAAATATAGCATTGCATAAGTTTTCCATTCACTCATTGTGAAGGGATCATGGGTAAAGAAGTATTGAGAAAGAAAATAAACATTCAAAGAATCATGAGTTGGGTGATTAATTACTCACAGTTAGATTAGCAAGTGGCTCTTTTGCCTTATAATCACACAGCCAGATAATGATATTGACTGAGGATATATATATATATGTATGTATGTATGTATTTCATTGGTCTCTTTCGTAAATCTTTTTTTTTTCCCTGAAGTGATTGACAGGGATCAGTGAGAAGGGAACTTTCAAGATAGTCAATCAGTATGTGATTAACTAGGTCTGCAACCCTCCCTAATAATTACAAGATATTTTGACTAATAAAATTTGATACATGGATTAAGTGAAATTTTCTAAGTTTTTTTGCTTATACTGAATGATTATACATTTTTCCCTTACCAAATATATGGATGTTGGGATAAATTCATTTTTCTGACGTGCTTTCATGTCCTTCTCACATAAAACAACACTATAGCACCAATATCAAATAGGTATGTATACAATTCCATTTAAAATGCTACACTTTTCTCTTGCTTTGAACTTAAATCAAAGATGAGTTCTTTAGTCTGAACAATAATAACTGGCTCCCCAGGTAAGGTTTGAGGAGTTAATGAAAGCTAAATGTAAGCCCCCTTATCTTTTGCAGTATTTAGCTTCAAAAAGGAAGGCCTTGAAATGCAGCCAAAGGAAGCATGGTCAACCTCACAAAAGCTCAGCAGTTACCTTGAATTGGAGCTGTTTTGTAGAAAGTCAAAGGATCATCCAACTTTTTCTCAATTGGTATTTAATCATGCAGGCAGCTTTATTGACAGTGTTGTTGACCATGTAGGTGTTACATCACAAAAACGGAGGTCAAACATGTGCTCTTTCCCTTTTCTTCTCCATTATACTTTGCTTTTCAGAGATTTTGCATCGTCTATACTTCTGGTTCTTTGTCTTCTTGTTTACTGTGAAGGCTTGAGAAAAATAATAAGTAGATGTTAGAAGCCTTGCATGGTATTATGATGAATTAGAAACTTCTCCCTGCCCACTCGTCGCATGTGAATGTGCACACACACACACACACACACACACACACACACACACACACACACACACACACACCACTACTGAAACAAAAACAGAAAATTGTGGTCTTATAGTATCTATCATGATTTTTCTATCCCTGTTCTCCATCCCTATTAATCCTTCTTAGGTATAGAGGAGAATACATCAATGTAATACAGGTTACATGCATGCATAAATGAAGGAGGATGGTACAGTGGTTAGAGCTCTTCTCCCGCTGCCAGAAGCCCCTGAGACTATCTCCACAATTCTGGGCAAATTATTTAAACTTTTTGGACTTCAATTTTCTCTAGGATTTAACTAGATGGTCTTTAAATGCTTCAAACATATGATCTTCAAGTCTAGATTTAAGATTCTAAGTTCTTAAGGAGGGGAAGGAAAGATGAGCACAGTCTTTTTTCTAGAAATGATGAACAAAATAAACACAATATAGGAGGCAGGAAAGTAGTTACCATGTATTTTTTTAATTTGATATTTACTTTATTTTTCCAAATATATACAATGGTTGTTTTTCAACATTCATCCATTTGCAAATTTATAAGTTATAGATTTTTCTACCACCCTCCCTTCCCTCCCCTGGCAGTGAACAGTTTGGTAAAAGTTGTACACGTACATTTGTGTTTAACCTATTTAGATAGTAATCATTTTGTGTAAAAGGAATTAGGACTAAAGGAAAGAAAGAAAATCATTAGATAGGAAGGGAAACATAAAAGTTTTAAAAAGAAAACCTATTATACATTTAGATTCTATGGATTTTTTTCTCCCCTCTGAATGAAGATCACATTGGGCATAGCTGGTCTCCCAAGGTTGTCCTTGATCTCTGAACTGCTGAAAGGAGCTGAATCTATCACATATATCATGGTTTTTAAAATAATTACTATATGCCAAGGAACATGCTAGATGATAAAGATACTAATAGAAACAAACATAAAAAAAATAACAGACCTTGTCCCCAAGGAGTTTGCATGCTAAAGGAGAAAAATAATTTAGAAAGTAGACATGGGGGATAAGAGAAAACTGGGCATAGGTATTGTGACAAGTCCTTAGGGTCAGAAGCACAACAAAGAAATGAATAATCTATTGTGGTACTTAACTTCACCAAGTTCAAGGAAGTTCCCTTGGGGAAATTCCACTGATCCAACAAAAATTATATGTGTATATATGTGCCAGCTGCATTTCCTATGTATCATTCTTACCCCACACTGGGCATGTGAAAAGACCTTACATGCCATTTTGTTATAGAAAATTGGATTCTGCCTGTGTCAAAATGAGAAAATACAAAGCACATGTCCAAATGTACAGACCTAGCTGTCATTCTGACATGTTTGCAACATACAGACTCAAAAGCAAAAGCAGTTATGATTTTATCCTACTGTGAGGCACTTTGGACAACAATGCATATTTTGCTTTTACTTCACTCTGGGGGAATCCGTTGAAGATAATAAGAGAGGTTAATAAGAGTTTGTTTCATCAGTCAGTCTTTACAATTTTCTACCTCTTGTACTTTCCCCCCTTCTGTTTCCAGATAAGAAACATCAGCATACTCTGTGGTTATAATACTGGGTTAGTCTCCATTGGAGGTACAGAAAAATTCTTTATTTCAATCTCAGTAAGTGAAGGCAGGGATCTGTCAAAACCAGTGGGAATTTGGGGGAATAAATAGAAGCTTCTGGTTCTAAAAGTGTTAGTTCTAAACTATTTTTGTTGTTGTGGCAAAAAAGAAAAGCAGTTCAACAACTACAGATAAAAAATGGAAAAAAAGACATTCTGAAATTCAGCCATGTTTGAGTCTTCAAACCTAGATTTTATAAGATGAAAATAAAGTGCCCTAAGAAGTATCCTCCTCAATTGTAGTTTAATAAGCACTTGTGTTTGGAAGAAGCAGCTGGTCGCTTTTGGATTCATGAGGCTAATTCACAGAATACCCAATATAGTTGCTCATAGCAGAAAGATGCACACCCTTTGTGTGTTTATGGCTGATTTAACTATTAAGGCTGGAAATAAAAAATCAAAAAGAGTAAAAAGTTAATTAACATAACGAATGAACACAGAAGAAGCAGGATGTACCTACAGGTGGTAAATCATTTCAACTGTGAGGGAAATGGGAAAGCCAGAGTGATAGCCAGCTGTTCAAAACAGTACAAATTGTGCACAGCAAACCTGAACTCAAAATCCTGGCTAAAGGATAATACAACTCCCTTTAAGGCAACAGATGCTCATGGGAAAGAAAAAAGGGGGGAAGGCAATTCACTGAAGCAAATTACCTTGATATTATGATCTGTGATCTAGATATCAAATAGAAGATCCCTCATAGTCAATGGCCCAATATTAGAAATACAGTTTGTATGCAGTGGCATAGAAAAGTAAGACTCAATATTATAATACTTAGGAAAATCATTTGGAATGAGACCCTTTTAGCACTTCACCCTCTCCCCTTAAGGCAGATATTTTAGAAAGTCTGATGGGGTTAACAGTCTAGGAAGGGTATAAAATATCCTACTTTAATTGCAAACCCTTTGAGGAATAAAATATATCCTATATCACTTATGAAGAAGATAAACCCAAATAATTTGAACTTCACAATCTCCTCAGAAAGACGCTAATCAACAGAAAAATAGAAGATTGATTCAATCACTGATAACCACTGAATACATAGGATAAATGACAATAAATCATAATCACAGGACAATATTGGAGAAATCAGCCCACAATATATGTGAATACATTTTGTAGCAGATGGTAGAATGAGTTCTTATAACATTTCTTCTGGGATATTACCATAAAATCTAAAATGATGACCCTCAGCATGTCGATAGCAAGCATGCTCATTATACCTTGCAGTTCATACTCATGCCATGTATTTTAATGTCACAAAACACTTTCGTCCTTCATCAAACCATCCTGCTGCAACCTCGATAACACCGTTCACACTTATAGGAAGTTATTTGTAAGACTATGAATTCCTACCTTTGATCCACATTGATTTTCCCATTCTAACCACTGAAATTCCAAGCTTCACACATTCAAATTATCACTGACATTATTGACTTTCTCTTGGTAAACACTCTAAATTTCTGTACTTGATGTCAGAATTAACTTTTCTATCAACATTCCTCACATTATCTTCTTTGGATTTAACTTCGTAGCAGTTTTCCCCACACTTCCCCAGTAACAAGAGTATATTAAAAGCATTATTAAATAAGACCATAAAATGACAGGTTTCTGGATCTTGGTTCAGTCTCTGGAATGTGATATGCAATGTTCAAACAGTGTTTATCCAAGATCTTCAACATGATTGGATTTTTTCCCCTCAATTTCATCGCTTCCCACTATTCTTTATTGATGGGCACAAAAAGATTTATTTTCCTTTTCTTCAGTTGATGATCTTTGTTTTATTTGGACTTTTTTCTTCTAGATTCATTCTATCTTCACATTCAAGCATCTATATCTTATCTTTAAAATTTTAAATGAGACTTTCTTTATCTATCATTTACAGTCCCTTTTTTCTATCACTTGAAACCAGTAACTTTTGAGCTACCATTTCTTTGTTTCAAAACCCAGTGCCTGAACTGCAGAATCTCTGAGTTCCCATACTGCTCCCATCATGAATTCATCATATCTCCGTCCTCCACCTCCAGCACCTGGTCTTTCTAATCTAGAAGGGACAAATTTAAGTTCTATGTTTAAAAAAATATCAGTTTCACAAAAAGAAAGTATGTAAAACATGTAAAGACAACAGATTTTTTGAAAAATATCTGGCAGTTTTAATGACTTTCAAATTTAATATGCATAAAGAGAGTGACAAGAAAAACAAAACAAAGAACTAATACCTCTGTACATACATGTTTATGTGTTTAGGTACATGCTTATATTGTAGGTATGAGGTCAACTGTTTGTTCTATTATAATTCTGACTCTAACTAAAGTGCCAAAACTGTCACTGAATTATATTGCTCTTACTCTGAAATCAAAACCCTTTTACTTCTGTCCTACCACCCACATTCTTACTTTAGATCATAAGAAAGCTATTCTTGGAGCATTTGTTTACACAGGAATGATACTAAAGAAAATGTAAAGATCTTCTAAAATAGATCTTAATTTTTTTCAAGGGTTTCATAAGCACTTTTGGCAATTTGGCATAGTTTATGAACTCTTTGATATGATAAATGCTTTTATATGTATAAAATCCAATATGTTGTATCAAAGAGAAAAAATTGATGTTGAAATATAGTTATATGTATTTTTAAACATGCTCATAGACTCTAGTCTATGAACACAATTGAAAATAGATGAGTGGGTCTTTTTTTGGTTTTTCCTGTTTATTTTATTAAAAATAAGATAAAATATAGATAAAACCCATGTTATTTAAGCAAAACCAGGAAACATTCTCATACCTGAATTGATAAACTGATATATATATATATATATATATATATATATATAATTTCCTTAAAATTAAACAAAATCTAACTTATCTTATTGCATTCTTTCTCCCTACTCCCATGCTGTGACCTACTTTTTAACTACTTCAGAACTCAAACACTGGAAACTTAAGGAAAAAGAAGAAAGAGTCTGTTTTCCATTTTATGTAGTTGTCGGTGTTTTTCAGTTGTGTCTGTCTCTTCATGGCTCCATTTGTGGTTTTCTTGGCACATATACTGAAGTGCTTTGCCATTTCCTTCTTCAGCTCATTTTATAGATAATGAAATTTAGAAAAATAGGGTTAAGTGATTTGCCCAACGTCATAAAATAGTGTCTAATGCTGGAGTTAGACTCAAGTTTTCCTGACTCTAAGTCCAACACTCTATCTCCTATGTCACACAGTTTCCAGTTATTCAAAACTGTAATTGATTATCAACTCTTCAAGCAAAGATTGGACGATAACTTATAAACTGGAATTTCTTTTGGGGGTATGAAATGGACTAGCTGATAAAATCTTAAATTCTATGATTCTGTGAACTTTGATTCAGTGAAAAAAATGGTTGAAAAAATTGGCATTCGAGAATAGACAAAGTGAGATTTGGTTAAAAAATTATTGTGTTATGTGCTTCCTTTGGGAGACACTGTAGAAAATCTAGATTAGACTGCTAAAGGCTTTGGGACCTGTGTGCACTAACACATTGCTATTTATGTTCCAGTCTGAGCTTGCATATGGTCTGTTTGAGGGATTATAGCTGTCTTTGTTTGCAGAGATCATCACTATGTTTACATTATTGCCTGTAGCTTTGTTTCTCTCCCTCCAATACAATACTGAAACACATGGGCAAAAACCAATCATAAAATCACTGTGCCTACTCTTCCCCGTAAAGAGAAGGAGTGATAGGTTTATATAAACACCTACTGGTTTATTGCTGGGTAACTGAATTAATATCACCTTAAATTTGAATAGTTCTTATTATTTTTAAAAGGGCTTTGATGTACATTATGTCAATCGATCCTCCCAAGAACACTGTGAGTAAGGTCACATATTAAAAATCCTCATTTTATGGTTGAAGAAGCTGAGACATAGGAGAGGCTGAGCTAGGAAAATATCTGATGGAGATCCTTGGGGAAATTGCATCAAAGAAAAATTGGGTAAATTGTTTGGAGGTAGCATGACATTTTCCCCTATATTTTCAGCATGAACTTTAAACGGAGATCCACCCTTGTAATTTTAGTTACCTCCTATGTATTTTCACAAAGTGTACTACTTATTTTGTTCTTAAAGTCTTAAACTAAAGCCAAACTCAATATCTGGGCTCCAAAACTGACTTCTCCGAATGTATCCTGACAGGTCAGCCTTACTCTAATCTATGCTCTAATTCATCCATTCACTACAAAGAAACATTCTGAAAACAATTCTTTCTTCATATAGTTCTTTTGCCCAATCAATGAATCAATAGACAAACACATTAGCCATTGTTCATTCCCAATGATCAAGATTCCATTTACTTAACATAAAATTTCCCTGTCTGATTCCTACCAACTTCTCCAAATTTGACTTTCATAAATTTAGTTCAACAAATAATTATCAAGTATTTAATAGATTAAAAGTACAGTTTTTGGTCCAAGGTATATTGAAGATCAAAAAGAAACAGTCATCTGTAACATTAATGAACTTATGTTCTATTGAGAGATTTGCCCTTCATTCTTGAAGACCATAACATCAGGAAGGTGGGGCCATGACAAGCACCTGGATTTGAGGGGGGGGGGCAGTTCTGTACTAAGTTGCCAACCTCACTTCTTCCTCCAGAGACATCTGAGTTCAGTTACCAGAAGTGAATCAGGATAACTGGAGATAGTCCTGGATGTGAGGCTATGAGGGTTAAGTGACTTGGCCAAGGTTGCACAACTAGTATTGAGGGATATATAACATATACAAAGACAGGGTTATTTAAAAAGACAACAAAATTATTGGCTAGACAGATATGGAAAAGCTTTACAAGATCATGTGGCACTTGAGCTGAGGATTAAAAGAAATTAGGATCCATAAAGGCAGAAATAACAATGAAATACACTTCAGTAAGGGACTCTATTAATAAATATTTGATCAATAAAATTTTATAGTTTATTAGGAACTGTTATAAATCGAGGGATATAAAAAAGGATTGTTCTCAAGGAGTTGGTTTTCATAGGATTTATAAAAGTGGGGGAGAGTGAGTCCAATTTAAGAAACAACCACCAATCTAGATAGTTGTTAGTTTTTTTTTTCCTTTTTAATGTAAAATATGTCAAGCAATGTGTAAAACTATAATGAAAAAGCTAAGTGATATCTCTGTTATAGTAAATCTAATCAATCTATTTTTCCATAGGCATTTCATGGCTGTATTTATCTCTGAGTGTTTTTCACACAATTCCCTAACTTGGTATGTTCTAATGAGAATAACATCATGCCATATCAGGATCATTTGAAGGAAGTGGATAAGGGAAAAAAAGCTCAAAAAACAGATATAATGGTTGACTCCAAGTATCTGAAGGGTAAAACCTTTTATCTTCTTATGACTGATACCAAGGGGTACCTAGAAATTAAAAAAAATGCTTTACTTCATTTTAAAGAAAAATCTGCTAAATTCAGGATTATCTGAAATTTCTGTAAACTACTTATTGGAGGTAGTATTTTCTCTTTCTATATTATGTATTTGCTATGAGACGAAAAGTCCCTTGTAATTCTATGCCTGGGAATTTCTCCTACTGACCTTCCTTTCCTTAGGATCTAGTTGAAATTTGACTTTCTCCATGAAGATTTCCCTAATCACTGCAGAAGACATCTGGTTTCTGTCTACCAAACTTCTAGTGACTCTATTTCCATTTCCCAAATTTGAAACTTAAAATAATTGAATCTTTATTACTTTTTGTTTAAATTATCAAATTTCTATCTTTTCACTTATGAACTGCCATTAAATAGATAAAGTATTAATTGTCCTTAAGTTTCATATGATATTTAGAAATGCTGCTCTTTATGTTATATAGAGGATTACATTTAAAAGAATTAAATATGAATAAATGTTATTAATCTGAAAAAAATAAGTTAAATAAAAAATACAAGAAGAATGGGGTGATTTTTATCTCCCTAGTCCTATATTATGGAGCTATAAGCTGCTCCACCATCCACAGAACAGGTATTCCAGCTTTCTTTTTTCTTGGAAAAAAGAAGTATTCATTGAATAAGAGAATTTCAAACAATTTCAGAGTATAACAACAAAATTATAGCTGACAAGATTCTTCTCTAGACTATTCTGAATAAGTTTTTATCAAACTTCTGGATTAGAGATTATCAAAGCTTTGTTTGAAAACTTTCAGGGAGAACATAAAGGCTATTTTCCTGTTATGGAAAAGAGATATATATCTGAGTCACTGTGTCTCAGGAATATTTTTTAAACATGGAAAAAAGATCAAAGGAGCTGAATTTGAAGGAAAGCAGAGAAGTAGAAAGGAAAACATGGCAGAAGTTAAGGTAAAGGAGGGTATAATATGGCATAGAAATAAATGACACTTTTAGAATGTTTGAAGTTTGTATATGAATGTATGTGATGCTAGAAAGATAGTAAAAGCATAGCAAAAATCTTAGGTGAAAAAATCATGAAAAAGCATGAAAAGGATGACTCTATTGGTCTACTTATCTTTCAACTTGGCATCCATTCATAGTTGACTAATTTATACAATGTGTAAAGCTGCCTTCTGATTATTCGTTATTTATCTGAATCAAAGAATTTGCTTTAAAAATTTAATTTGTTGGGTGTTCACAGTGGATAGAGGACCAGCCCTGGAGTCAGGAATACCTGAGTTCAAATCTGGCCTCAGACACTTAAAAATTACCTAGCTGTGTGGCCCAGGGCAAGCCATTTGCAAAAAAATAACTAAAAGAAAATTTAATATGTCAGTTAATAATAGTAACAATGTCAGCATTTATTAACATACCTATTATTTGTCATATACCATAATTGCTTTCTAAATATTATCTTATTTGATCCTGGCCAAAGCACTGGGAGAGAGATGGTATTATTCCCATTTTACAGGGGTGGAAAATGAGATAAAATTCTCAAAATAAAATATGTGGTTAAAAATGAAACTCATTTAAATGGGATTTTAATTATCAAAATAGTTAAGAATACTTAAACTAAATTGCCTTATATACTGTAATAATTTCTAACTAACTTTTCATTCTATTCACTAATAGCCATAGTTATAGCACCTAAGGATATGAAAAGAAAAGTAAAATAGTTACTATCCTCAAGAAACTTACATTCTATAATAAAAAAAATGTAAATTAAATTCAAATTAATTTGTTTGTCACCTTCACTCATTTCTCTGTCTCCTCTTCAACATGTCTTTCTCTCTCTGAAGAAAAAAAATTACTATTTTTCTTCTAGATACACATATATGTAACTGATGGAAGTTTTTGTAAGATTGTCTTTGCAATCAGTTTGAACCCTCATTTTGAAATGTGTACTACTTTGTATCTTCAGGGTCTAACTTTCTGTCATATACGCTGTAGGTGGTTATGCATCTTTTCTTACTGACAATAACTTATCCAAGGTCACAAAGTCAGGCAATATAAAAATTGAAATTAGAAGTTACATCTCCTGGCCCAGTATTAATTCTGTTACATTGCTGCATCTTTTAAAAATACATTTAATAAGTTAATCATTTGAAAGTCATATATTTTTGCTTCTAGAACTAATTTCTCCAAAAACTGTAAGACTGACGCTTCTTGAAAATAGTGATAAGCAATGCTATGAAACAGAATAAAGAAAAATAATTCATTTACAAAATTTTGGAATCCTGACATGTTAGAAGGAAAATTTTCACAAATGAGGGAAAGTTGTCCATCATTAATCTTTCTTTTTTCAACGTTGGGCATGAGAAAATGAATGATTTAAGAAGATGGTGGAAGACTGACATCATGTGAAAATAGAAATTTGGGAATGAAATTGCTATCATTCTAATCAGTTTTGCTTGTTGACCTTCTATTATGTAAATAGGTTTCATTTAGACAATCGTTAAAGATGTCGAAAGTGATTTCAGGTTGCATTTTATTCTGTGTGGCTGACAGAACAGACTCTTGCTTTACATCATCTGGATAATAGGATAACAAAAAGTTAAAAGCCAGGTGAGAGCCTTCTTAAGTGACTACAAACAGGAGCTGTGATTCATTTATCCTGATGTAGGTAAGTTGTCCCTTTATTGGGCAGCAATATCAGCCTTGCACAGACAAGCAGTAGATTCAGTAATACAGAAATCTAGTTTGTGTTCATGAATGGTGAAGTAGCTGCAGCAGGTAAGGGAAAGAGCTTCTACTGGGGACACACACATATGCTGGCTGCTGATAAGATGCTACTTTTATGGCTCTCTTGTTATGCTATCTGCTTTGGATGGGAATTTTTACAATTCCCCCCCCCCCCGAAGCAATGGAATTTGTAAGGTTATAAACCCAAATCATTACTTGTAAAGGCCATTTATTCCATTTCCTTGAATTACATTTTCATCTCTTCTTTAACCATGCAGCTTGACCTCACATTGCAGATGGACATCAGCTTCTTTACAGTTTTGAAAAACTTAGTCTGTAGTGTGAGATTTAATTCAGAAGCACCTCAACAAGCCATAAGAAGGCTTAGCAAGTAGTGATAAAATTTTGGGGTTGCAATGTGGTCAGGGATTCACTCAACTTTTTCATTTCTATTTGATGTTTTTTGTCAGGGGTACCTCAATACTTGACTTTAGAATCTGTAGAATTCACAACCTTTGAAACCCATTTAGACTTCACCATAGAATCAGAAATAGTCCTTACTATTAAAGTCATGCATACTCTGAAGTGCTCTTAGCTGCTAGTGTCCTGACAGATAACAAGCATATTTCAAAAAGTGCTTTTTTATTGAAGTTGCTACTGAAATGTTGGAAATTATGTTGATGACTGAAATGGAAACTTTAGAATTTGTTCATTTCCATTACATCCCTAGGTAATTGATTCTATTCAATAGCTCTATGACACATGGGAAAGCAAGCTCATATTGAAAACTTTACAACTACTCAATTCTTAATGCAATATAGGTGAGATATGAGCTGTGTAGAAAACTGGTTATTGGTCATAGCAGAGAGAATGTTCTGGAATATATACATATATATGTATATGTATATGTATATACATTTGTGTGTATATATATATACATATATATATATATATATATATATATATATATATATATATATTTGAAAAAGTCACTGCACTGAATGGAACCTCCAGGCAATGTTTATTTGTACCTCCAGACTACCATTGAGGTTTTGTTTACTTGTAAGGGCAAAACGTATAAACCCTCTTAGTTGGAGTCTACATATGATCTGAATAACACAAAAGTGTTTTTGTTTGTTTTTCACCTATGACTATAAAGAATATTTCACTGAGAACAATGTGACAAAGTTTTGTGCATTCTTGACTGTATAATGATAAAAGGACAGAAGGTTAGAAGGAATAAGCTTCAAAAATTATTTTAAAGTGCTTATCAGCATTTCTAATGTCATTAATATAGTGAATATATCACTTTTCCTATGTAACTAAATGGTATTATCTAGTGAGTCAACAGAAAGGATAGCACCAAAATGCTATGAAATATTCACAATGCCTCTCTGCATTTTTTAATCTATTTAGCCACTCAATCCTATTGACTTTCAGGCATTCCCATAACATACCTTCCTGCTATTCAATTATACAGAGGTCATAGTATGATAACACTGGAAGGAGTCTTGAATAGTACCTAATTCAAAACTTCTAATTTTTTTTATTTTTTAATTTATTTTTCGCATCTTCTTTTTTTAAAATTTGGTTATATTTACTTTTATTTTTGTATAAATGATGTTTTTATACATTACTAAAGTATTCTTGTTTAAGAGTAAACCTAATAACCCCTCCCCCAAATATATAAACCATCATGAGCAATAAAGGAAAGAGAAAAAAACTAAATAATAATAATATTAATAACAATAATAAATGTGCTTCAGTCTGTCTTTCAACACCACCAGCTATGTCCTGGGTGGATCACATTCTTTATGTTATGTCAATCACAAAAGTTTTTTCCATACTTTTCCACCACTGCAATTGCTGATCTCAATCCCTCCATTCATACTTCCCCACTACCATAGACTATATTTTCTTTCCCCTTTCACTCTGTCCTTCTTCTTAAATGGGCTGTAGGGTAGCTGAGTGGTGCAGCAGACTGATCACTGGCCCTAGGGCCAAGAGGACCTGAGGCCAAATACCGCCCCTAAGGCCCAGCGACCCCCTGGGCCTATGGTCCCAGATAGGCCATCCAATCCCAGCCCCTTGAAAGAAGTAAAAAAAGGAAAATATGTTAGATCTGGCTATTCTCTCCCATGATCCACCCTTTCCTCCATCACTCACATTCTCCCCTTCCCCCTGGTCCCCTTCTCTCCCATTGAGTATATATGCTGTTTCCTCTCCAAGCCACCTCTGATGGGAGCGAAGGTTCCCTCATTCCCTCTCACCTTCCCTCCTTCCATATCATTGCAGTAGCTCATTGCAATAAAAACAATCTTATTATATATGGAATATCTTAGCCTATTCCACCTCTCCTTTCTCTTATTCACATTACATTTCCTTTTTATCCATTGACTTCATTTTTACAACCTATTATATCTTCAAATTCAGCTCTCTACTGTGCTTCATCTATAAAACATCTTTCTACCTGCTCTAGTAAATAAGAAGTTTCATATGAGTATTATCAGTATCATTTTCTCTGTAGGAATACATACAGTCCATCATCATTAAGTCCCTCATATTTTACCCTTCTCCTCCACTCTCTATGCTTCACCTGAGTCCTGTACTTGAAGATCAAAATTTCTGTTCAGCTCTGTTTGTTTTGACAGGAACAATAGAAATTCCCCTGGCTCATTGAAATTCCATCTTTATCCCTGGAAAAGGATATTCAGTATTGCTGGATAGTTGATTCTTGGTTGTGTCCCAAGGTCTTTTGCCTTCTAGAATATTATATTCCAAGCCCTACAAGACCTTAATGTAGTTGCTGCTAAGTCCTGTGTGATCCTGACTGTAGCCCCATGAGATCTGAATTGTGTTACTCTGGTTGTTTGTAATATTTTTCTCTTTGACTTGGGAGTTCTGGAAATTAGGTATAATATTCCTGGGGGTTGTTTTTTTTTGAATCTCTTTCCAGGGGAGATTGGTGAATTCTCTCAATTTCTATTTTTTCCCTCTGCTTCTAGGACATCTGGTCAATTTTCGTATAGGAATTCTTTAAAAATAAGGTCAAGGCTCTTTTCCTGATCATGACTTTCAGGTAGCCCAATAATTTTTAAATTATCTTTCCTGACTCTGTTTTCTAGATCAGTTGTTTTTTTCAATGAGATGTTTCACATTTTTTTCTAATTTTTCATTCTTTTCATTTTTAAGTATTGTATCTTGACTTCTCATAAAGTCAACAGCTTCCTTTAGCTAAATTCAACATCTGAAGGATATTTTTTCCTCAGAGAGCTTTCTTATCTCTTTTTCCATCTTGCCAATTCTGTTTTTAAAGCATTCTTCTCCTCAATATCTTTTTTGAACTGTTTTATCCATTTGAACGATGCTAGTTTTTAACATGTTATTTTCTTCAGCCTTTTCTGGATCTCCTTGACTAAGCTGCTGACTTGTTTTTTATGTTTTTTTCCTACATCTCTCTCATTTCTTTTCCCGATTTTTCTTCTATCTCCCTTACTTAATTTTCAAAATATTTTTTGAGCTTTCTCATAGCCTGAGCCCAATTTCCATTTTTCTTGGAGTCTTTAGATACAGAAGCTTGGACTTCCTTATCTACAGATTGAGTATTTTGATCCTTCTTGGGATCATAGACAATGTACTTCTCAATGGTGTTCCTCTTTTTTCTCTGTTTACTCATTTACCCAGCCTGTGTTTGGTTTTGGGGTGCTTCCTGAACTTTTGTGTATTATTGGGACATCCCCGCCACAAGGATCTCAGTGTGTGAAACTGTTTTCCCTTCTAGTCTGTGAATGACCACAAGTGCACCTCTATTCCATGGGGCTAAGGTGAGGTGGCCCTACTGTTCTATGGGGGCCTAGACTGTGATTAGGATCTGAATGTGGTTAGAGCCCCAGAGTCCTGTTCCAGGTATAGAGGACAGACCTCTGAAGTCTCTCTCCACTCCCCTCCTTTTGGTAGGCTGAGCATTCAATGCCTGGGACTTCTGCTTACCTGCTCTGCCTGCTTCTATTTCCTGGATCTGGGCTGCAGCATCCACCTTTGTTCTCTGAGTGCCCTGAGGGTTGGGTTTCAAGTGCTTGAGCTGATCTTACAAGTTGTGCTTGGTGCTCCCCGGGGTGTAGGTCAGGAAACTGTCCCCACTGCCATGAGCCGCAGGTTCCAGTCATCCCAGGAAGCTGAAATTTCTTCACATTGGCAGGTTGCCCTCTAACCCCGTGGAGCAGAGCCTTTTCACTATTATCTAGGTTACCTTGATCTGGAGAATTGCCTCACTAGATCTTTCTGGGGTTCTGTCTCTTGAAAACTTAGAGTCATTGTTTTATGGGTTTTGAAATATCATAGAGAGAGCACCTAAGAGAGGCTCTTCTATAGCCATTTTGGTTCCACCCTAAAACCTCTAATATTTTTAACCAAAGATAAAGGCAACTTGCTATAGTAGAAAAATCTCTAGATCCAAAATCAAGGGCATGTTTGAAATTAATCTTGATGCAATTTACTTCATTTGTGATATTGAACAACTCATCTTGGGCTCCAATTTCCTCCAATGCAACATAAAGGCTTTGGACCAGATTGTCTTTAAGTCCTTTCCTAGGTCTTTATTCTATAAGGGACAAAGTCACATAGATTTTTAGGGATAAAACAAAGTAAAAAAATCTAACACTGTGATTATTTATTTATAGCTTCAATTCAGCAAGTATTTATTAGATAAAATGTGCCAAATGTGCCTAATACTGTTTTAGATGGTTTATATTTCTATATGTACATACAGCTGTATGTAAACATATACTTACAGCTATTTATACACATGGGTGTATTTTGTGTAAAAATGTCTATATGTAAATACATTCTATATACGTAAAATAGTACTCATTATGTATGAGAGATAAAGGAAAGAAAAATACAGAGATAAGCCAGAACAAAATATATTTAAAATAAATCCAAGACTTGGTCAGGGATTGACTTCAGGGACCAAGAAATCAGAAAGGGAAGAAATAAGACCAAAGCTGAACATTGAAAGTAGTGATAGATTCTAAAAGGTTAAGATAATAAATCAGCCTATTAAAGGCAAGCAAAGCAATTTAGGCAAAGCCTAAAAAAATAGTGTTTTTATTTGTATTTATAATTATATTTAAGATCACCATAGAAAATAAAGTGAAGATAATAAAAATAAAAGTGTATTTTATGCATTGAAGATGGAAGAAAAATTTTTAGTATTTATATTATTTTCATTTATATTATAATAAAGTGCATTTATTTAAACTATGGCAAAATACATTTTAGAAAGTACTTGAATCAAAAAACCGAAATAAAAAATAACATTCATATAAATTTGACTTAAAGATCAATGTACATTAATACCATCACAAAGCCATTTTTTCTCATTTCTCAACATAGCCTATATTCTTTAAAGATATGTCAGTGTTGTAAAAAGTTCAATAGTTTCTATCAGTCTGGAGAGGTCCCACATATAGACTTTGGGAATAGATTACTGATATTAGATTAAATAGTGTAGTATAAAAGAGCTCTAAATTTGGAACCGAGGTCATTCTGTGCTATTAAGTACCTATCTGTCCCTAGGTAAGGTCAATTAAACTCTCTGTCCTCATTTTCCTCACCTGAAAAACTTGAATTGAATTAGATAGCTTTTGAGATCCCTCTCAGATTTAAATCCAATAATTTTACTACCAGGTAAGCTAAGATCATTAGCAAAAACTTGATCTTAGAAGGAATTGACTTATAGGGAGACATTACTTGAATTAACCAATTTTCTGGAAACAGTTTTAGAAATCTGCATTTGTTTTAAAGTTAATCATATCTTAGGGGACTTTGGCAACTGAATTAGCATTTAATGTAACCATCACTTAGACTCAACAGCTTACTGGGAGCTTTGGACACAGAAAAAGTTAAATAGGTTGGAACAGGAAAACAAGTCTAAAAGAGGGGGAAATATTTTTTTTAATTATAAAATCTGGGGGGGGGCAAGGTGGCAGTGGTAGAATAGCCTTTCTTAGGAGCTCTCTCCAAAATATTTCAATAACCTTAAAATTATGATTCAAACTAAATTTTCTAGATACAGAAGCTGCAGACAGATCCAGTGAGGAAATTCTCCAGTGCAAGCTAATCTGGAAAATAGTGGGAAGACTGTTCCACAGGTTTGGAGAGGGCAGCAGCATTCAGGAGCCAAGGAGCTTCAGCCTTCTGGGAACAGCCCACAGGGCACCTGGGTCCCTGGGAACCCCAGCTCTTGCCAGCAGAAACAGTTTCCTGACCTGCCACCCCAGGAAGCACCAAGCACAATTTGGAAGATTATCAGGAAGACCTCTGCCAGAGCAAGCATGAAAGCTCAGGCCAGCATGGCCCTCCTCAGTACAGCCCATATCCAAGGAAATGGAAGCAGGCTTGTGGAACCACCCAGCTGGGAGCCTCCTAGTAGCTGCTCTCTGAGCTCTCAGCCCACAGAAAGTAAGTGAATGGAGGGAGGCTGTTGAAGTCTGTCATCTTTTCCTGGGACAAGATTCTAGGGCTCTGACCACATACAGATCCTGGTCACAGTCTGGTCCCCCATAGAGCAAGACCCTCCCTCACAGCCCTGGGGCAGAAGGGTGACACTGTAGTCCTTCAACAGATCAGGAAAATAGTCAGATCTTCCCATACTGAGGTCCTTGGGGGTTGTGGGGGTGTCCCAATAATAATGAAAAGCTCAGGAAGCATACCAAAACCAGGCATAGGATTGGGAAATGAATAAACAGAATAAAAGAAAAAAGGTACCTGACCATAGACAATTACTTTGGTACCATGAAGTGCCAAAACAAACAATCAGAAAATAAGGAAAGTCTAAACTTGTGCATCTAAAGACTCCAAGAAATATAGCATTTGTGCCCAGGCTATGACAGAGCTCAAAAAAAACCTTTGACAATCACGTGAGGGAGGTAGAAGAAAAATTGGGAAAAGAAATGAGAAAGATGCAGGCAAAACATGAAAACAAAATCAACAGCTTAGTCAAGAAGGTCCAAAAAATGCTGAAGAAAATAACATATTAAAAATCAGTTTAGGTCAAATGGATGAAACAGTTCAAAAAGTTATTTGGTAGAAGAATGCTTTAAGTAACAGAATTGGCCAGATGGAAAATGCAATAAGAAAGCTCTCTGAGGAAAACAAATAGTTCAAATATAGAATGGAGCTAAAGTAAGCTAATGACTTTGCAAGAAATCAATACAATAATTCAACATTAAAAGAATGAGAAACTAGAAGAAAGTGTAAAATATCTAATTAAAAAAAAAAAAAAAAACAACTGATCTGGAAAACAGATCCAGAAGAGATAATGTAAAATTATTGGGTTAACTGAAAGTCATGATCAGGAAAAAAGCCTTGACCTAATTTTTAAAGAATTTCCACAGGAAAATTGCCCTGATATCCTAGAGTATGCCCAGAGAGTAAAATAAAAATTAAGAGAATCCAATGATTTCCCATGGAAATAGATCCAAAGAAAACAACCACTGGGAATATTATAACCAAGTTCCAGAACTCACAAGTCACATTACAAACAGCCAGAAGGAAACAGTTCAAATATTATCGAGCTACAGTCAGGATCACACAGGATTTAGCAGCATCCAAATTAAGGGCTTGTGGGGCTTGGAAAATAATATTCCAGAAGGCAAAAGAGTATGGGATGCAACAGAGAATCAACTACCCAGCAAAACTGACCATCCTCTTCCAGGGGTAAAAGATGGAATTTTAATAAAACTGGGTAAAATTTCAAATATTCCTGTTGAAATGACCAGAGTTGAACAGAAAATTTGATCTTCAAATATAGGATTCAGGTGAAACATAGAGAGAGTGGATGAGAAGGGTGAATTATGAAGGATTTAATGATGATGAACTGGGTGTATTCCTGCATGGGAAGATGATACTGATAATACTCATGTGAAATTTGTCCTTTATTAGAACAGTTAGAAGGCGCTTTTATAGATGAGGCACAGGAGAGAACTGAATTTGAATGAATTGTAAAAATGGAGTCAATGGGTGAAAAGTAAATGAACTGGTAAAAAGGAAAGGAGAGGTAGAATGTACTAAGATATTTCATGTAAAAGAGTTAAGAAATAGCTTTTGCAAAGGTATGAAGGGGGAGGTGGCAAGAATAAGGGAACCTTCATTCTTATCAGAAATGGCTCAGATAGGAATTAGTATACACAGTCAATAGGGCATAGAAATGTAGAAGAAAAAGTAGAGAAGGGGGAAGAGGGAGCAGGGGGGGGGAATGTAGGTGATAGAGGAGAGGGTAGATCATAGTAGAGGATAGTCAGATATAGTACATTTTCTTTTTTACTTTTTGAAAGGTTGTGGGATTGGGTGGCCTGTCCAGGACCACAAGTTTGGGTGATTTCTGGGTCTCTGGGGTGGGATGTAAACTTGAGACCTCTTGGCCCCAAGGTCTGTGCTCTGTTTACTGTGCCACTGGGCTGCCCCTCATCATTATAGAAGAGGGACAGAGTGAAAGGAGAGAGAAAATATGATAGATAGTAGTGAGGAGGAATGGACAGAGGGAATTGTATTCAACAAGAGCAACTGTGGAGAAATATGGAAGTAACTTCTATGATGGACATATGGTAAATAATGTGATCCACCTGAGACATAGCTGATGATGTCAGAACACAGACTGAAACATATTTTTTTCTCTTTCTTTCATTTTATTCCTCATGAGGTTTTATATTTTTGTGTGGGGAGGAGATATTATGTTTACTCTTACAACAAGAATATTTTAGTAATATGTAAATGAATTAAAGAAAATTTAAAAGAGTTTAAAAAAATATAAAATCTGGGACAGCCAAGTGGTGCAGTGGATAGAGCACCAGCCCTAGAGTCAGGAGGACCTGAGTTCAAAGCAAGCCTCAGACAATAATTGCCTAGCTGTGTGACCTTGGGAAAATCACTTAACCCCATTGACTTAAATAAATTTAAAAAAAAATTATAAAACCAAGGAGGCAGGAGTTTAGGAATAAATGCTTTGACAATAACCTAAGCAACTTTCAGATCTATTGTACTTTGTCAATAAAAGCAATGAGAGGGCAGAGGATTTATTTTCTCAGATCTCACACTAGGCACTAGGCCCCATCATAGATTTATCTCTTTGAAGTGGCAGAATGGGAAAGTAGAATGAGAATCGAGTCCAGAAATAGGATTAGTAACATGTATATTTGAGATATCCTATATTTTATGACTAAAATCTTATAAACTAAGAAAATTTCTGTGTAAACCCTACTTATTATGTAGGATCAATCACATCACCCCCCCATTTTTAGTATATTCATTATATCATTCCTATTTCTAACTATAAGATAGCTCCCAATAGCCCTCACAAAGACAACAATGAATGTTTAACTCATCTTCAGTGAATAAACATAAAATTTTGCTCAAGGGAAAGAATGTTTAGTGAGAATGAGCAATCACTGATAGAATGTGGTTAAAAAAGTTATAATTTAAAATATGGAAAATAATTTTCAATTAAGAGCAGTCTATATCCCTTATCATTTCTTGAGAAACATCATGACTAGATAGGAAAAAATATTCCTTTGGCCATCAGTAAGAAAAAGAGTCACAGAAATATACCAGTCCTAAGAAGACCAGCATTAAACTCAGACTAATACTCTTTTTGGTTATATCTTATGCCAGAAATTTATACTCTATTAATTGTTTGGTTCTTTTTCTTCAATATTTTACTGTATATTCCTTTGTGTGATCTGAGTTTCGGTGATATTCCTCCTAATCAACATTTGTCCCAGGGTTATCCGTTTTGAATGAATCCTGACTGTAGCTCCATAATATTTGAATTGTTTCCTTCTGGTTGCTTGCAATTCATTCAAGTTGGCATATTGCTGACTTGAATCAAGTGAAGTCAATATGAACCCTATCTTCATTTTCAGCATTTAGAAATACTGAATATATAGTTGTTTATTATGACATTGCCAATGATAAGTTAGCAGGCAATTACTTAATAATAGCTGATTTTTACTGGTCATGGCAATCCTCCAAAATGGAAGAAATAAACAAAAAAATGACCCTCATTCCTACACAGTTCCCTTCTATTTTCAAAGTGGCAGTGATAGAGTGGTAGAAAAAAGAAATGATCGGGTGGCTAGGTGGTATAGTGGATAAAGCACTGGCCTTGGAGTCAGGAGTACCTGGGTTCAAATCCAGTCTCGAACATTTAATAATCACCTAGCTGTGTGGCCTTGGACAATCCACTTAACTCCATTTACCTTGCAAAAAGCTAAAAAAAGGAGAGATGATAGAATTAAAAAAAATTCCACTATGTTTATTGAAGAATAGTAATCTAAACATTTTCGCTGTCAATTATTTGATACATACAACTGGAAAAGTAGGTGTAATTGTTGTAAAAAAGAATAAAAGGCAACAGATGGACAACCTGAATATTGTGTGGGTATTCATTTTGGTAAAATGTGGGGAAATTTTTCATTTGGTTGCATGGGTTCTATTGGAAATATTTTATAAAAACAGCAAAAACATGGATAGGAATTATACAAGATTATTCAGATATTTTAGGAATAATTTCTCACTTTCTCTCCCTTTCCAGTTTGCCTCATTAACTCATATGTGCCCATGCCACCTCTCAAAATCATGCATATTCAGGGAGGACAAGAATCTCTGATATAGGGAATTGCCAAGTCTTTTTTAGGGCAACTCATCCACCTTTGGTGTTTCCTGTCACCCAACACTCACCTGTGGTTCCAAGAAGCTGTGGCTTTCCTAGTATCATAACGCAGATGCTATATCAGATTGAGGTCAAATAGCAGGCTCCAAATTTTTCAGTGATTTAGAAGGATAAGCATAAGAAGACTACCTCCTTAGAATGAACATTTATCCTCTTAGAGAATAAATTGTTCCAGTGGACAGGAAGGTGCTAAAGCAAGGCTGTGGAACACTGAGACCTTGGTCAGAAAGTGAAGACAGCAAGGTCAACACTTCATTCTAAGCCATTGCCAGTTGTTTTGATTAATGGCTTGTCATAGGATTGTGATGACTCTGAAAGATAGTGATGTTAAGGAATTTGTTCTTCTCTGCCCCACTTCAATCCAATTCATGTACAATTCAAAACATTGAAAAGTGAGGGATGAAATACTGACATTCTAAGACTTCCTGTAACCAACTTAATAAAGAAGAAGGGGAGAAAAGAAAGAGAGAGAGTAAGGATAAGTAAAAGAATATAAATGGTTTAGATATACATGTTTGTGTATAGGTAGATATACTTCAAATTTGGGTTTCTATCAGTCTATCTATATCTATTTATCTATCATTTATCTTCCAAAATCCAAAATTCTTAAGTAAAACTAGGAAAAAAATGGAATATTTTTATACCACCCCCCCAAAGTGATTATATATCTGTCTTCTGCTACTCTCCAACTCAAATCCTAAACTCATTTGTTTTACTGAATAAAAAACAAAACAAAACATGCTTGAAGAATGTCATTTCCATTTTTTCTCTTTAGTTTCATTTTATTGGTCATTGATTTTCATTTTCTTCTGTTTGATAATAGTACAATTAAATGAAAGTATTATTTCAACTTTAAGTCATTAATGCAAAGCTTCTATCCTTTCTGAGTTCATGAAAAGGTAAAGGTAGACTAAAAACACAGCTCTTGGTGATAAAAGACCTCCTTAAGTATGTTGAATAATATTTAAGCTTCCAGAATTTCCCAAATCTATATGCTCTTCCTGAATATAGTTCTTCTTGAGCAGAACTTAAAAAATGTATGATTTATATTTTCATTATAAAGATGAATTTGTATGACATAGTGTCTTCTTTATGGAGCTAATTATTTCAGAAAGAATCGCTCCTCATTGTGAAATTTAAGTTGTCTGTGAACATAGAGTGAAATGTGGAGTTTATGCTTTGCTTTTATGCACTGTTAATAGTCTACATCCTGCTTGTATGGAATATGGTATAGTATTCAGAATTTCTTTTATCATATATATTTCTTAAAATATATTCTTTGGGATCAAATAATTTTATTTCTGATTTTGTTTCCATTCAAGGTTTTCTATAATACTTTACTTTTAGATATTTAAAACTCTGTCCATAGAATAAAATTAGCCTTATTAAGTTTACTTTAACATTAACTCTTCTATTTTCATTTTTATTTAGTCCTAAAATTCTGTCCTGAAACTCCTTTAAATTGGAGATGAGCCCTTGGAAATTTTTCTGGAAGAGGAAAGTTCTGGCATATTCCATTCAGATAATAGGGATTAGAGTCAGGATCATGTACATTTTTATTTATTTATGCATAAAGTACCAAGTAGCATATTGAATTTTGGAGAAGCTCATCATAGTGAGTTGTCCAGAAAGTGGTGGTAGATTTTAGATACAATATTGCATAAATACAATTCACTGGGACATGGACACTTTGGGTCTACAAGAGTAAAATACTACTTAAATATTTTGTAAGTGGACCTTTTTATAAAAGTGCTTTAAGATAGATTTGAAGTATATAGAAAAGTAGAAGGGAAAGTATGTAAAATTAATGCTTTCAATTTTAAACATCATCCATATAGAAAAATTACACAAACAAGAAAATGTAATTATGTGAGGCAATAATTGATTATCCCCATTTTGCATATGCATTTCTTCCCACTGGAGAAATTATACTAAATGTTATGGATAATGCTATTTTTTTATTAAAAGTTTGGGAAGGGGGTGGATAGGTGGCACAGTGAGTAGAGCACTGGCCTTGGAGTCAGGAGTACCTGGGTTCAAATCTGGTCTCAGACACTTAATAATTACCTAGCCATGTGGCCTTGGGCCAGCCATTTAACCCCATTGTCTTGAAAAATCTAAAAAAAAAAAGTTTGGGAAAAGCCAAAATGACAGAATAGAGGAAGCATTTACTTTCCCAAGATTCTCCTCTAAGCAATTTTAAAATAATGTCTAAAATTGAAAGCTGGAGTACTAAAGTCAACAAAAAGTCATGGTGAAACATTCATTGAGCTAAAACAACTTAGGAGGTTGAGAGGAGAGATCTATGATGTTGGGATAAAGACTGGCCTGGCCCCTGGGTGGATGCAGCGCCAGAGATGGACTACGTGGTAGTAAAAGAAGCAATGTAGCTTCAGGAGCTCTCAAGTCAAAGACAGTAGGGAGACCTGGCAACTGGTCAGAAAGAAGTTACAGGGACCCCTTTGCTATCGCTGAAGTAGGACTAGAAGTTCCTTGACAACTCCATTGATGGTACCCACTTTGGACCATAGTACAAGGACAGTGAAGAACACTTTCAGAAAAAGAGAGTAGGTGTCATGAGAGATAGTATCAATTTCATCACAATGGATCAGAAACCCTGAAAACAGTACAGGTACTCACTCCAGAAGAACAGGAAATCTGAGAAACAGTATTGATTGAAATCACAAGATTTCAGAAGCCCTTTCTGGATAAGGTTCTGAACACAGATCAAGCAGTAAATATAACACTCCCTAGAACACATTACATTGGAAACAACAAAAGCTTCAAAACTCTCAGAACAACTGAAAACAGCTATGTCACTCTTACTTTTATACTTCTCCCCACCCCTCTGGAGTCATGCTGGGAACCCAGTCCAATTTTAATATGAATTTGAAGTCAAGAAGCTGGAAAAATGAGCAAATAGTAACAAAAGAATCCAAACAACTGAGAAGAGATAAGTTAGTCATAGTTGATCATTGCACATTGTTTTTACTACTGCTTACATTTTCCTTGGCTCTTCTTACTTTACTTTGCATGAATTCATGTAATTCCAGTTATTTTCTGAAATATACCACAGCACAATAGTAATCCATTACATTTCATGATACACAACCTGTTCAGGGAAATGATTTAAAAATATTTTTCCCAGTTTCCAGCTTTTAATTTTGGAGTCAATTTCATTTGATCAGCAACTTGTTAATTTAATGTAATTAAAATTATTTATTTTACCTCTCATGATACTCTCCATGTGTTATTTGCTCATAAACTGTTCATGTATCCATAGGTATGATAAGTAGATTTTTCCATGCTTCCTTAATTTATGTCGCTTTATATCTAAATCATTTATCCATTCTGACTTATTTGGTTTTACAATATAAAGGCCTAGTTCTTCCAAACTGCTTTCCTGTTTTTTCTAGTAATCTTTGTCAAATTGTGTGTTCTTGTCCCTAAATATTGAATCTTTGGATTTATCAAAGAATAGATATTATGGTCAATTACTGCTATGTATTGTGTGTTTAATTTATTCCGGTATCAGATTGTTTTATTGATTACCACTTTGTAATATATTTGAAGTCTGGAACTGAAAGGTTGCCTTCCTTTATATTTTGATTGACTCTCTTGATAATCATAGCCTTTTGGCTTTCTAGATGAATTTTTAATTATTTTTCTAATTCTATAAAATAGTTTTTAGTAGTTTGATTGTATCACTCTGAAAGTAAAGAACTTATTCTCCCATTTAGATCTGTCAATAATAGTGCAAAAAGTGCTTTAAAATTGTGTTCATAAATCTGGCACATTAATACATTGTTGATGGAGCTGTGAACTCATCTAACATTTTGGAGAGCAATTTGGAATTATGCTCAAAAGGCAACAAAAAATGTCCATACCCTTTGATCCAGCAACACCACTCCTGGGTCTATACCCTGAAAAGATTATGAAAAAGAGCAAAAACATCACTTGTACAAAAATATTTATAGCAGCCCTGTTTGTGGTGGCAAATTGGAAATTAAGCGAATGTCCTCCAATTGGGGGAATGGCTTAGCAAACTCTGATATATGTATGTCATGGAACACTATTGTTCTATTAGAAACCAGAAGGGATGGGAATTCAGGGAAGCCTGGAAGGATTTGCATGAACTGATGCTGAGAGAGATGAGCAAAACCAGAAAAAACATTGTTCACCCTAACAGCAACATGGGGAGGGTGATGATCAAACTTGATAGACTTGCTCATTCCATCAGTGCAACAACCAGGGTCAATTTTGGGCTATCTGCAATGGAGAATACAATTTGTATCCAGAACAAGAATTATTGATTTTGAACAAAAACCAGTTTAGAAAAAAGACCCTGTTATCTTATGTAATTTTTCTTCCTTAAGGATATGATTTCGCTGTCATCACATTCAGCTGAGATCAATGTATAACATGGAAACAATGTAAAGACTAACAGAATGCCTTCTGTGGGGGGTGGGGGTGGGACGAGGGAAGCAGGAATAGTGGGAAATTATAAAATTCAAAATAAATAAAATTTGTCTAAAAAAAATCATGTTCATATATTTCCTGAATTTTTCTTGCCAGATAGGCTCAGAAATTTTATAATGTCTGTAGTTGTTTTAAAGGAATTTTAAATGTATTTTTAATCTATCTTTTACTGTTGAATTTTGCTTATAATTTATAAGGTTTTTTAATATCCTGTCAAAGCTGCTATTGACTTTAATTAGCTTTTTAAAACAACTTTCTAGAATTCTCTAAGTAAATTGAGTGATAAATGTGTTTCCTCCTACTGTATAATTTCCCCTTTAATTTGCTTTCTTATCTTTTTTTTGCAAAGCAAGGGGTTAAGTGACTTGCCCAAGGTCACACAGCTAGGTAATTATTAAGTGTCTGGGGTCATATTTGAACTCAGGTACTCTTGACAACAGGGCTGGTGCTCTATTCACTGCACCACCTAGCTGCCCCCCTGTTTTTCTTGTCTTTGATTTCTAAACTATCCAGTACTTTTTAATAGGAAAGGCTGTTGTATTTTGTCAAGAGATTTTCTACATTTATTGAAATAATCATTGAATTTTTCCTGTTTTGTTATTGATATATTAAATTATGTTGATTGTTTTCCTAATATCGAACCATCCCTGTATTCCTAGTACGAATCTCACCTGGTTACAGTATGCAATCTTTATATATGTTGCTGTAATATCCTTATTAATAATTTATTTAAAACTTTCATTAATATTCATTTAGGAATGTGGTTTTCTATCAGTATTTTATCTCTCCTTGGTTTAGGTATCAAAATCATATTTATATCATAAAAAATTTGATAGGAATGCTTTTCATATGAGATTGAGCTTCAAACTTCTCTCCACATGTCCCTGCTATTGTAAATTCTTTCTGTTGTCCTTTTTAATGTGAGATAACTTTCTTCATCCTTCCTCTCTATTTTTCCCTTTCTTTCCCAGAGCATTCCTTTTTCTCATCCATTTATTATTTTTGAGATAGTCCCAACACAATTGATTCATACCAATGTCTTCTTTCTATGTATCCCTCTTCTGACTGTGCCAATAATGATAAAGTCCCTAATTTTCTTTTTTTATATATAGGATTTAAAATAGTTTAACCTTGTTGAGTCCCTTATTATTTCTCTTTTATATTTCCCTTTTTAATTTTGGGGGGATATTTGAAAGTCAAATTTTCTGCTCCACCTAGCTGCCCCCAAATCAGGAATTCTTGAAAGTCCTCTATTTCATTAAAAATCAATTTTTTCCCCAAAATAGAATATACTTAGTTTGCTGTTTAGGTTATTTCTGGTGGTAATTCAGCCTTCTGTGATACCATATGCCAAACTTTCCTTTCTTTAACTATTAAATCTTCATTGGTCCTAAATTTGGCTCCATGATATTTGAAAGCATTATTGCTGGCTGGATGAAGAATTTTCTCTTTGACCTGGGAGCTCTCGAATATTCCTGAGAATTTTCATTTTTGGTTGTCTCATAGGGAGGGGATACTTTAAAATTGTACTTTGGCACTGCTTCTGTGATATTGGCACAGTTTTCCTTTATAAATTTTTGAAATGTGATGCTTAGGACCTTTCTTTGCTCATGAATTTGATATAATCCAGTATTTTCAAGGTCAGTTATTTTTTGTGTGATGAGATATATTTCATTCATTCTATATTTTCATTCTTTTGATGTTATTTTTACTGAAGTCTCAAGGAATCATTCCTTCCAATTGCCCAAATCTAATTTTTAGGGAATTATTTTTTCAGTGAGCTTTTGTAATTCATTTTCCCCCAATTTGGCCATTTCAAACTGTTATTTTCAGAAAAATTTTCCTACTTTAAACAAGCTATTAATTGTCTTTTTACAATGTTTTTGAATTACTTTCATTTCTTTTCCAAATTTCACCTCTACTATTATTAATTGATTTTGAAATCAATTTTTACCTGTTCTAGTAATTCTTGTTAGGGTTGTGACAAATTTATATTTTTTCCTTTGAACTTTTTCTTCTAATGTTTTGAAATTACTATCTTCTGAGTTCATGTCTTAATTTTTACTTTAAATATAATAGTTATTTACAGTTGGTTTTTATTGCTGTCATTTATTTATTCTTTTTTGTTTATTTTATATTATTACAAAATCTTGTTATGAGAGTAAACATAAACCCTGCCTCCCCCCAAGAAGATGAGAAACATCAAGAATAGTGAGAGAGAAAAAAAAAACGTACTTCAGTCTGTGTTCATATTCCAATGGTTCTGTCTCTGGACTGAGTTGCCTTCTATATCATAATTCTACCAGAGAAGTTGCTTCAATATTTTTCCCACAGTTGCTATCACTAGCTGTAGTTCTCTCTACTCTATTCCCTCCTAATCTCAGTTACTCTATTCTCTTTTTTCTCCTTTCATCCTGTCCCTATCCAGAAGTGTATATTATCTAAGTACCCTCTACTACAATCTTCCCTCTCTTCTATAAGCTATTCACCCCCTTCCCTCCCCCAATACCCCCTTATCCCATTCCTTCTCATTTTTCTCTAGTTAAGATAGATTTCTATACCCTATTAACTGTGTATGTTATTTCTTCTCTGAGACATTTCTGACAAGAATGAAGATTCACTTATTCCCCCTCATCTTCTCCTGTTCTACAAAATTGAAAAAAGCCTTTTCTTGACTCTTATTTGAAATATCTTAGCCCCCTTCTTCTTCTCCTTTCTCTTCCTACCAGTACTTTCCTTTATTACCCATTGACTCCATCATTTTTACTATATTATAACATTATATTCCTCTCCTTGCTGTGCCCAGTCTATATAGGCTCCTTCTAAGAGCTCTTATAAATGAGAAAGCATGTATGAATTATCAGTATCTTCTTCCTATAGAGGGATACAGACAGTATAGTTAGTCCTTCTCATGCACCCTGTCTATGTACTTGAAGATCAAACTTTTTCTTTGGTTGTTTCAATAGGAGAGTTTGAAAGGCCCCTGTTTCATTGAATGCCTATCTTTTACCCTGAAAGATGATGCTCAGTTTTGCTGGGTAGTTGATTCTCAGTTATAGACTAAGACTTTGCCTTCTAGAACATCATATTCCAATCCCTATGAGACCTTAATGTAGATGTAATCCTGACAATAGAGTCACAGTAGCTGAATTGCTTGTTTCTGGCTGTTTTTAGTATTTTCTCTTTGACTTGGGAGTTTTGAAATTTTGATATAATATTACTGGAAGTTTTTCTTTTAGGATGTCTTTCAGGATGTGACTGGTGAATTCTCTCAATTTCTATTTTATCCTCTGGTTCTAGGATCTGAGGGCAATTTTGTTGTATTATTTGTTGAAAAATGAAGTCTAGGCTCTTTTCCTGCTCATGACTTTCAGGTAGCCCAATTATTTTTAAATTATTTCTTCTGGATCTGTTTTCAAGATTGGTTGTTTTTCCAATGAGCTATTTCACATTTTCTTCTAATTTTAGGCTTTTGTTAGGAAGAGTTTTATTTCTTCCTGCTTTCTTTCAAAGTCATCAGCTTCCTTTAATTCCATTTTGCATTTGAAGGAGTTATTTTCTTCAGAGAGTTTTTTATCTCCTTTTCCAGTTGGCTTTTTAAGGCATTATTCTACTCAGTTGCCTTTTGCTTTGCTTTTTCCATTTGGCCTAACATGGTTTTTAACATATTATTTTTTCAATATTTTTTGTATTTCTTTCATCAAACTGCTGATTTGTTTTACATGATTTATCTGCATGGTTCACATTTCTCCTTCCATTTTTTCCTTCACCTCCCTTAATTGCTTTTCAAAGTCTTTTTTGAGCTCATCCATTGTCTGAGCCCATTTTTTATTTCTCTTAGAGGCTTTGATACGGCAGCTTCGAATCTGTCATCTTTTGAATCATCCATGGGACCAAATTAATTTTCTACAGTCAGATTCTTCTTTTTTTTCCATTGCTTACTCATTTACTCAGCCTAAGAGTCATTTAACCACACTTCCAAGGCTTTGGGAATTATTTGGGACACCCCATTGGGATCTTTATTCCTCCAAGTTCTTATGCTCTCTTGCCTGTGCTTTGATATATAGAGAATCACAGATACTCTCCTCTGTCCTGGAGCTGTGAGGAGGAACCCTGCTTGGCTATCTTAGTATGCAGCCCCAAATTACCAAATTACCACCTGGATCTAAGTGTGGGCAACCAGCAGAACCTTGTCCCAGGGAGAACAGAGAGAATTCTGCAGTCTCCCCTTATCCTTTTACTGCCTGTGGGCTGCAAGCTGACTTCTCCAAAGCTGTAAGTTCTCGCCACAAGGCTATTTTGAGGCTGGTGCTCCTTACTTTGCACTCATTCTTGTGCAGCAGAGTTCTCTCACCACCCCTTCAAGTTGTTTCAGGTAATGCCTGGGTTGCATTGCTGTGGCTGCTTTTTTCAACCCGTAGTCCTGGTGAAACACACCTTTCCCACAGAACTTCTAAATTCTCTTAGACTTGGAAATTGTATCATTAAGTATTTCTGTGGTTTCTGCCCTCTAAATTTTGAGTAGAGTCATAATTTGATGGTTTTTGGAGATTTTGGGGGAAGGACTTTCTGGGAAATACTGCCTTCCTGCCTCCCTCTCTGCTCTGCCACCATTGTTGTCATTTATTCATTTTTCTTCCAGCATATTTTTTGACTCTGAACTTTTTGTAAGTATTGAGCTCTGTTCTGAGGATGACTTAGGGAGTAGTAGCAGTGATGGTGGTGGTAGCAATGTGACAGTTTCTTTCAAAGATCATTTGAGGATAGGTTGGAAGTTCTCAATGCTTCTAAGGTGACATGATCTGGGGAAAGATGTGGTTATGTTCCTTGCTACATGCAGGAATACTGCTCCACTGTGCTCTGTTCCTCTGTGAATGCACATGACAAATTCCCTTAGGGCTTCTACCCCCTCTTGACCATAAATGCTTCTCTCTCTCTCTCTCTCTCTCTCTCTCTCTCTCTCTCTCTCTCTGGCATCTGTGACACTGAAGTGGCTATATATTGTGGAGTAATGGTCTATCCTACATCTAATGCTAGCTAGCCCAATACCTAGTGAAATCGCTTACTTATCAGTTCCCTTATTGCTTTAAAGGCTCTGTCTTGAGAATTCCTAAGGCTGTTACTTCTGCTCTTGCAGACTCCAAGCTTCACCACTTGTATTGTTGCCACATAGGCTCTAGATCATCCTTACCTATTATCACAGACCTCTCATTGCAACTTCTTAAATTGCCTTAGAATGGGAAAATTTCTTACCCAAAACTTTTTTTTGGCTTGGTTCATCCACAATTTAATTTGAACTGTTCTTTTAAAGTTGTTTGGAGTGCAATGGTAGAAGAATTCAGCTCCTTCTTCTATTCTGTCATCTTGGATCTGTTCCCTGGAAGAGACAGAATGATTTTATTTTTTAAGTGAAATCAAAGATTATTTGTCTTTTAATCTGCATTTTTGGGAAGGTCTCATTTGTATTAACTATATGCATGTGTGTATGTAATCACATATTTGTGAAAAAAGGAGAAATGGAAGTAATTGCATGTGGATGAATCATAATTAAATAGAAATGTAGGAAAAATTTAAATGTGTGCACATAAAAGCTGTATCTAACAATTATTTGCCTAGACTATGTTAGTTTTGGGATGGATCAGTTGTTCTTTGGCTGCAAGGGATTATTTTTCAGCAATGAAAAAGTCTTGCTCCTCTCTTGCAATGGGCAAGAAGTATACCTAAGGTTGGGATCAGTACTTTCTTTTAGAGGGATCCTGGAAAATTGATTAGATATATAATATTATCTATTCTTCAATGGGCAGAAAACCTTAAAAGAAAGAATTACTGTGTTTGTGTGGATTGGATGAGTTTCTATTTGCATGACTAAATTGTCTTGATTTCTTTTGAAATTCCTATTGGAGACTCTAAATTCTCCAAGTAGGAGCAAAGTTACCAGGGAACTTCCCTAGTTCTAGAAATAAGGATAAAATAAAATATCATCATATTTATTAAAAAGTAACACGAAATGATTTGATTGATGCTCAGTTTGCTTTCAGCATCCCTGTGGCATTTTATGAAAGAATAAATTTTAAGTTATCTGGAATTAATTTCCTTCTAGAACTCTCAAGAATACTTCAAAATGTTTCATTTAAAGAGTTTACTTTCTGAAATATTCATGTTTCTGTCAAATTTCAGAAGGTTGAGACCTCTGTTTTCTTTAATCTTCCAGTTTCTATTGCATACAGCACAATTTTTCTGGCAAATGAATTGGTACTTCCAAAACATTTTGGAAAGTCTTCAGGAAGGAAGTGATCTTGAATAGAATAATTAATTTTGATAATTTCTTTATATCTGGGCTAAAATCATAGAAGTTGAAATATATATATATATATATACATATATATATATATATATATATAATATATATTCATTTTTTACAGTGATTTGTACTTTTGATCTGGTGTTCAAAGGAAGTATATTCCAAAAACTTCAAATTAACTCTGAAAAATGTTGTCTTAAAAAAAAACACTTCTATCCATCAAAACACTTAAGATGGACATTCCTCATAGAAGAGATGTTAGAATGTTTACAACAGATTATTTTTTTTTGGTGGAGCAATGGGGTTAAGTGACTTGCCCAAGGTCATACATCTAGTTATTATCAAGTGTCTGACGCCAGATTGAACTCAGATACTCTTGATTTCAGGGCTGGAGTGCTATCCAATGTACCATCAAATTGCACCTTCGTAATATATTATTAATATATGACTACCAAACAGCATCGTTTCAAAATTTGTCTTTATAACAGTAAATTAAACTGGTTTGTATATTAACTTCTGAATCATTATTGATCATTCCCAATCTTATCATACCCATTCTACTCATCATGATGTTTCCCTTTCTTAACAAAAAGAAGTATGGACCCTGGAAACTCTATAAAAGTTGTCCTTCTGTATTGCAAAACAAATATAGCTCAGAAAAATTGTTTGATTTTTAATTAGAAAGTTGCTATATTTGTAATTATGGTTATGATTTTTTCACCTGGATTAATTGAATTGCATTTATATTACATCTCCAGAAAGTTTAGAATTTTATAATTAAAAATTATCTTCTTGTCATTTTGGTGTCTTTAAATCTTTTCTTTATGCACTTTGCTTAGGTAAAAATTCTCTCCTTTGCCATAACTATGAACTATTTTGTTCCATTTCTACCAAACACTTTCAAATGACACAATTTTGTATTTATATAATAAATCCACTTGGAATTTATTTTGGTGTTTGATAAAAGCTGTTTGTATAAAACCAGTTTTTGTTAAATTGTTTTACAGTTTCCCCAGCAATTTAAAGTAAAAAATGGAATACTTTCATTCTTTGAGTAAGTCCAGTTCAGTTTACTAAAAATTAATCTGTTCTATTACTTCTAGGTCATTTTTACCTATTTTTTCAGTTAATAAACTTTTTTTTTTAAAATTGAATTGTTGCCCAGTTAGTTTAGTCATGTCAACATTTCTTGACAAAAATGCATTAGGAAAACAATTAAACATTAAACATTAAAAACAAAATCTTTCAAAGTTGCAATGTTTCCTCTAAAAACAAAAATAACTATCTTATGCAATGGGAATAAACTAAAATAGTGTATAATAAATACAAATATAAATATAGTATGTATATAGAAATATGTATATATACATAATATACACATATATTATGTATATAGCACCTATATGTATATACATGTACAAATATACATATATAAATGTCTATTCATACATTTCAAATATTTATGTTTAATGTATTATGTTTATTTTATTGTAAGAAATGATGTTGCTGGTGCTTTAATCATCTATGCATATTCTTTTCTGCTTTATTTGGCATTATAGCTTAGATTAAAATAAAGACTAGAGTTTGAGAATTTACAGGAAATTGGTACTAATGAAATTGATCCAAAGAAAAGTTTTCTTATTATATGTTGCAGGAAGTAGGGAAGCAACAGGCTAAACACACATACAAACACATACATGCACATACTCACACAACTCTAGCAATATTAACATACATACAGAGGTTTTTCCTCACTAATCATCCAATGCAAGGGAATATTTTTGGAAAGGAAACATATTTAAATTTGATGTTCAAGTGGCAAAACTATCTACTTTAAAATGAGTTTGTTTAAAGACAGGTAATTGATATCAGATAATGAAGGGGGAATTCTTAATCTGATGCAGATATGTTAAAGATTCTCTCAATGGCTCTCTATTGATACCAGACTTAGATGAAGCTTAGGTAGGAGTTTCTTTATCAGGAGAAGGAACTGAGAAAGGATTTAAATTAACTTTCTAAGGTAGAAGAGAAAATCACTTAGAGACAGCAGTCAGTAAAGTTTTTTAAAGTCAAAACTACAAGCATTATCCACCTCACATAGAGTGAGCATAGACTAGATCAGTGAAAAAATACAAGTTTGTTTGTCCTTTCCTATATACATTATGGATATTAGGAGCACCTAGTTAAAGTGACTTCATATTATGTCATATCTTGATAGTTATAAATTCAAAAAAATTAAAGTTTGTATTTGTCAGCCCTCATTTTTTCAATATATAATTAAGCAGCTCTAAATATTCAATAGAGGTGAGAAAATTGATGTATGAGTTACTAATTGCTTATATCTTTCCATGTCCTCACTGCCTGCCTTCCTTCCTTCCTTCCTTCCTTCCTTCCTTCCTTCCTTCCTTCCTTCCTTCCTTCCTTCCTTCCTTCCTTCTCTCCTTCCTTCCATCCATACTTCTTTTCTTCCTTTCATCCTTCCTTCCCTTCATTTTCTCTTTCCTTCTTTTATTTCTGTCTCTCTCTCTTTCCTTTTCTATCCTTTTTTCTCCTTTCTTAACTGCTTTCTCTCTTTCTTTTTCATTCCCAATAGTATCATCTCAATTCCTTTGTGATTTTTCTCATTTAAACATATTTCAAATAGAATAGAGTTCCTATAAAACTGATGAACTGTCATACAGATTTCATACATATGTTTGATTATATGTACTTACTCACATTAATAGATGACAGTTGTATGTATATATATATAAGTATGTTGTATATATATATATATATATATATATAAAATTCACAAATATATATCTAGAGAGAAATGACTGTTCATATATTTTAACCATTTATGTATAATGTATTATACTTATTATATTATGAGTGATATCAAGTTTAAAAAAAGAAATTTTGGTTACTAAACCATATATAAAGATACCTACAGGCTTCAAATTGACTTAATTCTAAAATATGCTATGTTTCATTGCACTTTTATTTATTTTTTTATTTTTAAAGGTTTACATTGTAATATAATTCACTTGGTAGATTACTGTTCATATCTCATATATTTAGCATCTCTAATAGAGGAGGACTGTTTCAGACAAAAATACGGGACATATATGTATTCTTGAAGAGTGGGTTGAACAGAAATTGAAGAAATACATATCCTATGATAAGAAATGAATAATTTTGAAAGGCTAGATGTCTTGTCAAACTTTAATAGAAGCATATACGTGCATATATATATATATATATATATATATATATATATATATATATATGCATGCATTTTTATTTGGTTCCAGGGCAACTGGACATTTTGTGGGTGTGATCTTGATACTTCTGAACCAGTGAACTCTGTCAATGCAACAATCAACTAATATTCCAGAGGATAAATGCTAAAGAATGCTATCAACTTTCTGCCAGACAGGTGATGGAATTAATATGCAAAAGGTGACACTTACTTTTGGACATGGCTAATATCAAAATTTGTTTTGTCTTCCTATAACATTTGTATCAGAAGGCTACTTATTTATTTAGCTATTTAATGTGTTTTTTTACATATTTACCTAGTCATTTATTTATATTTGGTGAAGCAAACAAATGATTTGTCTGCCTATGATTGTGTGTGTGTGTATGTGTAGGGATGAAGTAGGCAGATAAAAAAATAAATACTAGTTCAACAAGATAAGTTAAACCCACCAAAATATAGTTAAACCCCCAAACCCCAAAGTTTTACCTCTCTTATCATTGAACAGAATGTAACACTGTAGAAATGCCATCATATTAAGTCTTTGTCACATTTATATATTGATCCCTCTCTATATTCACACAAAAATTCTTAACAGGATTATTTTGCTTATTTGCATGCTACAACTCATTTTCTCTTCAAAAATATTTTGCTTATATATAGGCAATACAAGTTAGAAGCATTTGTATATTTATCAAACCTAAAATACATAGGGAAAATAGAAATAAATGAGTAATACCAGATCCAAATATTTATCCCTTGAACCCTGTCCATTGTCCCTACCTGATTTCTTTTGATATTCAAAAACCTTTTCCCAAATTCAATGTAATGTATTTCTGGATACTTTTATTTTGTTCCTCATCCTTCCTGCTTGCTAATTTGCAATTCGTTGTAGTTTTCTTCTTTTATTCCTGAACTTCTCAGAATTCCTTGAAATAATCATAAAACCATAAATGTTTCCTCCACTTGGAATCCACTGATAATGAGGAATATTTCTTCTCTCCTCAAGGCTTGTCACTATAAACAAAGAACTGATCCCCTGCCCCCTGCCTCCACTCTCATACATAATCTTATGACAATCTTCAGTTTCAAACTGTGGGTATTTAGTGTAATTACCATGAAATCAAATTATAACCACTGTTCCTCATTCTTTCTATTTGCCCTTTTGTCTCGGAAGAGTAGTTATTTCTATTCCTTACTATGACCAATTTCTTATTTATTGCCATTCCTTCTATTGTTTCTTAGAAGCATCACTGTGTAGTGAAAAGTATAATGAATATTGGGTGAGAGTACATAGTTTACAATCCTGACTCTGTTACTGTATGTACATACAAAATTCGATGGCTTTGGGAAATGCATTTGAATTTAACTTCACTGACTTCAGTTTCATCATCTGATTAAAGAGGGAGTTGATAGAGATAATATGTAAAATTCCTTCTAAGCCTAAATATGTGATAATGCAATCTAACACCCTACTCCATCAGCCTTTACTTCCTACATCTCCCCCCCAGTCCTTGCTGGGAAAAAAAAAAAAAAGTTCCCTTGACAATTCTGGATATTTAGGAAGAAATAAAATCTTTCCCTTTTCCATGTTGCTGCTGCTGGGCCCTGAGCTCAAGGCATAGCTCGAGAAGTATAAGAGAATACCTTAGATATTAAGACAATTTAGCGTATTATTTCTCAGTAAATATTTTTCTAGTATATCACACTTTTCTTTTTTTTGACTATTAGGATTTATACATCAGACTTCATATTACCACGTTTCCTTCTAATTAAATACTGAATGAGGGGATGGCTAGGTGGCGCAGGGGATAGAGCACTGGCCCTGGAGTGAGGAGTACCTAAGTTCAATCTGGCCTCAGACACTTAATAATTACCTAGCTGTGTGACATTGGGCAAGACACTTAACCCCATTGCCTAGTAAAAACATTTTTTTTTAAATTAAAAAAATACTGAATGAGACAAGAAATGTATTAGGTCCATTTTATGGATTAAGAAGAGATCAGATAGTGTAACTCTTAGAGCTCTGGTCTTGAATTAGGAAGTCATGGATATGGATTTGATTACTACTTCTCATGTGTACTACTACTATGGATATGGGTGGGTCTTTTATTTCCTTAGTGCTAAGATTGTAATTATAGATTAACTTCCTTCTTTGAAATTTCACATAGCAATGAAACTGCTAAATTTAAACCAAAAGTGGAAAAAAAAGACATTTAGGCTTAGAAATATTGTGATTTGACCATAATGATTAAAATGATTAGTATCAGAGGCAGAAGGGTTCAACCTCTGATCTCTTGAATTTAAATTCATACTCTAATGGTTGTCAATACTGAGACCTTGGTCTCACACCTCAAAGAGAAATATGATGGAATCTATACAATACAATCCAAGAGATAGAAAAATCCAATTCAGCCATTTCCCCAATATTAAGAAAGCCCCCCAAAATTAGTTTGATTACTTCTCTGATATCAATACTGGTTCAATTTCTTGTAGGATTTGAAAAATATCAAATTCTGTTTTCCAGAGAAATTATTAATTTTTTGTCTAAGCCTTCAGTTTCATGAATTAAATATGGGAAATAATATCCTCATAGGAAATAGATCTTTAGATTATCAAGTTTTGTTACTATGCAGAACTTATAAGGTCAGTGAAGTGGTTTTTGGCCAGAGTTTCAGAGATTAATTTCTGTTTTACTACAATTTACAGAATATTATTAATATAGAATAGGAAGATAAGACAAGCTTTCATGAAACCTCTAATTCAGAATAATTGGCCCTATACATTACATCAGCTCTACCAGATTGGCTCTACTACATTGTGAAGAACTAAAAAATTATTTTTGTTTATTTAATAAGAAGATATAAAATATGTGTTTTGAATAAGTAGGAAAAAATGCTCTTTTCATGTTTTATTTCAATATACCTTTCAGTATGGTTTTATTTGGCACTCCTACATAAGCACTCAGGGAGTATTGTACAGTAGAATTAAAAATGAATATAAAGTAGGGATGTGGTTCTTTAAGATTGGTGAGATAATGTTTTATTCTGGGAGAATGCAATTGATGGTTCTATTCATTTGTTTTTTCTGTGAAAACAAAACCTTTCATTTCCTTTGGTCAACACAACATGCTTTGCAAAGTCACTCTCATGAGCACAGAGATATTATGTTTCTGTGGTTTGAAATGATTTTTAATAAGTCACTGACAGTTTACTTTCTTGTAAGATAAATGAAGAGGTGATATTGATATACTTTGTTATATATAGTATTGAATTAGAATGATCAGATAAATGCATTAATAAATGGTCTTCTACTTCAGTATGTTAAGCTCATGTGAAACTTACCCCATTATTCAAATTCTGAAGGTATGCATATATGTGAAGATATATGTATATAATTGTATACATGTATGTATATGCAAAGATCTATAATAAAGATACCATTCTACATAAATGTGCTTGCTTATATGCACATATAGTTTTCCTGCTCTATTTAGACCATTCCCTACACACACATTCATATACATTCTACCTGCACTATATTTAATGTAGACATTCTCTCTCTCTCTTTCTCTCTCTCTCTCTCTCTCTCTATATATATATATATATATAACATATACATATACATAATAGAATTGTATACACATACATCCTACCAATATACATATTTCTCTTTAAATCATATTTATGTTTATACATAATGACTTAAAGATATATAATGATATATCCATTTTTGATTATGAGGAGTGGCAATGTCATTAGTATTTTCTTTTGGATATTGTCTCCTTTGATGAAGACTGGATATTTTCACATTTTTCCCATATCCTATTTTTTGTACACAATCATTTTATGTTTTGTCTCTCTTAATAATGAGCTCCTTGAAAACAGTACATAATAGTTACTTAATAAATACTTACTGATTGAATTAATGGCTGATTACCACCTACAAAGGATCCAGATGCCTGTGCCTTGATACCAATGAGGTCTAAGTCTGCTTTGTGATCACTTAATCATATCCACTGTTGTTTAAGCCATCACTGTTTCCTGTTCTTTAACATTCTATGCTGTTTCGCCTAAACTTCTTGAAGAAATTGATTTAACTGTACATCAGTCATTCAACTCTCATTTATCAATTGTGTTACGTGCTACAGACACAAAGAATCTGCTTAACCTTATCCTACAAACTGCCTAAATGTACATATATATTCATTTATGTACTCATTCATTCTTTTTTTGTTTTTGTTTATTATTTTTGCTTTTTGTTTAGGTTTTTGCAAGGCAAATGGGGTTAAGTGGTTTGCCCATGGCCATGCATCTAGGTAATTATTAAATGTTTGACACCAGACTTGAACCCAGGTCCTCCTGACTCCAAAGCCAGTGCTGTATCCACTATGCCACCTAGCCGCCCCTCATTCATTCTTTCATTTATTTATCTTACCTCCTCTCTTTATTGTTTGTCATAAGAAGATAGGGGCCTTAATTTCTTTATCTTTTCATCCCAACTTCAACTATAAAGGTGCTTTTCATATAATAATTCTCCAATAAATATATGTTGGTACTAATATGGAGATATGTATGACATTATTTTAACATATACAACCTATATCAAATTGATTGGGGAAGGAGGGGAAGAAAGGTATGGATGGAGAAAAATTTGGAAAACAAAAATCTTACAAAAGAGAATTTTGAAAATTATCATTACAGGTAATTGGAAAATAAATTAAACATCAAAAAATTTGTTGAATAATTAAATACCTTACTGCATTTTCTTCCTGGTACTCCTTCTTATACTGACTTCAACACCACATATCCTTAAACTATTAAATGAGACTTGTACTTGACTTCCAGATTTCACCTTTAGTATTGTGAACAAGAAAACTGAACTTATTCTGAGAACATTAGTAACCTATGGGGATTTGGGGAAGACAGAAGGGTAGAGAACTTTCAATAGGTCATTGCCACCTTCTTTGATCACATTTATATAGTTTGATGATGAAACTGGGGGAAAGGCAAGGAAATTTTATTTGAGAAATAAACTCTTTGTCCTTTTCAGTTATATCCAGAGAAACTGGCCTCATAGGATCATAGTTTTGGAGCTGAAAGGGGCTTCACATTCCATTTAGTTCTCCCCATCCTTCAATGGACACATAGGGGAAACTGAAATCCAGGGAGATTGTGAGTTTCCCAGTCTTACGGATAGTAAAGGTCAGAAACAGTTGTAATTAGCCAATTCTCTTAATTTTAAATTATAACAGTCAAATGTATCATTGAATACATTAACTTTGCTTTCTCCCTTTGGCCATTTGAAATTTAAATAAGGGAACATCTGCTTTTCAAGAAATAAATACCCTACCTTTAAAGGAAGTCTATTCCAGTATAATACAATAACTTTTTAACTTGTAAGCTTAAGGGGGAAAAAGAACACTCTCCATATCCTTCCCCAACCTCCCACCCTGCCCTCCCCCCTCTCCCACATACCTGTATTGGTCTCACTTATTAGATATTGTTCTCTTCAGGAGCTTACTGCTTGTTAGCAGTAATTGTGAAAGTCTCTAGGTGCCAAAATTCACACAATTGCATTAATCAAAAATAAGGGGAAAAAACTTTGAAAGAACAAAGACCTAAAAAAAGGGTTAGTCATTATTTATAAGACTGTTCTAATAATATCAAAGAAATTCTTTTCAGCTTATCTGCACAACCACATTGCCTTTATATCCTTGATAAAGAACAACCATTTTATCAGTTGTGCTCAAGGATTAAGTCAAATGATTCAATCAAAGCATTTAAGAGGCTATTCTCAAGGAAAGAAAAGCAACATAATATAGACTATAATGAACATATACACAAACATATTTACTATGTATTTACTTATACATATATTGTGTATCCATGTACATGAAACGTATATAAGGATGTATTCTTGTATAAAGCCTTTACAGCACAATTATGCTTTCAACAAGAATGGAAGCGTGCTGATACTTATGTACTTCTGAGTTATAGCATAAACTTTATAATAACCTCTCTTTTCTGAAGGTGCAAATCCTAGCCAGTCCCACATTATGCTCTACCTGAAGCCTTACCAGATGCATATTCACAGTCATCTCTTCTGTTTCCCAAACTCACTATACTAACTCATTCCTTAATATATGCAAAGCTAATTTAGCACATTTGATATAGTCATCATATTATAGTCATATTTTTATATATTGTTAGTAACTTTTCTATGAGTAGAAAAGTAGAAGTTTTGATTTTTGCTCATAAATTTTTAATTCCCTCAAAGCAAATATCATGCTTTAAAATAAATAGATTGCTTTTATAACCTTGTATTGCCCATAGGGCTTTGAACAAAGGAAGTGCTCAATTAATTTATTGATTTATCTGCTTATTAAGCACATAGGAGTCAACACTCCTCCATTTCTTATCTATATCTGAAAATATTTGCTTTGTTTTGTATTTTGGGGAGTCTTTTCAGAAAAGTAATTTCTGTAATTTGCAAGAATATCATTAAAAAGATTGAAGCTCAAGGCAGGACGTTTTTTAAAAAACTGATAATTTTAGTCTTTTTAGATAGATTTTTGTATATATAGATGGCTTTTGTATAAACAGATTATTAATGTAATAAAACCATTATTTGTATTTGTGCATATCACTTAGATTTCAACTTTACCTTTATCCTCAGTCCTTCCCAGAGAATATACCTTATAAGAAAGGCTTAATTTTTAAGAGAAAATGAAAGCAGTAAAGTATGTTTTATTGATTTATGTTATATCAACAAAATTTCCATCTGCATCCTGTCCCTTCCATCCCACCAGTTCATCTAACAAATAATATTTTTTTAATTTAAAAAAGTAAAAAAAAAAGAAGAAAATCAATCAGTGAAACCTATTTTTGTTGGTGTATTATATAGCCTTCAAATCTGTTGAAACTATTAATTGCATTTTTTGTTCACTCCATGAATTTCTAAAAATAACATAATATCATCAGGGACATTTGTTTGTTTGTTTGTTTGTTTATTTAAATCATTAAGAAATGAACTCCAAATTCCCTCCCTCCCTTCTGCTGTGACTTAACTCTTTGAGAAGGCAAGGTATGTGATATCAATTTTACACATAACATCATAAAAACATTTTTCCATATTAGCCATGATGAAAAAAATGTAAAAAAAAATAAAGTTAAAAATAGGCTTCAACCAACCTCAGACTCCATCACCCTCTTTCTGGAAATAGTTGACATTTTAAATTTTATGTCCTTTGTCTTAGATCATTGCATAGATCAGACTGATCAGGGTCCTCCAATATGATAGCCATACAAAATTGCTATTACTGTATATAATGTTCTCCTGGTTCTACTATTTTAACTTCGCATTAGTTCATATGGATCTTCTCAGATTTTTTTAAAACCATCATGCTACTTATTTTTCATAGCACAGTATTATTCCATTAAATCCATATACCACAACAAGTTCAGTCATTCCCCAATTTATGGGCAGACCTTCACTTCCAATTCTTTGCATCCACAAAAGATCTGCTGTTGATATCTTATATTTAGGTCCTTTCTTTATTCTTTAATTTTTTTGAGACACAGGCATAGAAAGGGCACTGTGGGGTGGAATAGTGTTCATATTTTATAATTCTTTGTGCATAGGTTCAAATTGTTCTCATGATTGGTGGAACTAGTTTACATCTCCACCAAAATTTTCCACATTTCCTGTAACATTTGTCATTTTCCTTTTCTGTTATTTTAAGCAATCTGATAGATGTGATATGGTACATGGATGTGAGACCCTTCATCATTATAGAAATTCACTTTAGAGTACAAATTGCATTCCCTTCATACTTTCTTATCCTTTATCATTTCTCAGGACTCACAACTCTGGTTATATTATTATATCAAGGACAATGATTTAGTACTTGGGGTGCCTTTCTATTTTCATTTAATCTCACTTATGTTAATATCTAATCTTTTTTTGGGGGGAGTGAAGTTGGTAATATTTCTTGCACACAGTTAATAGCTGCAGGTAAAACATTTGCTATTTGAATTTCCTTTGACCCTTCTGTCACTTTGATTCTTCTGATAACACATTCCATGACTATTCCCTGATTCATAGCCATATGGCATCTCCATGAGGAGACTGTTATTAAAAAGATGCAGTTTTGTAGCATTAAAAGTATACAGCAATTAAAAGTAGTACATAATTTTTCAAGTTCAATCTAACTCTATCTCTCTTATGAAATAGTGAACCCTTTTCCTAGTCCATCTGTAAAAAATGATCAACCTATACATATCAATACTCATTGGACTATCCATTTAGCTATTTACAATCTTGACTATATGCATTTTGAATCCATTTTGTTTTTTTAAAGTACATTGTTATGAATGTATGGTTAGTCTTATTTTGTGCTAATATTCAACTAAAGAGGTTTGTAATTCATTTAATATAATAACACCTGTGAATAGGATCTGAAGAACTTACAATAAATTGCTTTTTTTGTTTGAACATTATATGAAATATTCCTTATTGTACCAATAAGTTACTTTAAAATTATCATATTGAAGGATTACTTCTCTTCTTAAGTGGGGAAAAATCTCATATAATTCCCAAATAATTCCCTGCCAGTAGTAGTAAATCTCTCCCTTTCTAATGGACATTCCTGTTCTTTGCTTAAAAATACTACTTGGGAGGGAAAGAGGTATTCTGGGATTTTACTCAAATTAATTCCTTTTGTGTATCATCATGGATTTAATTTATCTGAGTAACTGGATGTCTCCTCCAGGGATAGTGATTCCACTTCCAGAGGAGGGCCATTTCTCCTTTTGGCCAGCTCTAATTGGTAGGCAACTTATGTTCATGTGAAGAAAAATTTGTTTTCTTTCATTTCCTACCCATTGCTCCTATTTCTGCAGAATAAATCTAGTCTTCCATATGATGCTTTTTAAGAGCCTTTAAGTTAACTATCATGTCTCCCAGAATTATTCATTCCAAAATAATATGTGCAATCCTTATAAGACTTGATCTCCTATTTAGGTACCTTTCAGGGTGATTAACTCTGGTTATGAGTCCTTCTCAGTCTCCTTAACTGAAAAATGGTTTTCTAGTATCTAAAGAATATTTGCTATTTGTCCTACCTATGATAACCAGACCTTTGTCATATATGATGTGAATTGTAACTAAATCTAGAGAAAGGAAGAAAAATATCTTTTATGGGTCAGTAGTTGAAGCCCTCTTAAGGGTTCTCAAGGTGACCTCTTCTGACAGGTCGTCAATATGTCAAGATTTTTCTGAAATTGTGTCACAGAGAGCTTAACCAAATGTTATCTGTTCTAGAATTAAACCCATCAAGACTTAAAAAAAAAAAACTGAGCCCAACCCTGAAGACATGAGAAACAAGAAAAGTAGGTTTGAATATTTACGAGGTAGAAAGAAATAATGATACAGTGGAAAGAATAATGGAATTAGAGTCAAGTATTGTGTATTTGAATCCCTTTGTTTACTTATTACCTAGGTATCCTTGATTTTGCTACTTAACATTCCTAGGCTCTAGTGAATTTTGTTTTTTAATTTTAAAATGCAGAAATTTGATTAGTTAGCCTCTGAGTGCTCTTATAGCTTTATGTTCCCATAGCTCTACATCATTTCTGGTTGAAACACTAGCTAGAATAAACTGATGCCCTGGGTGTGTGATTAATGGATTTTGGTGGATCCTTAAAATATCAGTAAATTCTAAGTGACTAGCATATAATAGATGCTTAATAAATTCTTGTGGATTGATTGAAAAAATATGATATATGAGTAATTGATCAGGAAAGGCAGATCTGTAGGACTGGGGTATTTCAGTATTTGGTATGTTGTAGGATGTGTTGGGAGGGGGCAAGGGAGACAGGCTAGAAGGAAAGTGAAAGTCACTTGAAAACAGTTTTGATCTACTTCATAATTTTGCTCAGAGTTGACCTGCTGTAGAAATGACCCTCTATCTTGTCTTTCATTGCTCTCTGTGTATAAGCACAATGGGCTTCATTGTTCACACTCAGTATAACATAAGCATGTTATTGTAGCTCTGCCTTTTTCACAGAGCCCTAAAACAAGTGCTTTTAACAGCCTTGATAATGAAAAGGGTAACAATGACTGCAACTTGAATACTTGAAATAAAGCATGATAAAAATGAAATGTTAATATGCAGGTTTTGTTAGATGCTGCTTTGGAGTTGTAGAAAAATGAACAGTAATCAAATGAGTATGTTGCACAAACCAGAGCATGCAAAGCCCCAATTATGTAAATGAAAGCTCAAAGTTAGCATACCACAATATTTTTTAACTCACAAATATTAAAATAAACTTATTTGGGTATAATAGATGTCTATGACAACTGTTAAAGAGCCCTACATGTTTTTGTCATACCCTGCCAAATTAAAATGCTGCTGTGATTGTCCTCCTTTCCTTAGTATAAGACTTGAAAACAGTCCAATATTTGCAATAATTCTCTTGTTTTGGAAATGTTTGTTGAAGATGCTTGTGAGACCATAGCAATAACAACATATGTGTTCCTACCTCTATCCATTAGAAATAAATGGCAGGTAAATTCTTGCTGCTACAGCAAAATTCTGCATAAACAAAAACCTTTCTTTAGTAGTTTATTTCACTTGAATTTTAAAGAAGGCTACAGCTATATTACAATAATTATGTGGATTTGAGCCATTATATCTAAACTGCAAATATTCCTTTAGAGTCATATTTCCTTTTTTATTTTTATATTTTTATCAGCTTTCAGAATTTCTTTGATCTTTTTTCCAAGTAGCTATAAATCTAAGCCCAAAAGATAAAGCATTTAAACCTGTTAATATCTGTTACATTTCAAATGCCATTAGCAACTAAATATTAGCAGAGTTCTATGCAAAAAAAATACATAACGTAAAATTAATGAATTATTTAATATTGTTTTCAATATTTGGACCTGAGGTTTAAAAGTGCATTTTATTTCAAGTTACAAATTTTTTCTTTTCTTTGTTTGTTCCATCTCTGTCTCCCCCCCTTTAACATTTAATGGTTTAACAGTGGACATATATTTTCCCAGAAACAGTTTTTCTCTTAGTCTTTCTGGCTATTTATTGATTAAATTTAGTGATCAAATGACAAGGTCATTTTCACCTTGTTACTTTCCTTTCTAACAGGTAGCAATGTCATTTTGGAGCTATCTCCACAATTTTCACCTTGAGGCAAAAGACCAGGCTGGGGGAAAAAAAGAATATAACAAAAAAAGACACTTTTTCTTCTTCTTTTAACTATTAAAGTTTTAAACGCCAATAAGCAAAATCTGATACCAAAACATAGTCATATAACCTTGTCTTCCCCAAATTTACATAATGTCTCCAATGTATTGAAACTAATGATGAGTCCCGAAGGTTGCTCTGTTCCAGAGAGCAATCAGTTCTGAAAAGAAAAAAAAAATAGTCTAGCTATTGAGTAATGCATTGGAAGTGTTTTAGCAAATGATAATAACAGTACCTACATTGCTAAATATAAGCCTTCAAAGAAATATAGTATTTTGCTGAAAATAAAATAAAAATATTTAAAGCATGATCAGTAGAAAGTTAAGTATTTTTTAAAACACAACACCTCTCTTCTCTGAATACAAACATTTAAAAGAAAAAAAGCATGACAAAAGAGTAATGACAAAAAAAGTTAAGAAAACATTATCTTTAGCTTAATCATTGTCATATTAGTGAGAAAGTGAAAATACTGGTTACTGAATAAATCAGTTTTTATCTTTATATAATTTGATTTTCATTGAAATTGATTACATATTTTTTCAATAAGTAACTAATCCATTCAGGGGAAAAATAATTAAATCCCTATTTCAATTGCTTCTAAATTTTGAACATTCTCATTTCTTTTGAACATCTAAATCAACAGTGTGAATTTTGAACTAGTATCAGAAGCTGTTACAGTATTTTCAAACCCTTAAGAAAAAACTTATTCTATAATGTCTTCTAATTTTTCTGGCTGGTAAATATTACATATAAGACTAAAAAGAAATTCATTTTCTCCTTTCATATAAAAGAAAATTTGACAATATTGGTGTTCTTTGGGTTGGATTGTTCAACCCATAGCACATGTTGATAAATTTCCCTATTGTGAGAAAACAAAAATTTATGGATTTGAACTTACTCCTCCCATTTGACAAAGGGATGACTGAATCACAGCAAGACTATATGAGATGCTTAAAGTCACACAAGAAAGTTCATAGTAATGCCAGGACAATGTCCCAAATTTTTCTTAATCTTAGACCAAAGCTATTCCTATCAAGTCATTTGATCTTCTTTAATATATCCAGATAATTTTCCATTAATAATAGAGAAACCAAACTATAATTATGGTAATCAAATGATTATAAGAGGAATTAGCATGTATAATAATAACATCAATGATAATTATAATGATAATATAATGACAAAAGTATGCAGTTGAAAAATAGATATAAAGTCAGCCTCAGAGATAGAAAGTCCTGATATTAATTCATCCTCTGTTACTTATTGGTTATGTGACTCTGGGCAACTGTTTTAAACTATGATTATTATAGACTATTCTCTAAAACTCTAAGTAGTGGAGGGAGTTCTCTAATCTGCGATTTCTCTATATTGATTATGATATAGGATGAGTCCTTAACTTTATTTGATAAATGAGAAAACCCAAAGATAGATTAAGTGATTCAACCAAGTTTCTATAGCTGATTGCTAGTAATGTATGTTGAAATACAACCCTGATACTTCGTTATTGAGCTACAGGAATCCATCTGTCATGATTATTCTTGAAAGTCATTAAACATGTACTAGTGTATATCTAATAGTTCTTTACAAAATGTGACTCAAATACCCAGGTCCTATTTTCCTTCAAAAATGATATATTTAGAGTCAAACTCTTCAGTCTTCTAGCATAGAACCATAGAATTTGAGAGCTACACAAAGCTCTCAGATTCTTTTGTGATTTCATGTGCAAAATAATTCTTATTTAATGTACTTGTAATGTGGTTACCCAGGTTTTGCTTGAAATCTTTCAAAGATGGTAGTGTGTGTTTGTGTGTGTGTGTGTGTGTGTGTGTGTGTTTGTGTGTGTGTGATATGTTTGTGTGTGGAGGGGGTGATGGAGAATCAACTAACCACTCTTTTTTGGCAGACCATTCCATTTATGGATATCTATAACATTTAGAATGACATTTCCTCCACCTTGAAATTAAGTGTAAATTGCTGCCTTGTAATTTCTTTTTGTTTGTTTTTTTTAGATTTTTGCAAGGCAAATGGGGTTAAGTGGCTTGCCCAAGGCCACACAGCTAGGTAAGGTCTTCTAATTTCAATCAATTTTTTCTTGATTTTGACCTTCAGAAACAAAGAGAAGGAATTTAGTCCATTCTTCACTTGGCAGCTCCTTGAATACTTTTATTCGTTTTACAAATGAGAAAAACTTAAGCCCAGAAAGAGTAACAAAGTATGAAGGACAAAGTGACAAAGCTGAACTACTATTCCTGACTCTAAATCTAGAATTTTCCCCTATTATATCAGGCAGAACTTAGATTTTTGAATTCGAATCCTCTAATATTCAAATATAGTCCCTGTTCCTCTATGCAAAACTCCCAAAATTTTGTACTTATAAGGAGTTAAAATATATTCTCTCTACCATGTACCTTTTCCAGATAATAAATGTTTGCTACTGATCCTTCGTCTTTAATACCTAAATAATATCTCTCTTTCATTGCTCTATTCTCCTTTGTATACAAATTGACACGCATCTATCCTAAATGAACATAATTAGATTTGTTGAAGAATTTCAGGTATATTTTGCTTAGTTGCAACTGCTTCCCACAGATTAACTACTAATTCTAAATTATGTCAAGCCACAGAGATGGTTCAAAAATCACACAATTAATTATTGATGGACCTAGGACTAGAACTCAGATATCCTGGCCTCCCAGTCTTGTCTTTTTTCATTAGGTAATACTGATGTATCCCTGTTTGGAAGGGCATTATAAAAATGCATGAGATTATAGAAGGTATATAGATAGCCAATGGTAGATAGGCCCAAATGGTAGAGAGAAGCCAAGCACTGTCCTATGCTTTCTTGGCTTTCCCTCCAAACTAATATGTATCAAGCTTCTTAAAAGAATTCAGAGTCACAAAATACAGAAAGAGCAAAGGAGAAGAATCTCTAGGAACAAGGTAGGTCTCAGGGGAACATGACTGAGCCAGGGGCAGAGAGCAGAGAGCCAGTGCAAGGGTGGTAGGGTGAGACCTGGGGCTAACCTGAAAACAGCCTCAGAAGTTTTGGCTTTGTGAGGGATCAGGAGAGATCCAGCAAGTTTGGAAGAAGAGGCCCAGCACAGGTTGTTCAAGGATAATTCAGACCCTACTCTTTCCCCTATCCCCCTCAGTCCTAAGGAGTGGGTCACAAATCAAGGTCACATTTCTCCAGAGAAAACCTTTATCACCCCCTACTGGCCAGCCCACTTGGAGTTACTAATCCTATTTAGCAAAGCCTTTAGAGTTTTCAAAACCAAAGCTCTTGGACAGCAGATAGGTGGTGCAGTGGATAGAGCACCAGTGCTGGAGTCAGGAGTACCTGAGTTCAAATCCAGACTCAGACACTTAATACTTATGTATCTGTGTGGCCTTGGGAAAACCACTTTACACCATTGCCTTGCAAAAACCTTAAAAAAAGAGGTCTGTGAACCAGCCCCTCCCCCCAACATAAGATGTTAGGAAAATGAAGAAAGGCCAATAAAGAGAGGGATTCATTGAAAGCTACCTCGAAAACAATGACCTTAACACAGAGAGAGCTAGAAATTCAGAAGAGAACATGAATTGGTCTCCAGCCCAGAAGGACTTCTTAGAATAGATCAGCAAGGAATTTAATAATTAATTGGAAAAACTGGGAAAAGAAACCCATGGGAAACCCACCTTGGAAGAGAAAATTAGTGTCTTGCAACAAGAAAACAAATCCTTGGAAAATACAAATGGAAAAGAGCAGAAAGAAAATGATTCTCTCAAAACCATAATTGGGGAAATGGAAAAGGAGTTGAAAAATGGTAAATTAAGAAAATTCTTCTCTAAAAGGAAGAATAGAATCCACGGAAACTACTGATTATGAGACAACAAAAATCTGTTAAGCAAAACCAAAAAATCGAAAAAATAGAATGAAAACATAAAATACCTCATCGCAAACCTACTGACCTAGAGAACAGATTCAAGAGAGTCAACTTAAGAATTATTGACTTCCTGAAAACAATGAAGAGAAAAAAAGCTTAGGTTCAACATTACAGGAACTTTTGAAGGATAATTGCCCTGATATCATGGTGCAAAATAGTTATTGGAAGAATACAGCAATCCCTTCCTGAAAGGGATCCCAAAATGAAAACACCAAGGAATATTGTGGTCAAATTGCTGAACTATTAGATAAAAGAGAAAATCCTGCAAACAGCCAGAAAGAAACAATTTAGATATCAAGGAGCCACATAAAGGATTACACAGGATCTGACTACATCAAAAATAAGGGATCGAAGGGACTGGAATGCTATATTCTGAAAAGCAAGGGAGCTTGGGTTGCAGCCAAGAATTCACTGTCCAGCAAAACTGACCCTTCTCTTCCAGGGGAAAAGATGGATATTTAAAGGAATAGGAGACTTCCAACTTTGCCTGATGAAAACTAAATAGAAAATTTGGACTTCAAACAGGAGACACAAAAGTCACCTGAAAAGGTATAAGGGAAAAAGAAAGATGAAGCTGCTTATACCCAACCTAGGAGAAAGATTCTCATAACTTTTGAGAATTGTAGCAATTTGAGAGAATTTACTCAGCCAAAAGTAATAGACACTCAAGACTTGTCTGTGACTGATAGAATGATTTAAAAACAATAGCTCATTAAAAAGGGGAATGGCAAACAGACAAAAAGATGGAGGAAATTTAATGGGGTAAATCAAATAACATGAAGAGGTACAAAGGACCTATTGCAATAGAGGGAAAGAATGGAGGAGTTGAGAACCACCTGAATCTTACTCTCATCAGATTTGACTCAAAGAAAGATTAGGGGAGGGGTGGATATAAGGGGCAAGCACACTGAAGGAGATAGTATTCACAAGTAAAATACTGGGGAATATGGATAAAGTGAAAAAAGGGGAAAATGCAAACAGAGGGAAAATAGCATGGAGGGCAATAAAGAGTTAGTAATTATAACTTTGAATGTGAATGGGATGAACTCTTCCATAAAACATAAATATCAGAGTGGATTAAGAACCAAAATTGTATAATAAGTTGCATATAAGAAACACATTTGAAGCAGAGAGATACATATAGAGTAAAGGTAAAAGGTTGTAGCAGAATATATTTTGCTTCAGCCAAAGTGGAAAAAAGGCAGAGATAGCAATCCTTATCTCAGACAAAGCAGCTGCTAAAATAGATCTCTTTAAAGGAGATAAGGAAGGAAACTATATCCTCTTAAAAGGTACCATGGACAATGAAGCAATATCAATACTAAATAGGTATGGTCAAATGGTATAGCATCCAAATTCTCGGAGAAGTTGTTTGAGTTACCAGAAAACATAGACAACAAAACTACACTGGTGGTAGATCTCAACCTCCCTCTTTCAGAGTTAGATAAATCTAACCATAAAATAAGCCAGAAGGAATTTAATGAGTTTAATCAAATGTTAGAAAACCTAGACATGATAGAAATTTGGAGAAAACTGAATGGGGATAGAAAGGAAGATACCTTTTTTTCTGCAATACATAGTCCAACACAAACATTGACCATGTACTAGGGCATAAAAAACCTCATAATCAAATGCAGAAAGGCAGAAATAATGAATACTTCCTTCTCAGATCAAAATGCAATAAAAATCACATGTAATAATGGGCCATGGAGAGACATGCCTAAAACTAATTGGAAATTTAATAACTTTATGTTAAAGGATGAGTGGATCAAACAACAAATCATAGATAAAAGTAATGATTTTATCCTAGATAATAATAAGACAACATACCAAAACTTATAGGATACAGCCAAGAGAGTAATTAGGGAATGCATTATATCTTTAAATACTTGCATGAATAAAATAGAGAAAGAGGAAATCAATGAACTAAAGAAATTAGTGAAGGAACAAATTAACATCCCCCAATTGAATACCAAATTAGAAATTTTAAAAAAATTAAAGGAGAAATTATTAATATAGATAAAAAGAATAATTTATTTTATGAAAAAAACAATAAAATTTATAAACCTTTAATTAATTTATTTTAAAAAGATAGAAGAAAACAAAATTACTAGTATTATAAATGATAGAGGTGAGCCTACCACTATTGATGAAGAAATTAAAATAATAATTCAGAATTCTTTTGCCAACTATATGCCAATAAATTTGATAACCTGAGTGAAATGAATGAATATTTGCAAAAATATAAGTTGTCCAGGTTAGATGAAGATGAAATTAAATATAATTGAACTCTCTAAGAAAAAATCTCCAGGGCAGATAGATTTACAAGTGAATTCTATCAAGCATTTAAGGAAAAATTGGTTCAAATTCTATATAACTCTATGAGAAAAAAAAGGTGAAGAAGGAACTATGCCGAATTTCTTTTATGATGCCATTATAGTTCTGATACCTAAACCATGAAGAATCAAAAGACTACATTCTCAAATGAATATGGATGCAAAAAATCTTAAAGAAAATTTTGGCAAAACAATTTCAGCAAGTTATTACTATTATAATACATTCTGACCAAACAGGATTTATCCCAGGAATGAGGTTTGGTTCAATATTAGGAAAAGTGTTACTATAATTGACTATATCAATAACAAACCTGACAGAAATTATATGATTATCAGAATAGATGCTGAAAAAATTTTTGACAAAATACTGCACCCTTTCATTCTAAAAACTCTAGAGAGCATAGGAATAAATGGATTGTGTCTTAGAATGATAAATACTTTCTATCCAAAACCATTAACAAGCATTATACATAATGGGAATAGGCTAGAGGTATTCCCAATAAGATCAGGGGTGAAACAAGGATGCCCATTCCACTGCTATACAATATTGTATTAGAAATGTTAGTTTCAGCAATAAGAGAATAAAAATAATATGAAGGAATTAGAATTGGGAACAAAACTCTCACTCTTTGTGCTGACTTTGTTAAAGTTGCTAATTATTTCTAGTAGCTTTTTGATGATTTTTTAGGATTCTCTAGGTATACCAGAGGATATAAAATAAACCCACATAAATCCTCAGGATTTCTATATATTACCATCAAGATACAGCAGCAAGAGTTAGAAAGAGAAATTCCATTTAAAGTAACTTCAAACAATATATAAAATACTTGGGAGTCTATCTGTCAAGGCAGGTTCAGAAACTCTATGAAAACAAGTGCTCTATTCACTTTGCTACCCAGCTGCCCCAGCATGTTTATATATGCACACACATGTGCATATGTGTTATATACATATATACACATACTTAATTCATATATATCATGTACATATGTGTACATGTGTGTATGTGTGTGTATATATATATACACACACACACACACACACACACACACACACACACACACCTGTATGTGTGTGTGTGTTTTATAAAATAATCAGAAGGGACTTAGGGCCAGACAGTACTAACATCCCTCTAGATAGCAATACTTGTTTAAAATCATTTTGATGTAAAGGGAAAAATAAAAACAAAATCCTAGGTGACATTTAGTTCTGCATATTGACTAATGGATAAAATAATACAATATAGCTATAATTATTTTCATTCTCTATTCGGTAGCTAGGTGGCACAGAGGAGTCAAGAAGACTGGAGGTTGAATCTAGCATCAGACACTTGCAATTTTCTACCTGTAAGAGCTTGGCCAAGCCACTTAACCCTAACTGCCTTGCATCCAACGTCATCTCCAGTTGTCCTGATTCCTATCTGGCCACTGCACCTAGATGGTTCCTAGAAGAAATTGAAACAGGTAACTTAGTACAGCACCCCCTCACTCAAATCCAATTCATGTGCTTGTCGTGGCATCACCTCTCTGATGTCATGGTCTTCTTCCAGAATGAATGACAAACATGTTTCTCTACTAGGTCCCTTCACACAATGTTTTTGTTTGTTTGTTTGGGCCAAACTTTATTCCAGTAAACTGCTTTTCTTCTCTTGTCTCTATTTTGTCAATATTTATCCCTAACTTCCATGCCTATAATAATTCATCATCCCATAATATAGTCCTTCTTCATAAACATACACATATACACACATGCACATACACAAATATATCATCTGAATTAGATGGAAATTATTTTTATATTCAACCTGCATATTATGTACATAATATTTATTTGAACTAAGGTTTAACGAATGGATGATAATTTAATAATCAGAAAGAGAAAAAAGTCCTTTCAGGCACAAGGGACATAGTTTGAGAAATTCATTATCATCTATATGAAAGTTCAAAGTTTTAAAAATCTGGTGGGACAATACACAGAGAAAAGAGCAGAAATTCCGACAGTAAATGCAAATTCCCTTTTTTTTTTATACACTGTTAAAAATCAGATTAGGAGAAAGCAGTGAAATTAGATGATTCCACATAACATAGGTGATGAATTGTTTAATTTTAATCCTATATTTGCAACACACATCAGCTTTGAACTTAATATTTATACCTAATAAGAGTTTTCAAAAGTTAATTGAAACTACCCAAATATTCAAACTTTGGAAATAAAAGAAAAATCAGACAAAGGCAGATTATGTGCCTATTAAATAATGCCTAGCTAGTGCTTATAAAACAAGCTTTGCTATTCTGATGAACCTGTCAAATAAGAAAATACATACCGATAAAAGCATGGAACTACTACAATGAATTCTCTTAGAGCTAAGCATTAAAGAGTATCTATTTGTTAACCACAGTATAATTTTTCTAATTTGCAAAAATATAAGAGAGTATGACTTTTTATTCTTAGGTAGCTTTTTGAGCCTATGATCAACCTGGTAGTCAGAAAACCCCAGAAATTCTTCATTACTCTGTTTAGATAGACCTGGAATCTCCTTATTGTGGGATCCTATCTCCACCCATGTAAGCTTCAACCTTTATTTCTCTTCTGCATATCATGTTTTCTTGTTCATTTATCTATGAATTTGGAGATATTTCTCTGATTCTTTAAGGGCTTGACTGTAACATTTGAACTACCCACCTATTATTTTCCTATTGCCACTATATAACAAGCCATCTTGAGGTTATTTTTTATGATATTTTTTTATTTTTATCAGTGATTAGTGGTAATTCGTTTCAGCTTATATATCTCTTCCAAACATATTTTCATTCCTCTTTGGATCCCAAGAACCCTTTTATTTTTCTGATAGTCAGATTATGTCATAATGTCTATCCATTTAGCATTATTTGGAGAATAAAGATGTTAAAGAGATAAATGTTTGTGAAAATAAGCACTATGGTATCATAGAAAATTCAGTACAATTTTTCAGACATATATTACTCATTTTCCTCAATTATTTTTGCCCCAAGCCACTGCTGATCTGTACAAGATATATGGATATATAGCAATGGAAGATGAATGGTGGATGTAAATAGGATCTAGCATATTGTCATTAATGAATGATGTGTACATAAACTAAGACTTGTGATGCATCCGTGACCTTGTCTATGTAAGAACTTCCTATAACAGTTATAGATCAATATCTCTGATTCTGATCATTTTGTGTGACACAGGACAAGTCTCTTAAACTCTTTGAATCTCAGTTTCCCCACAAAATGTGGGTGTTGAATCAATTCTTTCTAAGGTCCCATCAGTCAGTGATCTTTTGATCTATCTCTTATGCTGAAGGTTTTCATCTGAATCTTTTACATTTCATAGAGGCCAGTATAGCATTCAGACTATTTTATCTCATCTGTCATTTTTGCTACACATCCAATTCAATCCCTCTTTTAGTCATACATGTCCTTGATAACATCGTTTATCCCTTTTCTTGCACATAACTCATCCCTGGCAATAACCTGCAACATATTTACACCCACCATCTATCTTTCCATTGCCATCTGAGTCACCTGCAATTTTGATTCTTCAGAGATAGTTGTGTTCCATGATTCATAGCTGTAGAGCACTATAGGATATTGATGTTTAAAACATAGTCTTTTGCAACAGGGAGCAGCTTGCAATCATTGAAAGTACTGTGCAGTTTTAAAAATGTGATCCAGCCCATTCTCCTCCTCATTGTCAATCCGCTGTGCCTCTCTAAGATATATGTTCCAACAGATTGGCCCAGTGGACTTTCTATCCAACAATAATGGCCTTACTTGTCAATATGTATTCTTCCTTATTTCGTTTTCCCACAGTGCTTTGTGAGTCCAATTTCTTTTGTGGACCATATTATTATTTCAGTGCTTGGTGAAGACAATGCCAATGGATGATGATCATGTCCAGAATTGAAAAGGGGGAGAGGTAAGACTTGATTGTGCATGAGGAATTTTGCCAAGCTTTTGATAAACCTACTATCTTCCTGAAACAAAAGCTCACCTGCTTAACAGTTACATTTTTTTTTGGTAATGCTACATGAATGTCAACCATGGACAAATTATTGTAATCTCTGATATACAAATGTTTTTGGCTCAATTAAATAACACTTGAGAGATGCATGGTTGTCATGAATAAGTTACAATACATAACCAATAAAGAAGTATGTAGGAGGAGCAGTACTCAAGACGTCAAAAAGAAGTATGCCTGGAAAAGGCAGAAGGCTGATCATGTCATAGGAGAAAGGGATAACTGATAAACAGTATAAAGGATCTGCTATGTATCAATCATTTCCCTAAGCTATAGGCATTCAAGTGCAAAGAATAAAACACTCTCTACTTGAGAACTTACATTTTAATGTGGCAGACAAAAAAGTCCACTTAAAAATAAAGGTTGCACATGTGAATTAACACAGCTATATACAAATAGTGGAATATAGGTTAGTTTAGGGCTTTTTGGCAAGACAGTAGGGATAAGTGACTTGTCCAAGGTCACATAGCTAGTAAGTATCAGGTGCCTGCTTATGGATTTGAATTCAGGTTTTCCTGACTCCTGGACTAGTACTCTATCCATTTTATCACCTAGCTGCCCCAATATAAGTTAATTTGGAAGAAATGACATAAGCAAATTGTCATGTCAGGAAAATCTTCATGAATATATCTGAATTTTCTCTTTAAAAAATGCTCTCTCTAATGTAAAGATAAAGAGGCAATGTATTTCAGGTATGGAAGGGGGAGTTTTAGGGGGTGCAATCCATGAGGGTGATCAGTGTACAGGCAAAGAAAAAAATAATGATGAATAAAAGAAAGGACAGTTCTCTGCACCACAAATTACTATAAAAGGGGGAAACATCCAATGAAGATTGAAAGATTAAAAGTTAAAACAGAGGAATTTTACTTTATCCATTAACAAAAAAACCCAATAGAAAAACATTTGTTTAGTACAGGAGTCATGTGATCTTACCTTACTTAGAAAAAAATTAATTTAGCAGCATTGTATAGCATGGAAAAATTAGAGATCAAGGAGATAAATTAGTAGGCTTTTCCAATAAGCTCAAAGAGAGGTGATGAGATCCTCAATGAATATGTAAGTGGAGAAAAGAAGTCACATGTGAAAATGGTTGGAAAGGTCAAAATGAAAAGATTTGGTAATTGCAAATGTTTAGTAAGGAAAGTGAAGAGGTAAGGATAATACTGAGTAAAAACCAATGTCACTAGAAAATTGATGATGCCTTAAGATAACTGAGGGTACCTCAAAAGACTGCAGCTAAGTGATGTAGTGAATTGAGAACCATCCTCAATTCAGAAAGTCTCTTCTTCATAAGTTAAATCCCAGCCTTAAAAACTTAGTGGTCAGCTGAATCTGTGCAAGCCACTTGACATGTTTGCCGCAGTTTTCTCATCTGTAAAATAAATTGTAGAAGGAAATAGAAAACAATTTCAGAATCATTGCCAAAACAATCAGAAATGAGGTCATAAAAAGTCAGCCATGACTGGACAACAAACACCTGGGAGTTATTTTGTAATTTTGTTAACTTTGTGTTTCATCATTTCCAAAATAAAAATCATTTTTTTCATCTAAACTCCTACATTGCTAAAGTTAGTGATCAGAGAAGAGAAAAATCTGTCACCATTTCCACATTCAAAACCTCTTTAGTTTGTGGAACCTTCCAAAGACTGACCTATCCTAGAAATTTGGGTCATTTCAACATGATAGTGAAGACTTGAAAAGGTTTTTGGTAGAGAAAAGAATTCTATCACTGAGGGTATTAATTTCTATTTCTTCTTTTATTATAGTTTCATGTACATTTTATTTAAAATTTGTCAATAGTTATAATTACAACTAGATAATTTTCCCCACATGCTGCTAGGGGTGCTGACATTATCAAAACTGGGTGGTGAGGAAGTGTGTTCTGTCATTTAGAAGTTAACTACCTTTCAATGGGCAGCTAGTTGGGGCATTGGATAGAGCACTGACCTTGGAATCAGAAGGACAGAATTTGGAATCCAACCTCTGAGCCTTGCTAGCTGTATGAACTTGGATAAGTCATATAACCTTGTTTGCCCTGCATTTCCAGTTGTTCTGATTCATACCTGGTCACTGGACCTAGATGGCTCTTGAGGAGAAAGAGAGGCTGGTGACTGATCACCACCTCCCTCACTCCATCCAATTCACATGTTTGTCATGGCATCACTTCCCTGATGTTCTGGACTTTTTTGAAAATGAAGGACAAATATTATTACCTGGATTTGAACTTGGGAAATACTTATTTTCTAAACATGCAAACTTCTAGAAAAGATTTTTGTAAGATTTAATTTCTTTTTCTAACCACCAACAAATAAAGCCAAAACATATTGTTATTCAGAAACCTAGAGTTAAAAGTTTATATCAATTGTTAGAAGTAATGCTGTGAAATATTTAACAGTATTCTCATTCAAAATCCATCACACAATTTTTAAGTGTAACTTGGAACACTAATATTTCTACATCATTTTCTTAGCATCAGAAAAATCAACAAACATTAATTCATATGGTGATATTTAGTATCTCCCCCCCCCCCAAAAAGGATTTTTTGGACAATAAATGGCTAGCAAATGGCTGTATTACTCAGTTTTAAATCTCAAGTTTCCTTAATCCTAGTATTTGCCTACTTTTAGAATCAAGATGAGGTAGGTCACTTTATATCAGTGGACATTTTCTCATTAATAAATAAGAAAATTCAAATCATTTGCTATTGGTTTTATTAATATTTCATTTGTTTTCCATTTATATACAATAAGAGTTTTTGTAAGTTTTTAAATTTTACAATTTTCCCTCCTTGCCCTCCTCCCATGCTGCCACAGAAGACAGTCTGATAAACTTTACATTGTTTCCATGCTATACATATCAAAATTGAATATGTTGAAAAAACATATCCTTGAGGATGAAATAAAATATTAGGGATAGCAAAATTATGTAGTACATAAGACACTTTTAAAAAACTGAAGGTTTATCAAACAGCAGATTAGCATAATCATTTCCTTCTGTCTCTTTTGCACCTAATCTATTCCACTGATCCACCACTCTATTATTAGCCAATACCAGATAGTTTTGATGTCTGAGGATTTGTAATATAATTTTAGATCAGGTAATTCTAAGTCACTTTCTTTTGCACTTTTCTTCATTAAATCCCTGAATATTCTTGACTTTTTGTTTGTCTTTATGAATTTAATTATAATTTTTCTAGCTCCTTAAAGTAAGTTTTTGGAAGTTTGATTGGTATGGCATTAAATAAGTAGTTTACTTGAGGATGAATTGTCATTTTTATTATATTAGCTTGTTATCCATGAGCAGCTGATATTTTCCCAGTTATTTAACTAAGTAGCCTCCTAAGTATTTTATATTGTCTGAAGTTACTTTGAATGGAATTTCTCTTTCTAGTTCTAGCTACTGTATCTTGCTAGTAATATATAGAAATGTCGAGGATTTATGTGGGTTTATTTTATATCCTCTGACGTTGCTAAAGTCGCTAATTATTTCTAATAGTTTTTAGATGATTTTTTGGATTCTCTGGGTTTATCAACATGTCATTTGCAAATAGTGAGAGCTTTGTTCCCAATTCTAATTCCTTCAATTTATTTTTGTGCTCTCATTGCTGAAGTTACCATTTCTAAAACAATATTGAATAGTAGTGGTGATAATGGGCATCCTTATTTCACCCCTGATCTTATTGAGAATACTTCTAGCCAATCCCAGTTGCAAATAATGCTTGTTGGTTTCAGATAGATAATGCTTATTATTCTAAGGAACAATCCATTTATTCTTTCTGTAGTGCTTTCAGTAGGAATGGGTGTTGTATTTTGTTAAACGTTTTTTCAGCATCTGTTGATATAATCATATGATTTCTGATAGGATTTTTAATTGATATATGTAATTATACTAACCCTGCATTCCTGGGATAAATCCTACTTGGTCATAATGTATTATCATAGTGATAACTTGTAATTGTTTTGCTAAAATTTTATTTAGGATGTTTGCATCTATATTCATCAGTGGTAAATATCAATATACATAACCTATGTGAAAATGACTCTTGAGGAATATTTAATAATTTCTTTCTCTGTTTTGACTCTTCCTGGTCTAGATATCAGCATCATATTTGCTTCATTGAAAGAGTTAGGCAGAGTTTTGTCTTTACCTATTTTTCCTATTTAATAGTTTATATACAATTCAAATCAATTGTTCCTTAAATGTTTGAAAGAATTAATTTGTGAATCCATTTGGCCCTGGAGATTTTTTCTTAAGGAGTTAAATAATGCTTTGTTGAATGCCTTTTTTCTGAGAGGGGGTTATTTAGGGATTTAATTTCCTCTTCATTTAACTTGGACAACTTATATTTTTGTAAATATTCATCCATTTCACTTAGATTCTCAAATTTATTGGCATAGAGTTGGGCAAAATAATTTGGAATTATTAACTTGTTTTAATTTAATTTAATTTCTTCCTCATTACTGGTGATTTCACCTTTTTCAATTGATACTAGCAATTTGTTTTTTTCCTTACTTTTTTAAATCAAATTGACCAGAAGTTTATCAATTTTATTGTTTTTTTTCCATAAAACCACCTCTTTCTTTTTTTTAGTAGTTCAATAGGTCTCTTGCTTTTCTTACTTTTTGATTTCTCCTTTAAGGGTTAGAATTTATAATTTGATATCTAATTGGGCAGTTTTAATTTATTTTTTTAAATTTTTAAATGCATGTTTAGGTCATTAATTTCCTCTTTCTCTTATTCATCTAAGCATTTAAAGATATAATATATCCCCTGACAGCTGTATTGAGTGAATCCCATAAGTTTTGGTATGTTTTTTCATTACTGACAGGATGAAATCATTAATTCTTTCTAAAATTTGTTGCTTGATCCACTCATTCTTTAAAATGACGTTATTTAGTTTCCAATTAGTTCTGGGTCTCTATCTCCCTGGTCCAATATTACATGTGATTTTTATTTCATTATGATCTGAGAAAGATGTATTCATTATTTCTGACTTTTTGCAATTGATCATTAGGTTTTCATGTCTGAGTACTTGGTCAATTTTTGTGTAAGTGCCATGAACTACAGGAAAAAAGTATATTTTTTTCTGTCCCCATTCAATTTCCTCCTTAAGCCTATTAAATTGAGGTGTTCTAATAATCTATTTACTTCCTTAACTTTCTTCCTGTTTATTTTATGATTATATTTATCTAAATCTGAGAGAGGGAGGTTGTCTATGTCTTCCTGTAGCTCTTTCAACTTCTCTTCTAAGAATTTGGATGCTATACCATTGGGTACATACATATTTCTTTTTTGAAATTATTGTATATGGTACCTTTTAGGAGGTTATAATTTACTTCCTTATCTCTTTTAATGTTATCTATTTTTGAAGCTGATTTGTCTGAGATAAAGATTGCTACCTCTGCTTTTGTTCACTTCAGTTGAAGCAAACTATATTTTGCTCCAATCTTTTACCTTTACTCTATAGGTACCTCTCTGCTTCAAATGAGTTTCTTGTAAGTAGCACATTGTAGGATTCTGGTTTTTAACACACTCTGCTATTCACTTGCATTTTAAGGGACAGTTCATCCCATTATTCATGTTTAAACTTATAATTATTATCTCTTCATTGCACTCCATGTTATCTTCCCTCTGTTTGTATTTTCCCTGTTTTTGCCTTTAATCCTTATTCTTCAGTATTTTGCATCTGTATACCACCACCTTCAGTGTGTTTGCCCTCCTATATCAACACCCCTCCCCTTTATTTCCCCTTTTCCTTCCTCCTTCTTCCTTCCCTTGCTTCTATTCATTCCCCTTTATCTTTTACTCCCCATCCCTCCACCCCTTTTCCACTTTTAATACTTGAAAAGTAAGATAAGTTTTGTAATTTAACATTGTATGTGAAAGTTAACTTTGTTTTTTTAGGGTTTTTTTTTTTTTGCAAGGCAAATAGGGTTAAGTGGCTTGTCCAAGGCCACACAGCTAGGAAATTATTAAGTGTCTGAGACTGGATTTGAACCCAGGTACTCCTGACTCCAGGGCTGGTGCTTTATCCACTGCGCCACCTAGCTGCCCTACTGTATAAGTTAAGTTTAAGCTAAGTCTGATGAGATGAAGATTCTCGTGATTCTCACCTCCTTTCTTCTTCCCCTTTATTACAATAGGTCTTTTTACCTCTTAATGTAAAGAAATTTACCCAATTCAATCCCTCCATCCTGCCATCTCATTACTGTTCCCCCTTTTTAATGAGGTATTGTTTTTAAATCATTCTATCTGAATCTCAGAAAAGTCATGAGTTCCATCACTTCTGGCTAAGTATATTCTCTCTAATAAAATTATGATATACAAGAATTATTAGAGTCTTTCTCCCAGGTAAGGATATAGCCAGTTTCTTCTTATTGCATAGCAGTTTTTTTCTTTACCTTTTTTTGTAACTTTTTCATATGTCTCTTGAGGCTCCTGTTTGATGTCCAGAATTTCTATTTAACTCTGAACGTTTCATAAGGAAACCTTGGAAGTCTCCCATTTCATTAAATGTCCATCTTGTACCCTGGAAGAGAAGGTTCAAATTTGCTGGGCAGTGGATTCTTGGCTGCATTCCAAGCTCCCTTGCTCTTTGGGATATCTTGTTCCAGATTCTTTGATCCCTTAATGTTGAGGCAGCCAAGTCCTGTGTAATCCTTACTGTGGTTCCATGGAATCTAAATTGTTTCTTTCTAGCTGCTTGCAGGATTTTCTCTTTTATCTGATTATTCTGCAATTTGGCCAACATTCCCTGGTATTTTCATTTTAGGATTTCTGGAGGGGACTGATGTATTCTTTTCTTTTAGATTTTTCAAGGCAATGGGACTAAGTGGCTTACCCAAGGCCACACAGCTATGTAATTAGTGTCTGAGTTCGGATTTGAACCCAGGTACTCCTGACTCCAAGGCCAGTGCTCTATTTACTGTGCCACCTAGCCGCCCTGATGCATTCTTTCAATAATGATTTTGTCCTCTGGTTCCATATTATTAGGATGTTTTTCCATCACTAAATGCTGTAATATTAAGTCCAGACATTTTTTTCTCTTCGATGTTTTCAGGAAGACCTATAATTCTCAAGCCATCCCTTCTCAATCTTTTCTTGAGGTCAGTGGTTTCACTGAAGAGGTATTTTAAATTTTCTTTTATTTTTTTTCAATTTTTTGGTTTTCTTTAACAGACTCTTTCTGTCTTGTGAAGTCATTCGTTTCACAGACTCCATTCTTTTTTTAAGAGAAGAATTTTCTTCATTTACCTTTTTACCTTTTACAACTCCTTTTCTAATTCATCAGCTCTATTTTTGAAAGTTTTCCATTTGATGAATTGAGGTTTTGAGAGAATTTTTTTTTGAATTTGTCCAATTGTATTTTCCAAGGATTTATTTTCATTTTCCAATGTATTAATTTTCTTTTCCAAATTTTCCAATTGATTTTTAAACTCCTTCCTGATTTCTTCTGTGCTGGAGACCAAATCATATTTTCCTCAGAGTTTCTAGGTCTCTCTGAGTTAGGGTCTTTTCCTTCTAGGAATTTTTGCATGTACCCTCCTTTCTGATGTCCTTTCTTCATTTTCCTAAAACCTTGTGCTGGGGTAGGTGCTTGTTCACAGAGGTTTGGTGTTGAAATCCCTAGATTATTTACTCAATGGGTTTAATAACTTCAAGTGTGCAGGCCAGTAGTTGGTGCTATTTTCTTTCTCTGTAGTGTCTGTGACCTTGATTTGAGGTCCTCTCCCTTGGCCTGAGAGGGTAGTTGAAGCTGCTGAATACTTTTATTTTTGAACAATGGTGGGCTATGGCTAGGGCAAGGTAATTACTCTCCCTATTCACAGCTGACAGAATTCTGCTGCTCACACCTGAGCCTGGGGTGGGTACGTTCTAATTGTGTTTGTTTTGGGAAGAGGCTTCAGCTGATATGAAGGTAGGGACTCTAAATTCCTCCAGACCAGAGGATGCCAGGGATCCATATCTGGAACTATTCTTGACTGGACTCACCATCCCTGCTGCTAAACTACAGACTGTCAATGCCAAAGCCAATGCCTCTGCATCTGATCAGGCTAGTCCTGCTTTCAGGCTCTACCCAACCTTGTGTTCCTGGTAGAGTCTGCTTTCTGCACCCAGCTCACCCACGATTCCGGAAGAGAAAACTTGAGCTAGATGTTCTCCTAGCTTCTCTTTCTGACACACCCTTGTTTATCATTCAGTCCCTTCTCATTTATTCTCATTATTATAATTCTGTTCCTTCATGACTCATTTCAAATGCCTGATCACTTTAGAATCTTTACCTAATTGCATCTGATGAAAATGGTTTTTCCTTATTTAAGATTTCCTATAGAATTTTATCTTCATTCCAAATTGTTTGCATAGCGTTGTACCAGGTATTCTTATTAATTTTGCTTGAAGATTGGGAAAAATTTTGAGACCCAGAAGCATGAACTTCTGAAAATTGGAAATTATACTGGAAGAATGTCCTCACAATGTGGAGAGTGACCCTATCATATCTTTACATTACTAAGATTATTTGGCAGGTAGAAACTTGACTTTTGAAATAAATTAGAAATTTATTACTCTTTGAAGTTTAAAGAATTATTTTATTTCATTGACATAGGGAACTTCTTTTTGGTATTCAATTTATTTTGAATGTGTGGAACAAAATAAATGTTTCCATAACAGAGTACAATAAAAATGATAATTGCTCATGAAGCTAAATCTATTGTGCACAATTTGCAATTACTTTCAAATGCACAACAAAATTAACATGTTACATTCTCATTTTTCTTCTTTCTACTTCTACTCTAGGATTGGCTACCATTAGATGCAAGTATGCATCATACACATATTTACATATATGTGTATATACAATAAAATTATTCAATACATACTTCTATTTATTAGTTCTTTCTCTGGACATAGATAGCAACTTTCTTCATATGTCTTTTACAGTTAATTTGGTCACTTATAATAGTCAAAATAACATTCATTCAAATAATGTTCAATAACATTCATAATAGCAACAATATTGCTGTTATCATCTACAGTGTTCTCTTGGTTCTGCTCTTTTCACTCTTCATTAGTTAATGGCAGTCTTTCCATGTTTTTTTTTCCCCTAAAAGTATTGAGCTTATCATTTCTTATATCATAGTAACATTCCATTACAATTACAACTTGTTTGTGATGAATATCCCTGAATTTTTTTGTCCCTCATTTTCTAAGAACACCATGACATCAGGGAGGTGAAGCTATGATGAACACATGAACTGTATTTGAGTGGGAGGGGGTGCTATTCTAAGTCACTAGCTTCACTTTCTCCTCCAGAACCATCTGGGTCCCTTGGCCAGACAACTGGAGATGGACCTGGATGTTAGTCAATCAGAGTTAAATGGCTTGCCCACGATCACACAGCTAGTAGGAATCAAGTGTCTGAGTCTGAATTCAACTCCCATTCTGACTCCAAAGGCAATGCTCTGTACCACCTTGCTGCCCTTTCTGAAGTTTCTAGTACTTTGCTACAATAAAGAGAGCTTCTATACACATTTTAGAACATATAGGTAGCTGCTCACCTGAGCTCTCCCCCAAACCCATCCATGTAAATAATGACTTGAAACAAATTTTGGAGTCTCAGAACCGCCCCCCTAAAAGATGAAACAATTTTGCAGCGCAAGACAACTTAGAAGGTAAGGCATAAAATCCATTGTAGCAGAGTGAGAGAAGAGTATAGTGCAATGCAGGCCATGCCAGTGCCAACCAGGCCACAGAAAAACAGAAGCAGACCCTAGGAGTCATTGAATCAGTAGCAGCAGCAACAGTTGCTTCTAGAGCTTTCAGCCCACAGACTGAAAGGGGAACAAAAATCTATTTGGAAAGAGATTACAGGTATCTATTTGTAAGCATTTAATCAGTATTCTGTTGCTTTGCACATGTTCAGATCTGAGGCCCAGTCCTGGGTGGCAGTTCCAGGGCACCAGTACTAGCAAGCACATCAGAGCTTCTGACTTCAAGGGAATAGGGACACTCAAAGTGCAAAAGTAGAAGAGAGTGCTTGTGGTTACTCACAGACCAGAACTAAGACCAAGAAAGTAGTACAGCTTATTAGATCATGCTATCCAAGAAGAGAAAATTTGTAAGTCCCTAGAGGTATTCCTGAAAACAGCTGCACAAAACTCCTAAAACTTGGCATTGTGAGTTCTTCACCCTAGAAGTAGAGCCCTACTTTAACAAAATTAAAATCAAGCAAGAAGATAAAAAAAAATGAGGAAACAGCATAAAAATCTGACTGTAGAAAGTTACTATGTGACAGGAAAGAACAAAACATACTCTGAAGAATGTAACAAAGTCAATGCTCCTCCATCCAAAGCCCCCAAGAAAAATATGAATTTTTCTCAGGTCATGGAAAAACTCAAAAAAGATTTTGAAAATCAATTTAGATTGGTAGAGGAAAAATTGGGAAAAGAAATGAATTATGCAAGATAATCATGAAAAATGAATAAAAAATGAAAACTAACACTTTAAGAAACAGACTATGCCAAATGGCAAAAAAAGGTCACCAAGTAAAATAATTCCTTAAAAATAAGAATTAAGAAATTGGAGGCTACTGACATTATGAGAAATTGAAAAACAAACAAACAAAAGGAGAAAAATGAAAAGAATGAAAAATAGAAGATAGTGAGAAATAAGTCATTGAAAAAAACAACTGACCTGGAAAATAGATGCATAAGAGATAATTTAAAAATTACTGGACAATTTGAAAGCCATGACCAAAATAAGAACCTAAACTGCATATTTCAAGGAAGCCCTGATATTCTAAAATCCAAAGGTAAATTAGAAATGGAAAGAATCCATCAATTACCTCCTAAAAATGAACCAAAAATGAAAATACCCAGGAATATACTGGAAAATACTATGTTGTCTATCTCATGATCTTTTTTTCTCCTGATACTTCTCTCTTCTATGCAATGACCAATTTGCCATTCTCTCAATTAAGTTACAATACTTCCCTAACATTTTTTTCTAGAAAATGAATATTGACTAAAATAATGGGTTCTTCTGGGCATTACTGACAACAGACCACTATTCTACACTTTCCTCTGCTCTCTTCATATATGACAAAAATTGAATTAAATTATATTATATCCAAAAGAAAGCAAGAAGATAGCAGTATTATAAATCTAGTTTCACCATATCATAAACAGTTTTAAGTGGTACATCAATACAAAATAATCTATTCTCATTTCCCCATTTGGATTTATTCTTTCCTTTCCCCAGAGTTATATACTTATGGGATTGTACAGTATTAATTAAGCACTGACATGTATATTTATTGTGCTCAATAATTATAAATATTTGCTATTTAAAGGAATCAATTTTTGTCCATTGTAAATCACTAACCCTAAGGGCAACTAACACTCCCAAGAAAGCAAATTAAATGTAGATTGTTATGGTGTATTTATTTTTAGCCCTGAAGAACTACTAGTTATGGAAATAAGTGTTACTGAGTTACATTTTGGCTCTAAGTAAAATATTTTGAGGCACCAACTAATCCCACAGAAAAAGGAAAACATGCACTGGAAACTGCATCCTATAGAAGCTTGTCAAGATTCACAGCTGTAGGCAGTTAAATATTCAAGGGCCATTGAGAACAATACCAAGTTAAGGTCTAGTTCAGAGCAGGAATAGATTGTGAATGAAAGAAAGAAAGCAAGCAAAGCAAAGTCACTGGAGAGAGCTCCTTGTTCTTGAATAGGTAAACTGCAAATGACCATGATAGGTCTTTGCAATTAATACAAGGTCCACTTAAAGGAAATCTCATAAATATACAATGAAAAATAACCTGTCACTGATCACTAGAAGGGTTTTTTTTAATTTTATTTTTAATGTTTCAAATGTGGTTCCTAAAGTTCCTATCTATGCACCTAGACTGGATTTATAAATATTTTTTTTCTTAAAAAAGTACATCCAGAACTTTCGTGACATCTTCATTTTAGAGATACTATGGTATAAGGAAATAAATCCTACACATAAAGTCAGAGTAACTGGGTCTAAAACTTGTTTCAGATTAGCTAACTAATGTACAAGTAATTAAACATCTTCCAGGCTTATTTTTTTTTAGGTTTTTTTGCAAGGCAAATGGGGTTAAATGGCTTGCCCAAGGCCAAACAGCTGGATAATTATTAAGTGTCTGAGACCGGATTTGAACCCAGGTACTCCTGACTCCAGGGCCAGTGCTTTATCCACTAAGCCACCTAGGCAACCCTTCCAGGCTTAATTTAATGTTCTAAATCTATCATCCTCAGACTATTTGAAATCATTGGAGTTTTGAATTTATTAATATCTTCTATCTAACCTTTAAGAAATTAAGATTTATGATTTCTCTGTTAGGGTGTATATATATATATATATATATATATATGTATATATATTATATATGTATCTATATGCATATGTATATATGCATTTACTTAGTATTTCATAAAACTATTTTAAGTGGTTATGATCTGTAGCATTAGTTATCAAAGAATGGTCCTCAAACCAATTTGGGTCCCTGAGATACTTTCAGGATGTTTTAGTAGTCAAACCTATTGTCATGATAATGCTAAGACAAACATTTCACTATTATAATACCTCTGCCTTTTTCCAACTATATAGTTCATTTACTTCAACCAAAATAAAATATTGAAAGTATGAGTAGTCAACCTAATGATGATTTCTCTTACATCATTAAAACGATTTGAAAGAAATGTGAAACACAATGCCATTCTTCCATTTTTAATTTTAGAATAGAGTTATTTTTATAAAATATGTTCTTGATCTTATATAATGAAGTTACTGCTACTTGAAGTGTTTATAATTAATATGAACACTTCAAGTAGCAGTAACTTGAAGTGTTCATAAATAATATGAAACAATAAATTTTAATATTTAAAATGTTAAATATCAATATATATAACCTATGTGAAAATGACTCTTGAGGAATATTTAATAATTTTCCAGAGTATGAAGAAATCCTGAGAACAAAAAAATTAAGAACCATTGTTCTAGTGGTCTGATATATTGTCAAAAAAAAACTGGATTTGGAATCAGGATAGCTATCAATTCAAATTCTCTTTTTTATTAGCTGTGAGAAAGAGGTAAGTCCTTTAGCTTCTTTGTTCTTCCAACATCTCTCTATGAATATAAATTTTAGTCAGGTTGAAATTTGTATCAGTGGAGGTAGTTTCCACATAGTCAAAATCAAAAGTCTGTGACACTGATATAAACTTTCTACTTCAGATGCTTGGATTAGTTTCTACTTAGTTTGACATGGGGATGGAGAGCACAAGCCAGTTGGAAGGGGGTGGTGAGGATAAAGAAGTTAGAATAACTAAGTGAATACAAATAACAATAAAGATTTTGTCTCATATCCATTTTCAATTGGATATTCAGAAACAATGAGAATCCTCTTTTAGTTGACCAAGGTGTTTCTTTTTGTATGTTTTCAGAATCATTGTAGCTCTGAAGGAGGATTAATAGACTGCAAGACAGAAAGGCAGTTTTCCCTCCTTCCATTAGCACAGACAATTTATCTCACCAGGCCTATTGTATAGAAAACTGTCTCTTGTGCTAATTAGCTCACAGCTAAATTCATTCTATTCCCTATCTTTTTAAAACTAAAATTCAAACACTCCGCCTATCAATTTTTCCTTTTCCCTTTGATCTCATTTTCAATCAAAGAATTTGAAAGCACAGCTATTAATCCTAATGCTTCTGTGCACAAATGGATTGTTCCTAGAGGTCAAAAAGACAATTCTCCTTTATCAAATAATTTTGAACAGAACAATTCATATACCTCCATTTAATCTTCCTAAAAAGAATTAGGTCCAGAACATTCTGTGAAACAGGATGTCAGATTAGGCAGACTATTGATTTATTCTAGAATAACAACATTCTTTTCTTATGAATGATATTCCTTTTCTTAAATTTATTTTTGAATGTTCATTGTCATTCTCTGTAACATCATGTTGAAAATTTTATCAGATTAGGAGAGATTTCATATTCTCTCCTTCTTTTATTATTATTTGGTCTTCTAATTGACTGATAATTGAACTCAGTGGTACACTCTTTTTAAAAGTTTGGCAACCACAGACATGAAATGGAATTTAATAGAGTTAGAAAACAAGCAGGTCAAGACACTCACAAATCTTATTACTACTATATTTATTTTTCCTGAATTAAACCTAAACATTGTACTGATCTGAGTCAGAGCCAACCCAATGCATAGAGGTATATTTGTGTAGATGGTGTGATCTGAGGAGCCTACAATGACTTGCAAAGAAGCTCCCTCCATAATTATGTTGCCTTGCTTCTATCCTAGCTGCTCAAAAGTATCCATAACTGATATCCCTTTGATTTACACATGAAAGTATATAGTAGTCTTGTGAATCAAGAAGTGATAATAATTTTATTAGTATAGAAATTATGTATTACAATTAGCATTTGTGTGTGCTCTTACAATTTACAAAGCACTTTACATAGTGGACATTTCCTGGAAAGAAAGATGATTAAAACATAAACCTCTTCAGAGAGATTGTTATATTGTTTGTACTTGTATATTCAGAACCTAACATAGTACCTAGTACATTAGTAGAACTTAATAAATGTTTGATAACTGATTGATTGCAACTTAAACATATTAGCATAGGAATAGTGATTATGTTTTTCATATGAGTTTATTATCACTTTGATAGGTTTAGGATAGTACAAGGTATTAGATTTGTCAAAAAGCATATATTAAACTTTTACTATATATTAGGCACTATAGTAAACACTGGGGTACAAGAAATAAAGCAAAGACAACTCCAGCATCTCATCCATATATAGGCAATCAAAGACAAGGCCTGTCATTTCATTAGGGTATGGGAATGATAGAGAATGAACTAATGCAGATTAATTTTCAAATTGCATATTCAGGGAGGACTTGTATCTGTTATTAGGGCCTGCTAAGCACTTTACAAGATTGCTTATTCCACTGGTGTCCACTTGACACCTAATTCTTATTTGTTTCTCTAAACTGCTGTAACATGTGCAACGATTATTTACCCAATTAAAATTGAAGAATTAAACCAGTTTGGCGAGGTAAAGGTGTTTACACCAAGTATTGTAAAGTTTTCAACTGAAGAATGAGGGGAATGAAAAAATGTGTTCCAATGGCCATGATGCATGCTGAAGTAGGCATTATGGAATGTTGAGAATTTGGTTGGGCATTGAAAATGGCAACCAGACCATTGTCAGTTATCTTGACTTTTGTACTGCCACTGGACTTTGATAACTCAGAAAGAGAAAATGAAGCTGAGGACTTTGCAATAATTCTACCTTAGTTAAATCCAATTTATGCACAAGTAAAGATTTTCATTCAGTGATGGCATTGGTCCTCTTCCATAGGAAAGTGATAACAATTTAGAGTTTTTGAGAATTGCTTGAAGTAGTATGTATAAGAGGTAAAACTTGTCCCAAGTCTTTCTTTTCCTTGAGACAGCTCTCTATTCAATATTATTATATTATTATTCTCCTGTTGTAAATAAATTTCAAGGAAGTCATAGATTCTTCACAAATGTTTCAATGTTATTCTAAATGTTTATAATGTGTATTTAATTTGTCCAAACTCCCCTACTACTTTATTTATTCTTTTAACCAAAACTAAACTTCTTATTTCTTTTATGATATATGCAGGACCTTGTATAGTGTTGAGCATTTAGGCTTAAAAATGTTTATCAAACAATATTAAACAGAAATAAACTGAAGAAATAAACTGAGACAACTAATTTCTCAATGCTAGGCATCCGGGAATTAAGTATATAAAATCCATAGTTATGAAATTCACCTGAGAATTTATTTGACTGTTATCTTTAGTTTGATTAAGAGAGAAAGATATATGCTATTTACATATTTTCTTCCTAAAATAATCCTAAATAAATACCTATTTTCATTTAGAATACATGAGGACGAAAGTCTCTTTACTTCTTGATTGCATGAGCTCATATTTGTATTATTTTGTACAGAGTCTGTTATACAGTATTTAATTCTTGTTTCCTTTCCCTTCGCCCAATTTCCCTAAAGATGTGAGAAATTAAAATTGATCCACTAGAGAGTACTTTTCATAATAGTGTCATTCTTCAGAAACATAATTCAATCAAATAGGATAATTCCTATCAGGTATATTTATTTTATTTTTGAATTCTCCATTTATTTTTTCATACCTTTCCCGTCTTCATTTTTTACTGTATATATGATAAAATTTATTTTTAATTACCACTAAATATAGTGTAATGAAACCAAGCCTGAATTAATCTCTCCTTGATTTGCCCCCACTAGAAAAAAAAAGGAAGCCTAATTGAACTGTGTGTGTGTTTGTGTGTGTGTGTGTGTGTGTGTGTGTGTGTGTGTGTGTGTGTGTGATTAAAAGTTCTCACAGTTTGATATATTTTCAATTATAATGCCAAATGTCCAACCTTATTGGAAGTGAACTATTGTACAAGGAGCACTAAGATACTGTGCTCTGTAAAGTGTATGTGTTTTTGGATGTACTGACCTCAGAATAAATTCAGTTTCATCTTTGGAATGGAAAGAGGTTAGTCATGTGTAATGACTGAAAGAATAGGATACATAAGTCACATTGTGCTTTATTATCTGATCCCATAATGATGGTAGGCTATTGCTAAAAGTTGATTTGTAGGTTGATTTGGAAAGTGTCAGAATGCATTATTTAGTGTGTTATCAAAAAGTAGCCTGCAGCTATTGAAAGATGTGGTAGCATAATTATTATCATGGGTAGGTAGATTTTGTCTGACTGAATTCTATTTTCTGGCTACCTCTGTCGATGAATATTTAGATTAGGATCTTGATTTTCATATTTATACTAAGAAATATGTCCTATCATTGTTGCAGTTGACATTTAAAGGGAGGAATTATCTGATATGGATTTCACCAAATCTTTGATCAGCATATATTAAAATTCAAAGGAGGTAGAGAAACTATAGGGCTAGAATAAAATGTGGAGATCAATTAGTTCAGTCCTCTGACTCTAAGGTATTATTCCAGGTTAAACAATCTATACATAAGAGAGAAAGAACTTTATACAGTAACCAGGAATATTTCCTTCTAGTGGTCAATCACTCTTTATATTAAGGGAATTCTTGGTCTCCTTCTTCCTCACTTAGCCTCAGTCATAAATAAGTCCTCTTTTCATTTCTTTTAAAATTATTTTTATATATTTTATATAAGTATATATCTTTCTATTTAATTATATGAGTAGATGTATTTTATTCTCAGTAGAATGTAAACTCCTTGATATTTTTTGTTTGTTTTCTTTTATATCCCTAATGCCAGCCCAGTTGGAAAATAATTTGTGATTAATAAATTTGCGTTGAATTGAAAGATTTTCTAGTGGGCAGAGCAGTGAACGTAAGAGTCAATGATAACTATGTTCAATTATTACCTCAGCTAATTTTTAGCTATTTCATCCTGGAAAAGTCCTTAATTTTCTGAATTTCAGTTTTCTTACCAGGAAAATAAGAGGGTTGGGCTCCAGGTTCTCTAAGATCCTTTTTTTAGCTCTATATCAAGGATATTGTGAGTTCTATTTTGTTGTTTACTTCAAAGTGATTCTTGTGGAAAAATAAAATTTCAATTATAGTGGTAGTAGTATCCCTTTCCCCACAGCCTTTCTATATTTATCATTTTGAGTTCGAGAGATCCTATGACCAATAATCCTATATTTGAAGATAATTTGGTCATGAATCCTATAAACCTCTTAGTCAATTCTTTGTAAACCTAGTGTTTATCAGTTTATTAGATTAGAAGCTTTACACTTTGGGTGGGATCTGTCAGAGACTGTGATCTGATACCAGAGACTATAAATGCCAGAGATATCTTTATTCCATGATAAGACATTGGTTTCAACAATAGTGGGATGTCTGTTTCAAGTAACTATAAAAATAACAGAATTTAGTGAACATATAATTCTGATAGAAGCAGCATCCTGGTCTCCATTCTCATTGGTCATGAAAGGATAATGTATACCCTTGAGGATATGGTCGATAATAACATCTATTAATATAAATCCTATTGCACTGTAGACCTGCAACTAGACATACACTTTATGGCTAGCCAAACAATCTATCAAATCATCACAGCTATCCACTTACTACTTTAGATTCACTTCACACACATGTCCTACTTCTCTTCACTTGTGTCCTTTTTTTTTGTATGCAATCAACCACAGTATCAGATTTCTCCTTCATACCTCTTGTACAAGGTAAGCAAAGAATTCTTAAACAAGTGAGATTGCTCTGAAATGAAATGAAACATTTCTTCAATATCTAAAAGTTAACAAAATTATATTCACTTAGAGAAATCTGAGAGAGAGAGAGAGGATATTTAGATTAAGTAAAGGATATAACACGAACTGCATTGGCCATAAAATCTGAAGGAAGAATATTCTTCTGAAGTCTTGCTTTTCCATACCTAGGCAATGAGAAAACAATGTAAGTAGTGCAAACCATTTATCTTTTGAGTCAAGTAATACCTAAAGATAGTTTTAAATCTTTCAATAAAAAAGCAGTCTGACTTTTGTGGATACATTAAAACCTTAGGATGTCTTACCCCATGTCTTTTCTTCTAAGATCAATAATAAAACAAGGTACTTCTCTTGGTCCCCCTGGAAATGAATTCTTGAATGTTCCATTGGGTACTGGCAAAATTTGGAGCAATGGGTTGGGTCTCATCATTTCCAAATTATAGAAAGCAAAGGACTGTTTCTGTCTTTGCTACTGTTCACACAAGTTCCCACTTTGATTGGATATCCCTTCCCATTCTGTTGTTACTAGGCCCTACAAATCTTTCTACTCTCTTGTCCAGTGCTATTAGAACCAAGAAAGCCTATTTTTTGTTACCTGCTTTAGGTTCTGTACTGCTACAATCTACTCAATGGAGATTGGAGAAATGTGCCTCTTTGACTTTTACTGCTCCTTAACATGGTGACCATATCCCTTTTAATGCATTTTTTGTTCTTCTGAAATGTTTAAAGTTAAGGTAGAGCTTGAAAAATTCTTACTTTTGATGTACCACCAATGTGATTAGCTTCAAAGTCAATTAAGATTGTATTTCGTGTAGAATAAAAACTTTTTCACTTAATTTCCATACATTTTATTCCTATGTCTTCTTAGTTTATTTTTAAAATTATATAATTATTTCCTTTAAACTTTTCTACTGTTCCTAGTGCACTGACAGCTCCTTCAAAGTAGGAATTGTCTTACACTTTTCTTTGTGTCCCTGGCACTTAGCAGAGAGATTGATAAAGCTCTATTGACTGACTGATTAAAATTATCTTTTTCATATTAATGTGTGGCAAATTTCTCATGGGAATTTCAAATAAACCCAAAATGAAGACCAGTAAGACTTGGCTTTATACCAGTAAATAATGAGAACATTTCAGAAGGTAGGTGTCCTAGCTTGAGTACAGTATCTTATTATTTGTGAATCTGAACTTTAGATGCCAGTTTAGAATTATAATTAAGTTATTCACTGGGACTCAGGAATGACTATTATAACTCTGGGATTAAATCTGACCTTGGAACTTCTAGAAACGTTAACTGCGAAAAATGTAATCTTCAAACAGAGGTCACTGGAACCTGTATTAAAAATGACTACAATCAGTTTATTTTCTCATGTTCATCTTTCATTTTTCTCACAAACATCTCATTTAAATATCAAAAATTCAATAGGCTGAGTAAACTATCATTCCCTTTGTACTGCCATAAAGATAAATTTGTGTGATGGTCATTCACTTTGAGTACTACAGCTTTTTTTGTGGTTTTATGTTCCATTGTATTCTAATTTTTCTGTCTTGAAATTATTTTCAAAATGATTTCATCAACATCACTTTCTTCTTAAATCCCTGTTAAAAGTCCTTTTACTATGTGTTAGCTTTTGCCTTACTACCCAAAAAATACTAAAACTATTTGGTCTAAATGATTTGACTCATCATTTTGTTTTGTTTTGCAATTATTGGTTGCCAACAGTAAGCAAGATGCTGATCTAAAAGCTTTTTGGTTTCAAAAGACTTCAGTGTCATGCTGATTTACACTGAGATGGTTTTATGTTTTCATCTATGTAAGACACCTGGGGCATTATTTGTTGGATAGGAACCTAATTAAATAGAATTATTATTATTAATTATTAACTAAAAAAAGTTCTACCTAGGAAGTGCCAAAGGCTAACAGGGTGATGATGAGAGAACTAGGGAAATAAAGAGATAAAAATTGCAAAGAACATTCTAATTGAAAGGTAATGATATATCAAAGTATATGAAATTATCTGAATGAGTCCTCTGATTTGTGTAAACTATGGCAAGCAGGCATGGAACAATTTCCTATGCCATATGCTCTCTAAAGATGACTTCAATCAATCCTTTACATATTGATTTCTCCTCATTTCTGTTCTGCCATCTAAATTTAATAAGTCTGATAATTGTTAAATTTGTTAAATTGTTAAATTGTTAAAATTTTCATTGTGAGCATTTATGCCTCTAAATCAGTCAATACTAAAAAAATCAAGACTTGATTTATTTTTATTTTTGTCAAGATTTAAAAAAAGTGGTAGATAAAATGGTAAACTAGGTTAAAATTAAAAAATCTGTTGAATTTCTTAAATATTTCTTAAATTTTTGCTATTTCACCCCTGTTCTGGGGAAAAGGGTAACTAATATCTTCTCATATACCTGTTGGGGGAACTCTGGAACTTCACTTAAGTAAAAATTATAAAATTTGCTTTTGATCCTCAAGGTACTAGACAAGTGCAGCAAGAGGTCTTTAGGAAGAGGAGGAGGCAAGTCCAAGATTCTTTATATATATAAAGAAATCTGTGACTATGCGGGTAACATTCATACATGTTCTCTTTTTCAAGTGATAAATCTACAAAATGAATATTCACTTAGTAACTAAATATTTGGCCTTCAGTTGAATGGTTTGAGCTCAAGTCTCATTTCATTTCAGGTTTGGAATGTAATCATAAATAGAAACATATATATATATATATATATATATATATATATATATATCTGTGTATGTGTGCTTATCTACAAATGTATATACTTATATAAATATAAATATTCATATAAATGTAATCTAGCAATTAGTCACAGTTCTCAGAAGTGAAAGTCTACAGAAAAAATTCTTTCATTCTTGAAAATGTAACACATAAGGCATTTATTATCTTAATGATATATGGTTATAACATTGAAATTATATCATCACCATCAAAATTATTTATTTTGAGTGTAATGGAAAGTGTTTAAGATTTAAAGTCAGTAAATCTATGTTTTAATTCCAACTGTGCAATACACTAGTGGCATGTCCTGAGATGTTACTTATTGTTCCTGTACTGGCTTCTTTATATTTAAATTAGTGGAGTTGGAATACATAGTATATGAGATATTTTCATGCTCTTAAATTTACAGATACTGTGAGAGATATAAAATAATAAAATAAATCAAGTTTATATCTATAGGATTCTTTTATGTTCAAAAATTCCTTGGTTGTTAATTGTAGTTTCACTAAACCACCATCACTATCTACACAACCTGTCAGATACTGATGAATGCCAAAGGCATTCCCAAATAGTTGGTGAATTGCCTGGGGAGATATAGAAACTCTTTCAATTGACTTCTTTAGGGAACCCTCTTGTACAAAGCCAGCAATACACTGAGGACATAAGAACCCTGCTGAACTTGTCACTTGCCATGTAGAAGCCTTTTGTCAAAGGTAAACTTTTTTCCTGTGGGTTAATACTCATTCTAGGAGATGGAGGGTTAGTTGGTCTGTACCATATTGACACTGAATATAAAAAAGCAGGACTACCATTCTCTGCTCTAATTTATTATAAATTAGTTGCAATGTCTTAGGCATCCATTATTCTGTAGCAGTAGAGTTTGCTATGAAATTGTGAGTATCTGGTAGAAAGGAAGCAGACTTCAAGATAGGGAGAGTTGGGGGAGGTAGATAAGAAAAAAAAAGGAAATCTCATATGTATAGTTGTGATTTGATTGATTTCCTGCAGTTTGTGCTGCTGATTAAAAAAAATGCTGCTGTTCCCTAGTGTACTTTATCCCTATTCTCAGGTGTTGGATCAAGTTTTTATTTTATTTTTCATTTTATATTTACTTCAATTTCTTGAATATCTATCAATATCCCTTGCTTCTTTGCTTCCCCCCCCCCCGAAAACACTGACTTTCTACTATTTTCAAACTCCTGCAATGACATTTCTTTGATCTCTTCCCCAATTTCTCAAATCTTTTCCCTTCCCTGTCATGTACCCTATTTTCTGTGGTACACTTACATTTCCACTTATGCCTCTTCCTCATTTTATCAAGGCCTTAATAGGTACAGAAATTCTTTTACTTCCATCAAGTTCCTAATTTTATTATTTACTATAATTGCGATTGCCTTGGGAAAGTAAGTACAACTTAATCATGACTCAGATCCATCAAATTTATAGGATATTTAAGTGCTAAATGCTTAGTCATATCAATCACCAAAGCAATAAGCAATTATTTAGTGTAGATACTGTTTGAAAAGCTAGGGGATTCAAATAAAAGGGGGTAAAAATCAGTTCCTGCCTTTATGACACCCAATGGTGGAGACAATGTGCCAACAAATATATACAAAGCAAGTTATATACAGGATAAAAGGAAATGATAAATAGATTGAAACCAGTAGAATTAAAAAAAAAGTTTAGGGAAGGCTTCTAATAGAAGGTGAAGTATTAGTCTGAGTTTTAAAGGAAGCCAGTGAGATCAGTAGTTAGAGTAGAAGAGGGAGAGCATTCCAGGGATGGAGGACAGCCAGAAAGAATTCTCAGAACTGAGAGGTAGAGTGACTTGCTCCTGAAATACCTGGGAGTCCAGTGTAACTGAAACAAAGAGCACACTGGGGAGTAAGAATAGAAAAAGGAGGCAACTAGGTAATAGATAAAGTGCCAGGTCTGGAGTCAGGAGGACTAATTTGAATGTAGGCAGTCTCACCAGCAGGCAATTGCAATGATCAAGACACTATATGATAGGATCTGCACCAGACTGATGGCAGTATCAGTGTAGAAAAGGGGAACATGGTCAAGAGTGGTTGTAACGGTGAAATTAAGAACATCTTAGATGTATAGTTTGAAAATAATTCAGCAGGGGCATCTAGGTGGCGTAGTGGATAAAGCACTGGCCTTGGAGTCAGGAGTACCTGGGTTCAAATCTGGTCTCAGACACTTAATAATTACCTAGCTGTGTGGTCTTGGGCAAGCCACTTAACCCCATTTGCCTTGCAAAAAAAAATAAAATAATTCAGCATCCAGGACTTCTTCTAGGTCATGAGACTGAGGGACTGGGAGGATGATTTTACCCTTTATAGAAATAGAGAAAGTAAAAGCAGAGAGGATTTGTGGGGATAGGAGTGATAATATACTCTGTTTTTGACATACTGAATTTAATATGTATACTGGACATGTAGTTCAAGATGCCTGAAAGGCAGTTAGAGAGAGAGGAAGTTCTTCATGTGAAACAGATGAAAGAGGAGAAAATGACAGGAGACACTTAGTGACAGGGGATGAAGAAGAGGGAAGAAAAGGAAGTTCATAACAAATAACCTCAGGTTTTAGTTTAGTTTTGTTTTGTTTTGTTTTTTTATAAAATATGAAGGTTGTTTCCTCATCTCAGAGAGCAAGGATTGGGGGAATGGGCATGGAAGATTTGAGGAAAGATGAAAACATTTAGTAAAAGCACCATGGAAAGTAGAATAGTGAGTTGATAGAGAGATAGTAGGCTTACCTAGAAGCAGAAAAGTTTTGGATAAGGTTATGTAACTAACTTATAGTGGACTTAGTTATAAAAGTTGTATGATATTTTTCTCCTTGGTTCAGCACAGCACATGAGTAGGATCAAAGGCAATAATGAATAGTGGGAGTAATCCAAAAAATTGTGACCTGACTGGGTATAATTGATGATATAATAAGGGGGCTAGATATTTAAGAGATGAAGAAAGTGTGAGTTGAGGTGGTTCACCAAGAAGTAACCATGGGGGAAAAGGAGAGAATGACTAGTGCAGGGGAGATGACTTTGGGAGAGAATTCAGAGGTTAAATGATTGGAGGTCATAGTGTGGATAAGTGGTCCAGTTTTGTAGTGAAAGGTGTGGTGTGGTAAAAGTGAGTAATGGTTAAAAAGTTCATGGATTTTGGTCAGATAAGGGTACTTTAAATTTCTTGAATATAGAAGTCTTAATATCTGTGGGTGATGACAAGATCAAGAGTATTATGCTTTTTTTGTAGGATTGTAAAGTGAGGAACAGCTCACAGAAGATGAGCAGACTGAGAAGTTGAGTGGATAGGGAATTGGAGGGACAATTAATATGTATGTTGAACTCCTTTCAGTATGAAAGGGGGAGTTAAGTTGGAGAGAAAAATTGTAAGCCAGATACAAAACTCGTTGAGGAAGGAAGGAAGGAGAATGACCTAGAGATCTGCAGGTCATACCTACTAGAATAACCTTATATTTTCAAAATATATCAAATAAGAGAATTCATTCATCATTTATTTTGGGGAGGTCACATTGGGGACTATTGAAACTCCTTGTCCTTGTGAACCATAGATATATGATAATTTTGGGGGGGTCTGGTAAGTTTAAATAGCATAAAACTTTTATCTTGAACACTTATTTCTCATTTCTTTAACAAAAAATGGATACGGAAATATTTAGAAAAGTTCCTCATTATTGTTATGATCAAGAAATCAGACTGAGACCATAGTCACACTAATGAACTTCTGAGTCAGACAAGGAGAAGCATAAGAGAATATAAAGAATAAAAAGTCTCATTTTAGGAACACAAGTTGGATGAAGCAAGTTATTATTTCACAGATGCCCACTATTTTACTTCAAAATATGTTCTCCTTGAGTTTCCATTGATTTAGACAGAAATGGCTATTTCTCTATTGTATTAATAACTAATAATTTAATTAGGACTAAAAGCAAAAATTTCCCCCTTTATATTTCCACATTCAGAAATCAGTCCCTGTAGTTTATTCAGTCAGTTATTGAAGTGTAGAGCTGATAATAAAAATGAAAACTTGAATGAAAATTAATCAAAATCTTATCAAGATAAAGAAATTCTAGATGAATTGGTGAATTCTGGCCCATTGTTCCATTGTCCAGATTATCTTAAACTCTGGTGGTCTAAGAAAACATAACTCTCTATGTCCAGGAGTATGTGATAAGTCACACCCCTCCCATCCTATCTTTACATTAAACCCAACTCTCCTAATATTCCTTTTCTCATTAATTGTTAACCAATCAGGGTTAGTTGCTACCTATTGATGATCACTCTTCCAAGGGCATATAAGAACTGAATAACTTCCATGAGGTATCTTTGATTTATGAGAGACAGTCAAATTATGAGACTTTTATTAATTATTCACTAAACATAATTAATAAAATGATTCATTCCCCAGAAATTTTGTCTCTTGAACTTTTCATCTTTCACTATTTTCCTATCTTTTTGCCAGTGCCACAAAATCTCTACCTAAATAAAAGTATACAACATCCTTTAGGTAAAAGCAATTCATAAGGTAGTAAATGAAGTCACCAATTCAGTAAAAACAGATTAAATTAAAAATAGCTCTCAATGACAGAAGAGTAGTTCTCAAAGAATTATCCTGCAGGTTCAAAACCTGACCCTAGAATTATAAAACTTTCTTTATATTCTTCCAGCCCAAAAGACTCATTGCTGGGATTTAGGCTAATCTTTCTGAGGCAAAGTTGATTCAAATTCTTCCAATACTCCTCCTTTGTATTTTGGATCTCAACTTCCCCAGGTCTTAGTGTGGGAATTAGGATATTAACTCTAGCTTCTACTGTTTCACTAGCCCTCTGACCCAAAAATATGTTGGTGATGGGATAGATCTGTAACCTGTTTAATTCTTTCTTGACATAATTGAAACATCATTGCATTTGGATTCAGAACAGCTAGGTTCAAATTCTATCAATATTTGAGGGAGAAGGAATGAATAAGAATTACATAACACTTATCATGTACCAGTTTTTTTTATAATCATTTCATTTGAGATTGAAATGACAATCCCTTTGAAGGAGATATTATTATTATTAGCCCCATTTTATATTTGAGTGACACATCTAACCTCATATGTGAGGCTAGACTAAAACTCAAATCTTCCTGTTTACAGACGTATTTCTCTATAGCACTGTGGCAACCAGCTGCTCCCTACTTATGTAAGTGAGCTTGGGTGATTCATTTTATCTTTCTAAATTTCAGTGTCCTCATCAGTAAAATAAAGAGATTATACTAAAAGTTATATGTCTGTAGCTACAAACTATGAACTATAATACAGAGTATGGAGAGTTATATCCAAAGTTGCTATCTTCTTCTCTCCAATGGCAGGTATTTGGCAGAGTAGATAAAATTGAGAGTGATGCACATATATATCTATATATTTATATAAAGATATAGATGTATCTATAAAACAATAGTAAAGAGGACTTTATTCCCAGTCAAAAAAAGAACTATTAATTTGGATTGAAAATTAAACTTAGAACAACATAGAAATAAATATTAAATGAAAAAATCATTTATAGAACTTCGTGTTTAAAAATTATTCTGTACACTTTCCTAAATATTTAACTTTACAGAATAAAGGGAACAATTTGCATTTTGAAACACATAGCATTTATACATTTTAATACAAACTGTGATACAAAGTATTGACATATATGTACATATATACATACATATATATATAGAGAGAGAGAGAGTGAGAGAGAGAGATACCATTCTGCAAGGTATTAATCACTTTTTTAACTTTTTAGTAATGTTGAACATGAGAAGATCATGAGAATTTCCACAATAATGCATGTGAAAATCAAAAATTCCATATTTATTCAAATGGGGAGTAGCCAGATTCTGCAGGAGGAAGGCTCACTTTATTTTAAAATTTTCAGAACACAGGTTAGGAATTGTCAAAATGTAAAGTCATCCCTAATAATCTCTCTGAATCTGAGATGCATAGTATGACTAATAGCTCTTACCTCTCACATATAAAATCACATGCTAAATTTTTTTGGTTTCACTCCAAAGCATTTCCTCTCTTTACACCATTACTGCGAAATGGAAGGGATTCCCTCCACCTCCTACTTATTGCATTTAATATTCTACCTTCCTTCTAATTGATTTCTCTGCCTTTAATTCTAATATCTATACAGCTACTTAAGGGATTTTCCTGAATCTCATTCTTAACTTTTCTTTACACAACTAAATAAAAGTACAGTGTCTCTCTGTTACCTTCATGATTAAATATTACCTCCTCAGTTTGAGTTTTATAATCTTTCACATCTTGTCCCCTTCCTACTTCTTCCATCTTATTGACAGATAATCCTTCACATTTTCTACAGTGTAGCTACATTGACCCACTTACTGTACCATAATCATTTTCTGACTAATACAGACTCATACTCACCATAATCATACTTTCTATCTGCCATTGCAGTCTTTTGATGTAGTATCTTACACATGCTCTGAACATAACTTTTTTTTTTCACCTATCTGCTAGGCATCTTGGAATCTTTTGTCTCCTTCAAAACGTTTCTCAAGAGTCAACTTCATGAGGCAACTAGGTGGTGCAGTAGGAAGAGCATTGGCCTTGAAGTCAGGAGGACTTGAGTTTAAATCTGCATCAGACACTTAATAATTAGCTAGCTGGGTGACCTTGGCCAAGTCACTTAACCCCATTGCAGTGCAAAAAGCAAAAAAGAAAGCCACCTTCTTTTCCCCAAAGATTTTATTTATTTCAGTTTTAAAATTTATCCCCAATCTTGCTTCCCTCCAACCTACGCCCACAGAAGGGATTTTACCAGACTATACATTGTTTACATGGATCCATTGATCCAAATTGAATGTGATGCAAGAGAAATCACATCCTTAAGGAAGATAAATAAGGTATAAGTGACAGAAAAATTACCTAATAAGAGAGCTTTTTTTTTAATTGAAGGTAATAGTCTCCACCATTCTTTCTCTGGATATGGATGGTTTTCTCCATCACAGTTAGCCCCAAACTGTCCCCGATTATTGCATTGATGGAATGATCAAGTCCATCAAGGTTTATCATCATCCCTGTGTTGCTGTTAAGGTGTACAATGTTTTTCCCCTTCTGCCAATCTCATTCAGCATCAGTTCATGCAAAGCACTCTGGGCTTCCATGAATTCCCATCCCTTCTGGTTTCTAATAGAACAATAGTGTTCCATGACATATATATATAGCATAGCTTGTTAAGCCATTTCCCAATTGATAGGCATTTACTTGATTTGCAATTCTTTGCCACCACAAAAAGGGCTGCTATGAATATTTTTGTATAAGTGATGTTTATACGCTTTTTCATCATCTCTTCAGGATATAGACCCAGTAGTGGTATTGCTGGATGAAAGGGTATGCACATTTTTGTTGCCCTTTGGGAATAATTCCAAATTGCTCTCCAGAAAGGTTGGATGAGTTCACAGCTCTACCAACAATGTATTAATATTCGAGATTTCCTGCATCTCTTCCAACGTTGATCATTGCCCTTTCTGGTCATATTGGCCAGTCTGAGAGGTGTGAGGTGGTACCTCAGAGATGCTTTCATTTGCATTTCTCTAATAAGTAATGATTTAAAGGATTTTTTCATAAGACTATGGATTGCTTTGATTTCCTCATCTGTAAATTACCTTTGCTTACCTTTGACCAATTGTAAATTGAGGAATGGCTTGGCTTTTTTAAAAATTTGACTCAGTTCTCTATATATTTTAGAAATTAGTCTTTTTTTCAGATACATTCATTTTATGATTGTTTCCCAGTTTACTACATTTCTTTGGATGTTGGTTATAGTTGTTTTGTCTGTGCAAAAGCTTTTTAATTTAATGTAATCAAAATCATTTAGTTTGTTTTTAGTGATCTTCTCCATCTTTTCCTTAGTCAAATGATTTCCCTTTCCATAGATCTGACAGGTAAACTACTCTTTGATCTTCTAGTTTACTTATAATATGGTTGTTTATGTCTAAAACCTGTATCCATTTGGATGTTATCTTGGTATAGGGTGTGAGGTGATGTTCTAATGTAAGTTTCTTCCATACTAATTTCCAATTTTCACAGCAGATTTTATTGAAGAGAGTTTTTTATCCCAATAGCTGGACTCTTTGGGTTTATCAAATAGTAGATTACTATAATCAATTCCTGCTATTACACCTAGTCTATTGCATTGGTCAGCCACTCTATTTCTTAGGCAATACCAGTCAGTTTTGATGACTGATGCTTTACAATATAATTTTAGATCTGGTAGGGCTAAGTCACCTTCTTTTGTAATTTTTTACATTGAATTCCTGGAAATTCTTGCCTTTTCATTTCTCCATGTGAATTTACTTACAATTTTTTTCTAACTCATTAAAGTAATTTTTTTCACAAATTTGATTGACAGGGCACTAAACAGGTAGTACAGTTTTGGTAGAGTTGTCATTTTTATTACATTAGCTTGACATATCCATGAGCAGTTGATGTTTGCCCAGGTATTTAAATCTGATTTTCTTTGTGTCAGAAGTGTTTTGTAATTATTTTCAAAAAGTTTCTGAGTCTGACTTGGCAACTAGACTCCCAGGTATTTTATACTGTCTGCAGTTACCTTGAATGGGATTTATCTTTCTAGTTCTTCCTACTGTATCTTGCTAGTCATATATAGAAAAGTCCAGGATTTATGAGGGTTCATTTTTTATCCTGAGACTTTGTTAAAGTTGCTAATTGTTTCTAGTAGTTCTTTAGATCATTTTTTGAGATTCTCTAGGTATACCCATCATGTCATCTGCAAAGAGTGAGAGTTTTGTCTCTTCTCTACCAATTCTAATTCCTTCAATTTCTTTTTCTTCTCTTATTGCTGAAGCTAACACTTCTAAAAAATATTGAATAGTAGTGGTGAAAATGGGCATCCTTGTTTCACACCTGATCTTACTGGGAATGCCTCTAGCCTATCCCCATTGAATATAATGCTTGTGGATGGTTTCAGATAGATACTGATTTTTATTCTAAGGAACAGTCCTATTATTCCTACACCCTCTAGTGTTTTTAGTCGGAATGGGTGCTGCATTTTTTCAAAAGCTTTTCCAGCATATATTGATATAATCATATGATTTTTGATAGGTTTGTTATTGATATAATAAATTATACTAAGTTTTCCTAATATTGAAGCAACCCTGCATTCCTGGGCTAAAACTTACTTGATCATAATGTATTATCCTAGTGATAACTTGTTGTAATAGTTTTGCTGAGATTTTATTTAAGATTTTTGCTACTATATTTATCAGGGAGATATATCTATAGTTTTATTTCTCTGTTTTAACTCTTCCTGGTTTAGGTATCAGTAACATATTGGTGTAATAGAGTTACGCAGAGTTGCATCTTCACCTATTTTTCCAAAGAGTTTATATAGAATTGGAACCAATTGTTCCTTAAATATTTGATAGCATTCATTTGCGAATCTGACCCTGGATATTTTTTCTGAGGGAGTTCAATAATTGTTTGTTGAATTCCTTCATCTGAGATGGGGTTTTTAGGTATTTAGTCTCTTCTTCATTTGACCTGGGAAACTTATATTTTTGTAAATATTCATCTATTTCACTTAGATTGTATAAATTCTGAGAATAAAGAGTTGGGCAAAATAATTCTGAATTATTATTTTAATATCCTCCTCATTGGTGGTGAGTTCAGCTTTTTTATTTATGATACTAGCAATTTGATTTTCTTCTTTTTTAATCAAATTGACCAGAGGTTTATCAATGTTATTGGTTTTTTCATAAAACCAATTCTTAGTTTTATTTATTGATTCATTATTTTTTGCTTTCAATTTTATTAATTTGTCCTTTAATTTTTAAAATTTCTAATTTGTTATTTAATTGGGGGTTTTCAATTTGTTCTTTCTCTAATTCATTTAGTTGCGTATTTATTTCATTGATTTCCTCTTTCTCTAATTTATTCATGTAAGCAATTAAAAAATATAATATATCCCCTGACAGCAGCTTTAAGTGAATCCCATAGGTTTTGATATGTTGTTTCATTATTGTCATTATCTAGGACGAAATAATTAATTCTTTTTATAATTTGTTTCTTGATCTACTCATTCTTTAAAATTAGTTTATTTAGTTTCCAATTAGTTTTGGGTCTATATCTCTATTGCCCAATATTGCAAAGATTTTTATGATATGAGAAAGATGTATTCACTATTTCTGCTTTTCTGCAACTGATCATTTGGCTTTTATGCCCTAGTACATGGTCATTTTTTGTGTAAATGTCATCTACTGCAGGAAAAATACATACATTCCTTTCTAACCCCATTCAATTTCCTCCATAATGCTTTCATAACTAGGTTTTCTAATAATCTATTTACCCCCCTTAAATTCTTTCTTGTTTATTTTATGATTCGATTTAATCTAAATCTAAGAGCAGGAGGTTGAGGTCTCCCACTAGTAGAGTTTTATTTTCTCTATCTTTCTCTAGTTCTTTCAAATTCTCCTCTAAGAATTTGGATGCTATCCCATTAGGTGCATAAATATTCAATATTGAAATCACTTTATTGTCTTTTAGGAGGTTATAGTTTCCTTCCTTATTATTTTTAACTCTAGTTTTGTAGCTGCTTTGTCTGAGATAAAGATAGCTATCTGTGCTTTTTTTCACTTCAACTGAAGCAAAATTTATTTTACTCCAATGTTTTACCTTTACTCTATATGTATCTTTCTGTTTCAAATGAGTTTCTTGTAAGCAGCATATTGTAGGTGTTTTCTCTTTTTTTGGTTTTTGCAAAGCAAATGGTGCTCAGTGGCTTGCCCAATCCCACAAAGCTAGGTAATTATTAATTGTCTAAGGGCAGATTTGAACTCAGGTACTCCTGACTCCAGAGTCAGTGCTCTATCCACTGTGCCACCTAGCTGCCCCGGGGTTCTGGTTTTTAATCCGGTCTGCTATTCACTTACATTTTAAGGGAAAGTTCATCCCATTCACATTCAAAGTTAAAATTACTAACTCTTTATTGCCCTCCATGCTATCTTCCCTCTGACTGTATTTTTCACCCTTTTTCACATTATCCATATTCCCCAGTCTTTTTTTTCTGAATACTACCAGCTTCTCTGTGTTTGCCCTTCTATAGCCACCCTCTCTCCTTTCATTCCCCTTTACCTTTCTCCCTTTTTTCCTTTCCTTCTTTCTGTTAGTTCCCCATTTTCTCCCCCTCCCTGTCTCTGCCCACCTCTCCCCTTTTCCCCTTTTAATACTTGAAAGGTAAAATGTTTCTTAAATTAACTGAGTTATTGTGTAAGTTTACTTTAAACCAAGTCTAATGAGAGGAAGATTCAAATGTTTTTCATCTCCTCCTTTATTCCCCTCTATTACAATATGTCTTTTTTCCCTCTTTATGAAATGAGATTTATCGCATCTCCATCCTCCTGTCTCCTTCCTGTCCCCCCCTTTTTAAGGAAGAATTTTTTAAATCATTATATTGGAGTCACAGAAAATCATGAGTAGTCATAACTTCTGGGTAAGTGTATTCTCACTGATAGAGTTACAATTCTCAAGAGTTATGAGAATCTTTTTTCCCCATGCTGGGATATAGCCAGTTTCATCTTATTAGGTAGCAGGTTTTTTTTATCTTTACTACCCCCCCCCCCGTTTTTACCTTTTCGTGTATCTCTTGAAACTCCTGTTTCATGTCCAAATTTAATATTTTGCTCTGGTCTTTTCATCAGGATTTGTTGGAAGTCTCCCATTTCATTAAAGAACCATCTTTTCCCCTGGAAGAGAAGGCTCAGTTTTGCTGGATAGTGGATTCTTGGCTCCATTCCAAGCTCCCTTCTCTTCAGAATATCTCATTCCAAGCCCTTCCATCCCTTAATGATGATGCAGCCAGGCCCTGCATAATCCTTACTGTGGTTACTTGGTATTAAAATTGTTTGTTTCTGGCTGCTTGCAGAATTTTCTTTTTTATCTGATAGTTCTGGAATTTGGCCACAACACACCTTGGTATTTTCATTTTAGGATCTTTTTCCAGAGGGGATGTATTTATTCTTTCAGTAACTATTTTTCCCTCTGGTTCCATGATATCAGGACAATTTTCCATCACTAAATCCTGTAATAACAATTGCAGACATTTTTTCTCTTCAATGTTTTCAGGAAGGCCTATAATTCTCAGTTTGTCCCTTCTCCACCTATTCTCAAGGTCAGTCATTTTTCTGATGAGGTATTTTACATTTTCTTCTATTTTTTTGATTTTTCTTTTGTTTTATTTAACAGATGGTGTTAAGTGGCTTGCCCAAGGCCACACAGCTAGGTAATTATTTGAACTCAATTACTCCAGACTCCAGAGCTGGTGCTCTATCCACTTCACCACCTAGCCACCCCCTCCATTTTTTTAAGAGAAGAATTTTCTTTACTTACCTTTTGCAACTTTTTTAAGTTGGTCAATTCTGTTGTTTGTAAGAATTTTCCATTTGACGAATTGAAGTTATGAGAGAATTGTTTTCTTGTTGCAAGGTGTTAATTTTCACTTCCAAATTTTCCAATTGATTTTTTTTTTACTTCCTTCTTTATTTCCTCAAGGAAGTCTTTATCTGCTGGAGACTAGGTTCTAGGTTTCTCTGAGTTAGTGTATTTTGCTTCCAAGCATTTTTTCCTCTTGCTGGCCTTTCTTTATTATCCTAAGACCTTGTTGGAGATTTTGGTGTTGGGATACCTATAGGCTTTACTCACTGAGTTTAATATCTCCAGCTGTCCAGTAGGTAGTGCTGGTTGCTTTCTCTGGAGTGTCTGTGACGTTGATTGAGGCCCTGTCCCTTGACCTGGAGGGAGCGTTTGAAGTTGTTGAATACTTTTATATTTCATCAATGGTGGGCTATACCCTGAGGTGAGGTAATCATTCTCCCTAGGCAGCTGCTGCTGGGCCTTAAACTGGTGCCGAAGGTGGGCTATAATTGTGTTTGTTCTTGTAAGAGGCTGCAGCTGAAAAGAAGGTATGAACTCTGAGTTCCTCCTGAACAGAGGAGGCCAGGGGTAGATGTCCTCAGCTCTCCCACACAGGAACTCTCCTTCCAGCCCTGCCTGCAAGCTCCAGACAGGCAGCACCACAACCAGTGCCTCTGCTCCCTAGTTGGCCAAAGCCCCGGTGGCTGACCAGACTCCAGCTTTGCTACTGATCAAGCCAGTCTGGTTCTCAGGTCCTCAGGCTCCAAGCTCCTACCCCACTGCTAATCAGGCTAATCTGCGACTAATCCAGGTTCCCAGTATCACCCTGTCTATCCTCCTGGCAGTCTGCCCTCTGCTTCTAGACTCATCCAGGATTGCAGAAGCCAGATAGATGTTCTTCTCCTGGCTTTTCTTTCTGGGTTTTGTGGATTGTATTTCTGTTAAGATGTTTGTTTCATATTATATATGAGGAAAGATCAAGAGACGTTTAGCACTATGTCTGACTGCTCTCCAACATCTTGGTCCAGATATCCCAGAAAGCTATCTTCTACAGAAAACCATTTGTATTTCCAAATGCTAGTCACTTCTTCCTCAAAGACTTTTTTTTAGATTTTTTTTTCTAAGGCAATGAAGTTAAGTAGCTTGCCCAAGGCCACATGGCTAAGTAATTATTAAGTGTCTGAGGTCAGATTTGAACCCAGGTATTCCTGACTCCAAGGCCGGTGCTCTATTCAATGTGCCATCCAGGTGCCCCTCAAAGACTTTTAAGTGTTGATAGGTGCACACACCCATATGCATACTATTGACAGTCAGCAATGGCAAGCAGGTACTGATCTTATTGACTGAGGTTTAAATTCTATCTCTTACATACTGACTATAACCCTGGACAATTCACTTAAGCTCTCAGTGCTTTAAGAAACTCCTCAAAACTACAAGTTTCAGGGAAGATGGGAATGTGACTTCCAATGGGGCTTCAAATACCAAGGAATTCAAAGGTTCAAAATAGATTTTTATTATGTATTCATATGTTTATTTCCTTCAATAGAATGCAAACTCCTAGGTGATATGTACTACATCTTTTGTTGTTGTATACATTTACTTTATAAATGTTTATTGATAAACTACATCTGATGCTCCTTTTTCTACAAGGTTGTATCCTCTAAAGAAAATATCCATCTGCATGAGAAAAAAGAATCACCCTACTTTTGTGTGAAAGGATGCTGTGGAGGCAGTTTCTATAGGGAAAACAGGGAGATACCAGGTGCCCTGTGATTAAGAGTCAGCTGAATGTCACAATTTTATATCTCTGGCCCAATTCCTTTACCAGAGCAAGGCTGCCCCTCCTAATAGATATAATAACTATAGATAAAGGTTGTTTATATACAACAATTTTCATGGCTTATAATTCCCCTTTTCTCCATTATTGCCCACTAATACCAATTCAGAAATTTTTAAAAGAAAATAAAGACACATCTTTCAGTTTGAGTCTGTTTTAGAATACCGTGCTATATAATTTATGGGAAATTTTGTCCTTGGGTTCTAGGAATGAACAACAGTCTCATATTCAGTCAATAGCCAGCAATCATGATTATTATGAAGTGGATCACTGTACAGTAGATTTCACTAGACCAGGCATAATGGTTCCTTAAGGAAAATTTCTGTGATATTTCTCCCTACATTTAGCTGAGTTTTTGAAATAGCATAAAAACGTTGCATAGCTTATAATACCATAAAACATCAGAGCTACCATTTAAAAATAAGACCATTCTGAGTCCAGTAAGCACTGGACTAATAAAGCATAGTTTATAAATTGAGTACTTGATTTGACAAACATAAACACACTGAAGAGAGCCACCTTTCTACATATATATATATATATATATATATATATATATATATATAGTATTTTTTTTTTACTTTCACTGATTCTGATTTTCACAGCATGCAAGTAGCTCTATGGTTTCAAGGTTGTTACCACTGGAAGCTCTATTAACTCTTGTAAGGAGAATAGTATCATTTTGTGTAGTAAATCTGAAATGAATAAATAGTCAGAAATGCCAGAAAAAGCTTTCCTTTAAGGCTTAAGAAAAGAAATTTGGAAAATTGATGAAAATAAGATAATTTATTGCATAATGTCTCATCATATTTGGCTACTCCAGTCCCTTATCAGTTTGGGGGAGGAAGAAGGAAAAATTCAATAGAATATAAAAGCATTAGCATATCAATCAGCTTTCCTTTTTTACATATTCTTTCCTCACTATTTCCTATTCAACTTATTTTCTTGAAGTTTACAGTTGTCATGTAGTCATTTACTCCAGCAGATTTTTTTCTTATCCATAAACCTTGCCCTTTCTCATACCTGTAGTTTTACTCAGGTTCCACCTAAGTATGAGCATTGCAAATCTCTCAACAACTTCCTTACCAACATCATATACTCCCAAAATAGCTTCCTATTATCAAGACATAGTCATAAATTATTTTAGTAAAAAAAAATGACAGATCTTCAGAGTAGAAAGGCCTTAGTAGTCATGTAGTTTAACCCATAAAAAATAGGATTTACTTTTATATTTCCATGAAGTTACTGGTCATCCTTGCTCTACTCAAAGAAATTTAGGAAAAGAAACTTCTTTGTGAGGCAACCCCTTCAACTTTGGGGTAAAGTCAATTCTTAGGAAGTTTCTCTTTACATTTACATGAAATCAACCTTTCTGAAACCTCTACCCCATTCTAATAATTCTATTACCTGGCCTGAAACAGAACAAATCTAATTTGCCTTCATTTGACAATCCTTCTGGTACACAATGACAAGAAATGCTGTCATCTTTTCTCCAGCCTAAATTAAGTTACCTTCAGATACCATGGCCTTCAGTATTCTCAACATCTTGTTTTGCAATTTGCAAATGTCCTTCCTAAAATGTGTCATGAAGGATTGAACAGCACCACATTATGTGGTATATATACATATTTATGTGTGTGTTTATAGGTATATATACATATATATTCAGTTCATGTTAGAACAATCACCTCCTTTATTCTTATCACTATATACTTCATAATGCACACAATATTTTTTCCTAAAAAACATGCTTTCTTATTACATCTCCCCTATCACATGCTTATATGACTGACTTTTTAACTTGAGGGTATGGTTTTTACATTCCTAACTACTAAATTATATCATCTTTGAGGCAGAATTATATAGTTAAGCCTTAGAACCAAGAAATATGAGTTCAAATCCTGCTATCAACACATACTGATGATATAACCATGAGCTAATTTCAAAGTAGTCTGAATAACCTGTACAGTTGCAGAGAAGGTGCCAACCTATACATTTCCCTGTAAGTTGTTTATACCAATGAAATCATAGGACCATTTTCTCAAATTTCATCATATTAATTTGACTCATCATGCTCTTTTTTTTGCTTTGTTCTCTTACATGTTGGCTATTTGTATGTCAATCAGTAAACATATTTTTATCCATCAATAATCTGTAACTGTGCTAGTAACTGTGCTAAGAGCTGAGGAAATAGAAAAAGGTAAAATAAAATTCATTTCCTCTAAGAGCTCACAAACTATTTGAGTAAACAACATGCAAACATATGTACAATTAAACTTTATGGAGAATACATAGGAAATAATCTTTAAGAGGAATTGGGAAAGGTTCCTTGAAGAAGGTGAGATTTTGTCTGGGACTTGGGGAATAGCAGTGAAGTCAGGAGGCTGAAAGAATGAACAAAGCATTCTAGGCATGGGGAACAGTCAGAGAAAATGTCAGGGGCCAAAAAAAGGAA